>NC_080185.1:13146279-13771861 GCF_950295315.1 Erinaceus europaeus
GTTTTCCAGACTGCTCTCCACAGAGGCTGTACCAATTTACATTCCCACCAGCAATGTAAAAGGGTTCCTCTGTCCCCACATCCTCTCCAGCATTTGTTGCTGCTGTCCTTTTTGATGTATGCCATTCTTACAGGAGTGAGGTGGTATCTTAGTGTTGTCTTAATTTGCATTTCTCTGACAATCAGTGACCTAGAGCAGTTTTTCATATGTTTGTTAGCCTTTTGGATCTCCTCTGTGGTGAGTGTTTTGTTCATTTCCTCTGCCCATTTTTGGATGGGGTCATTTGCTTTTTTGTGGCTAAGTTTGCTGAGCTCTTTATATATTTTGGTGATTAGTTTCTTGTCTGATGTCTGGCATGTAAAGATCTTCTCCCATTCTGTGAGGGGTCTCTCTGTTTGTTTAATAGTTTCTTTGGATGTGCAGAAGCTTTTCAATTTGATGTAGTCCCATTGGTTTGTTTCTGCTTTGGTCTTCCTTGCAATTGGGTTTGATTCATCGAAGATATCCTTGAGGTGTAGATGGGAAAGTGTTTTACCAATGTTTTCCTCTAAGTATTTGATTGTTTCTGGTCTGACATCTAGGTCTTTGATCCATTTGGAGTTGATTTTTGTTTCTGGTGAGATAAAGTAGTTCAATCTCATTCTTCTGCATGTTTCAACCCAGTTTTCCCAGCACCATTTATTGAAGAGAGCCTCCTTCTTCCATTTAATCCTTTGGGCCCCCTTATCAAAGATTAGATGCCCATAGGTGTTGGGATTTACTTCTGGGCTTTCAATTCTGTTCCACTGGTCTGTGTGCCTATTTTTGTTCCAGTACCATGCTGTTTTGATGATGATGGCTTTATAATATAGTTTAAGGTCTGGGAGTGTGATGCCTCCATTTCTGTTTCTTTTCCTCAAGATGGTTTTGGCAATTCTAGGTGTTTTCAGGTTCCAGATAAATGATTGTAGTGTTTGTTCTATTCTCTTAAAGAAGCTTGGTGGAACTTTGATGGGTATTGCATTAAATTTGTATATGGCTCTGGGGAGAATGTTCATTTTGATGATATTTATTCTTCCAATCCATGAGCATGGGATATCTTTCCATTTCTTGGTATCAGTTTCTATCTCCTTGAGTAGCGACTCATAGTTTTCAGCATACAAGTCTTTCACTTCTTTGGTCAACTTTATTCCTAGGTATTTGATTGATTTTGCTGAAACAGTGAATGGGAGTGATTTCTGGATGTCTTCTTCTTCAGATTTAGTGTTTGCATAAAGAAATGCCACTGATTTTTGTACATTGATTTTGTAGCCTGATACCTTGCTATATTGCCTAACAACTTCCAGTAATTTTCTACTGGATTCTTTAGGTCTTTCTATGTATACTATCATATCATCTGCAAATAGTGAGAGCTTGACTTCTTCCCTTCCAATCTGTATCCCTTTGATTTCTTTCTCTTGCCTGATTGCTATGGCAAGAACTTCCAATACTATGTTGAAGAGTAACGGTGACAGTGGGCAGCCCTGTCTAGTCCCTGATCTGAGGGGGAATGCTTTCAGCTTCTCTCCATTGAGTATGATGTTGGCTGTAGGTTTGCTATATATAGACTCCAGTATCTTGAGGAATTTCCCATCTATTCCCATTTTTTGTAGAGTTTTGAGCATGAATGGGTGTTGGATTTTGTCAAAGGCTTTCTCTGCATCTATTGAGATAATCATGTGGTTTTTGGCTTTGCTTTTATTGATGTGATGAATGACATTGATTGATTTACGGATGTTGAACCAGCCTTGCATTCCTGGAATGAATCCCACTTGGTCATGATGAACAATCTTTTTGATGTGTTGCTGTATCCGGTTGGCCAAGATCTTGTTTAATATTTTGGCATCTATGTTCATCAGAGATATTGGTCTGTAGTTTTCCTTTTTTGTTCTGTCCCTATCAGCTTTTGGTATCAGGGTGATGTTGGCTTCATAAAAGGTGGAAGGGAGTATTCCTGTTTCTTCAATCTTATGGAATAGCTTAAGAAGTATGGGTATTAACTGTTTCCTGAAAGTTTTGTAGAATTCGTTTGTGAAGCCATCAGGTCCAGGACTTTTGTTGTTGGGGAGATTCTTAATAACGGTTTCAATTTCTTTGTCTGTGATTGGTGCATTTAGATTTTGTAGTTCTTCTTGGTTCAGTTTTGGAAGTGCATAGGTTTCTAGGAATTGTTCCATTTCTTCCAGATTCTCTAGCTTGGTGGCATATAGTTCTTTATAGAAGTTTCGCAGAATTCTCTGGATTTCTGTGGTGTCAGTTGTGATATCTCCTGTATCGTTGACAATTCTATTAATTTGAGTCTTCTCTCTTTTTTGTTTGGTGAGTCTGGCTAGGGGTTTGTCAATTTTGTTTAATCTTTCAAAGAACCAACATTTGGCTTCATTGATCTTTTGTATGGTTCTTTTATTTTCGATGTTGTTTATTTCTGCTCTAACTTTAGTGATTTCTGTCCTTCTGGTTGCTTTAGGGTTCCTTTGTTCCTCTTCCTCTAAGTCCTTGAGGTGTGTAGTAAGTTCGTTCATTTGGGCTTCTTCTTGGTGTTTAATATGTGATTGTATAGCTATAAGTTTCCCTCTCAGTACTGCTTTAGCTGTGTCCCAAATATTTTGATAGGTTGTGTCTTCATTTTCATTAGTTTCCAGGAACATTTGAATTTCCTGTTTGAGTGAGTGTCTGACCCAGTGGTTCTTAAGGAGCGTGTTGTTTAGTTTCCAAATTCTATGTCTTTTAATAATTTTCCGTTTGTTGTTAAAAGTTAGTTTTACTCCACTGTGGTCTGAGAAGATACTTGGGATGATTTCAATGCTCTTGAATTTATTGATGCTGTCTTTGTGGCCTAACATGTGGTCTATCCTTGAGTATGTGTTATGTGGATTTGAAAAGAAGGTGTATTCCAGTTTTTTGGGGTGGAGGAGTCTGAAAATGTCCAAGAGGTCTAGTCTGTCAATCTCTTCATTCAATTCTCTTATATCTTTATTGGTTCTCTTCTTTGTTGATCTGTCTAAGTGTGAGAGTGGGGTATTGAAGTCTCCCACTATTATTGTATTACTATTGATGTATTTTTGAAATTGTTTCAATAGGTGTTTAATGTATTTAGATGGTCCCTCGTTGGGTGCATAGATGTTAATAATTGTTAAGTCTTCTTGGCTGATTGATCCTCTTATCATTATGTAATGTCCTTGCCTATCTTTTATTACTTTATTTAATTTAAAATCTATCGTGTCTGAGATGAGAATGGCTGTTCCTGCCCTTTTTTGTGGACCGTTAGCCTGTATGATAGTTTTCCATCCTTTCACTTTAAGTCTGTGTTTATCTTGTTGTGACAGATGTGATTCTTGCAAGCAGCATATGGTTGGGTTATGTTTTCTGATCCATCCCCCCACCCTGTGCCTTTTGATGGGTGAGTTTAAGCCATTGACATTTATTGATATTATGGATTTAATGTATTGTAGTGCCATTGTTCTAAGAAACAATTTGTTTGCTCTGATATATTACAAGTATTATAGTGATGTTCTTGTTTATAAGAGGTCTTTTAATACCTCTTTCAGGGCCGGCTTGGTGATAGTTGCCTCCTTTAACTGTTGTTTGTCTAAGAAGGTTTTGATCCCTCCATCTAGCTTGAATGAAAGTCTAGCAGGATATATAATCCTTGGTTGAAACCCTTTTTCATTCAGGGCTCGATAGATATCTTGCCACTCCCTTCTGGCTTTTAGAGTTTGAGTTGAAAAATCTGCAGAAAGTCTTATGGGTTTTCCCCTGTATGTGACTTTTTGTTTCTCTCTTGCAGCCTTTAGGATCCTTTCTTTATCCTTACTTCTTCTCATTGTGACTATGATGTGTCTTGGTGTTTTCAGGTCTGGGTTGATTCTGTTTGGTACTCTCTGGGCCTCTTGCACCTTGATATCCTTTCTGTTATTCAGGTCTGGGAAATTTTCTTGTATTATTTCCTCTAGGATGTTTGCTTCCCCTTCCTCTCTTTCTTCCTCTGGCAGGCCAATTATACGAATGTTACTTCTTTTGAGATCATCCCATATGTCTCTGTTGTTGTTTTCAGTGTCTCTCAATCTCTTTTTAAGCTCTTTCACCTCTTTCTTAGTTTTCTCTAACTCATCCTCTGTCTGACTAATTCTGTTTTCTGCTTCTGTTAGTCTGCTTTCCCTTGCCTCAGCTTCTTTCTTCATTACAGCTATTTCAGCTTTCAGTTCTCTAATTGTCTCAAGATAATCAGTATTTTCCTTGGGGGTCTCAACTGTTGTTTCCCTAATACTGCCATTTCTTTCCTCCAATGTTGTTTTCATTTCTGTGATTAATAAGTTTATTATTGCTTGCATACTTTTCTTATCTATGGTTACTTCTGACTGATTTGTGGTTTCTTCTGGGCTCTTGTCTTCATTCATTGGGGTAGCAGTTTTATTTGTTTTTAATCTACCCATTTTTTTTTTAATTTATGTGTTTCTCTCTTTTTTTTTTTTTTAATGTTCTGTTGTTCCTCAGTTGTTGTGTTTTGAGCACAAGTAACACTGTACTAAATACCTTTATGACAATTGCACTCACTAACCTCCGGAATAACCGTAGCAACTGAAGTAAGTATTGAAGGAGTTTAATCGTTACCAGTTAGCCAAACAATTTCTCCAGTCCGTGAAAAAATAGTAACCAAATCCCAGTGAAGAAAGAGAAAAGGAAGAGAGGATAGCAAGAATAGACAGTTATGCAAATCTACTATCCAGTGTATATTCTAAGGGTAACAAGAGTGTAAAGGGAACTAGAGCAGAGATACACACATAGAGAGTCCACTCTGGGTCAGATTTCTTCCCCAAAGTAATTCAGAAATTCAGAAAGGCAAAGAAGAAAGAAGTGTATGACAAGATTAAAAAAAAAAAAAAAAAAAAAAAAAAAAAGAGAGAGATTGAGAGAGATAAGAGAGAGAAAAGGGAGAAGATAGGAAGAAGAGTTGTAATTAAAGAGCAGTGCGAGGAACTTCCCAAATGTGTATCAGTGAATTAAAAAAAAAAAAAAAAAAAGGAAAAAGGAAAAAAAAAAAAAAAAAAAAAAAAAAAAAACCTGTTTGGTGGTATGGGGTATCCTGCTAGTAGCTGGTCCCAGGCACTGCTTATGGGGGGAGGGGGGGCGGCGGGAAGGATGTATGCTTGAAAATTAAAAGGAAGAAAAAAGAATTTTTTCCCCTACTCTAATTCTTAACCCAAATTAAGTTATAGAAACATCCTTGGTATGACCGTTATGGCCCCTTATTGGATGGCCTGCTAAAGGCAGAAAATCCTATTGTTTACACGAGATGTGTCCGGAGCTCAAAGGCTAACCGCTTCTGCTTCTCCGGGCGCCATCTTCCGGGAAACCCCGCCCTCCAGACTTTTTTAAAGGATTTCTCAAAAATGAACACTAGCTCCAAGTCCTTTGATCCAATGAGAGCTATACTCAAGAAGTCTTTGGATCCACCCTCAGGGTCGCGGTGGACCCTGGCAACTCCCAAGAGGCAGCCCCCGAGCTAAAGTGCTCTCTCCGGGTCCTCTGCCCGCCGCGCTCTGCAACCGGCGGAGGAGCCGCCTTCCCGGGCGGGCGGAGGACAATGCCCGGCGCACTTGCCTTGCCTGGCGCCGCCTGGGAATTCTGGAGCCCCGCTAGTCCGTGTCACCTTTGCTCTAATTGTTAACCCAAATTAAACTGTAATAACTTCTTTGGTGCCCTCCCCCTTATTGACTGGCCTGCTAAAGGCAGAAAATCCTACCTTTGCCGGCGATGCTATCAGAGCACTCGCTGTTAAGCGACTTCTCAGGCCGTCGCCATCTTACCTCTCGGACAGATACTTTATTTATTTATTTATTTATTTATTTATTTATTTATTTATTTATTTAATAGAGACAGAGAGGATCTAGAGGGAGGGGCAAGATAAAGAAGGAGAAAGAGACAACTGCAGCACTGCTTCACCATATGTGCTTCCCCCTTGCAAGTGGAGACTAGGGGCTCAAACCCAAGTCCTTGCACATTGTAACATGGGCACTCAACCAGGTGTGCCACCACCTGGACCCCATACATTTCTTTTATACAGTGTAGGACAAGGGCTATATCTTACTGGTCTCTGTATCCCTAAACTGAGAATAGTCCTCAACACAGAACACCTGTCCCTCAAAGATTGTTGAGTGACTAAGTGGTCTTTGCCCTGTGGCTCTCCTCTGTCCACAGCACCTTATCGGCAGCCCAATTTTCTAGGTTCAAATAGAGACTGACAGGGTTTTTCAGTGACAATTGCATGAAAAGATGAAACATATAAATAATAAATATATATGATGTGTTTTAAAAACGAAACAAAAAAGAATAAAAGAGTAAGAAAGGAGTTTCAAATTGGGATCTCTCAGCAGAGTTGGAGATGTGGGGTTTAAGACTGCTGGATAGAATCACCTTAGTTCGGGAGTTGGGTGGTAGTGCAGCGGGTTAAGTGCAGCTGGCACAAAGCTCAAAGACTGGCATAAGGATCCCAGTTCGAGCCCCTGGCTCCCCACCTGCAGGGGAGTTGCTTCACAGGGGATAAAGCAGGTCTGCAGGTGTCTTTCTCTCCCTGTCTGTCTTCCTGTCCTCTCTCTATTTATCTATGCCCTATTCAACAACTACAACATCAATAATAACTACAACAATAAAAAAGCAACAAGGGCAACAAAAGGGAAAATAAATAAATATTTTTAAATATTTTTTAAAAAAAGAATCACCTCAGTTCAGTTTAAGAAGATTGTAGAAGTAGGGGTGGAGTGGAACTAGTTATTTTTTTCTAGTCTCCCTTCCTTCCTTCCTTCTTTCCTTTCTTTCTTTCTTTCTTTCTTTCTTTCTTTCTTTCTTCGTTCTTTCTTTCTCCTCCAGGGTTATCACTGGGGCTTGACGTTGGCACTATCAATCCACTGATACTGGAAACCATTTTTTTTCCATTTTGTTGGATAACAGAGAGAGAAATTGAGAGAGGAAAGGGAGACAGAGAAGAAGAGAGAAATATAGACACCTGACGTCCTGCTTTACTGCTTGTGAAGCATTCACCTTGCAGTGGGGAGAAGGGGCTCAAACTGGGATTGTTGTGCAGAGTACTATGTGTGCTTAACCAGGTGCATGAGTGCCCCACCCCAATTTTTCTAGTTTTGAAATTGTATTTGTCATCTATCCTTTTATTTTGTATATGTAGTAGGAGTGAGCTGTTTATGAGATGATTTTTCATGAATTTTCTGTCACCTGCATTTTTTTTATCAGAAAAAGCACCACATCTAGTTCCCAAAGTCTTAGTGAATAGTGAAGGGCAGGAAGCTAGATCCCATACTTCATACATTTGACTGTATATGTATATGTATGTGTATGTGTATGTGTATGTATATATATGTATGTATGTATACATATATATTCTTTTTTAATATTTATTTTTCCCTTTTATTGCCCTTGTTGTTTTATTGTTGTAGTTACTATTGTTGTTATTATTGATGTTGTTGTTGTTGGATAGGACAGAGAGAAATGGAGAAAGGAGGGGAAGAAAGAGAGGGGGAGAGAAAGATAGAAACTTACAGACCTGCTTCACCACTTGTGAAGTGACTCCCCCACAGGTGGGGAGCCAGGGGTTGCAACTGGTATCCTTATGCAGTTCCTTGTGCTTTGTGTCACCTGGGCTTAACCTGCTGTGCTACAGCTGAACTCCCATATAGATATATTCTATATGCCCCAGTTGTGTAGCTCACAGACATTTCAAAATATTTGTTATTTATTTTTATGAAGAAGAGAAAGAGAGGAGGGAGGTCAAGGGACCTCTGGGTCCTCTGACCTGAAACTCCTTTGATCTAACAAGTTGAGCTATCTCTCTGGCTCAATCCAAAAATTTTAATCAGTTTATTGAAGGGTTAAATATTAACAGTACAGTTGTTGGCACATGGGTATAATTTCTCATCTATGGTAGGTGCCAGCAAAACACTCTCACCCTCAACTTAAATCCTTTTTTAAAAATCATGCACCAGAACCCCAAAGTTCCATCCATTGTGGGATTATGTGAAAGCATGGTTAGAGCATAGGGGAACTTCCCCATCCTTGAGATGGAGGTCTGGAAAGACACCCTACTTGTCAGTCTCTCCCTTTCAAGAATAGAGCTTGGAGAGAAATGCTTTCCTGACTTGAATTCCCTTTTATCAGTCTCCCAGGCTTCACAGAAACCTGCAACTTCTAACACTTAGCTCATTCCCCTGCTACAAACCAAATGGTTGCCTGCTTGAATACTCTGTCACACTGCCTTGCCAGTAACATAACAATGAGACCCCCACACACCTCTTCCCAGTTCTTTCTTCATCATGACTTACATCAATACTCTGCCATTCTCTGCTTTCTCTTACTCTGCTGGTTTAACAACATGTTTCTCTTAACACCTTTAGATAATTAACTTTTCTTGCCTCACGGAGACCAATTGTTTTGACCTTTTGTATCTCATCAATTACCATCATTCCTTAGCTCTCCCCACCATAGGGGTACAGACCTTTTGAAAACCTGTGATTACTGACATATGGGATGCATTGGATCGACCTTCCTGTGGTGCATCTCGTGAGTACCCATTCATTGGGGAAACGGACAATCCTCCCTAGCCTACTGAATCCACATGGATCCCAGTCACTTTCAAAGCCAGCAACAAGCAGCTCCTGACAGCTTTCAAGCTGTTGGTCCTGCTCTTCGAGTCCTCCAACTTAATGTTGAGGGGCTGTCCTTTGCCAAACGCGTTCTTATTGGTCAATTGGTGATACAGGATCAGGCAGATGTTATCTGCCTACAAGAAACACATATAGCAGTTGATGAAGCTGCTCAATTCACCATCAGTGGATTCGATTTAATATGCTATAATCTCCATCCTAAACACGGCCGAGCCATCTACGCCAAATCGTGTCTTGCGGACGTTTACCATATGGCCTCTTCGACCTTCTACGACTCCATTACTATTGGAACTATTCAGCTCATCAACGTATATAAGCCTCCCAGTGCCTCATGGGATAATGAGGTCCTGCATAGCCCGAATCTCCCAGCCATTTACGTTGGAGACTTTAATAGTCATCACCAAGACTGGGGATATTCCTCCACTCGTGCTGACGGCTCTATCTTAGCCGACTGGGCTTCAGCGAATGACCTCTCCCTATTATATGATACCAAACAGTCAGGCTCTTTTCACAGTGCTAGATGGAATAAAGACTCATCACCCAACCTGTGCTGGATTAGCACAGTCAACGGCCAAGCCTTTCCCACTACGAGACAAGTTCTCAAGATCTTCCCACACAGTCATCACCGCCCAGCTATCATCCACATTGGTCTCCAGCTCCCACTGATTCTGTGCTCAGAGAAACTAAGATGGAACTTTCGGAAAGAAAGCTGGCGTGTGTTCAGTGACCTTACCAACAAATCTATTCCTGCAATTCCAATTAACTCTATCCCCTCTAAAGATTCCTACAGGCGCTTCCACCATGCCATCTTCAAAGCAGCTTCCCAAGCCATTCCTCATGGGAGACATGCTAACTATACGCCTTGTCTTGATGCTGAATGCGAGCAACTACTAAAGCAGTATGATGAGTCGGGCGACCCAGATGTGGCTGACCATCTCATTGCCTCCCTGGATGCAGCACGCGAAGCCCGCTGGCAACAACTCACGGAAAGTCTGAACTTCACCCACTCAAGTAGGAAGGCCTGGAAGCTTCTTCACAGACTGGGTGTCGGTAGCCAACCCCCTCCCATCTCCCATCCAAAACTCAAACTCCAAACTCAGTGGCCAGTCACCTAACTCAAGTTGGACGTGCTAAGATCGACCCAGTCTGGAAAAGAGAAATTTCCCATGAGTGGTCATCCCACTTCCGGTTATCTTGTCCATCTCCAAAACTCTCTCCCTTTACACTGTCTGAACTGGAAGACGCTTTGAAGAAGGTTAAACTGGGAACAGCTGCTGGCTATGATAACATCACCCCAGAACTCATTCTTTTTTTTAATTTTTTTTTTATTTAAGAAAGGATTAATGAACAGAAACATAAGGTAGGAGGGGTACAACTCCACACAATTCCCACCACCCAATCTCCATAACCCATCCCCTCCCATGATAGCTTTCCCATTCTCTAGCCCTCTGGGAGCATGGACCCAGGGTCGTTGAGGGTTGCAGAAGGGAGAAGGTCTGACTTCTGTAATTCCTTCCCCGCTGAACATGGGCGTTGATAGGTCGGTCCATACTCCCAGTCTGCCTCTCTCTTTCCCTACTAAGGTGTGTCTCTGGGAAAGCTGAGCTCCAGGACATATTGGTGGGGTCTTCAATCCAGGGAAGCCTGGCCAGCATCCTGGTGGTATCTGGAACCTGGTGATTGAAAAGAGAATTAACATATGAAGCCAAACAATTTGTTGAGCAATCATGGATCCAAAGCTTGGAATAGTGGAGAGGAAGTGTTAGGGAGGTACTCACTGCAAACTCTAGTGTACTTCTGCTTTCAGGTATATATTTTGCAGTAGTTTATGGATACGTGTGCACATAAGCTCTCTCTCACAGAAACTGGTGTATATCTAGGTTATGGGACTTTGTTAGAAAGTGAACTACCTGAGATGAAATTAGAGTGTACTATAAAAGGAAAGGTCTCACCCGAGTAATGAAGCTGAAGGGTTGTCATTCCACACGTGAAGTCTCTGGACACAAACTGAATCCTTTTAATATATAGGCTGTGTATTTGATATGCGGACTCTCTCAAAAGCCTAGAACAAGTAGATTAGAAGCATCCAATAGCACAGCTATATACAAGATACTGGATACTGTACAGCAAACCATAACAAAAGGACTTTTCAAAGTTAACCCAATTAACAAATAATGTGATGATAACATTAACTATCGATTGTCTTTTTGAACCCTAAGACAGCAGGAACCTCACATCTCCACTATAGAGCCCCTACTTCCCCCAGTCCTGGAACCCTTGGATAGGGCCCACTTTCCCGTATGCATCTCCCAATCCAAACCAAATAATATTGCATCCGCCGATCACAACCTAACCAACGCAACGATTGCCACCTCAACATGCTTCACCTCAGACTGTGTCCAGAGACTTCACGTGTGGAGTGACAACCCTTCAGCTTCAGAACTCATTCTTAACCTGGGTCCCGTGGCAAAGAAGTGGCTCGCTTCATTCCTGTCCCACATCTTGGAATCTGAGTCTATGCCCAAAGTTTGGCATTGTGCAAAGATTATAGTGGTTTTGAAACCAAAGAAAGACCCAACACTGGCCGCCAGCTATAGACCAATTTCTCTCCTCTCCGTGTGTTACAAACTCCTTGAGAGGCTGCTTCTGTCACGTATTTCTCATCTTACAGAGAAATTCCTATCACCCGCCCAAGCTGGTTTCTGCACAGGAAGATCTACCTGAGATCACTAGAACTGGTGATGGGAAAGCCAGAGGCTTACCTCTGTTGTGAGGCCACCCACGTGAGCACCAGCGTTCTAGCACTCTTCCCTGCCCTCCTTCCCCAGAGTTCTTTGCTTTGGTGTAATATGTCAACGACTAATAATCAAAATACATAAATAACTCCCCAAGAAACAATGAAAATCAAGAATATTTTAGTAAATAGATTTCATGATTGACTATGATTTCCAATGTTTAAAATTATCTTTTTTTCTGCTCTGTTTGACAGGTAGTCTGCAAATCTATGTCAACCAGTCCCCATTTTCTTACTCCAAAATAACACTATGGTTTCATTCTGTTTTCTTATTCAAAATTAATAACTGCTTCAGTTAATCTTATGGGTAAAGCTAACATTCTGTTTTTGTAAAAATCTTAAGAAAGCCTACAATAAGGCACTATTTCACTCCTGTGAGAATGTTGTACATCAGAAAAGGTAGTAACAACAAATGCTGGAGAGGTTGTGGGGGCAATGGAACCCTCCTGCACTGCTGGTGGAAATGTAAATTGCTCCAACCCCTGTGGAGAGCAGTCTGGAGAACTCTCTGAAGGCTACAAATGGACCTACCCTATGACCTTGCAATTTTTCCCCTGGGGCTATATCCTAAGGAAATAAAACAAATTAACAAACAACAGCAACAACAAAAAAGATCCAATGTGATCTATGTTCATTCATAGCAATACAATTTGTAAAAGCCCAAATTTGGAAGCAACCCACATGTCCAAGGACAGATGAATAGCTAAGAAAGTTATGATATGACGTCACCTTCTTCACCTCATCTTGGATGGAGCTTGATGCAGTCATGAGTGGCCCCGCTTCCCCAGAACCCTGCCCCACTAGGGAAAGAGAGTATGGATGGACCTTTCAATGCCCATGTTCAGTGGGAAAGCAATTACAGAAGCCAGACCTTCCATCTTCTGCATCCCACAATGACCTTGGGTCCATACTTCCAGAGGGTTAAAGAATAGGAAAGCTATCAGGGGATGCGATGAAATATGGAGTTCTGGTGGTGGGGATTGTGTGTAGTTGTACCCCCTTTATCCTATCATTTTTGTCAGTGTTTCCATATATATGTGGTCCCGGAGGTGGCAAGGTGGATAAAGCATTGGACTTTCAGGCAAGAGGTCCTCAGTTCAATCCCCCGGCAGCACATGCAGAGTGATGTCTGGTTTTTTCTTTCCTATCTCTCTCACAAAGTAAGAAAGAATGAAAGAAAGAAAGAAAGAAAGAAAGAAAGAAAATATTTAAATAAAGTAATAAAAGAAATACAAGAAAAAAAAGTAGAACTCTCATTTTAAAAATAAACTCTTTATTTTAAGATAAATGTATAGTGTCAGAACTGGAAAACTGATATTGATGGAATTCATATAATGTATTCAGATCTCACTCATTTAGCCTCTAGTAGTGGTTATACGTTTATGAATTTTTTTAAGATGGAGATTCCTATGAGAACATCTATGGCAAAGGTTAAGAAGACTTTCATCGGCACAATGATCTCCCATGCTCCCCTTTTATACCTAACCTACTGTCCATTCCCTGAGTGCTTATAATACTCGCATCCATTAGTTCTCCACCTGTACAATTTTGTCATTTAACATTATTATAGCAATGATGCCGTTTTGCCTGTAACCATTCTGGGTGAGCTTTTTGAGCTAGAGTGAGTCCATTGGGATTCATTCAGGTTGATGTATATATCTCTAGTTCATTCACTTCTGCTCCTCAGTAGAGTACTCCATGGTTTAGATAAAAACTGTATCACCCTTTGCTTAATGATTCTACGTGTTAAAGGACAGCCAAACTGTATTCAGCTTTTGGGTTATTAAGAATAAACTGCTGTAACTTATTCACAAGCAAGCCTTTATGTGAAAATTATATTTATCTGGAATACATTCTTATGAATATAATTGCTAAATAGTATGTAAGTTATATATTTTGCTTTATGAGAAATGCAAAACTGTTTTCTAGAATTTAACATTCCATATTCTTGGCAGCAATGCATATATGATCTAGTTCCCCTATAAACTCACTAGTATTTGGTTGCATTGTTATTTTTTAAATTTTTGTTCATTTGATGCTTTGTGTATTTATATATCATTGTGTTCTTAATATATTATTTGTTTGAGGTAGGGAGAGGGAGAGGGTGAGGGAGAGGGAGAGAGAGAGAACAAGAGAAAGAAAGCAGGAAGAAAAGAGAGAGAGCTAGACTATCACTCTGGCATATGAAACGCCGGGAATTAAACTCAGGGTTTCTTGGTTGAAAGTTCAAGGCTTTATCTAATACGCAGCTTCCTCGGCTACAATGTAAATTTTTGATTTAAAAGATTTACTTCAGGAGTCGGGCAGTGCTGCAGTGGATTAAGCACGCATGGTGCAAAGGGCAAGGACCAGCGTAAGGATCCTGGTTCAAGCCCCGGCTCCCCAGTTGCAGGAGAGTCGTTTCACAGTTGGTAAAGCAGGTCTGCAGGTATCTATCTTTCTCTCCCCCTCTCTGTCTTTCCCTCCTCTCTCCATTTCTCTCTGTCCTATCCAACAACAATGACTTCAATAACCACAACAATGTTGAAACAACAAGGGCAACAAAAAGGGAAAATAAATAAATAAATATAAAAATTACTTCATATTAAATAGACAGGAGAGAGAGAGAGAGAAAGAGAGAGAGAGAGAGAGAGAGAATGCTAAAGCACCACTCCAGTACATGCAGCACTAAGAATTGAAATGGAAGCTTCAAGCATATGATTTTTGTTCTCTGTCAGCTGAGATATTTCTGAGGGTGCACTCATTACAATCATGATTTGCAATTACCTGTGGCAATTGATGTTAAACTTCCTTTCGTGTGTTTGTGAGCTTCTATATTATCTCAACCCTTTCTTTGTGACAGGTATGTTATGATGGGTTAGAGCAATGATACTGACAATATGTGCATCACATTTGAAAATGACACAAGGATTGGAAGGTCTGTCTTATTATAGAAATTAAATCCAGTAAGTGCTTTGACAGGCTAGTTTCCAGACATAATAACAAATGTTTTCCTTTAGCAAGGAAATGTTTGATATGGTAAAAGGGTATATTCTTATCTTGATGTACCAAACTAATATTCTTTAATGATCTATTTTTTCTTTTGTTTGTTCACTTTTTAAAAATATTTATTTATTTATTCCCTTTTTGTTTTATTGCTGTAGTTATTATTGTTGTCTGTCTTCGCTGTTGGATAGGACAGAGAGAAATGGAGAGAGGAGGGGAAGACAGAGAGCGGGAGAAAAAGATAGACACTTGCAGACCTGCTTCACTGCCTGTGAAGTGACTCCCCTGCAGGTGGGGAGCCGGGGGCTCAAACCAGGATCCTTACATTGTCCTTGTGCTTTGCGCCATGTGTGCTTAACCCGCTGCACTACTTCCCGACTCCCTGTTCACTTTTCATGTGTATTAGGAAATAATGATTGGCAAGAAAAATGTTACACAGACACAATATCTTATCTTTCTTTTTAAAATTTTATTATCTTTATTTATTAATAGGATAAAGATAGCCAGAAATTGAGAAGGACGGTACTGAGAGAGAGGGAAAGGCAGAGAGATACCTGTAGTCCTGCTTCACCACTTACAAAGCTTTTCCCCTACAGGTGGGGACTGGAGGCTTGAACTCGGGTCTTTGAGCACTGTAGCATGTGTACTCAAAGAAATGTACCACCACCTGGTCCCAATATTTTTAACTTTCTATCTTAAATATCTGTACATTTGTCTATTCTTGCTTTGTCTTTTTTCCTTTCTATTTTATTTTTCTTATGTTTCTGTTTGTTTTTGTTCTTGGACTACAGGTGTTGTTTGGTTAAATGGTTTTGGTTGAACTGCATCAATCTTTGCTTCAGTTGATATTGTTTTATTTTGAGGTTTGTGACTGAATTTGTAAAAAGACTTTAGTTAAGCATGGCTTGTACTCAAACCACAACAAGTGAAGAACAACAGGTCAGAAAAATACCAACCACATCAATCAAAAAATGGTTAAATCAAAAGCAAATAAAACTGCTACCACAGTGATCCAGGACAGGATCCCAGAAGAAACTCCAAATCAGTCAGAAGTAACCATAGATAATAGAAGTATCCAGAGGCCAGTTGGTGGCACACCTGGTTGAGAGCACAGGTTAGAGTGCACAAGGACCCGGGTTCACGCCTTCGGTCTCCACCTGCAGGGGGAAAGCTTTACAAGTGGTGAAGTAGTGCTGTAGGTGTTTCTCTCTTTCTCACCCTCTCTATCTCCCCCTTTCCTCCTGATTTCTGTCTGTCTCTATCCAATAAATAAATAAAGATAATTTTTAAAAAATTAAAAAAAGAAAAGTATCCAAACTATAATAGACCTAATAATCATAGAAATGAGGACAACTACTGAGGAAAAAGCTATCATGAACAGGGAAACAACAGATGAGACCCTCAAGGAAAATACTAGCTACCTCAACGTAATTAGAGAACTGAAACCTGAAATAGCTGAGCTAAAAGGCCAACTAGCAGAACAAGCTAATACTATAACTGAACTGAAGAAAGACGCTGAGGAAAGGGAATGCAGATTAACAGAAGCAGAAAACAGAATTAGTCACACAGAGGATGAGTCAGAAAAAACTAAGGAGATAAAAGGGTTAAAAGGAGAGAGAGAGATTGAGAGACACTGAAAACAACAACAGAGACATATGGGGTGATCTCAAAAGAAGTAACATTAGCATAATTGGCCTACCAGAGGAAGAAAGAGAGGAAGGGGAAGTAAACATCCTAGAAGAAATAATAGAAGAAAACATCCCAGTCCTAAACAACAGGAAGGACATTAATATTCAAGAGGCCCAGAGAGTCCCAAACAGAATTAACCCAGACCTGAAGACACCAAGACATATCATAGTTGCAATGAAGAGAAGTAAGGATAAAGAAAATTTAAAACAATTACAAACAGAATTACAGCATAGGAAGGCCACTTAGAATGCATATCAGACTCAAATGATAAGTCTAAGAAGTAGAGTCAATGAGATAGAAGAAAGAATACCAGAACTAGAGGATGCAGTGAAAACACACTGAATTCAAAGATAATGGAGAAGAATGATTTAGGGAAAACGTGGTGTTTGTCTAATAGAAAATCCCTTTAAAAATTAATGTAAGGGGAGCTGGGCAGTAGTGCAGTGGGTTAAGCACATATGGCGGAAAGCACACTGACCTGCATCAGGATGCCTGTTCGAGCTTCTGGTTCCTCACCTGCAGGGGATTTACTTCACAGGCGGTGAAGCAGGTCTGTAGGTATCTATCTTTCTCTTCCACTCTCTGTCTTCTCCTCCTCTCTAAATTTCTCTCTGTTCTATCCAACAACGACAGCAATAACAACAAAAATAATAACAAAAATGACAATGATAAACAACAAGGGCAACAAAAGGGGAAACTGAATGTGAGAATTTTAGAAGGAAAAGGGAACAGAGAACATACTGAATGAAATCATAGTAGAAAATTTTATGATCTTTGTGTTCAGAACAAGGAAGACATTCAGGAAGCTGAGAGAACACACAAATTTCTGAACACAACACCAATGCACATTATTAGGTCAAAGACAACTCAAAGCACTCAAGGTCGAAGAAAAAACATTGTGAACCACTAGGGGAAATAAGTGGCAAATACACTGAGGGCAAGGTCCTATAGATGCCCACAAAAGAACTTATGATGTTGTTCCTGATGAAGATTACCAATAATCGTGGAGACAGGGGTCTTTTAAAGGTCTTGGTCCATCATATCTACATGAGAATACAAGGATTCCCTTACTAAGACCCTGGATGATGGGCTGGCCTGGTAGTGACGAAAAGAGCCAATATTAAAGTGTCGCAGTCTCTTGCCCTTTTCCGGATTTTGTTGTCCTCACTTTATCTGGAATGGTTGGACTTAGAGTAATTGAGGGAAGTGGAATAGAAAGTATATGAGGAGAGTATCTAGGTCTAAGTAGAAACTATTTTATTAAGTACTTTATGGTGTCTTTTTTAGACCTTTTACTCACTTGCTGCACTTACTGGGTCACTGAAAACTATTGTGCACTTTTACTTTAAGGTATCCATTTCTCCCTAACTTATGGATACATGTATACATGTGCCCTGTTTCATTGGCCTTTGTCTATATCTATGTTCAGTAGCTTTGCTAGGAAGTGCACCACCTGAAATAGAATTAAGGAGTCCTATGAACTAGGAATGGTATCACCAGAATAGTGGAGCTGAAGGACTAACATCCTACACCTGGCATCTCTGGATACAGTCTGCAGTGAAAATCCTCAAAGTGATACTGGTTGCATTCATTTGGTTGTCATCAGCAGATGCAATGTCAAATAATATGGATCAAGAGAAACATAAAGCAAGATGAGCCAAGCCCTAGAGGACTGGGAGAAAGATGAGTTTTATAGAGAATGAGGAAGGACCCCTGTTGTTTTAGGGTTTAAGAAGGCTATACATGGTTATTATTATAACAAAGTTAGGTGGGAATTTGGTTTACTTTGAAAAGCCATGGTTAGGATTTACTGTACCATACAAGACCTTACCATGACTTATGCCGTTTAATTCTGTTTTACAAGTAGCTATATCTTATATACTGATAAGACCAGATGCTTCTGGTCTCCCTGATCTAAGATTATAGGTGATATAAGAGTAATGGTAGGGACTGTCCCACTTTTTGAAGGGAGACTGAGTCAACATATTCTGCCACTTGAGGAAGAGTGGTCCTGAAATGAGTGAAACCTAGAATGTCCCTAGCTATGATCATGGAATGCCATCTCAGACCTACAGGAATATAGAAGTTATACAAGCTCCTGTACTGAATATTGGCCCCAGACCAGATCAATGGGGTCTACAGTTAATGATATACTATTCCCATATCTGGAGCTCCTCTCTGCCCATATCCAGCTTTCTATTCCTAGTTCTAACTCTGACATCATCTCCCCAGACAATAGCACACCTGCATGTTAGCTGTCAGATACAGGAAAAATTAGTAAACCATGGGCCCCTTGGAATATATCTAAAATAGACTTCCTAGCTTTTTACAAATTAGAGACATCAAATTTCATCTGATATATTATTTTTTGTCTTTTGTTTTTTATTTGTTTTTTTATAAATATTTATTTATTTAATCCCTTTTGTTTCCCTTGTTATAGCTGTAGTTGTTATTGTTATTGATGTTGTCCTAGCTGGATAGGACAGAGAGAAATGGAGAAAGGAGGGGAAGACAGAGAAGGGGAGAGAAAGAAAGACACCTGCAGATCTGTTTCACCACCTGTGAAGTGACTCCCCTGCAGGTGGGGAGCTGGGGGTTCAAACCGGGATCCTTACACTGGTCCTGGCACTTTGCACCACCTGTGTTTAACCCTCTGTGCTACCGCCGGACTCCCTATATGCTATATTCTTACCTTTAGGTTCTAGATTATTAAACAATTTGTTCTGCTTTATATCTTAGTGCTTTTTCAGCCACTAAGTTGCAGTTGCTACCATGACGCCAACATGACTTCCTTGTGCAGACAAGCTCACCAATGCATCCTGGAACCCCACCTCTTCAGAGCCCTGCCACACTAGGGAAAAATTGAAACAGGCTGGTGGTATGGATAGGACTGTGAACAACCATGTCCAGAGGAGAAGCAATTACAGAAGCCAGACTTTCCACCTTTCGCACCCCATAATGATCCTGGGTCCATACTTCCAGAGGGATACAGAAAAGGGAACTTTCCAATGGAGATGATGGGATACAGAACTATGGTGGTTGGAATTGTATGGAATTATACCCCTCTTATCCTACAGTCTTGTAAATAATTTTTAAATCAATAATAATAAAAAAGAAGTGACAAAGGTATAGCTATCAGGATTTCATGATACTTCTCAACATAAAGTTTAGGGGCCAGGGAAGAATGGTACTACACATTTACAACTAAAGATAAGAATCGCCAGATACATAATCTTCCCTACATAATTATCCTTTAAATATGAAGGAGAAATAAAGATATTCTCAAACCCAGGAGAATTAAAGTAATTAGTCACTGCCAGCCCAGTCTTACAAGAAATATTAAAAGTTGTCCCACAAGAAATGAAGAAAACTAGGAACACAAACTATGGGCTATGTGACAAGCAGTCAAGCAGAACTAGCAACACAAACAACAATAGTGGAAAGGAATAGTGGCATTGGAAATGGGAGGAAAAATGGACAAAATTGTATAATCAAGTGATGTTTAGAGAACAACAGCTTAAAAAGGTGACTGTAGATATAATAAGTTAGATACCACATGGCACAAAGAAGCAAATGCAAAAATAAGCAACCACTAAGCAAAATCAGAATGGCTGTAAGTAAGACATAAATATCAGTAAATCATCCTAGATGTGAATAGCCTAATATCACATGTCAAAAAAAAAAAGAAAGAAAGAAAAGAAAAAGAAACAGAGTGACTGGATGGATTAAACAAGAAAGATCCATATATTCTATATCTCAAGGAAACACAAATTCAAAGAAAAGGTGAACAGAACATCAAAGTGACTGTTTAAAGCAAGGCATTCTAATCAATAATGTGAAGGAAAAGGCAGGAACAGTTAACCAGCCATCTAAATAGACGTTCAGGAAAATATATAGTGATTAAAGGGTCAATCCAACAAAATGATAGGGCCATCATAAATATACATCTAAGTATATAAAACAAGAACTTATTGACCTCAAGGGGCACATCAATAGCATCACAATCATAGTAGAAGATTTATTTATTTATTTATTTATTTTGATTTGTCAGTATTTTTAAAATATATTTATAAAATGGAAATATTGACAAGGCTATAGGACAAGAGGGGGTAAAATGCCACACAATTCCCACCACCAGAGCTCTGTATCCCAGCCCCTTCCTTGAAAGCTTTCCTATTCTTTATCCTTCTGGGAGCATGGACCCAGAGTCATTATATGGTGTAGAAGGTGGAAGGTCTGGCTTCTGTAATTGCTTCTCTCCTGATCATGAGCGTTGGCAGGTAGATCCATACTCCCAGTATTTATTATTTTTAGCAGAGAACTGACAACTCAAACTGGAATTGGTACTGGGGATTGAACCTGGGACATTAGAGCAACAGGCATGAAAGGAATTTGCATAATCTGTGTACCCAAACCAATAGTAGGAAATTTTAATACACCACTTACAGAAAGATACAGATCATCATCATTGGCACACAAATCACAGCTAGGAAAGAATAACTTTAAAATGAAGCTATAATGAGATGAATTTAGCAGATTTATACAGAATATTTAATGCAAAATAAATGAATAAACATTTTTTAGATGTACAGAGAACATCCTCAAGGACTGATCATATGTTAAGACACAAAGACTGCCACAATAAATGTATGAATACTGAAGTTATAAAAAGTGTCCTTTAAGACTATGAGGATATCAAGTTATAAATCAACCAGAAATAGACAAGGGGAAATACCCCACAATGTGGAGGGTTTGCAGTTTTCTACTTAACAATACCTGGGTTATACAAGAAATGAAAAGTAAAGTTAAATATTTCCTGGAGAACAACAAAAATGAAGACACTGGCTACCAGACTTTATAGGACCTGGCAAAAACAGTTCCAAGAGGAAAGCTTATAGCAATACAGGTCTACGTTAACAAAGATGCGATGTCTCAAATAAACTGATATCACAACTGAACCAGATAGAAAAGGAGCAACAAAGAAACCCAAAAGTGAGGAACAAGAGGGAAACAGTTAATATCAGAGTAGAAATTAATGATACAGAGTCTAAAAGGATGATACAAAGGGTAATGAAAGCAAGAACTGATTATTTTTAAAGATATACAAAGCAGATAAATTACTAGTAGACTCACTGAGAAAAAAAGAAAGTCATTATAAAATCAATCAGAAACAAGAGAGGTGAAATTACAACGAATGTCAAAGAGATAAATATATCATACAAAAGTATTAAGAGTTTCTCTTTGAAAATAGATTGGATAGTCTAAGTAAGATGAGCCCATTGTTGGAATCATACCACCTGTCATATCTGATGTAATAAGAAGGAGATAATCTGAACAAACTAATTTGTAGTAGAGAAATTGGAGCAGTAATAAAAAGTCATCACCAGAATAAAACATCAGGCCCAAACAACTATATTAGTGAATTCTATAGGGCATTCAAGAACAACTAATATCCACCCTCCTCAAAGTCTTACAGAAAATTGAAGTACAGGAAGCATTCTATTAGGCCAGTATAACTGTGATCCCCAAAGTAGGAAAGGACTCTATCAAGAAAATTAATTAATTAATTAATTAATTATAGATCTGTATTATTCACACATAGATTCTCAATAAAGTCTTGGTAACTCACATACAACAGCAAATGAAGAGAACAATCCACCAAGATAAAGCAGGATTCATCCAAAGAAAGCAAGGCTGGTTCAACATACACCAATCAATTAACATAATATGTCATATTAATGTAAATAAATTAAACACATTGTTATTTCAATAGATGCTGAAAAGTCACTTGACAAGAATTAAAACCAACTATGGTACAGACACTTAAGATTTTGTGAATACAAGGAAAATTCCGGACATAATAGTCACATATGACAAACCCACAGTAAGTGTTATGTCAGTGGAGAAAAACTGAAAGCTTTTCCATTACAATTTAGAACTAGACAAGTATGTGTATCCTCACCACTAGTACTTAACAGAGTCGTTGGAAGTCCTTGCCAGTGCAATCAGGCAGGAAAGAGAGATTTAAACAATCCCAATTGAAAAGGAAGAAGTTAAACTACCAGTGTTTTTAGCTGACATTTAAAAATATCTAAAGAACCTGAAAAACTCTGCCAAAAACCTACTATAAATCATCAATAACTGGAGTAAAGTAGCAGGATGCAAAATGAATAGACATAAAGTAGCAGCTTTTATTTTCCCATCAGGGTTATCACTAGGGCTCAGTGATGGTATGGTTATTCTCTCATTTTTTTTTCCTTTTTTATTTTATTTTATAGTAAAGAGAGAAACTGAGTGGCAGGAGGAAATAAAGAAGAAGAGAGAGAGAGACACCTTCAGAGGTCCCTGAATGTGACAACCTGTGCTCTTATCTGGGTGTGCCACCACTGGCCCTGTGGCTTCTTTTTTTAAATAGATGACAAGTCAGAGGACAGAGAACTGAGGAAAGTAATCATAGTTCCATTTGAACCCACAAAGATAAAGTTCCTTAAAGTGAACTTAACAAGGAGGAATGTTTATAATGCAAACTAAAGGATACTATTCAAAGACATAGAAGGTCTCTCTCTCTCTCTCTCTCTCTCTCTCTCTCTCTCTCTCTCTAACACACACACACACACACACACACACACTCACACACACACACACACTCACAGACACACACAAGAAAGAACACCCCTTGTTCATGGATTGTAAGAATAAATATTATTAAAATCTCTATCCTTCTGAAAGCAATATATATAGAGATTCAACACTATCCCTATCAAAATTCCAGAGCTTTTTTTTTAAAGGAAATTAAATGACTTATCCAGAAATTCATGTGGAACCACAAAAAAATAATAATAATCATGAATTGTGAAAGCACTCCTGAGAAAAAGTATGTGGATGGAGGAATCACACTCTTCAACTTTAGATTATTACACAAAGCAATATTAATGTGGTACTGGAACAAAAACCAGCATTCAAATCAATGGAACAGAACAGAATCCATAAAGAAGAGCCCACACATATATGAATATAGAATATATGACAAACATCTGAAATGCATTAATAGGGGGGAAAAGCCCTCTTCAATAAATGGTACTGGGAAAACTATATAGGCACATGTAGAAAAGCAAAGCTAGACCACCACTTAACACCATAAACCAAAATTAACACAAATTGGATCAAAGATATGGGTATTAGAACTGAGACTATAAACCGCATAGAAGAATCATTGATGACACACTTCAGGGCCTTAACACCAAAGATGTACTTGGATGCACACAGCACTATGGGCAAGTGAAACTAAAATATGATTAAATAAATGAAATTACACCAAATTGCAAAGACTACACATTGAAGAAAGACAATTTCACAGAGATAGAAAGGCTACCGAGTCACTGGGGGAAGATATTTGCACATAAAACATTGACCAGAAATTGATACCAAACATCTATAAAGAAATCCTATGGGGAACTGAGTGGTGGCTCACCTGGTTGAGTGCACATATTACAATGCACAAGGATCCAGGTTCAAGCCCCCAGTCCCCACTTGTAGGGGGAAAGCTTCACAGGTGGTGAAGCAGTGCTGCAAGTGTCTCTCTGTATCTCCCTCTCTCTATCTCTCCCTTCCTCTCAATTTCTGACTGTCTCTATCCAATAAATAAATATAATAAAAAATTAAAAAAATAAATCTTATGGATCCATATTGAGGGCAAGGTCCTGTAGGGATCCACAAGGGGGTCCATTGTGTTGTTCCTGATAGAGATGACCAGTGACAATGGAGAGAGGGATCTATTGGAGGTCTTGGCCCAACATGTATCTATACGAATCTAAGAATTCCCTGAATAGGGCCCCAGGTGATGAGATGGCCTGGTAGTAAGCAAAAGAGCCATCATTAAAGTATGCTGGTTTCTTGCCCTTGCCCAGCTTTTATAGTCCTTACACAGGCTACTTCACTGAATATAGGCCCCAGATCAAACCAGTAGGGCTTACAGTTAATGATATTTGTATATTTTTCCCAGATTTGAGAGCTTCTCCATTCCCTGATCCAAATTTGTAGTTCTATTTCTTCTTTATTAAAAATATTTTATTTCTTTATTTTCCCTGTTGTTTCCCTTGTTGTTTTGTAGCCTTACTTTTTAAAATTTTTATATTTATAAAAAGGAAATACTGACAAAAACCACAGGATGAAAGGGGTACAATTCCACACAATTCCCACCACCAGAATTCCATATCACAATCCCTCTCCTGATAGCTTTCCTACTCTTTATCGCTCTGGGAGTATGGACCCTGGGTCATTATGGGGTGCAGAAGGTGTAAGGTCTGGCTTCTGTAATTGCTTCCCCATTGAACATGAGCATTGACAGGTCGACCTATACTCCTAGCCTGTCTCTCTCTTTCCCTAGTGGGGAAGGGATCTGGGGAGGTGGTTTTATCCTTAGTCTGGCTTATCCAGCTTACATGATCCCTTCTTTTAGCAAAGAAAATTATATCCCCATTTGCTGGTCCATTTTAGAAATAAGAACAAGATTTTTTAGCAAGGTCTCAGGCCACAAAATCAATGTACAAAAATCAGTGGCATTTCTTTATGCAAACACTAAATCTGAAGAAGACATCCAGAAAACACTCCCATTCAATGTTGCAGTAAAATCAATAAAATGCCTAGCAATAAAGCTGACCAAGGAAGTGAAAGACTTGTGTACTGAAAACTATGAATCACTATTCAAGGAAATAGAAAATGATATCAAGAAATGGAAAGACATCCCATGCTCATAGATTGGAAGAATAAATATCATCAAACTGAATATTCTATCCAGAGCCACATACAAATTGAATGTGATACTCTTCAAAGTTCCACCAAGCTTTTTTAAGAGAATAGAACAAAAAATACAATCATTTATCTGGAACCAGAAAACACCTAGAATTGCCAAAATAATCCTGAGGAAAAGAAACAGAAATGGTGGCATCACACTGCCAAATCTCAAACTATATTATAAGGCCATCATCATCAAAACAGCCTGGTACTGGAAGAGAAATAGGCAGATAGACCAGTGGAACAGAATTGAAAGACTAGAACTAACCCCCCACACCTATGGACATCTAATCTTTGATAAGGGGGCCCAAAGTATTAAATGGAGGAAGGAACCTCTCTTGAATAAATGGTGCTGGGGAAAACTGGGTTGAAACATGAAGAAGAATGAAACTGAACCACCTTATCTCACAAGAAACAAAAATCAACTCCAAATGGATCAAGGACATAGATGTTAGACGAGAAACTATCAAATACTTAGAGGAAAACATTGGTGGAACACTTTCCCACATAAACGTCAAGGACATATTTGATGAAACAAACGCAATTGCAAGGAAGACTACAGCAGAAACAAACCGATGGGACTACATCAAATTGAAAAGCTTCTGCACAGCCAAAAAAACTATCACACAAACAAAGAGACCCCTCAAAGAATGGGAGAAGATATTCACATGCCAAACATCAGACAAGAGACTAACAACCACAATATACAAAGAGCTCAGCAAACTTAGCACCAAAAAAGCAAATTTCCCCATACAAAAATGGGCAGAGGATATGAACAGATCATTCACTACAAAAGAGATCCAAAAGGCTAACAAAACATGAAAAATTGTTCCAGGTCGCTGATTGTCAGAGAAATGCAAATAAAGACAACACTGAGATACTGCCTCACCCCTGTGAGAATGGCGTACATCAAAAAGGATAGCAGCAATAAATGCTGGAGAGGCTGTAGGAACAAAGGAACCCTTCTGCACTGCTGGTGGGAATGTAAATTGGTCCAGCCTCTCTAGAGAGCAGTCTGGAGAACTCTCACAAGGCTATACATGGACCTTCCATATGACTCAATAATGCCTCTCCTAGGGATATAACCCAAGAATTCCATAACACCCAAACAAAAATAAATGTGTACTCCTATGTTCAGAGAAGCACAACTCATAATAGCTAAAACCTGGAAGGAACCCAGGTACCCAACAACAGATGAGTGGCTGAGAACGTTGTGGTATATACACACAATGGAATACTACACAGCTATTAAGAACAATGAACCCACCTCTCTGACCCATCTTGGATGGAGCTAGAAGAAATTATGTTAAGTGACCTTAGTCAGAAAGACAAAGAGAAGTATGGGATGATGGCACTAATAAACATAAGTTGAGAAAGAAGAACAGAAAGGGAAACTCAAAGCAGGATTTGACTGAATTTGGAGTAGGGCACCAAACTAAAAACCTTGGGTTGAGGATGAGGATGGATGTTCAGCTTCATGGGTCTGGATGGGGAATAGGATGGGACACAGTATTTTGGTGGTGGGAATGGTGTTTATGTACACTCCTATCAATCTGTAGTCATACAAATCACTATTTAATTAATATGAGAGGGGAAATTGATTGAATGTCTCAAACTTTTTAAAGCACAGACTGAGTCTCTTTAAAGTATAGGCTGAGTCTTTGATTTGTTGACTCTCTTAAAAGGTTAGACCTAGAGCTCCACTTCCCCAGAGACCCACCCTACTAGGGAAAGAGAGAGGCAGACTGGGAGTATGGACCGACCAGTCAACGCCCATGTTCAGCAGGGAAGCAATCACAGAAGCCAGACCTTCCACCTTCTGCAACCCACAACGACCCTGGGTCCATGGTCCCAGAGATATAGAGAATGGGAGGGCTATCAGGGGAGGGTATGAGATATGGAGATTGGGTGGTGGGAATTGTGTGGAATTGTACCTCTCCTATCCTATGGTTTTGTTAATGTATCCTTTCTTAAATAAAATATAAATTAAAAAAAAAGCTTAGACCAGGGAGAACAGAAGCAACCGATGTCACAGTTGTACACAAATAATGTCAACGGACATAAATTGCAGTGATGTTGTGTATGATACAGCAAAACCTAACAAAGGGATATTTCAATATTAACCCAATTGCCAAATAATGTGATTATAGCAATAACTATCTATTGTCTTCTTAACCCTAAGGTAGCAGGAATCTCCCACTTCCTCTATAGAGCCTATATTTCCCCCAGTCCTGGAACCTCTAGGATGGGGCTCATTTTCCTGCATGCATCTCCCAACTCATACCAAATGATATTGCTCCCAACCTAATCAATGCAAAGAGTAGCATCTCAGTATGCTTCACTTCAGACGGTATCCAGAGACATCAGGTGTGGAATGTCAACCCTTCACCCTCATTGCCCGGGTGAGACTTTCATTTCATAATATTATTTAATTCCATTCCAGGCGTCCCAAAACCTAGATATAGACCAGGTCCCATTAGATAGAGCATATGATCCCATGTATCAATAAAATAGAGCAAAATATATACCTGAAAACAAAAGTACACAATAGTCTGTAGTGAGTCAGTATAAAGTTTATAATGAAATAGAATCTACTTAGATGTAGATACCCTCCTCACCTTCTTCCTATTACAATTCTCTCACTCACTCCAAAGCTTACCTTATCAAAGCAAGGACTGCAGAAGATGAATAAGGACAAGAGACTGGCATACTTTAATGATGACTCTTTAGTCACTATCAGGCCGTCCCATCAGTTAGGGCTCTAAATGGGGAGTCCTGAGATTCCCAAATAGACATGATGGGCATAGACCTCGAATAAATCCTTCTCTCCATTGTTACTAATCATTTCTATCAGAAAAAAACACAATAGGCCCCTTTGTGGGCCCCCACAGGACCTAGCCCTCAACTTGGATCAACAATGATAGAGTATGTTCCATCCTAGGGAAGCTAGACAATGCTCTATGCTACACCTGAGGAAGATAGGTCCTGATATTGGGGCAGCTTGGAACATTCCTACTCATGACCACAGAGTAAGAGCTCAGATCTACAGGGATGCAGAGGTCACATATGCTCCTAAGCTGAATATGGGCCCCAGATCACATTAAATCAGTGGGGTTTACAATGAACAGTATTTATACAAATTTCCAGTATTAGGGAGCTACTCTTTTCCCTGATCCAGCTTTATGGTCCTTCTGCCAGTCATGACATCATTTCCCCAGATAATAATTAGGATCCACCTGCATATCATATTTCAGGCTCAGGCAAAAATAAACAAACACAATAGTAGTATAGCCACAGGCCCTTTGGAATATAAGTAAAATATGCCTATTAGCTATCTATAAAACAGAGACCCCCAAATCTTCATCTGCACTATTTCAGCCTGTAGGTCCATGTTTGGTCAACAATTTGTTTGGCTTTGTGTGGTAACTTTCTTTTCAACCACCAGGTTTCAGATGCTAGCATTATGCCGACCAGACTTCCCTAGACAGACAATCCCACCAATGTATCCTGGAGCTCCACTTCCCCAGAGCCCTGCCCCACTAGGGAAAGATAAAGACAGGCTGGGAATATGGATTGACTTGTCAAAGCCCATGTTCAGAGGGGAAGCAATTACAGAACCCAGACTTTTAACCTTCTGTATCCCACAATGCGCTTGGATCCATACTCCCAGAAGGTTAAAGAACAGGAAAGCTATCAGGAGAGGGGATGGGATGCAGAGTTCTGGTGGTGGGAATTCTGCACTGTTGTACCCCTCTTATCCTATGGTTTAATCAATGTTTCCCTTTTATAAATAAAATTTTTAAAAATAATTTTAAAGAGTTAACATATAAAAGCAAACAAATTGTTGACTAATCATGAACCTGGAATAGTTCTGATGAAGAGTTGGGTGTCTCCATTTAGTAAATAGTTAATGGGCCTATTTTAGGTACATTCCAAAGAGCTCATGAGGATACTAGATTTTTTTCCTTTCTTCTTCCTCTTCTTCTTCCTCTTCTTCTTGTTCTTCTTCTCTTCTTCTTCTTCTTTTTCTTCCTCTTCTCCTTCTTCTTCCTTCTTCCTTCTTCCTTCTTCCTTCTTCTTCTTCTTCTTCTTCTTCTTCTTCTTCTTCTTCTTCTTCTTCTTCTTCTTCTTCTTCTTCTCCTCCTCCTCCTCCTCCTCCTCCTCCTCCTCCTCCTCCTCCTCCTCCTCCTCCTCCTTCTTCTTCTTCTTCTTCTTTTTCTGAGCCTCACATCTGATATGCAGGTGGATCCAAGTTCTTGTCTGGGGAGATGATGCCATGGCTGGAAAGAGGACCAGAAAGCTGGATCAGGGATGAGAATAGCTCCCAAATATAAGAAAGGTGTGTAAATATTGCCACTTAAGATGGAGCCTCTATCCATTTCCTAAGGATGATGATCACAGAAATACTAAGCTCGTAAGCCAGTTGTGAGAGTTAAACTGCATTATGCATATGAAGTGCTTGATATTTATTAAGTGCTAAATGAATGTTGGGCAGATAGGCATAATTACTTAAAATACTAGATATCATTAGCACTTGTTAGTGAAACATTTCAATTCAAAAGAATTATTCTTAGTTTAGATGGTCACTGGTTGGCATTTTATTGAAATAATCATTTGGGGTATGTTGGGCCTTAAAGCCAGCCCCCCTGCTCTGCTTACATAATCATTGTTATGCCTGAAATATCTGCACCACATTATCCCCTCAGGATATTGCTAATTCAGTTAAAACCATTCTTATACACATTAAAAGTATATATGTGGTTAAAATTAACTGTTTGTTTACCTCCATCCACCTGCTCCAGGACCCGTATGTAAATGCATATTTATATTTAGTGCCAGAGCCTGTGTAACCTCTAAGTCCCTATTGGTCTGAGGTTATAGCTCATAGTCATATCTGATGAACATTGCAGGCTGCACTCATTTCAGGACCAGTTTTATTTAAGTGGCAGGGTAGGATACCCCAGCCTTCCTTCAGAGACTGGGGTTATCCCTACTGTTATATGAAAGATCAGAAAATAATAAGGGAGAAGGATACCTAAAATGTCTTGGTGCATCACTGATTATGAATGCAGAAGATCTGGATATAGAACTTGTCTATTTGGACATCATGTACATGTCTCTTACAAGTGCCACATTGACAAAGTGTATCAAGTATTAGTAAATGTCATTCGTTCTTCCTCAAGATTACATCTGTAAAATTTAACTTCAAAAGAGTACGAAAATCAGATGAGGATATTTATATTTTATTTTTCAAAAACAAAGAACACTGAAGCAAGCATCATTGTTCATTTGTAATTATGTTATTTCATATATGTGATAGCATAGATTCTTTCTTCTCTCATAAGATTCTCATTAAATTCTCTTCTTATAAGTAACCAATACTGTAGCTCTCCTAATATCCATATGTCAAATCTTAAAAGCTACAATTGATCCATTTAGAATTTGGTAGTGGCATAAGTCTTGATTAAAGCATAATTTCCTTGATGTATTTCAGCAGAAGTATGAGATGATTCTACTATTAGCACCACCACCACCATTTATTGGACATGTGCTACATTCTAGGCCTATACTAAGCACTTGAAAATCATCTCAGTTAATCTTCACAACAAACATTATGAGTTCTGCACTGTTTCCATTTTATAAATGAGAAAGGCCAGGTTAAGAAAAGGGAAGCAACTTAAGCTGTAAAAGCTATTTAAATCCAGGCTGAATCCCAAACTCCGATTTTCCTGACCACTAACCTATAGGTGGAATAAAGTGAATTTGTTCTGAATTTATATAATGGTAAAAAAAATCTGTGTGCTTTCTGAGGAGAATTTGTGAAGGGAAAATATCACTGTCATGTCATCTGGATGTAGACCTTAATTATGAGACATGACAAAGATTTTATCTTTTGGGGGGTATTTTTGTTACTTTTTCAAAGTATTTTCAAGGAAATGACTTTAATTGGAAAAACACCTAGTGGCTTTTATGTAAAGTGCATTTTTTCAGTAACAAGTTATGCAATAAAATTGTCCTCAAAATAGTTACTACATGAAAACGTTTAGTTGTGCTTCTTTTTTTTTTTTTATTTAAGAAAGGATTAATTAACAAAACCATAGGGTAGGAGGGGTACAACTCCACACAATTCCCACCACCCAATCTCCATATCCCACCCCCTCCCCTGATAGCTTTCCCATTTTCCATCCCTCTGGGAGCATGGACCCAGGGTCATTGTGTGTTGCAGAAGGTAGAAGGTCTGGCTTCTGTAATTGCTTCCCCGCTGAACATGGGTGTTGACTGGTCGGTCCATACTCCCAGTCTGCCTCTCTCTTTCCCTAGTAGGTTGTGTCTCTGGGGAATCTGAGCTCCAGGACACATTGGTGGGGTCTTCAATCCAGGGAAGCCTGGCCAGCATCCTGATAGCATCTGGAACCTGGTGACTGAAAAGAGAGTTAACATACGAAGCCAAACAAATTGTTGAGCAATCATGGACCCAAAGGTTGGAAAAGTGGAGAGGAAGTGTTAGAAGAAATTATGTTAAGTGATCTAAGTCAGAAAGATAAAGATGAGTATGGGATGATCCCACTCATCAACAGAAGTTGACTAAGAAGATCTGAAAAGGAAACTAAAAGCAGGACCTGACCAAATTACAGCAGGAACCTCACATCTCCACTATAGAGCCCCTGCTTCCCCCAGTCCTGGAACCACTTTCCTGTATGCCTCTTTTAGTTGTGCTTCTTATCAAACTTCCAGAGCAATTGACAATACAGTGAGCTTTTCAGCATAATCTTTTCAGCACATTTCTTAGTTGACAGTGTTAAATCATGGGATATACAAATTGCATCGCCCGACTAAGAATTACTTCTCTTAAAATTCATTCCTGGGGTAGGTTTGCTAGCAGGGATGTGTAGCAGCAATCATAAGAAATAGGTACCTGGGTATTTGGAAAAGCAATGTTAATATGACCGAAAGAGAGAGTTTTGGGAAAGAGAAAAGAAGCTAAAAAAAAAAAAAAATGGAGCCTTTAGATGAGAGACCACATTCCTATATCTGCTAGTAGGCAAAAGGAGGAGGTGTATGTAAGCCTATTGTCCAGCGCAGAATGTTTTATATTTTATCTTAAGGATGAAATCATTGTATGTTAGCTTAAGAAATCTGTGTAGTAATAACTGAGTGGTTTAGAAAGGACGATGGAAACATTGCACTGGTGCACAGCTATATAGCACAATAAGAACTTTGCTAGTGGAGGGACAAAGTCATTTGGTCTTTCTAGCTCACACAATCAATTTTACTTAACAGCACTAAAACCCAGTGGTGGCATTGTAAACTAGAAGTAAGACTGAAAAATACCATTAGGAGACCTAAGGTGATAAATAGAAACCCCTTGCATGATTCTACTTTTTTTTCCCACCAGAGTACTGCTCAGCTTTAATTTATAGTGGTGCCAGAGATTGAACCTAGGACTTCAGAGCCTCCAGCATGAGAGTATCTTTGCATAACCCCCCCCCCACTGATTCTCCTTTTCTGATACACAATGATGGAAATCTATGGGAACAAATAAAACTACATACCCAGAACCCAGTTTCATCTTCTCTGTCCACCACTAGTTGCTGAAACACTTGAGCACATTTTTTGTACTTCTAAGTACTGCCAGCTACTTTTTAAAAATATTAATTTATTCCCTTTTGTTGCCCTTGTTGTTTTATTGTTATTATTGTTGTCATTGTTGTTGGATAGGACAGAGAGAAATGGAGAGAGGAGGGGAAGACAGAGAAGGGGAGAGAAAAACAGACACCTGCACATCTGCTTCACTGCGTGTGAAGTGATTCCCCTGCAGGTGAGGAGCCATGGGCTCGAACCGGGATCTTTATGCCGGTCTTTGTGCTTTGTGCCACCTGTGCTTAACCTGCTACACTACCACCCAACCCCCTGTCTAGCTACTTTGAATAGTACTTTGCCACATAACTTCATACCACACTTATAATTCCATGTTGCTAAAGTTTCCATAGAAATACTTTTTATTATTTTATATCCCCTTAAGCTGAGCAAATTACTTGAACATTTTTCTATTGCTGAGCCAGGATGGTCGGTTCCTGTTATAAATAAGCCTATTGAGCTTGTTATCAATATTATTTCGAGTCAGTGAGTTGGTGAGCTCTGTCTGTATAAAGTCAGAGAAGGGATCAGTCAAGAAGAATTTATTTAATAAACTTTTAAAGGGTTTAAATACATTGCAGATAATATTCTTGTAGATTGTGTCACAAGTTTAAATTGCCCTCTCCAGAGTCTGAGTGGATTTGTATTATTATTTTTTTTTGGTATGATCATTGTATTTAAATCTGGTTGTCAGTGTCTTGATTCACTAAAAGACATTGCTTGGAGCCAAATTAAATCCTGACTAGAATAAGACGTTCTCAGAAGACTTTACAATTTTACCGTTATTTTCTGGAAGTAGCTGAAAATTCTCCCTCTTCCTCAAGACATGGGGTGGGGTTGGAAGAGAAGCCTAATGCTAACTGTAAAGACTTCTATAAAAGGGAAAATTTAAGAAAGGGCACCTAAAAATGGTTAGGGGGCTTAAAAATGTACTATAGACTGGATACTCGTCTGTAGTGTTTTCCATTTTAAAACAGACATCTGATATTAGCTGGAGTAAGTTAGGATGTTTAAAGTATTTACATAGCTGACAGAGTGAGAGAATATGACTGACTAATGTGAAAACAATCAGTCAGAAATCATGTTTCTTTCAATGCTGATTGAGCTGAATTGATATTCCAGTATCATTTAGAGATAGCAATATGTTGATAGATAAACAATGAATTTGAATGTTTATTGAACACTTAATGTATGCTAAGCATAAGTACTTTGCTTTCATTGAGATGATTTAAATCTCACAACAGCTTTCTGAGTTGAGTGCCATCCCTATTCTTATTTCCTAAAAGAGGAGGAAACAAATTTTCCCAGCACCATTTATTAAAGAGCGCTTACTTTCTCCATTAATACTTTGGTCCACCTTATCAAAGATTAGATGTCCATAGATGTGAGGGTTTAGTTCTAGGCTTTAAAATCTGTTCCACTGGTCTGTTTGCCTAAAAAAAAAAAAAAAAAAAAAAAAAAAGAAGAAGGAACCTTGGCGCAAAGTGAACCAGGCTCCTGTTTAAGATCTTGCAGCTAGTGGAGGATAAGACTCTAAAATTTACACAGTTGAAATCAGGACAGGAGACTTTGTTCTTAAGAAATACCTTACTACATCAAGAATAGAGTTGACAAAGATGCTGATGATATTAAATTTTTTTAATTTATTATTTATTAGATATTTAGAGAGATACATTAGAGGGAGCGAGGAAAAGAGTGAGAGCTGCAACACTGCTTCACTACTCATGAAGCTTTCTCCCTGCAAGTGGGGACAAGGCACTTAAATCTGGGTCCTTGTGCATTGTAACATGTGCGCTCAACTAGATGTGCTACTGTCTGGCTTCTGATATTTTTTAAATTTTATTTATGGATTCATGAGAAATGATAGGAGAGAAAGAACCAGACATCACTCTGGTACATGTGCTGCTGGGGATTGAATGTAGAACCCCATGCTTGAGAGTCCAGTGCTGTATCCACTGCGCCACCTCCAGGACCACAATGATAAAACTTTTTTCTGAGGAAAAATTTTATCATTATCTTTACTGTTGAGTGCTAATATTTTCCAGACACATTTGAGATTTAGCTAGATTTATTTATTTTTCTTGTGTGACTCTTATATGAACTTTATGATTTGGGTAATTGTGTTCATTTATGAGGTGAGTCATCTGAAAGCTAATGGCCATTCTAGTTCATGTAGATAGGTCATGAGTGAGCTGGGATTCATTAGGAAAGCAGAATTGGAAGTCTATGAACTTTAGAGTTCATGCTGTCTTAACTCAGAAGACTATCCCTAACTGAAACACCAAACAAGGAAGATACTTTATTTTTTTAAACAAATTGTTTCTTTTAAAAAAATATTATCTTTATTAATTGGATAGAAAGTGCCAAAAATTGAGAGGAAGGGGGCGTAGAGAGAGGTAGAGACAGAAAGATACCTGCAGTACTGCTTCACCATTTGTGAATCTTTCCCCCTGCGCATGGGGACTGGGTGCTGGAACCTGGGTCCTTCTTCATTGTCCTCTATCTCTCTCTCTTTTCTGGTCCTTGCACACTGTAACATGTGCACTCAACCAGGTGCCCCATGACCTGGCCACAAGATGTTTTAATTTAAGCACATATGTTTACCTTTAAAATTCTTCTTGTAATCATATGGATTGTATGATATTTCTATGGCTACTCTAGTTGACCACAAGCATTCTATTTGTAATGAGGATAGAGATTTGCATGTGGAAACTAAATCCACTAAGTGGATTTTCAAAAACCTTAGATCTGGAAGTCAAAGTTCCAAAGGTCAAGTTCTGTCTCTGATGATTTAATACAATGATGAAGACTGAAAATATGGATCCCAGACATCCAGAGGCAGGGCTATGGAGCAGCAGCAGCTGTGTTTCTCTCCTTTCCTCTCTCTGGTCAACTAGGAATACCAAAGGAGACCACCTGGGACTGCAATAAGACAGGACTAGAACGACTTCAGCAACCCACCAAATCACCAGTGAATGTAAACATGTGTGGCTCATAGGCAGAGAGGAGCCTAGGGAGAGATTAAGTGGCTGGTGACAGTCCAGCAGTTTACCAGTTGAGACACCACCTCCAATCTATTTCACCAACAATGGGACAACTGAAGGGAGTAGAAGACTACCCTGAGACTCACCAAATGCAACTGTGAGTCTCCACTGCGACTGGTGTCAGAATCAGGAGCAGCATCATTGAGGCCCTGAGATGACACCAGGGGACAGAGAACTAATGAGGAAACTCAGGAGAAGATCTATACCTCTGTGGCCTAGCTATGGGGCTGTGAAAGTCTCTTTGCATAACCACTGGATTATCTCTGCCCCACCCTGCTTTATCTCTTGGTCAGGCATCAGTGATTAAGTTAAAAGCCTGCTTATAGTTTAAAAGCACTCAGGCTCCCATAGGCTACAGGGAAAAAAAGAACAAAAGAGGTTTTTAAGCCACAGAGATCCAACTCAGGGATGAAAATACTATTGAAACAACTGTCAATTTCCAAAACATTGAACCCCTTAATTATCTTACTTAAACACAAGTCAATCCAGGCAAGATTGATCAGTAATTTGAAAAGTGCTGAGAGAGGGAACTCATATCATAATACATAAAATTGTTAAACCAACAAGAAGAAATATTGGAGAAATGAACCAGGACAAGAGTACAGCTAAAAGTCCCCCAAAGGTTGAAACACAAAATAATGAGGTAAACATCCAAACACTAGTTAAGGAAATAACAGGAGTGACTAAAGAGTTTGAAAGAATTGTCATCAGAAATGCAGAAACAACAAATGAGACTCTGGAAGAAAACACTAATTATCTCAAGGTTATTAGAGAGCTGAAAGTTGAAATAGCTGAGCTAAGAACACAACTAGCTGAACAAGCTAAAACAGTATCAGAACAAGGTAACACAATAGATGAACTGCAGAAAACAGTAGAGGGGAGAGAATAGAATAAATGAGGCTGAAGACAGAATTAGCAAGATCGAGGGTGAATTAGAGACAACTAAAAAGAAGTAAGAAATCTCAAAAAGAGATTAAGAGATACTGAAAACAACAACAGAGACCAATGGGATGACTTCAAAAGAAATGATATTAGCTTACCAGAGGAAGAAAGACAGGGAGAGGAACAAAGCATTCTTCAGGACATAATAGCTGAGAACTTCTCTAGTCTAGACAACATCAAAGACATAAAAGTTCAAGAAGCCCAGAGGGTCACAAACAGAATTAACCCAGACTTAAAGACACCAAGACACATCATAGTTGTGTTCTTAGCTCAGCTATTAAAATCAAAAGGAATAAGCATAAAAAAAGGATCCTGAAGGCTGCAAGAGAAAAACAAAGAGTCACCTACAGAGGAAAAACCATAAGATTAACAGCAGACTTCTCCACACAAACACTACAGACCAGAAGAGAATGCAAGATGTCTATCAAGTGCTCAGTGAGAAAGGCTTTCAACTAAGACTAATGTATCTTGCTAGACTGCCATTCAGACTAGATGGAGGCATAAACACCTTTTCAGACAAGCAACAGTTGAAAGAATCAACTAATCACCAAGCCCGCACTGAAAGAAGTTCTGAAAGGTCTCTTATAAACAGTCAGACCACCATAAATAGGCCATATATGAGAACACTCTAAAAATATGCAAGAATGGCATGCAAATATCTTCAATCTTTGATATCTATCAATGCCAATGGACTGCATTCACCAATTAAAAGGCACAGAGTAGGAAGATGAATCAGAAAACACAACCCAACAATATGTTATCTACAGAAAACCCACCTAACTCAACAAGACAAACACAGAGTCAAAGTGAAAGGATAGAAAACTATCATACAGGGAGCCGGGTGGTAGCACAGCGGGTTAAGCACAGGTGGCGCTAAGCGCAAGGACAGGCATGAGGATCCCGGTTTGAGGCCCCGCTCCCCACCTGCAGGGGAGTCGCTTCACAGGCCGTGAAGCAGATCTGCAGGTGTCTGTCTTTCTCTTCTCCTCTCTGTCTTCCCCTCCTCTCTCCATTTCTCTCTGTCCTATCCAACAACGACGACATCAACTACAACAACAATAAAAAGACAACAAGGGCAGCAAAAGGGAAGATAAATAAATAACAATTACCAAAAAAAAAAAAAACTATCATACAGGCCAATTGCCAACAAAAAGAACAGGAACAGCTATTCTCATGTCTGAGATGATATACTTTAAAATAAATACAATTAAAAAGATAGGGATAGACACTACTTAATGATCACTGCATCAGTAAGTGAAGGGAACTTAACAATTATTAACGTCTATGCACCCAGTGAGATTCCACCGAAATGCATCAAATATCTACTGAAATAGCTACAGCAATATATTAATAGCAACACAGTAATAGTAAGGGACTTCAACACCATATACTCTCGACCTGACAGATCATCCAGGCAGAAAATCAATAAAGGCATGAGGGAGCTAAATGGGGAGATAGATAAGCTAGAACTATTGGACATTTTCAGAGTCATTCATTCCAAGAGACTGGAATACACATTCTACTCAAGTCCACAAGGGTCACTCTCAAGGATAGACCTTATGTTAGGCCACAAAGACAACATCAGCGAATTCAAGAGCATTGAAATTATCCCAAGTAACTTCTCAGACCACAGTGAAATTAAACTAAAACTTCACAATCAACAAAAAATTAGTAATAGTCCCAAAATGTGGAAGCTCAACAGTACACTACTTGAGAAATACTGGGTCAACTTTGAAAAGTCCTTTTGTTAGGGTTTGCTGTACAGTACCCAGTATCTTTTATATAGCTGTGCTATTGGTTGCTTCTGATCTACTTGGTCTAGGCTTTTGAGAGAGTCTGCAGATCAATTACACAGCCTATATATTAAAAAGATTCAATCTGTGTTATAAAAAACTTCCAGACATACAATTGATTTTCCCCCTCTCATATAAACTAACTAGTGATTTATATGACTACATTTTACTAGGAGTGTACATAAACACCATTCCTACCACCGAAAAACTGTGACCCATCCCTCCCAACCACTCCCACCCCCCACTGGCCCAGGAAGCTGCATGTCTACCCCTCATCACAGGGTTTTTACTTTGGTGCCCTACTTAACATTAACTATCTATTGTCTTTTTGAACCCTAAGACAGCAGGAACCTCACATCTCCACTATAGAGCCTCTACTTCCCCCAGTCCTGGAACCCTTGGATAGGGCCCACTTTCCCATATGCCTCTCCCAATCCATATCAAATAATATTGCATCTGCCGATCACAACCTAACCAACACAACGATCGCCATGTCAACATGCTTCACTTCAGACTGTGTCCAGAGACTTCACGTGTGGAATGACAACCCTTCAGCTTCATTACTCGGGTGAGACCTTTCCTTTCATAGTATACTCTAATTCCATCTCAGGTGGTTCACTTTCTCACAAAGTCCCAAAACCTAGATATATACCAGTTTCTGTGAGAGAGAGCATATGTTCACACGTATCCATAAACTACTGCAAAATATATACCTGAAAGCAGAAGTACACTAGAGTTTGCAGTGAGTACCTCCCTAACACTTCCTCTCCACTATTCCAAGCTTTGGGTCCATGATTGCTCAACAACTTGTTTGGCTTCATATGGTGGCTCTCTTTTCAGTCACCAGGTTCCAGATGTCATCAGGATGCTGGCCAGGCTTCCCTAGACTGAAGACCCCATCAATGTGTCCTGGAGCTCAGCTTCCCCAGAGACCCAGCTTACTAGGGAAAGAGAGAGGCAGACTGGGAGTATGGACCGACCAGTCAACGCCCATGTTCAGCAGGGAAGCAATTACAGAAGCCAGACCTTCCACCTTCTACAACCCACAATGACCCTGAGTCCATGCTCCCAGAAGGATAGAGAATGGGAAAGCTATCAGGGGAGGGGGTGGGATATGGAGATTGGGTGGTGGGAACTGTGTGGAGTTGTACCCCCCCTACCCTATGGTTTTGTTAATTAATCCTTTCTTAAAATAACTAAAGGGAGTCGGGCTGTAGCGCAGCGGGTTAAGCGCAGGTGGCGCAAAGCACAAGGACCAGCATAAGGATCCCGGTTCAAAACCCGGCTCCCCACCTGCAGGGGAGTTGCTTCACAGGCGGTGAAGCAGGTCTGCAGGTGTCTATCTTTCTCTCCTCCTCTCTGTCTTCCCCTCCTCTCTCCATTTCTCTCTGTCCTATCCAACAATGACGACAACAACAATAATAACTACAGCAATAAGACAACAAGGGCAACAAAAGGGAATAAATAAAGAAAATAAATAAAGTAAATAAATAAATAAATAAATGGAAAAAAAAGAAATACTGGGTCAAAGAGGAAATAAAGGAAGAAATCAAAACATTTTGAGAGTTCAATGAAAATTAAGAAACAAGCTATCAAAATATTTGGGACATAGCTAAGGCAGTACTGAGAGAGAAGTTCATAGCCATACAAGCACATATTAGGAAAAAAGAAAAATCACAAGTAAACAGCCTGATTGCACATCTTAAAGACCTAGAAGATGAACAAAGGAACCCTGAAGCAACCAGAAGGACAGAAATCACTAATTTTAGGGCAGAAATAGATAACATTGAAAAAAACAAAACCAAACAAAAGATCAAGGAAAGTAAATGTTGGTTCTTTGAAAGAGTGAACAAAATCAACAAACCTTTAGCCAGACTTACAAAACAAAAAAGGGAGAAGACAAAAATAAATTGGATCATAAATGAAAGAGGAGATATCACAACAGACACCACAAAATTCAACATATCATGTGAGGCTCCTGTGAACAACTATATGCCAACAAGTTAGAGAACCTGGAAGAAATGGACGATTTACTAGATACCTATGAACTTCCAAAACTAAGTTAAAAGGAAGTAGATAACATGATCATGGCCATCACAGCTAATGAAATTGAAATAGTTATCAAAAATCTTCCCCAAAATAAAAGTCCTGGACCAGGTGGTTTTAAAAATGAATTCTAAAAACCTACAAAGAAGAAATAATACCTCTACTTTTAAAATTCTTCCAGAAGATTGAAGACACTGGAATACTCCCTTCCAACTTCTATGAAGCCAACATCATTTTGATACGAAAAGCAGACAGGGACACAACCAAAAAAGAAAATTACAGACCAATATCTCTGATGAACATAGATGCTCAAATATTGAACAAAATTATAGCCAACCAGATACAGTAATACACTAAAAAGATTGTTCATCATGACCAAGTAGGGTTTATCCCAGGCATGCAAGGTTGGGTTAATACACGTAAATATATCAATGTGATCCACCACATCAATAAAAGCAAGACCAAAAACCACATGGTAATATCAATAGATGCAGAGAAAGCCTTTGACAAAATAGAACATCCATTTATGACTAAAACACTAGAAAAATGGGAATAGATGGAAAATTCCTGAAGATATTGGATTCTATATATAGTAAACCTACAGCCAGCATCATACTCAATGGTGAAAAACTGGAAGCATTTCTCCTCAGATTAGGTATTACACAGGGCTGCCCACTATCACCATTACTATTCAACATAGTTTTGTAATTCTTGCCATAGCAATCAGGCAGGAGCAAGGAATTAAAGGGATACAGATTGGAAGAGAAGAAGTCAAACTCTCCCTATTTGCAGCTAACATGATAGTATACATAGAAAAACCTAAGGAATCCAGCAAGAAGCTTTTGGAAATCATTAGGCAATACAGTACGGTGTCAGGCTACAAAATTAACATTCAAAAGTCAGTGACATTCCTCTATGCAAACACTAAATTAGAAGAAGATGATATCCAGAAATCAATTCCTTTTAGTATAACAACAAAAACAATAAAATATCTAGGAATAAACCTAATGAAAAAAGTGAAAGACTTGGATACTGAAAATTATGAGTCACTACTCAAGGAAATTGAAAAAGACACAAAGAAGTAGAAAGATATTCCATGTTTATGGTCTGGAGGAATTAACATCATCAAAATGAATATACTACCCAGAACCATATACAGATTTAATGCTGTCCCCATCAAGATCCCAACCGCATTTTTCAGGAGAATAAAACAAATGTTACAAATGTTTATCTGGAACCAGAAAAGACCTTGAATTGCCAAAAAAATCTTGACAAGAAAGAACAGAACTGGATCCATCACACTCCCTGATCTCAAATTGTATTATAGGACTATTGTCATCAAAACTGCTTGGTACTGGAACATGAATAAACACACTAACCAATGAAATAGAATTGAGAAGCCAGAAGTAAGCCCCCGCACCTATGGACATCTAATCTTTGACAAAGGTGCCCAGACTATTATATGGGGGAAGCAGTCTCTTCAACAAATGCTGTTAGAAACAATGGGTTGAAACATGTAGAAGAATGAAACTGAACCATTATATTTCACCAAACACAAAAGTAAATTCCAAGTAGATCAAGGACTTGGATGTTAGACCAGAAACTATCATTTACTTAGAGGAAAATATTGGCAGGACTCTTTTTCACATAAATTTTAAAGACATCTTCAATGAAATGAATCTAATTACAAAGAAAACTAAAGCAAGCATAAACCTATGGGACTACATCAAATTAAAAAGCTGCATAGCAAAAGAAACCACTACCCAAACCAAGACCTCTCTCAGAATGGGAGAAGATCTTTACATGCCATACATCATACAAGAGGCTAATAACCAGAATCTATAAAGAGCTTGCCAAACTCAAAAACAAGAAAACAAATAACCCCATCCTAAAATGGGTGGAGGACATGGACAGAATATTCACCACAGAAGAGATCCAAAAGGCTGAGAAACACATGAAAAAATGCTCCAAGTCTTTGATTGTCAGAGAAATGCAAATAAAGACAACAATAAGATGTCACTTCACTCCTGTGAGAAGGTCATACATCAGTAAAGGTAACAGCAGCAAAGCCTGGAGAGGTCATGGGGTCAAAGGAGCCCTCCTTCACTGCTGGTGGGAATGTCAATTGGTCTAACCTCTGTGGAGAACAGTTTGGAGAACTCTAAGAAGGCTAGAAATGGATCTACCCTATGATCCTGTAATTCCTCTCCTGGAGATATATCCTAAGGAACCCAACACACCCATCCAAAAAGATCTGTGTACACATATATTCTTAGCAGCATAATTTGTAATAGCCAAAACCTTGAAGCAACCCAGGTATCCAACAAAAGATGAGTGGCTGAACAAGTTGTGATATATATACACAATGGGAGACTACTCAGCTATAAAAAATGGTAGCTTCACCAATTTCAGCTGATCTTGAATGGACCTTGACAAATTCATGTTAATTGAAATCAGTCAGAAACAGAAGGATGAATATGGGATGATCTCACTCTCAGGCAGAAGTTGAAAAACAAGATAAGAAAAGAAAACACAAGTAGAATCTGAACTGGAATTGGTGTATTGCACCAAAGTAAAAGACCCTGGGGTGGGTAGGTGGGGGTGGATGTAGGTCCAAGGATGACAGAGGACCTAATGGGGGTTGTATTGTTATATGGAAAACTGACAAATTGTGTGCATGTACAAACTATTGTACTTACTGTCAAATGTAAAACATTAATTTCCCAATAAAGAAATTAAAAAAGAAAATACAGACCCCAGGCAGTGGAGCACCTGGTTAAGCACACACACACACTACAGTGCATAAGAACCTGGGTTCAAGCCCCTCTTCCACATCTTCAGGGGGAAACCTTCACAATGGTGATGCAGGGCTGTAGGTATCTCTCTGTCTCTCTCCCTATCTACCTCTTCTCCACCCCTCTCAATTTCTTTCTGTCTCTACTCAATACTAAAATAAAATAATTTTTTAAAAAGGGCTGAAAATGCATACTGTGGGCCTGGTGGCAGTACACCTGTTTGAGTGCACATATGACAGTATGCAAGAACCCCCCCTTTTAATCCCCCAGCCCCACCCACAGGGGGTTCAGGAGCAGTAAAGCAGTGCTACTGATGGCTTTCTTTCTCCACTCTTGCTGGCTTTCTCCCCCTTTCCCTCTTGATTTCTCTCTGTATCTATTCAATAAATAATAAATGAAGTATAAAAAAAGAAAATGTGTGCTAAGTGGTTTGGAACAGTCACTTATTCTATTTCTATAATGCACTTAGAATCCTAGATTGCCGTAGCTGGAAAGATATTAGAAGTCATCAATTCAATGTTGTCATTTTATAGATTTAAAAGCAAACAAATAAGCAAATTTATTTTGACTTTAGAGCGCAAATGTTTCTTTTAACATTCTTTTAGTTGTCTTCTAAGTCTTTTAAAATTCAAATTTAGAAAAATAAATTGTTTTCAACACTGAATCCATTTGTGCAAAAATACATATTTATAGGCCTGAAATTAGATTGACTACTCACAGTTTCAGTAAACCTGAGTAGTCCTAGTTTTGCTAGTCTTTCCTCCTACAACTAAAAATCTGTAGACTTAACAGTGGAATCAAGTATAGGGAGACTGAAAAATTAGAAGGGGCCATGTGGTGACACACCTGGTTGAGTGCACATGTTATAGTGAACAAGGATTGGTTCCCACCTGCAGAGGTAAAGCACCACAGGTATTGAGGTGGTCTTTCATCTATATCTACCTACCTATTGTCTGCCTGTCTGTCTATCTATTTATCTATCATCTATCTATCTATCTTCTGTCTATATTCCCTTTCCCTCTTGTTTTCTCTCTGTCTCTGTCCAATAATAAATAAATAAGCTATAAAAATATGGCAAATTTCTTAGAGATCTTAAAACTTGAGGAGCAACATGGTGTTTCCTCAGTTTTCCTTACTGTCTCCTATATATCTTGGGAAGATAGAAGCAATAGAACAGAGAACTTCAACCCACTGTAGAGAGATGGCACACGTATGATTTTATAAAAGTCTTGTGTCTCTTAATGAAAAGACTGGAGAAAGAAGTATAACCCAACAGAATTTTTTATCTACTGCCACCCTGCTCCAGTTAGACACAAATGAAAAAAAAAAAGTATCTTCGGTCCAATATGACTTCAGTGAGATTGAATAAGGAACTGTCATTTCACAGCCATCCTTCTGCTGTGTGATGTCAGCTTCCTTAAACAGGACACAGATCTTCCATCCCACACTCAGGAAGACACAGGTGGGGTTGCTCTGAGTTCATGCTGTGTAGAGTCAGTAGCACCTGTTAAGGTGATAAAGCTTCTCTTCCTCTTCAGTGGAGGCAATCGGAGCTCTCATTATTCCATGAGAAAAGAGTTAGTATTGGTTAACTGAGACTCCAACTCTATCAAGCATCAGAAAGTCTTGTGAGGAATTTTTTTCTGATTTGGTAACCACTGAGAATCAATCCCACCAGTATCAGTGAGCCCCAGTGGGGAAGATAGCTGAAACCAGCAAGATCAAACAGTGAAACAAATCTAGTCTAGTTAGCAAACCGCTTTCCTGCCAGTTCTGAGGCCAGCTGGAACTCTTGTGAAGCTGAATGCCCACACTCCTCACTAATGGGTTCAGTGAAGAAGGGGCTGTAAAGGAGTTTAATTGTTTTTTCTGTCTTTTTAAGAACATGTATCAAATCCAAAGTGTTTATCATGACTTTTTTTAAATTTATTTCTTTATTGGGGAATTAATGTTTAACATTCAACAGTAAATAACAATAGTTTGTACATGCATAACATTCCCCAGTTTCCCATTTAACAATACAACCCCCACTATGTCATTTATCATCTCTTATCATGACTTTTTTTTATGAAGGCAACCATTCAGAATATTAGACAGCATATGCATAAAATGTACCCCTGGGAGGGGCTCTGATATGCAAGTACTTTGTCCTCTGCTCTGCCCCCAGGCAACCCTGTAATTGACCTCATTTTGGAAACTTTGAAACAGTTAGAATGGTGGGCCTCTAGCCACTGGAAAAGCTGTTAACTTTTGACATTTTTTTCCAGTTCCTTTTTAAGTACCACTGTGTTGTTTTCGCCGGGCTGGCTTCACGGGCAGGTAACATACGACCAGGGACTCATGGCTGGGTTGTACACAGTATCTCTTTATTCATGCAGGACGCAGCACAATCTATACCTAGCTAAGCTAAACTAAAACTACAAACAATCTTGTCCTTATAAATATACTAGTCCAGTAGGGTGGTGCCTGTTAACAGCGGTTATGTAAATAAAATGAAGTGGTTATGTAAATAGAATAGTGTTAAGCAGGGGGGATTAAACCAAATGAAACAGAAGGGGTTTTTAAAAGCATACCAACACCACTGTGTGTATCTCCACACAAAATATTTTAGCTCTCTTTATTTAAGAGGCATTGACTTATTGGGGGTAGGGCACCAACAGTAGTGTAGCACCATCTGTGGCAACAGGAATGGAACACAGAGCTTCAGGCCTGTGAGCCCTCTTCTTTACTGGTTGAGCTATTTCACTTGCTTCTCTTGAGCCTTTGAAATGGAGGAAAGCATTAAAAAACATATTACAATATGTTGGCTGCACACGTAAGAACTAAAATAGGAGTTGGGTTAGACTTCCTTCTTTTTTAAATTATTTTTAATGGATAGAGACAGCCAGGAATCGAGAGAATGAGAGAGAGAGAGACACCTGTAGCACTGCTTCACCACTCACAAAGCTTTCCCCCTGCAGGTGGGGAGCAGGGGTTCAAACCTGTGTTCTTGCACATTGTAATACGTGCGCTCAACCAGGTGCGCCACCACCTGGCCCCTTCGTTCTTGCAATCTCTCCTGGTGTCATCTATCTCTGCAATGAAAAAAAAAAATCAGCTTCAGTTTCCACCTGGAAACTGAAAAAAAAAACACAAAACAAACCTATATTGGTAAGAAACAGCTAGAGGAGACAGAGACCCTGTTCTGCTCCACAGTGGCCTTGCTGAAGAGGGCTGGAAGGAAACTTAAAAGGCATATTAAGGATTCAGTGAAGGGTTGGGTAGATGGCCACCAAGAACTCTTGAAACAGCACAGATATCTCCCCTTTCTATCTGGGTTGAGGCCTTAGAGTGCCGATGTGCACACCAGAAGACAATGATTAAAGGTAATCATTACAGAGGAGGTCAAGGGTCCTAGAAACCAGAGTAATTCAGCACACCCCCATTTCAGACCCACTATAAACCAGAAGGGCAAGGAAATTCAGGGCCTCCCTCATGCTTGAGGCATTACATATGTGTGTATTTGTCTCTTCCCTATCCCTGCTTTGATTCAATGAACACTTGTCCTGTTTGAAACCTGCCTATGTCTCTCCTGTGATTCTTCACTGCAGACATTTGTCTATGACCCAACCAGCAGAGTTCAAAGAGACCAAGGGGATCCCATTAGACCCATTGCTCTTTGTCTTGCTTCATCCACAACAGGATACTTTAAAAAAATATTTAATTTATTTATTCCCTTTTGTTGTCTTATTGTTATAGCTGTTGTTGTTATTGATGTGGTCGTTGTTGGCTAGGACAGAGAGAAATGGAGAGAGGAGGGGAAGAACAGAGAGGGGGAGAGAAAGAAAGACTCCTGCATACCTGCTTCACTACTTGTGAAGCGACCCCCCCTGTAGGTGGGGAGCCGGGGACCGGAATCCTTACATGATCCTTGAGCTTTGTGCCACCTGTGCTTAACCCGCTGCTCTACTGCCCAAGTCTCACTTTTTTTTTAATCAAGGAACTAAGCTTATAATCTTATTAAAAGGCAAACTGGTGTATTACTTCCTCCTGAGGAGATGTCAGAGTGGTAGAAATACTGAATTTCCACCTCCTCCCCCCAAAGAAAGCAGAAATAAACAATAGAGAGTAGAATAAAATAATCAAAATTGATAATAGGAAGCAGTAGAGAAAGTAAGGCAGTGATTTTATAAAAAAAAATAATAAATATGGTAATACCTTAGCAAGATAGAAAAAAAATAAGAGTGGGCTGGGAATATAACATAGTAGTTATACAAAAATACTTTCATTCCTGAGATTCTGAGGTCCTAGGTTCAATTCCTAGCACCACCATAAGCCAGAACTGAGCAGTGCCCTGGTAAAGTAATTACTACTAATGTTATTGCTACTGCTACTACTTCTACTAATAATAACAATAATATAGATAATAGCAGTATTACCATAACATGAAAATCAAAATAAAACAGGAGATGTCATCACAGATACTGTAGCCATTTAAAAAATCATAAAATGGGATGCCTGATTGAGCCAAGAGTAAGGACTTTGGTTTGATACAGCCCTCGCCATCTGTAGGGAGGAAGCTTCATGGGCGGTGAAGCAAGAACTGCAGTTGTCTGTCTCTCCCATTCTGTCTCCTCTTCCTCCCTAAATTTCTTTATGTCCTATAAAATAAAGATAAAAAGAATATGAATAATATGAACAAATGCATGTGCATCGATAAAGTTAAAGAAAAATGTAAAATTCTTAAAAAGCCTGAAATTATCAAAACTCAACTAATGTAATATAAGCAGTCTTAGTAGCCATATGACCATTAAAAATTGATCTGTTATTAAAACTTCCAATAAAATAAATTTCCAAGCATACGTAGTTTCACTGGAGAGCTTTACTGTAGTGTTAAAAGTTCTTGCATGAGCTATAAGGGAAAGGAGAGAGAGAGAGAGAGAGAGAGAGAGAGAAAGAGAGAGAGAGAGAAGAAGAAGAAGAGGAGGAGGAGGAGGAGGAGGAGGAGGGGAAGGAGGAGGGGGAGGAGGGGGAGGAGGAGGGGGAGGAGGAGGAGGAGGGGGAGGAGGAGGAGGTGGAGGAGGAGGAGGGGGAGGAGGAGGCGGAGGAGGAAGGGAAGAAAGCAGAAGATAGGAGAGGGGAGGGTTGAAGGAAATAGGGAGAGAAAATGAAAATAAAGATAAAAATAGGAAGGAAGAAACTGCCTCAATTTGCAAATGACATAATTGCTTACATGTAAAATCCCAACGTGACTCTATAAGAAAATCTAGATATAATGAGTTCATAAAGATCACCCTACCAATATATAATAGTGAATACACGCCTATATACTGAAAGTGAACATGTAGCAAGAAAAAAAAAAGAAAAACACAATACAAAGAAGTGGAATGTGAGGGGCCCGGTGGTAGAGCAGCAGGTTAAGCACACATGGCGCAAGGCACAAGGACTAGCATAAAGATCCCAGTTCGAGCCCCCATCTCCCCACTTGTGGGCGGGGGAGGGTCACTTCACTGGCGATGAAGCAGGTCTGCAGGTGTCTTTATCTCCCCCCTGTTTTTACCTCCTCTCTCGATTTCTCTCTGGCCTATCCAACAAAGGAAGCAATAACATCAACAATAACAACAACAACAATTATACAAAAACAAGGGCAAAGAAAATGGGGGGGATGAAAAAATGGCCTCCAGGAGCAATGAAATCATAGTGCAGGCACTGAGCTCTAACAGTACCCTAGAAGCAAAAACAAAGAAACAATAACAACAACAAAGAGAAGTGATATATGTAACTATTAACTGCATCAAACATGGACATAGTATGGTACTTCTTCTTCTAGCGTTTGCCCTTCTTCCGTAGCCAGTCAACAGCGTCAGGTTGAGCCTGATGTAAAGTTTCGAGACCTCCTTTGAATCTGGAGAGGTGGCAGTCGTTGACTATGTGGGTCATAGTCTGTCTGTAGCTGCAGGGGCAGTTCGGGTCGTCTCTGGCTCCCCAGTGATGGAACATAGCGGCGCACCGGCCATGGCCTGTTCGATAGCGATTGAGGAGGGCCTGATCATAACGTGCTAGGTCAAAGCCGGGTTGGTACTGAAAACTCCAAAATGAAAGTGAAAGAAATCAAAGACCTAAATAAATGGAGATTTCAGGAAGATATAATTATATTTACTTTATTAATGCACTGGAAGCCTCAACAAATTAAATATGTAATTTCTTTGCAAACTACTCTGTCAGATCAGTATACTTCCTATCAAAATCTTAGAAAATTCGTATATACACTGTGGGGACAGACCATTATGGAACTAAAAACAGTCTTGAAAAAAAACTCTAGATAAAAATAAGGCTCACTCCATACCTTCAGTAATGGACAGTGTTGTGTGACAGGCTGTTACTTAGAAATCCCCTTAGTCTATATTATGTAGCCTCAAGTTTTAAGTTCTCTTTTTCTTTTCTAGAAGTTAAGTTGTTTGCTGAGTGGAGTGGAAAATTCCTTGCCCTTTCCCCTTTGAATAAACAGGCCCTAATCAGTGAAGGCCACCCACTGTTTTGTAAGTTGTTCAAAGGACCCTGCATGGGGACAAGCCTTATCAGGACCTTTGCACAGGGTTTGTGGTATGCTGTTTACCGGATGGGTGGTCATAGCTGATGGCGGGAGGATATGGTGACCCTACCTGGTTGAATTTTATTGGCTGTGTGGTCTTGCAATGTTTGAATTTAGCCCGCGCTTTGCTTTGAATGGATCATGCTTCTTGCTTAGTTTGAAATGATTGGATACCGCGTTTTCTATGGTATGTGATTGGTTGTAGGTTGATAAAGTGATGTGTTCCCCCTCCCTGAGTGTAGTCTGAATTCCTATAAATTGTGTGGTTTGAGCCTTGTTCAGGGTCGAGCTTGGTGGACTGCTGCCTGTCACCATCTAGGCCCGGATTCGAATTCGTAAATAAACATCTTTTGCTTCCTTGCAGTGGATGGTGGTCTGTGTAAAAGGCAGTAGCCTTGAAATTCCCTTTTTATGCAGTTGTTTGTTAAGTGCTTTTAGTATAGGTTGCTTGTAGTGTGAGATGGAAAATTCCTTGCCCTTACCCCTTGAAAAACAAGACCTAATCAGTGAAGGCCACCCATTGTTTTGTAAGTTGTTCGAAGGACCCTGCATGGGGACAAGCCTTATCAGGACCTTTGCACAGAGTTTGTGGCATGCTGTTTACCAGATGGGTGGTCATAGCTGATGGTGGGGGGATGTGGTGACCCTACCTGGCTAGATTCTATTGGTTGTGTGATCTTGCAATATTTGAAACTAGCCTGCTCTTTGCTTTGAATGGATCATGCTTTTGCTAAGTTTGAGATGATTGGATTTTGTGGTTGCTATAGCCTGTTATTGGATGTAGGTTGATAAGGTGATGTGCTCTCCCTCCCTGAGTGTATTCTGAATTCCTATAAATTGTGTGGTTTGAGCCCTGTTCGGGGTCGAGCTTGGTTGACTAACACCAGTCACCATCTCGGCCCGGATTGCAATTCGTCAATAAACATCTTTTGCTTCCTTGCAGTGGATGGTGGTTTGATTTATGCTCACTAACAGTCTGATTTTGCTCAATAACATGTTGGCTCTCTGACTGCTGAATTGCTAATAAAATAAAATAAAATCTATAATGACCCATCTAAGGAATAGCGGTACAGGTATACTGAACAGAACCAAGAAACTAGAAGCAGAAGGATCCCATGGATTTTTAGTGAAGATGCATAAACAGTTCAGTGGAAGTAGTAGTCTTTTCAACAAACGGAGCTATAGTAAGCTTTTTTTTTTTCAATATCTGTCCTCCAGTAAGAAGGAGTCATTGTTCAGGCACCCAGACCCAAGAATAAACCTGATTGGGGGGGTGTCAGGGGGCTAGGGAGGTTAAACAGAAGAGAAAAAGAAAAAAAAAATAGAGTCCTGGATTGGGCAAAGATAACTCAGCCTTGGCAACAAATCCATAGTTCTTAAATGAGAAATTGTATAACCTTGACCTCATCGACATTAGGAAGCTTCACTCAAACCAAAAAAGAAAAAAAATGAAATAAAATAAATAAATAACCTTTCTAAGACCTGAAACAATAGAGAATGAGAGGTATTTATTTGTAAACAACATGTCACACAAATAATAGTTCTTTAAACTATAGAACGAAATCTCAAATCTTGGCAGTAAAAACTCAATAATTTGACTTCTGGTCTCTGGCTCTGTATGTAAGGAATTTAGAGGCTTCCCTCAATCTTAGCATTTTGTAAAAAGATGGATGAGCTGGAAACTTGGCATCTTTTTCAGTACTTCAGAGTGAAGTCACAGGTGTTAAAAAAAAGCAACAGCTCCAAGATGGGGAGGCAGCTTAATGGTTATGCAAAAAAGCTTTTGTGCCTGAGGCTCTCAGCTCTCAGGTTTAAGCCCCAGAACAACCATAAACCAGATCTGAGCAGTACTTTTCCTCTCTATCAGTACCTTTCCCTCTATGTCACTCTTTAATTAAAAATAAATGAATACGATTTTTTTTTTTTTAAAAAAAGAAGCAACAGTGCAACCTTCACTTAATACCCATTTTAGTTTCAGCCACTCTTCAAAGTGGAATTCTAAACCAATCAGCCTGGAACTTCCTATTTAGCAGCAGAGAGGTTTTCCTTAGAACACCCTCCTGTCCTCTAAAGTAAGACAACTTTGCCAGGAATACTTTTTGTTTTCCTTTTCTAATTAATTATCCCCAGGCAGGCATAGATTAGAATAATGGTTATGCAAAGAGACTCTCATGCCTGAGGCTCTACAGTCCAAGATTCAATCCCCTGCACCACTATAAACCAGAGCTGAACAGTGCTCTGGTAAAAAAAAAAAAAAATCAAAAGAACTTAGATATGCATCAGGGTCCATGAGACAGAACACATTTGTACATGTACCCATAAGTTGAGGGAAAAATACACCTTAAAGCAAAAGTGCACAATAGTTTGCAGTGGCCCAAAACAGCATGCGAGTAGAAAGACTGGGAAAATAAAAAAGACACCATAAAATGATACTTATATACTTTTCTCATATTTGAGAGCTACTCTATTCCATGATCCAGCTTTCTAGTCCGATTTCCAACTCTGACACCACCTCCCCAGACAATATGTTTGGTTCATCTGCATGTTCACTGTCATGCTCAGGCAAAAATTAGTGAAGTCATGGGCCCCATGGAAAATATCTAATATAGACCTCCTAGCTTTTTCCAAAATGGAGATCCCAAAACCCATCTGCTATATATGTCTTTAGGTTCCTGACTATTAAACAATTTGTTCTGCTTTATATTTTAATGCTTTTTCAGCCACTAAGTTGCAAATGCTACCATGATGCCGACCTGACTTCCTCGGACAGAGAACCTCACCAGTGTACCCTGGACCCTCACCTCTCCAGATCCCTGCCCGACAAGGGAAAGAGAGAGACAGGCTGGCAGTATGGATACACATGTTAACGTCCATGTTCAGCAGGGAAGCGATTACAGAAGCCAGACCTTCCACGTTCTGCACCCCATAATGACCCTGGGTCCATGCTCCCAGGGGGATAAAGAATAGTGCAGGGGATGGGATACAAAACTCTGGTGGTGGGAATTGTGTGGAACTGTACCCCTCTTATCCTATGGTCTGGTCAATATTTTTTATTTTATAAATAAATTAATAACTATAAAAGGCAGTAGCCTTGAAATTCCCTTTTTATGCAGTTGTTTGTTAAGTGCTTTTAGTATGAGTTTCTTGTAGTATGAGGTGGAAAATTCCTTGCCCTTTTCCCTTTGAAGAACAGGACTAATCAGTGAAGGCTATCAGGTGTTTTGCAGAAGTTCTGTGTGAGGTCTAGCCTTATCAGGACCTCTGCACAGCCCCAGCAGTATACTGGTCGCCAGATGGCCTGGTATGATGGTAGGGGGATGTGAGGACCTAATACCTGGTCAAGTCTTATTGGTTGTCTGGTTTTGCAAGGTTTGAAATTAGCCCGCGCATTGCTTTGTATGGACCCCGCTTTTTGCTAAGTTTGAAATGATTGGATTTTGTATTTGCTATAGCCTGTTCTTGGATGTAGGTTGATAAGGTGATGTGTTCCCCCTCCCTGAGTGTAGTCTGAATTCCTATAAATTGTGTGGTTTGAGCCTTGTTCGGGGTCAAGCTTGGTAGACTAACACCAGTCACCATCTCGGCCCGGATTGCAATTCATCAATAAACATCTTTGCTTCCTTGCAGTGGATGGTGGTTTGATTTATGCTCGCTATCAATAACAATAAAAACAGAAATAGATTCTTAATGTAAAAAAGAAACAGGATATAAATGCATATTTTTCTAGGTTCTTTTTGTGGGGGACTAGTGTTCAATGAATGAGTGAGTTGTGTCTCTTCTGCAATCTCTGACCAGTGGAATTTTCTCTTCATCACATTTGAATGTTTAGAACTCTGGTAATGTTCTATTTAGCTCAAGTTGCTGTATGTTGGTTCCTTGGTGCCATTGTCCATAATGAAATTTAATGAAAAAAGAAAAAAAAACTTGCACCAATATCTTTCTGAATATGAGATCCTCTAACTATATGAAACTCTTTGCAGAGCTAAAACTAAAAACCAAGGAGAAAAAAATAATAATCATATAATAACTACAACAAAAACAGAATATTAAAAAGCTTCAGAACTACTATGATGTGTGTGTGTGTGTGTGTGTGTGTGTGTGTGTGTGTGTGTGTGTGTGTGTGTGTGTGTGTGTGTTGTTATCAGAAAAGAAACATTTAAGGTATGGGGGCCAGGCAGTGGCACACCTGGTTAAGCATACATATTACAGTGTGTGAGGACCCAGGTTCAAGCCCCTGGTCCACAACTGTAGGGGAAAATCTTCAGGAGCAGTGAATCAAGGCTTCAGGTATCTCTCTCTCCCTCTTCCTTTCCCTTTCCTCCCCCCTTCTCTTCTCTTCTTTTTCTCCCATCTCCCTGTTTCTATCCAATAATAAATAAATAAAGAATATTAAAAGTAAGACATGTAGGTATGTTACAGACTGAATGCCTGAGTTCCCTTCCAATTCACGTTAAAGTCCTAACACAGTGAATTAGGAAGTAGGGCCTTTGAGATACAGCTAATCATTTCTTTTTTCAGCTATATTAAGAGGGACTTACAGCATTTTCTCAGGACACATGTAGACTGGGGAAAACAAAATAATCTGGCTTTTCAGGTACTACCAGACTACCAAATGCAGTCTCTGAATAGACCTTGATTCCAGGATATTCAAATCATCACTCTGAACCACCAATTTAGAGAGATCAAATGATAAATAGTTTTAACCTGGTTAATCCAGTGGATCCTTGGGCCTAGCCTGTGGTTAATTTCACAGCTACAGAATGTGTAATGGGAATAGATCAACTTTGGCAGCTGGCAGAACCCTCATGTTGTTTCCTGACCTGTGGAGTGAAAGTTATTATGGTGGGAAGGGCCAAGTGAAAGCAATTACAACTGCCTCTATCTAGGAAAATACTATGTCAAAAGCAATACTAACTCCCTGGAGGGACCTCAGAGATTTCTGCCATTGCTAATGACTTGAAAGATGCAGGAGTGGTGATTCCTACTATATCCCAACACAACTCTCTTATTCGGGGCGTGTGGAAGACAGATGGAGCTTGGAGAATGACAGTGGATTGTTGTAAGTTTAACCAGGTGATGAATCCAGCTGCATCTGCTGTACCAGATGTTATTTCATTGCTTGAACAAATTAACACATCCCTTGGTAGATGGCATGCAGTTATTGATTGAGCAAAAGCACTTTTGTTTTTTCCATTCCTGTGTTTAAGGGTCACTAGAAACAGGTTACTTTCATCTGGCAAGGGCAGCAATAACCTTTCACTGTACTATCTCAGGGTATATATAAACTCTTCTGTTCTGTGCCATGATTTAGTTCATAGGCACCTTGATTGCTTTTCCCTTCCATAAGGTACTGTGATGGTGTATTGTATTAATAATAATTGTCTAGCTGGACATAAAGTATGAAAAGTAACAAATGTACCAGACTTATTGATAAGAAATATACATGTCACAAAGTGAGAAATAAACTCAACCTGAAATTCATGAATATTCTACTTTGGTGAAATTTCTAGAAGTCCAATTGTGTTTGGCCTGTGGACATATTCATTCACTGGACAAACTTTATTTTTAATATCAGGGGAGGGGATGGGATACAGAGTTCTGGTGGTGGGGATTGTGTGGAGTTGCACCCCTCTTATCCTATGCTTTTGTCAGTGTTTCCTTTTTATAAATAAAAATTAAAAAATAAATACAAATAAAAGCAAAATTATTTTTTAATTTCTTTGTTATTGGGCAGAGACAGAGAAATTGAGAGGGATGGGGGAGATAGAAAGAGAAAGAGATAGACACCTGCAGCTCTGCTTCACCACTTGTGAAGCTTTTTCCCGGCCCATGGGGACCAAGGGCTTGAACTTGTATCCTTGAACACTAGAATGTGTGCACTTAACCAGGTGTTCCATTGTCTGGCCCTGAAATATTGTTTCACCTGAACCTCCCTGCAATGAAGAGGAGCACAATGCATGGTGGGCCTCTGAATTTTGGAAGCAACACATTTGGGTTTGTTATGCATTTACTGAGTGACCTGAAAAGGATTTGAAGTCCTAGCAGTTTCATACAACTCTGCCACTTGTGTCACATGATCCAGAAGATGCAATGGTATTCTCAGTGTCACAGGATCTGACAAAAGTGCTTTTGGGAGACTTTAATAGGTTCTATGGCTACATCACAGAGCTGTTTTTCAGAATTTGGAAGTAAAAGCCTTCCGTTCTCTGCAGAAAACCATCCTTCTCCTGAGTAGCAGCTCATGGCCTTCTTCTTGACCTCAGTACAAACTAAAATGCTAGACTACTGACAGCCAAGTCAACACGATCATCATAAACAGAGTCTTATTTGAGCCCAAACAGCACAAATATGGTTATAAACAGAAGCACCCTATCCATCATCAAGCGGAAGTGGTTGGTTCTGAACAGAACTGGAAGGCACATATATATTCCATAAAGTAAGTCAACTGATTCCTTGGTTCCTACTGTTGGTATAGTATCTTCTCTTTTCCAGTATTAACTCCCAGCTTTATAAGAAGTTCCTGTGATCAGTTGGCAGAGGAGAAGACTTTGACCTGATATATATATCACCAAAAAGTAGACAGCCACAGCACTACAGTTGTTTTGCTGGATAATAGTGAAGGACAGTCCTCCTTGCAGGCAGAATTTCACACAGTGAACATATATATATTAGATGTTAGTTGATATGCAGTAACTGAAACCCATTTTCATAGAGAGAGAGAACATGGTAGTTTCCATTAATGCCATCAGGGTGGGACTCAAACCCGGGTGTATATTTTGGGCAAAAAATTAAAGAAATTAAGGCTCTTGGAGCTACTGGGTTGGATGAATCTATTATACATTTGAAAAGGACAAAGAAATAATGACTGAGAATTGCCTCCGATCAATGATGGGTAGCAAGCCACAGACCAAGGAAGTTCAGAGAACACCAAGGAAGATACTTGCCAAATTACCAAAAGCACACCAAACTCATAAAGGTATATGTCATTCAAATCTCAGTAATGCAAAATGTAATATATGTAAAGCAATCATGGTGTATTATTTTTCCAGTGAAGTATAAATGGAATACTATCTCAAATCAAAAGATTGAATCATAAATATAGCACCAAATTGTAACTCAAGCGATGAATAGATGAACACTATGTACTGTGTTAATACTGCTCAACATAATTCAGTCATAAATGAATAAATGTATAAATCAGTCATAAATGTAAAGTTCTGCAGCCTATTATGACCCGGATGCAACTTCCTTATGCTAACTGAAAGCACCCAATCACAAAACACCCAAAGTTGCACTATTGGATTTATATAAAATATATCCAGTAGGGAAATCTGTAGAGGATACAAGGAGGGTTAGTGGTTACTTGGGGATTGGGGGAAAGAAGAATAACTGACTAAGGAGTCAGATATGTTGTTTCGTAATAATTGAAATATTTTGAAACTAGGTAGTAGTGATGTTTGTACATAATTGTAACACTTAATGCCACTGAATTATTTACATTAAATGGAAAATTTTCTGTTATGTGTGTTTTAATCACAGTACAAAGGAAAATACAGTTGAAAGTAAAACTTAAAATGTTAAATCGCCTGTATTTAATTTTTACTTTCTAATTTATACACTTTTAAATCATAAACATTTTGTTTGAGAGAGAGAGAAAGAGAGAGAGAGAGAGAGAGAGAGAGAGAGAGAGAGAAACTATAGAACTTCTCCACTGTGGTAGGGGCTGGGCTCCAACCTGGCTCATGTAAATGACAAAGCAACACAGTGTCCAAGTGTGATATTTTCCTGACCCTATTAATCTTTTATTTTTTTTAAATTTATTTATTGATTTATTTGTGTCTGTGTGTGTGAGAGAGACAGAGAGAGAGAGAGAGAGAGAGAGAGAGAGGTCAAAGACAACACTATTGGCACTGATGTAAGATGGTGCAAGGTTCTTCTTCTTCTTCTTCTTCTTCTTCTTCTTCTTCTTCTTCTTCTTCTTCTTCTTCTTCTTCTTCTTCTTCTTCTTCTTCTAGCATTTGCCCTTCTTCCGTAGCCAGTCAACAGCGTCAGGCTGAGCCTGATGTAAAGTTTCGAGACCTCCTTTGAATCTGGAGAGGTGGCAGTCGTTGACTATGTGGGTCATAGACTGTCTGTAGCCGCAGGGGCAATTCGGGTCGTCTCTGGCTCCCCAGCGATGGAACATAGCGGTGCACCGGCCATGGCCTGTTTGATAGCGATTGAGGAGGGCCCAATCATAATGTGCTAGGTCAAAGCCGGGTTGACGTTTGCAGGGTTCTGTGATGAGGTGTTTGTTCTTTACCTCAGCTGACTGCCAACTCTGTTTCCAAGAGTCCGGAACAGAGAAGTTCAGTGTAGGCATAGGGGACCAGATTGGGTGACGAGACGTCAAGCGTTGGACAGGGTGGGCGAAGATATCCGCGTATATTGGCAGGTCTGGTCGAGCGTAGAAGTGGGAAATGAACTTAGATGATGCCGCATCCTGACAAATATCTGGCGGGGCGATGTTGCTAAGAACTGGCAGCCATGGAACCGGGGTGGAACGGATGATTCCAGAAATTATCCTCATGGAGGAATATAATTTGGAATCGACCAAGTGGACATGGGGGCTACGGAACCATACTGGGGCACAGTATTCTGCAGTGGAATAGCATAATGCCAGAGATGATGATCGTAGTGTGCAAGCGCTCACGCCCCATGAGGAGCTGGCCAGTCTTGCAATGATGTTATTCCTCGCGCCCACCTTTGCTGCAGTTTTTATGAGATGTTCGTGAAATGACAGAGTGTGATCGAGAGTAACACCAAGATAGACTGGCTGGGCTTCATGCCGGATTCTTGTATCATCAAGCTGCACAGTAAGCTCACACGAGGCCGAGGCATGGTGTAGGTGGAAAACAGATGATACCGTTTTAGCAGTGCTAGGGATTAGTCACCATCTTTTACAGTAATCAGATATCAGAGACATGTCTTTCGTGAGTGTTTCCTCGAGGATGTCGAACTTGGATGCCTGAGTTGCACAGCAGATGTCATCGGCATAGATGAACTTCCTTGAAGAAGTTTCTGGAAGGTCATTGATGTAAATATTAAATAGCGTAGGAGCCAGAACAGAGCCCTGGGGGAGGCCACTTGAGACAAGTCTCCATCTGCTAGACTTGTCACCCAGATGCACCCGGAATCTTCTGTTTTGGAGAAGAAACGATATAGTGTTGGCCACCCATGGAGGCAGGCATCTTGAGAGCTTGACTAGGAGACCAGGATGCCAGACCGTGTCATAGGCTGCTGTGAGATCAACAAAGACAGCACCCGTCTTTAAATTCTTCTGGAATCCATTTTCAATGTAAGTTGAAAGGGCCAGGGCTTGTTCGCAGGTAGATCTTCCTGGGCGGAAACCAGCTTGGGCGGGTGATAGGAATTTCTCTGTAAGAGGAGAATTTCGTGACAGAAGCAGCCTCTCAAGGAGTTTGTAACACACGGAGAGGAGAGAAATTGGTCTATAGCTGGCGGCCAGTGTTGGGTCTTTCTTTGGTTTCAAAACTGCTATTATCTTCTCATGACACCAAATTTTGGGCATAGATTTGGATTCCAAGATGTGGGACAGGAATGTAGTGAGCCACTTCTTTGCCGCAGGGCCCAAGTTAAGAATGAGTTCTGGGATGATCTTATCATAGCCAGCAGCCGTTCCCGGTTTAACCCTCTTCAAAGCGTCTTCCAGTTCAGACAGTGTAAAGGGAGAGAGTTTTGGAGATGGACAAGATAAACGGAAGTGGGATGACCACTCATGGGAAATTTCTCTTTTCCAGACTGGGTAGATCTTAGCACGTCCAACTTGAGTTAAGTGACTGGCCACTGAGTTTGGAGTGCAAGGTACTGAATCTTAGAAACGCAAAATCTGTATTATAACAGACTGATTGTTCTAGTCTAATTAATGTTATATTTCATTGTATTTATTTAATTAATTAATTTATTTTTACCAGAGAACTGCTCAATTATAGCTTATTGTGGTGCTGGAAATTGAACCTGGGACTTTGGAGCTTTAGGTACTGAAGTCTTTATGCATAACTATTATGCTGTTTCCCCAACCTCTGATGCATATTATAAATGAACTTATATTTTACACCATAAAATGTCAAATGGGGGCAGAGAGTAGATAGCATAATGGTTATGCAAACAGACTCTCATGCCTGAGGCTCCAAAGCCCTAGGTTCAATCCCCTGCACCACCATAAGCCAGAGCTGAACAGTGTTCTGGTAAAGCAAAAAAAAAAAAAAAGAGTCAAATAGATAGCACTCTAATACTTAAACCTAGCTATCAAGGAAGCTTAGAGAGTTAGTGAAGTAAAGAAACAAAATCATTTAAACATGCTTTAAATTTCTTTTTATTATAAGTGGTTTAACATTGGTTTACAGAATTATATTATTCCCATATCCTTGCATCTGTGTTAATATCTCACAAAACCCACTGTCAAAGTTCTTGTTTTTTTCCCCTTTCTTCAGAGAGCCACCACAGTTTTCAAAAGACTAAGAGGCAGTTTGGCTACTATTATTCACAAGTTAATTTGCTTTAATTATCTATCTTCCACACATGAGTGAAATAATTTGACACTCTTTATTTATTTCACTTTTTCACTTGGTTAAGAGCAAACATTACCAGGCTTCAGAAAATGATATTCAAGTAGTTTAAAACAAATGACAAATAATGAGCATTTTTATATGTTAACTGATTTTCTCTGATAATCATAACTTTCTGTTTTAGAATAGATAAATAAACAAGTTTTCTGGACTAAATTCTTAAGCAGTGTTGTGATTTTATCTGTAACACCCCTATCTTATTCTGCAAAGGCAAGCAGGTTAATTCCCTCATAAGAAAAGGGTTGTTAGTGCCACATGAAGGAGTCCTTGTGGACAAATCAGATCACTGAATTATCCACAGAGCTAATGGTTTCTCCATTCAAATAAAAATTCAACTGCTTACAGGCATGGCCCTTGTGCACCACAATTGTAAAGTGTTTTACAACCACCTTTAACAAGTCTGTCTCACATCAACCCTGGGGGCACAAGCTGAAATAGCTAATATTTCTTTCTAATGGTAAAACATGTTCATTCTTTCAACATTTATTTAGTACTTGGCGGGTTTTCTGTTCTATCCTAGGCATAAGAAATACATAAGAGAGAGTTAATAGTCTATCTGGTTGCCACCTCAACATGCTTCACTTCAGACTGTGTCCAGAGACTTCACATGTGGAATGACAACCCTTCAGCTTCATTACTCAGGTGAGACCTTTCCTTTCATAGTATACTCTAATTTCATCTCAGGTGGTTCACTTTCTAACAAAGTCCCAAAACCTATATATACACCAGTTTCTGTGAGAGAGAGCATATGTTCACACGTATCCATAAACTACTGCAAAATATATACCTGAAAGCAGAAGTACACTAGAGTTTGCAATGAGTACCTCCCTAACACTTCCTCTCCACTATTCCAAGCTTTGGGTCCATGATTGCTCAACAATTTGTTTGGCTTCGTATGTTAACTCTCTTTTCAGTCACCAGGTTCCAGATGCCATCAGGATGCTGGCCAGGCTTCCCTGGATTGAAGACCCCACCAATGTGTCCTGGAGCTCAGCTTCCCCAGAGCCCCACCCTACTAGGGAAAGAGAGAGGCAGACTGGGAGTATGGACCGACCAGTCAACGCCCATGTTCAGCGGGGAAGCAATTACAGAAGCCAGACCTTCTACCTTCTGCAACACACAATGACCCTGGGTCCATGCTCCCAGAGCGATAGAGAATGGGAAAGCTATCAGGGGAGGGGGTGGGATATGGAGACTGGGTGGTGGGAATTGTGTGGAGTTGTACCCCTCCTACCCTATGGTTTTGTTAATTAATCCTTTCTTAAATTAAAAAAAAAGAAAGGTAGATGGTAAGTGTAGTTTGAACACAAAGATTCTGAACACTTCAAACGGATTTCACCAGCAATAAGAACAAGTCAGTTTTAGCATTTGTATTCTAGAAACTTCCATTTTATTCACCTAACTCTTTTTCAACAATTACTGTTTGAGTGCTTATTCAAACCAGCCACTGTTCTAGGTAATGGAAATAGTGGAAGTTCTTGCCCTCATAGTGCTTATATCCTGGTAAGGGAGTGAAAAGAAAAGTATAGAAAAGCACACCAAATCAGAAGGCAACAAGTGTGATGAAAAGAATAGAACTATCAGTCAAAGGGAATACAACTTGACAGAAGTAAGATGGGTACTATTTTATACTGGGTAGTCTGGGAAGATGTACTTAATAAGAAACCTTTGAGAAGTAATCTGAAGGACTAAATAATAGCATTCCAAGCAGTCCACATTAAAATAATTAAAAAGTTGGTTGGTTATCATTTCTAGCAAGCTTGGTAGAACTGGAGAAAGATTCTCATGATATTGAAATTTTTCCTAAATGTGCTTGGAGGTCATTGTTTTATTTTTCTTCTTCTTTTTTTTTAATAGAGAAGTGATTGGCTCTGTTTTAGGATTTCACATGATTATCCTGCCTGTTCTGTTGAGGATAATTGTGTGTGTGTGTGTGTGTGTGTGGTGGGGGCTGTTAGGTTAAACAAAGAACCCAACTGGGACATTTCTGTAGAGCCTGATGGTAACTTGAACTAAGATGATAACAGAGAAGCTGCGGGAAATGAGGGCACATGCTTGTCAAATCAGATTTTTTAAATTTTTGTCTTTAGCTATTGTAAAAATGAAGTTTCCACTTATTAAGATAGACCAATAAGAACGCGTTTGGCAAAGGACAGCCCCTCAACATTAAGTTGGAGGACTCGAAGAGCAGGACCAACAGCTTGAAAGTGACTGGGATCCATGTGGATTCAGTTGGGTAGGAAGGATCCTCAGTTTCCCCAATGAATGGGTACTCACGGGATGCACCACGGGAAGGTCGATCCAATGCATCCCATACTGTGCCCCAGTATGGTTCCGTAGCCCCCATGTCCACTTGGTCGATTCCAAATTATATTCCTCCATGAGGATAATTTCTGGAACCATCCGTTCCACCCCGGTTCCATGGCTGCCAGTTCTTAGCAACATCGCCCCGCCAAATATTTGTCAGGATGCGGCATCATCTAAGTTCATTTCCCACTTCTACGCTTGACCAGACCTGCCAATATACGCGGATATCTTCGCCCACCCTGTCCAATACTTGATGTCTCGTCACCCAATCTGGTCCCCTACGCCTACACTGAACTTCTCTGTTCCGGACTCTTGGAAACAGAGTTGGCAGTCAGCTGAGGTAAAGAACAAACACCTCATCACAGAACCCTGCAAGCGTCAACCCGGCTTTGACCTAGCACATTATGATTGGGCCCTCCTCAATCGCTATCAAACAGGCCATGGCCGGTGCACCGCTATGTTCCATCGCTGGGGAGCCAGAGATGACCTGAACTGCCCCTGCGGCTACAGACAGTCTATGACCCACATAGTCAAAGACTGCCACCTCTCCAGATTCAAAGGAGGTCTCGAAACTTTACATCAGGCTCAACCTGACGCTATTGACTGGCTACGGAAGAAGGGCAAACGCTAGAAGAATTAAGATAGAGAAGAATCTAAGATTAGAAGGTTAGGGAACAAATCACAGTGGTGAACCCAGTACAATACAGTGTGTGAAGACCAGTTGCAGGTGGGGAAAGCTAAGAGTGATGAATCAGTGATGTAGGAGTCTATTTTCTATATGTCTCTCTCTCTCTCACTCTCTTTCTCTTTATCATCTATCTATCTATCTATCTATCTATCTATCTATCTATATCTCCTTCTCTGTCTCTGCCTCTAACATTCTGTCAAAGAAAAGGAAAAAATAGCTGCTGGGAGTAATGGAGCCTTACAGACATTGAGTCATGGTGATAATGTTGGTAACAACAACAACAAAAAAAGAAATCACTGTATAAACATTGGATATGTTAAGTCTAGGTTTACATATATAAATGGAAATGTGGAGTGGTTGTTGACTATATAAATGTAGAGTTTAGGTTTATTATCCAGACTAAATATAAATATTTTAAAAGGTAGAATTATACATTTCATTTAAACTCATGGAACCAGAAATTCAACATTGATATGAGTAGAACATTGGGCACTGAACCACAAAAAGGAAAAACCAGATGTGTTATGTAAGAAAGTATTATAGGCATACACATATCTCTTCAGATAAGTGTGTTTGTTTCCTTAGTGTATATCCCCAGGAGAGGAATTGCAGGGTCATAGCACAATTTATAGTGGCCTAAACTTGGAAGCAATCTAGGTATCCAACAACAGATGAGTGGCTAAGAAAGTTGATGTATGTATACTTAGTGGAATACTACTCAGCTATTAAAAATAGTGAATTCACCTTTTTATCCCCTCTTAGATGAGCTTGAAGAAAGCATGTTAAGTGAGATAAGCCAGAAAGAGAAGGATGACAATGGGGTGATCTCACTCATAGACAGAAGATAAGAAACAAGAACAGAAAGCTGAAACACAAAGTGAAACTAGGACTGTCTTTTTTATATTAAACCAAAGCAAAGGACTCTGGGGAAGGAGGCCAGGGAGAGGAATAGGGATAGGAGAAGCTTTCAAGCCCTGGTACACGATGATGTAAAAGGACCTTAGCTGAGGTGGGGGGTGTGAGTGAGAATGTTTTGTAGATACATATCTTGAAGAGATGGGAAGTTGTACTCAGGTGTTAACAACTGCTAACCTCCAAATAAACTTCTCAACCATTAACCTCCTAATAAAAGAAGAATGTATTATAAAGGTAAGTAGTAACTATTTATTTCAAATGACTCTTTAGCCAATAATCTATTAACAGGAGTCACTCTTCTTTTTGCACTGTGCTAGGCAATTAGGATTCAAAGTTGAGTACAACATGATTCTTGACCTGGGGGATCTTACAGTTCAGTAGAGAAAATACTCAAGTGAGCAGATCATGGTGGTCAGTGCTGAAAGAGTGAAAAGTCTGAAGTGTTCAGGAACATGTGTCTTCTCTGTTAGTGACTGGCATGAATAGACATTTTTTTTTATTAGCATAGTGTAGTGATTGATCTCTGCTGGAGCTGTAGTGAATGACATTCCATACTTAATTTCTTAAGTCAAGTCTCTTGGGAGATTTTTTTTTTTTCAGAATAGGCAAGATATTTGTTACAGTCATGAAAAGGATTTCTATTCATACTCTTCTACTTCTTATTCAAACTAGAATTACATGTTGAGTTAAATTATAAAAATACATATTGGTCTAAATATATAGAAGCATACATAAGACAAATGTTCTTTATCTAAAGCATTTGGAGTTAGTTAAGGACATCTTCCAAAGGATGTAGGAGTTAGCTGGCAGGACTGGCATTATATACAGCGTCCATTTAAAGCTGCCCCTTAACTTGAGCAATGTGACTATGGTCATTGGATTTAACTCAAATTATCACTTTAGTTGAATTTATCATGTGTGTGAGTCTTTACTCACGTGTCTGTACATGATATGACCACACAACTGACTTAGTACATTTATCTTTTCAGGCCATAGTTCATAATCCCTACTGTGATACATACCACTTTCTTTTCATAGAGGAAAGACCATAGTGTCCTAATCACACACACTAGAATTAGTCTGACTTGATTTGACCTGTGGTTCCACTGTACAAGAGCTGGGTGACATTGCCAGATTCTCTACCCATTATTATTCTCATATGTAAAACAGGGGGATTACATAGGAAATGAGTGGATGTTTTTAATATATTTTTATTTATCAGAAACAGAGAGGAATTGAGAGGGGAGAAGGAGACAGAGAGGGAGAGAGGCAGAGAGATACCTGCAGCCCTGCTTCACCACTCCTGAAACTTTCCCCCTGCAGGTGGGGACCAGGGGCTTGAACCTAGGTCCTTGTGCATTGCAATGTGTGCACTTAACCAGGTGTGCCACCACCTTGTCCCCTATGAATGAACATTTTAGTGTAAGGAATAGATAATGTTGTACTGTGCAAGGTACTTAGACAATTACCTAGAAAATACTGTACGTAATGTAAGTATTTGTTGTTATTATGTGGCTTAGCTGACACTTTCAAACATGTCATCTCACTCCAGAGGACCAAAAAGATCAAATATGCTCAAAGAGAAGAGCATTGAACAGAAAAAGAGTTGGGGGACTGCTGCAGTGATCTAAGCCAGAGATAAAGGTGCCAGATGGAATTAAATTGTCTCAGTTTAAAGCTTAACAGTTGATATGGTAGTATTTCCTAAAGGGTTGCATTTCTATTATGCTTATAAAATTGTATGATTTTGAATATTCACAAGTAGGCAAGGAAGTACATAGTTGATTCTTCTTCTTCTTCTAGCGTTTGCCCTTCTTCCGTAGCCAGTCAACAGCGTCAGGTTGAGCCTGATGTAAAGTTTCGAGACCTCCTTTGAATCTGGAGAGGTGGCAGTCGTTGACTATGTGGGTCATAGACTGTCTGTAGCCGCAGGGGCAGTTCGGGTCGTCTCTGGCTCCCCAGTGATAGAACATAGCGGCGCACCGGCCATGGCCTGTTTGATAGCGATTGAGGAGGGCCCAATCATAACGTGCTAGGTCAAAGCCGGGTTGACGCTTGCAGGGTTCTGTGATGAGGTGTTTGTTCTTTACCTCAGCTGACTGCCAACTGTTTCCAAGAGTCTGGAACAGAGAAGTTCAGTGTAGGCATAGGGGACCAGATTGGGTGACGAGACGTCAAGCGTTGGACAGGGTGGGCGAAGATATCCATGTATATTGGCAGGTCCGGTCGAGCGTAGAAGTGGGAAATGAATTTAGATGATGCCGCATCCCGACGAATATCTGGCGGGGCGATGTTGCTAAGAACTGGCAGCCATGGAACCGGGGTGGAGCGGATGGTTCCAGAAATTATCCTCATGGAGGAATATAATTTGGAATCAACCAAGTGGACATAGTTGATGATGCACCTGGAATTCAGAGACAAAGTCTATGTTTCACTTATATATTTGAGAATAACAAATAAATAGATTATATTTAAAGTACCCGACCACGAGGAAGTAGTTGAGACGCTAAAGAACAAATAATTGCATCTTTTAGGGTCTTTATAAGGATTATCTAAGCGTATGTACTTTGTCATTTTTGTGACACAGTATGCAAATGACAAGTATTTCAATTGCTATGCTTATTATTATGTTAAAACAGCGGGAATTGTAGTAAATTCCTATTATTAGGTAATATGTGTAGGTAATATGTGTGTGCACACCTGGTTGAGCACACAGATTATAATTCCAAAACCACTGTTCAATACCCCATTCCCTCCTGCAGAGGAAACTTTAGGAGTGGTGAAACAGGTCTTCAGATATCTCTCTATGTCTCTCCTTCTCTATCTACCCCTCCTCTCTTGAAATCTGTCTGTTCTATACAAAATAATAAATTTTAAAATATTTACAGGTGTGTCTACAAACATTTCCCCTATTAAGGTGCACATTAACAATGGTAGAGTAAATCCCAGTGTCAAAAGTTCTATTTCAGTTCCTGCCTAGTTGCCCCAAGGTATGTGAATATTAATCCTTAGTACAATACTGAACATATTGACTGAGAAGTTCTAGCTTAGAGTCTTGATACTTATAACATGTTATTTGTAACAGAATCAAGAATATCTACTAGGAGTTTGTTTTCTAATGAAAATCTTTCACCCACTGAAATTAACTTTCAATAAAAATATTGAAGGATTAATGGTTTATACTACAGTTTTAAACACATAGGCACAACCTCTCATCTCCCCTTTATTGGTATCTTGGAGACATAACAAGACCCCAGTGACCCTTAACTCTGTCCCATTCCCTCTTTCCCCAAAGTCCTTTGCTTTGGTGCAATACACCACACTCAGTTCAAATTTCACGTTATTTTTTTCCTTGCTGCTCTTTATTCTCTTTAAATTTTTATTTATGTATTTATTTTTATTGTGGGGATTGATGTTTTATAGTCAACAGTAAATACAGTTGTTGGTACATGTGTAAAAATTTTCAGCTTTCTGAATAACACTCAAACACCCCACCTAGGTTCTCCTCCTCCGTCATACTCCAGGACAAGATCCCCTATTCCCTCACCTCTAGTGTCTTTTACTTTGGTGCAATACGCCAACTCCAGTCCAAGTTCTTTTTTGTGTTTTCCCTTCTGTTCTTTGTTTTCAACTTCTGTCTATGAATGAGATCATCCCATATTCATCCTTCTCTGTCTGGCTTATCACACTTAACATGATTTCTTCAAGGTCCATCCAAGATGAGGTGAAGAAGGTGACCACATCATTCTTAATAGCTGAATATATTTACCCCAACTTTCTCTGACACTCATCTGTTGATGGACACCTGGGTTGAGTCCAGGTTTTGGCTATTGCAAATTGTGTTGCTATGAACATATGTATACACAGATCTGTGTATACATATGTATACACAGATTTTTTTTTTTTGGATAGTTGTGTGTGGTTCCTTAGGATATATCCTCAGGAGAGGAATTGCAGGGTCATAGGGTAGGTCTATTTATGACCTTCTGAGAGTTATCCAGACTGTTCTCCACAGTGGCTGGATCAATTTACATTTCTACCAGCAGGACAGGAGAGTGCCTTTGCCCCGACAACCTCAACAAAATTTGTTGTTGCTATCATTTCTGATGTATGACATTCTCACAGGAGTGAAGTAGCATTTTATTGTTGTCTTTATTTGCATTTCTATAAAAATCAATGTAATTGAAGCAATTTTTCATGTTTGTTGACCCTTTGGATCTCTATCTTTTTTTTTAATGAATATTCTATTAATATCTTCTCTCCACTTTTGGATGGGGTAATTTTTTTTTATTCCTGAGTTTGGTGAGTTCTTTATATACTTATAAACTTTTGTAACTTTTGTTCTAGTCTTTAAAACATATTTTGTGGATTCTTTATGGGGATTGCATTGAAGTTGATAGTGCTACTTCTTTCAATCCATAAATATGGACTGTCCACTTTATATCTTTTTCTATCTTCTTGAATAGTGGCTCAAAATTTTCATTAAACAATTCTTGCATTTATTTTGTAAGGTTTATACCTAGATATTTTATTGTGTTCCTGCTATAGTTAATGAGAATAATTTCTGGATTTCTGCTTCTTTTAACTTAGTGTTTGAATAAAGTAATGCCACTGACTTTTCTATGTTAATTTTGTAGCCTGACACTTTACTATATGGCCTGATAATTTCCAAAAGCTTTAGGTTTTTCTGTGTATACAATCATATCATCTGCAAATAGTGACAGGTTAACTTCTCTTCTAATCTTGCCAGTGCCTGATTGCTATAGCAATAAATTCCAACATTATGTTGAATAATAATAGTGATAGTGGGAAGTTCTGTTTAGTACCTGATATAAGTGGGAGTTATTCTAGTTTCTCACCATTGAGTATGATGTTCTCTGTAAGATTTCTGTATATGGATTCAACTAGGTTAAGGAATTTTCCATCTACTTCCATTTTTTTGTGGTTCTTTGATCACAAAAGGATGTTTGACTTAATCAAAGGCTTCCCCTACATCTATTGAGATAATCATGTGAGTTTTGGTTTTTCTTTTGTTAATGTTATGGATCATATTTATTGACATACATATATTGAGCCAGCTTTACCTGAGATATATCTCACTTGGTCAGGACATACAATCTTTTTAATATACTATATAGTTGGATAGAATTTTGTTCAATATTTTATTATCTATGCTCATAAGAGATATTGGCCTGTAGTTTTCCTTCCTTCTTTCTTTCTCTCTCTCTTTCTTTCTTTTTTGTGTTCCTGTCTGCTTTTAATATCAGAGTGATGTTAGCTTCATACAAGGTAGGAGGGACTTAGAGAAAGAAGAGCAAAAGTACCCTAAGGTAAACAGAAGGATTGAAATATCTAAAATTAGAGCCAAGATAAATAGCATAAAAGATATTAGAACCATACAAAATATCAATGAAGCTAAATGTTGGTTCTTCAAAAGGTAATACAAAATTAACAAATACATGGCCAGACTCAGAAAAAAAAAAGGAGAATGCTCAAATAAATAGAATTGTAAACTGAAAGAAGAGGCATCATAACAGACAACACAGAAACCCAAGGTATTATTCATGGCTTCTATTTGCTACCAAGCTACAGAACCTGGAAGAAGTGTAAGAGTTCCTAGAAACATAAAACTTTTGATAATTGAAACAAGAGGAACTAGAAAACATGAACAGGCTAGTCACAGCCAAAGAGATTGAAACTATCATCAAAAACCTTTCCAATAATAAAAGTCCAGGACCATATGTTTTTATAAAAGAATTCTATAAATTGTTTTAAAAAGAGCTAACTAGTACCCCCTCAGCATGCTTCACTTCATACTGTGTCTGGAGACATCAGGCATGGAATGTCAACCCTTCAGCCTCATTACTCTGGTGAGACCTTTCCTTTCATAGTATTCTCTAATTCCATTCCAGGCAGTTCACTTCCTAACAGAGTCCCAAAACCTAGATATAGACCAGGTCCCTTGAGATAGAGCACATGTTCACATGTATCCATAAATTAGGGCAAAATATATACCTGAAAGCAAAAGTACACAATAGTCTGCAGTGATCAGTATAAAGTTCCTAATGAAATAGTGTCTACTTAGACTTAGCTACACTCCTCACCTACTTTCTATTACAGTTCTCTCACTCATTCCAAAGCTAACCTTTGCAAAGCAAGGACTACAAAAGCTAAATAAGGACAAGAGACTGGCATACTTTAATAATGACTCTTTTTAAATTTTTATTTATTTATTCCCTTTTGTTTCCATTGTTATTTTTATTGTTTTGGTTATTATTGTTGTTGTTGATGCCATCATTGTTGGATAGGATAGACAGAAATTGAGAGAGGAGGGGAAGACAGAGAGGGGGAAAGAAAGATAGACACCTGCAGACCTGCTTCACCACTTAAGAAGCGACTCCTGTGCAGGTGCGGAGCAGGGGGCTCGAACCGGGATCCTTACTCTGGTCCTTGCACCTTGCGCCATCTGCGCTTAACCTGCTGCACTACTGCCTGACTCCCAACAATGACTCTTTAGTCACTATCAGGTCACCCTGTCAGTTGGGGCCCTAGCTGGGGAGTCCTGAGGTTCCCAAACAGACATAATGGGCCTAGACATTAAATAAATCCCTATCTCCATTGTTACAGGTCATCTCTATCAGGAGCAACAAAATAGACCCCTTTGTGGGTCTCCCATAGAATCTTGCCCATAACTTGGATCAACAATGGTAGAGAATGCTCCATCCTCCTAAGGGAGGCTGGACAACATACTCTATGCTACACCCGAGGAAAATGGGTCTATATTAGGGTGGCTTGGAATGTTGCTACTCATGACCACAGAATGTGAGCTCAGATCTACAGGGATGCAGAGATGTCACTTTACACCTTTTAGAATGTCACACTTTGAGAGATGGGTCCTGAAATTGGTGCAAATCGAATGTTCCTACTAGTGACCACAGAATGTGAGCTTGAACCTACAGGGATGTGGAGGTCACATAGGCTACAAAGCTGAATATAGGCCCCATATCAAATCGATGGGTTCTACAGAACATTATTTTTATGGCTTTTCCATATTTGGGATCTACTCTATTCCCTTATCCAGCTTTTTAGCCCTTTTTCCAGCCATGACATCATCACCCCAGACAATAACTTGGGTCCACCTGCATCAGATGTCAAGCTCAGGCAAAAGCTAGTAAAATCATGGGCCCTTTGGAATATACCTAAAATAGACTTACTAGCTATTTCCAAAACAGAGACCCCCAGATATTCATTTGCAATATTCCAGACTTTAGGTTCACAGTTAGTCAACAATTTGATTGGCTTTATATGTTAACTCTTTTTTCAGCCACCAGGTTCCAGATGCTACCTACCCTGATGCCAACCTGACTTCACTGGGCAGATGACCCCACCAATGTGTCCTGGAGGCCCACTTCTCTGGAGCCCTATGCCACTAAGGAAAGAGAGAGGCAGGCTGGGAGTATGGATCAACCTGTCAAAGCCCACGTTCAGCAGGGAAGTAATTACAGAAGCCAGACCTTCCACTTTCTGCTCACAATGATTATCCTGGGTCCATACTTCCAGAGGGATAAAGAATAGGAAAGCTCTCAGGGAAGGTGATAGGATATGGAGTTCTGGTGGTGTGGATTGTACCCCTCTTGTCCTATGGTTTTGTCAGTGTTTCCATTTTATAAATAAAAAAAAATGAATGTCACACATTAGAAAAGACAGCAACTTCAACTGTTAGAGTTGTTACCTGGTGAAAGAGGATATTATACATTGTTGGTGGGAATGTAAATTTGTCTGATCCCTATGGAAAACAGTCTGGAGGCTTCATCAGAATGCTAGAACTGGATATACCTTATAACATAAACCTCTACAATTTTACAATTTCTGCAGGTGAATCAAGTTTACTTTTATTAAAGTTTGATAAGCACTGATTTATAGAGTTACACAAATCTTCAATTAACCACTGTTAATTAAAAGTAACATGTAGACTGTTAAATTGGAGATAATTGTCTTTTTTTCTTCTTGTCTTTAAAATGACATATACTGTGTCTATTATGTGCTGGGCATGCAGTACTGGGCATGCAGTAGGTCTTTTTTTTTTTTTTTTTGCATTGGAGGGCTTCTCTGCAATGTGCAAACAGCTCTGGGATTCACCTTCTGATTAATTGTTTTCTATTTTACCAGGGGTCTTTAAAGGCACTGTGTAGCCATGTCTATACAGGATTACTGGACTGGGACCACTTCTTAACCTTGCAGCTGTGATAGTTTATCTCAGAGTTGGAGTTCACTGTGGGAAACTTGATACCTCACTTGGAGCTACATTAATGGCGGCTGCTGAACTGAGCAGATTGCATTTGGTCTGGGACTGAAGTGTACTGAAGAAACGAAGCACTACTCAATGTAGCTTAGATAAAGTGGGAAACTGTGTTTGTCTCAGGATGCCACATCAAAAGATCACTTCCTCCAAGTTCAAAGCTGTATTCCTTACTTGTCCAATTAGCTTTTCTACTCCACATTTTTATGTCTCTCAAATAGCTCAAACCAAAGGTTAGGCTAACTTGTGTCAGCTTTACTCCTTTCTGTTTTAACGTTAAAGCAATTAAAACAACATTCAAGCTAAGAGGGGGTGGGTGATGGTGCACCTGGCTAAGCATACACATCACCATGTGCCCCTGCTCCCAACCTTCAGGAGAAATGTGCTTTGTGAGCAGTGAAACAGGCCTGCAGGAGTCTATCTTTCTCTCTTCCTTTCTGCCCTCCCTTCTTAATTGCTTTCTGTCCTGTTAAGTAAAAATAGAAAGAAAAAAAAAGTAAAATATTGCTTCAGGGAGTGATAGATTGGTGGATTCATAGTGCTGGCATTGAGCCCCAGAGATAACCTCATAGTAATAAACAAAGGATAATTATTTTTGTATTACTTTATTAGTGATTTAATGACTATGGACAGGAATGTAGCATAAGAGGGACAGAATTCCAAGCAATTCCCACCAGCAGAGTTCCGTATACTCTCCCCTCCACTTGGAAGGGTTCCTAGTCTTTATCCCTTTGGGAGCATGGGCCAAAGAATTTTATGGGGTACAACTTAGGTGTTGACAGGTCAGCCCATACACGCAGGCTGTTCCTATCTTTCCCAACTGAGGTACGGCTCTGGTAAGGTGGAGTTCAGGATACAGTGGTAAGGTTATCTACCCAGGAAAGTCAGGATAGCATCATGGGAGCATCTGCAACTTTTTGACTGAAAATCACCAGGATACAAAGCAGAACAAATTACTTAATAATCAGGAACCCAAAGGTAAGAATACAGCAGATGAGATTTGGGGTCTTTATGTGAGAAGAAACTAGGAAATGTAACAGCAGATGAGTAGCTAAGAAAGCTGTGGTATATATACACAACTGAATATTACTCAGCTATTAAGAATATTGAGCCCACCTTCTCCAAACCATCTTGGATGGAGATAGAAGGAATTATGTTGAGTAAGATAAGCCAGAAAGAGAAAGAGGAGTATGGGATGATCCCACTCATAAACGGAAGTTGAGAAAGAAGAACAGAAAGAGAAACACAAATCAGATTTTGACTGAGTTTGGAATATTGCACCAAAGTAAAAAACTTTGGGGGGAGGGAAAGGGTAGATTTTCAGCTCCATTATAGGGGAGGAGAGGGGAAAGACCAGACCTTTGGTGGTGGGAATGATGTTAATAGCATTCCTGTTAACATATAACCTTTCTTCTTTCTCTTTCTTTCTTTCTTTCTTTCTTTTCTTTTCTTTTTTTTTTTTACCAGAGCACTGCTCAGCTCTGGCTTATGATAGTGTAGGAGACTGAACCTGGGACTTTGGAGCCTCAGGTCTAAGAGTCTCTTTGCATAACCATTACGTTCTCTATCCTCACCCAACATATAGTCCTATAAATCACTGTTTAATCAATATTAGAGGGGGAAATAGATTGAATGTCTCCAGCTTTTTAATGCATAGACTTCAGTTCTGAGTATATATTCCTTCAATCGAAGCACTTAAGTTTTCTAATGAGTAAACCAATTGAGTTTTAGTACTGGGCTTATGTTGTGAATGCATTTCTAATAATGAATTTTTCTTTCAGATATTAAATCAGCTATAATCTTAGACTAGGGAGACCAGAAGCAATTGGTACTATCAGTATATAAGATATAGTTATTTGTAAATAGCATGCATGGTGAGATTTTGTATGGTACAGTAAACCCTAACCATAGGATTTTCAAAGTAATATGTATAATTAAAACACTGATATATATTTTTTTTCACTTTAGAAATTTCCACACTTTCTTTTTTGCCTCTGGGGTTGTCGCTGGACCTGGGTGCCTGCTGTACAAATCTACTGCTCCTGTGGCTTATTATTACTATTATTATTATTATTATTATTATTATTATTATTATTGGATAAGACAGAGAGAAATTGAGAGAGGAAGAGAAGATAGAGATGGAGAGAGAAAAATAAGACACCTACAGACCTGCTTCACCGCTTGCAAAGTGATCCCTCCTGTAGGTGGGGAGCCAGGCCTCGTACTGGTATCCTTATGGGTTCTTCTTCATACTATGTGTGTTTAACGAGATGAGCCACTCCTGCCCCCCCACCCACATACTCTCTTTCCTAACAAATGGGATTCTGCTGCCCTTATCCATTACTGAACAGGTCTAACCTGACTCACAACTATACTTGCTGAGCCAAGAAAATGTCTCATTAGACATTCCAGAAACAAAGAAATTGGGGAAGTAATTAAAGAGGATGATACAAAGAAATTTGAATCTTGGAGAGACAGAAACCACGTCGGAATGTTCAGGTCTTCAGCTGAATGCAGCTGAGAGGACTGGTAGGAAACATATTTGTTTGGGTATGTGGTAATCTGGGATCCAGAAGAACTAGGAGACTTCCTTACACACTCAATCTTAGCAAAAAATCATTTACTATGATATCCACAGCCTTGGACATTTGTAATAAGGGAGTTTTCAGATGGTAGAAATGTTATTTGCATATGATAAGACTAGTACACTTGAACTTGTTCACTTGGCATTCAGTTTGTAAAGTCTACAAAGTCCTATGGTGTTTGTTTTTTTTTCTCCTCTTAAAAGTTTGGTGATAAGGCTACTGAAGGCTTTGAAAAATGGTTTGCTGCATGGGAAAGAGATAGTAAGTCATATACTTGGTCCTTGTCATGTTGCTATGTGATTTAATCCCATGGGACTATGCGGTTAGATTTCACCACTGCCCAAAGGACTCTTGAAAGAGGGAATGCCAGTATCTATTTTCCTATATGACTTTGAACAAAGGTACTCCTCCTTTGTAACTCCAACTGACCAAATGTCAAAGAGTTCCAAGAGAGTTAATACAATATGCTAGCTTGATATTCTGAGATCTTAGACAAATTGACAGTGTGAATCTGAATTTCTGGAAGTGATAAGTCAATAATTTTTCTAAAACCATACACATAAAATGAAAGCTGAACTGATACTACCCTCAAAATATGTCTTTTTCAATAGTCACAGAAGAAAACTAGCTCAGTGTATTACAGTAACAGAATTTTGAATTGGCATCTTTTAGGAGCATAAATCACACATAAAATCTTCAGTTCCATGCTCTAGTTGCCTCAAAGTACTCTAGACTGCAAGATGAATTCCTACTGGCAGGAAGCAATGAAAGAGATGATACTCAATGTTCAGTTTACAGTACTCTGTAGAAAAATCTTCAGTCACCGTGACCAAACAGAAAACACATATAGTAGTCAGGAACAAGAAGGAAATAAAACACTTTGTATATTGAAAATATACACGACTCAGTCAGACCGTGACATTTTTAATTACCTGTTGGAACTTCAAGAGAACAGTGATCATATTCTATAATTGACTTGCTTTTTCCACTGTGTTTTGTGAGTACACAATGACAAGACACAGTAATTTTCACTTTTATAGAAATATTATTTTTTCAGCATATATCGCACTAATTAAATCCCTCCTATACTTAAAATCAACAAACATTCGTTGAAATAACTGTGTTTCTCATTCTACTTAATACTCATGTCAGTGAGAAAACATAAAACTACAATGTGAAATTAAATTAAAATAAAATGATTAAGATCTACTGAAATGATATGTAAATATTGAACATGCTCTGAGTGTTTCATTTGAAGTAGTTAGAAACAACACTTACTCCTAATTATAATGCGCACTATAGAAATCAATCAGAATAAACAAAATTATGTAAATCACATGTTTCATACAATCTTACTTTTAAAAGAAACAGTGTTTGGAACTCAGGGAAAAGTTTCATCATCAGCATCTTTTGTATCATTCTTCTTAAAGTCTTTTATTCTTAGGTATTTTGTATGGATAGTCCAACTTTTGTGCTTCAAATTAGAGGATCTGAGTGACTGTCCTGCTTCTGCTTCTGCTCCTGCTCCTTTCTTTGTGACCTTCATAATGTTACCCAACTTCTTTTTTTAAAAAATATTATCTTTATTTATTGGAGAGGCACAGTCAGAAATCTAAAGGGAAGGGGGAGATAGGAAGAGAAACAGACAGTTACCTGAAACACTGATTTACCACTTGTAATGCATTCCCTGTGCAGTTAGGGATCAAGGGTTTGAACCTGGGTCCTTGTGCATTGTAACATGTGTGCTCAACCAGGTGCACCACCACCCAGCCCCCTCACTTAACTTCTCAGTCATTCTATTTCTTAAGTCGTGGAAAGTACAGTACTGTAAATGACATAAAATAAACAGATTTTTTTTCATTTGGTAAAGCATGATACAACCATGATACAAACAAGATGTTGCATAAAACCATATCACGTCCCACTTCAACATTAGTGGCTCATAATAGTAACCATTTTACTATTTCTCACTTCATCTGACATTCAGGATTTTTGGTCATACAGACACAGGATCTTAAGCTATCTTAAAATAAGAGCATAGCAGCCTCTGGACAGCTGTACTGTTTATGTAGTGGTTGGGATGCCCTGAAAGAGTATCCTTCACTAATTAAGCACAACTGTGTGGGTTTTGTGTGATTTAGCTTTGGCTATCATATTGCATCCCTAGTGGCTAAGGCCAACACAAGGCCCAAGTTAAGGAGGAGGGTATATCTTTCCTTTACTTTTAAGACTTCAGAGTCACTCAGCTCTCGGTGGGTGGAGCACAGTTGATAATTATGCATGTGCAAGTATAAGAAGTACAAGTATAAGATCCTGAGTTCAGTCTCTGGCATCTCATGTCTAAGAATGATGTTCTCTTTCTATCATTAATATACAAATTATCATTTAAAAAAAACTTCTTTTCATGACAGAGGCTCTGAGCTTTAATTCCCAGCACAATAAACCAGAGCTGAACAGTGCTCTGACTGGTCTCTCTCCCACTCTTTCTCTCTCTTCCTCTCTCTCTCTCTCTCTCTCTCTGTGTGTGTGTGTGTGTGTGTGTGTGTGTGTGTCTATCTTCTCTCTCTCTCATCTCTCTCTCACTGAAATGAAATAAATACATATTTTAAAATGTCATCAAAGTCATGTAATAAAGAGATCATATTGTAAAGAAGATACTTTTTGATATTCTAAGTCTTTGAAAAATATAGTTTATCACAGGTAATATTGAGGTCGTGTTTTAAAAATCATCATTGCTGGTGTGCTTTAAGAGTTTTATTGAAGAACTCAGTCTCCAAGGAATCTGCTACCTCAAGGACACCTTCACAGCAATTAATTTAGAATTACATATGTAGCATATATTGCCATCTACCTTTCAGTTGCAATGAAAAATATTTAATTCTATATAAGGCATTTACTTTGAATTAGGTGATATTTTATGTGTTTTATATACAGTATTGACAATTCTTAGTGTAACTTTGTAAAGTAAGATGTATCCCATTATCTGTTTGTTTATTTAGTAGAAAGACAATGTGATTCTTGAGTCTTAACCCATGTCCCATGCACACAAGCCCGATGCTCTACACACTAAGCTACCTCTTGACCACTGAACTGTTTTCATTTTACTAAAAAGTCTGAGATTCTTAGAAATCAGGCAACTTGCCCAGGTCCCACAGAAAGCATATCTACATCTGTCACATTTGTTACTCAGACCACCCGCTCCCCACTGTCTTCTCTCTTTAAGGCAGATCTGTACCTGTGGGCTATCACTTCCTCTCCATCTTATTTAATTACAAACACACACTCACACACACACACACACACACACACACACACACACACACACACACACACACACACACCTACTCACTCAAGCCTGTACAGTAAGGACTATTATCACCATTCTACAGATGAGAAAAATGAAGGAACATGAAATTATGTAAGTTGTTCAAAGTCAGACCTATAGTAAAATGGTGGAGCTTGGTATTCAACCTCAGGCCATATGAGTTCAATAGTATTCTGGGATCACTACAATATAATGGATTTGGATAAATTGGTCTCTCAACATTTCTTCCTTGATAAGTGGAGAGGAGGTTCTAGCCTGGGCTTTTGGGTAGAGAAGGTCAGAAGAAGATAAAAATGCACTGCTTTAATAATGTGTTTCCTGAGAGTGGTCACAGTAGTGGTGGTGGCATGGAGGGAGGGGCAGGTGAAACAAAATAGATGTCTGTCTATGTTCCCACATTCCCAGGGTTGCTCACAGGAGGATGCTGACTACCCAAACTTCTTCTTCTTCTTCTAGCATTTGCCCTTCTTACGTAGCCAGTCAACAGCGTCAGGTTGAGCCTGATGTAAAGTTTCGAGACCTCCTTTGAATCTGGAGAGGTGGCAGTCGTTGACTATGTGGGTCATAGTCTGTCTGTAGCTGCAGGGGCAGTTTGGGTCGTCTCTGGCTCCCCAGCGATAAAACATAGCGGCGCACCGGCCATGGCCTGTTCGATAGCGATTGAGGAGGGCCCAATCATAACGTGCTAGGTCAAAGCCGGGTTGACGCTTGCAGGGTTCTGTGATGAGGTGTTTGTTCTTTACCTCAGCTGACTGCCAACTCTGTTTCCAAGAGTCTGGAACAGAGAAGTTCAGTGTAGGCGTAGGGGACCAGATTGGGTGACGAGACGTCAAGCGTTGGACAGGGTGGGCGAAGATATCCGCGTATATTGGCAGGTCCGGTCGAGCGTAGACGTGGGAAATGAACTTAGATGATGCCTCATCCCGACGAATATCTGGCGGGGCGATGTTGCTAAGAACTGGCAGCCATGGAACTGGGGTGGAACGGATGGTTCCAGAAATGATCCTCATGGAGGAATATAATTTGGAATCGACCAAGTGGACATGGGGGCTATGGAACCATACTGGGGCACAGTAATCTGCAGTGGAATAGCATAATGCCAGAGATGATGATCGTAGTGTGCAAGCGCTCACGCCCCATGAGGAGCTGGCCAGTCTTGCAATGATGTTATTCCTCGCGCCCACCTTTGCTGCAGTTTTAATGAGATGTTTGTGAAATGCCAGAGTGCGATCGAGAGTAACACCAAGATAGACTGGCTGGGCTTCATGCCGGATTCTCGTATCGCCAAGCTGCACATTAAGCTCACGTGAGGCCGAGGCATGGTGTAGATGGAAAACAGATGATACCGTTTTTGCAGTGCTAGGGATTAGTCGCCATTTTTTACAGTAATCAGATATCAGAGACATGTCTTTCGTGAGTGTTTCCTCGAGGATGTCGAACTTGGATGCCTGAGTTGCACAGCAGATGTCATCGGCATAGATGAACTTCCTTGAAGAAGTTTCTGGAAGGTCATTGATGTAAATATTAAATAGCGTAGGAGCCAGAACAGAGCCCTGGGGGAGGCCACTTGAGACAAGTCTCCATCTGCTAGACTTGTCACCCAGATGCACCCGGAATCTTCTGTTTTGGAGTGGTCACAGTAGTTGTGGTGGCATGGAGGGAGGGGCAGGTGAAACAAAATAGATGTCTGCCTATGTTCCCACATTCCCAGGGTTGCTCACAGGAGGATGCTGACTACCCAAACTGATCTTAACCAGATTTTCAAAACATGTTTTCTGTGGTTGCAAGGGAAAACGTAAATTTCAGTTGAATAGAGTATACTGTTCTTACATTTTGTGAGACAGAAATCATTTATCACTCATGGTTATTATGCAGATATTTGTAAACCAAGCTTCCCATCTTTTGTTTTGTCTACACAAAAGCAATATTACACAGCAGGTGTTCATTCTTTGTCCTTAACCTTTGTAATGAAAGGTAAGAAAAAAGTCACTATTTGCATAATTTCATAAATACAAGAAACTTGAAATTCAGCTAGCATGTAAGCAATTCATTTATTGACAGCCATCAACTGAACACTGCTGTTTTGCATGTGTAAAGCGATATCTCCATTTGTGGCATAGCAGCTATAGTTGTTTTTCTCCAGAACTGGGTTTCAGTGAGGGAATCAACATTAGTTGGGTGGGAGAGACTACACATATCTTTTCTGAACTTCCCTTTACTTGAATGCAAAATAAAGTTAAAGCTTGTTCCTCATTTATCTGTGATCTTAAATAAAGGATAAACTTTGTGATAAAAGGAGTCCCTACAGAGTGAATTTACTTTCCAGTTAAATTCTAGATTATGCCTTGCACTGTACTCTTTCTTTCTTTGTAATACTTCAGTCTTTTTTGTCAACATGGTTTATGTTTAATTCGAGAACAAATCTTATAATTTTCATCTCTAAAACCTTGTTTAATTTTCCATAATAGTCAACTTAGTTCAAATAAACATAATATCTTCTCTGGACTATGGAAATGCCCCTTTTCTGACTGATCTTCCATTTATCCCCTACAATCTTTGGAAACACAGCTATAATGATGACATTATGACTCCCCAATCCCAGATATTCCAAAGGTTTTCTAATGATCTTAGAATGAAGGGCAAACTCTTTTGTATAACTTGTGAAGTTCTAGATGCTCTGGTCCCTGCCATTCTGACAGAACCTCCTAACTGACATAATTAGCCATCTTTACTTACCATTGGATTTAGACTGTCTACTACAAAGCTTTGCATAGAACGGATAGTTGACTTGTAATACATTTCTCTCAAAATTATGTATAGTGCTCACCATGGTTGTCAAGCTGCTGGAGATACTGGAATGAAACTATGGTCCCTGAATTCCTGATAATAGACAAAAATGTAAAAACAAACAGAAAGTTTAACAATTTGCATAAATGGTATAGTGTAGATGCCAGTATTTGGATCGAGATACCTTTTATATTCCAGTTTTGAATACTGAAAATTCCTTCAAGAATATTCCACAGGTAGAAAACATGCTGCTTCACACATAAAAACAACTGCTTAGGTCAGTCTGGGTTCAAAGTAGTATTTTTATCCTGATGAAATTAGATTTGGGAAGATGCTGCCAGACCTTACTGGAAGCAATCAGCATTTGCCCCACCCTAAATACTTTCACTAGCTTATGCAGTCTGTTGCCAGCAATGTTCTGTCTAGGATTTCCTCAGTGTCCCTTATTTTGCTAGTCATGACTCACTGTCTCTTTCTTTAATCTTCTCTGACTGCCTAGTACTTTTGGCTTTGACTTTAGCTTCTGGCCTTCCTTGTGCACATGGTCTACTAGATAAATGTGCTCTGTTGGGAGCCTAGGGAGATCCATTTTGATGTCTTTGGATTTTGTCCCTTGGCTACATAGATGACAACTGTGAAAAATATCTAACCAGGGAAAGGGAGTGTTGCTCCAACAACTTAATAGCTTTTACAGTTCTGCCTTATTTAATTCAGAATTATGCAAGTAAAATGGTCTTAACTGAAAAGTACATTTGATGATACAGTTACCAAAGCTGACTGAGTAACACAATTCATGTAAGGTCATTTAATTGAGCATTTTCCACTTAATATTTGACATATTTGGAGAATAACTAAAACTAGCATGACAAAGACTTTTCATAAAATTTCTTTGTGATTTGACATGTAAAAATAGCCAACATTTTGGAAAAGATAGCTCCAAAAGTGTCTCTCTCTCTTTCTTTCACTTTTACTACTTAAAGTCCCCAATCAATTATTTGTCTTGTGTACCTGAAATCCACCTGCACAAATACTTTGAGCTTTTCTTTTTCTACCAAGCCACATATTGTTCTCTTAGGTACCCTCAGAGCCTTAAATCCACCTGTGTGCATGTAGTCCTTAAAGGGTTATTTTCACTCTTTGCAATTGTGATCCGTTAGGGATCTAATGAAGGGACAGCAAAAGTCAGTCATCTGCGGAATATTTACATATGCAAATTCTTTTTGGTTTAGAATGCCAGATAACCAACTCATTGTGTTTTTGAGCCAAAGCATGTTGTCAGGGGGTTCAGAGAAAGAAAAAAATCAACAAACAAACAAACAAACAAACAAAAACAAATTATCAGGTGGACAGTTTCAAACTGATGAGGACCATCTCTACCCAGGAAAGAGGAAAGACAAAAAAACATACATGATAAATGAGTTGGTCCTCAGGGACTAAGACAATGGATTTCAATCAAAGAACAGATAAATTTAGAAAGGATGAAAATCAGTCTGAAGAAGTGGTTCTTACTAGGAACAAGAAATAAAAGGAAGAGCGCTGAGTGGTGGTGTACTCAGTAAAGTTCATACATCATCATGCACTATGATTCAAGTTCAAGACACTCCATTTTCTCCACTCTCTATCTTCATGGGAGGGGGAACTTCATGAGTAGTGGAACAGTGCTGTAGGTTTTTCTCCTTCTTTCTGTCTTTTCCTATATTTCTCACCCTCTATCATCACAGAGAGAAAATGAACATGAAAATAGCTCTTCAAAGTAGTGGGACTGTGCAGACACTGAGTCCCAGTGATAATCTTTGTGGCCAAAAATAAAGAAAGAATTTAAAGGAAGAACATTCATATGTAGCTTATTCCAGGAGTCATCCACACCAAATGGAGACCCCAGCTGGCCTCCCTGTGGAGAATCTACTCTACCAGGATGAGTTGACTGAAGGAGCCTCATCTTCTGATTCCCATGGGGCCCAGAAATAATTTCTTTAGCAGTGGTACAAAGCATTACCTTTGGTTCTGAGGCAGTTCCCTTCTCATGACATGCAAGTGTTTTTTTTTTTTTATTTATATGTATTTATTTATTAATGAGAAAGAAATGCATAGAGAAAGCTACACAGGCACACACACACACACACAGAGAGAGAGAGAGAGAGAGAGAGAGAGAGAGGAGAGAGAGAGACTAGAGCACTGCTCAGATCTGATTTATGGTGGTTTTGGGGATTTAACCCAGGATCTCTCAATCTACTGTAAAACCATTATGCTGTTTCCCTAATCTTTAATGCAAGTTCAAATCCCTACAGAAATACCTTTGCAGGGACTGAACAAATTATCTCCCTCCCATGATCCTACTCTTTCTGTATTTTCTTTGTCTACATTTTTTTAATTGACGAAATATTTCACAGGACTGTTGTTATCTCAGGGGTATAATTTCATAGCTCTTCAAAATGTGTTACCACATATTGGAGCCTAACTCTTTTTTGTTTTTGGATGTTGCTACTTCACACTTGTGGTTCCACTGCTCCTGGAAGATGCCCCACCACACCTGTTTCTCCTTTTAACTAACTTGATTGAGAGAGAAAGCACAGTGCTCCCAGCTGGTGCTGGGGCCTCAAGCTCTGTTCCTCTTTTGAGGCAAGGTGTGTGCTCTGCTGCGTCAAGACATCTCCCACTCCCTACACCTACTCTTGACCCCATTCCTCTTTAGTCCTTAGTAACCTCAGATCTTCTGGCATAGAAAGTAGGTCCTACTGTCTTGACTTCACTCTTCTGTACTATTTTGAATTATTCAGTTCAGAACAAAAACACTTATGAAATTCTTTTGATTTTATATTTTTATTATTTTTATATATTGGATAGAGGCAGCCAGAAATTGAGAGAGGAGAGGGTGGTAGAGAAGGGTGAGAGACACCTACCATATTGCTTCAGCACTTGCAAAGCTTTCCTCCTACAGGTGGGACCTGAAGGCTGGAACCCTGCACATTGCGACATAAGTGCTCAACCAGGTGCACCACTACCTGGCCCCCAAGTGAAATTCTTTCTGAATGCCATTAACTCCCATGACAAGAGAATTTCCCTTTCACAGAACTTTCAGGACTTGCCTAAAATAAGAAGACACCACGCTTTTATTTTATTGTATTTTATTTTTTGGCGGTGGCCTTTATGTATGGCAGACAATCAGTTCCATGAAACACAGACATGTCTTAAAATTCTTGTATACATTTGGAATCAAGGAATCTGGGTAAATCCAGATGTCTGGTTATGTGGTCACAGTCCATCAGTCCCAGATCTAAACTAGGATGGAATAGTCATTCACATGCCATTTGTATTTGGGAAATCATACTGTGGAATATCTAAAAATAATCAGGAAAGCTGCATCTCAAAGCATTTCCCTTTTTCCATTTTAACACTCTATTGCATACACTGATGGCTCATTAGGCACTGTCAAACATTTCACCTTCTAATTCTCAAGTTTATTTGAAAATGGCTACATCAATTTGGCATCCAAGTACCCAGCTACTGTAGGCATCCATACATGTGTTCACCTTATATGGGTGATGGTTCGATAATCACTTAGACATGATCTGTATTGATCCAAGGCTCTATCTGTGTGTATATTCCATTTCCCCCTTACCAAAATGTTTGCAAAGTGGAGGCAGCTATGGAAGATTGTGTGAGGTCAGCATGCTGCAGAATTTTGGAACAGAGTTGTAATCTAGGATCCAAGCTGTAATATGAAATATAGACTATGGAAATTAGCAGCTGTGTGGTCCTTTCATTTGTTTCTTATTCTCAAAACATGCTTAAGTAGCTCTCTATCCTTTTGAATGAAATTACAAAATAATGATGTGTTCTACCTCCAAAGTCCTTTATTGGGACTAACAATAAACTATGTAGCACTCAGATAAATGTGTGATACATTGATATGGTTATTAAATATGGTTATTAAATTTCCATTTAGCACTGTATGTGTTTACTTCATAGTAAAATGAGCATTGACCCAGCTCTTTAAACAGCTGGGGACATTCATCCTGGCTTAAGTCATTGTTTCATATTGGAAAAACTCTGCTACCATACCAGCTAGCCAGTCAGCCAGTGTATCATCTTTCGTCTGCATTTATTAAAAGCTTAGAATGTCCATCTGTTGTTGTTAATAAATGGAACACTAAGGGAAAAAGCATTCATTGAGTCTATCTATATATAACTGTTCTTTTTATGGAGAAAATCTCCTTGGAATGTTCTTCATAAATCAGAAACAAGGGGCAAGTGTTGGTCAGGAAGAAATCATCCAAGTTGCTGGACTCTTAACTGGCATGCAGCAGATTGTTCTCAGTCTGAGAGAAGATAGATATATTTGTTTCTGATAACATGAAACTCACAGAGATAATATTTTCCCAAAATGTCTTAAATCTCATTTGTTTAGACTTCAGTGATAGTTTGATAGGTTTTGCTTATACGTGGGATATAGAGATTGAAACACATGAACCTGCCAAAATAATAATCAAACTGTTTTTATATTTTGTGAGAACTATGGTGGTTATCATTATAGTGATGTAGATAAGAACCCTGGTGGTTGGTGCTGTGTAGAACTATACTTTTGCAGTTTTATTTACTTATTTATGGATATTAGTATTATTTCCACCAGAGCACTGGTTATCTCTAGTTTATGGTGGTGCTTGGTAGTGAATGAGGGAATCTCAAAGCATGAAAGTCTTTTGCAGAACCATTGTGCTATCTCCCTTGACCCTACCCCTGTAATTTTAGTATCTTAAAACCATTAAAAAAAATCCCACTAATACAAATAAAAAAGAGAGAAAAGAAAAATTAACAAGTCTGTGTATCTGAATTCACATAGTCTTATGTACTGATTTTATCTTGTGGTAAGGTTGTAATCAGTAATTTTGGAAATCTCTAAGGGTATCAGTGCACTACTATCAGTTTTATAAGATTTGTTTATGATTCTGCCAAAGTGAAAGTGGTGTTCATATGATACCATATTAATATATTCTAGTGAAAAGACCTTAAGGAAAGGATAAGGATTACACACACACACACACACACACACACACACACACACACACACACACACACACACACAATGGGGTTAACTTTGGGTTAAAATAGTGTTGTTATATGATACATTCAGAAGGAAATTAACTTCTGTTGAAGCTAAAACAGCCTTTTGTTAAACTGGAGTTAGGGATTAGGAGTAATAGGAATGTATCATTTTATTTGAACATATTGTTTTGATATATAATATACAGAAAAATGCAAACTATGAGGGTCATTGCTTGGAAGTCATAATTGTCATAATTGCATCGCCTCTGTTGGTTGCCAGGAGTCTAACAGAAACATAATTAATGTAATCATGTTCATCACGGTGGTAATATTAAGTGCTGTGATTCTGGGAAAGTAAAATGTTGGCAAGCAACACAATATATCAATGGAAGAATAGCATCTAGACATAGGTAATATGGAAAAAGGAACTGTTAGATAAAATATATCATGCTAGTATAAAATAAGCAAATTTGATTTGGAGACATCAGTTGCAAATTTACCATAATAAAATTCTCAGTTCATGCTGCACATGATAATTCAGTCTGATTTTCTTTGTAACAAAGTAGGAATGCTTCTTTTGGGATGCTTATTTGACTAGCAAAGATAATTTAATATGTGCTATTTTTTAATATGAATGATCAAGAATTGAGATCTTCGACTTATCTACAAATTATCTTCATCTAATTTTTTAAGCCTATTTCCATCCACCTCCTTCTTTGAGAGGTGAATAAAATGGAAAAATAGGTCATGATAAAGAGGGTTATTTTATTTCAAAATCCTCCTCGTTAGATAGATATTTTCTCCCCTGATAGTGGATTTATAATTAGTAGTAAATCATGATGAAAATGCAAATCAGGATTAATATTCCTTTGATAAAGAATTGAAGGGTCTTTATTTACATCTAATTTAGGCTATTTAACTAGCAATATTAGTAAGTATTTACAGTTTGTAATTATTGGGAATGTTCATCTTAATTAAGATGGAGAGAAAGAATGGCTTGATGGTAATTTTATCTACCTTAATCTTTCATCTACTTTGCAGGATAACATCCATTACCACTAGAAGACTAAGCTAACATGGAAGAACATGAAATTAAGTTTATTTGTCTACTCTTTACAGAAATTTTTTAATAAATATCTATGGGCATCTTGTAGACAATGCAGAGTCACTTTTTTTTTTTTTGGAGTTCATGAAAATGGGTGTAATGGGGTGGGTTTGTGTTCTATTATTGTTTATTCAGTTCTCATTCATTTTATTTTTGCAATTAGTATATTCACCCTGGCTACAGTATGGCACATATTGTGGCTAGATAGGAAATGTGTATGCATTTAGTTGTGCTTGCTGTCAGCTTTTCTTTTCAGAAGTTGATTTTTGGAGGTGACAAGTGACCTCTTTCTTGGTCATGTCTTCATATGTTCTATGAATCGTGTTCAGCTTTCAATTTTCCCTGAGAATACAGCACATTCATTGAGATTAATGGTAAGAATTGGTATTTGTGGGGCTGAGTGGTGGTGTAACCACACATATTACTAAGCACAAGGATATACATTTGAACCCCTGTTCCCCAGATGCAGGGGGAGGCTTCACAAGCAGTGAAGCAGGTCTGCAGGTCTCTCTCTCTCTCTTTCTTTTTTATTTATCTTCTCTTTGTCCTATTAAAAAAGAAAAAAAAAAGAAAAGAAAAGAAAAGAAAAGAAAAGAAAAGAAAAGAAAAGAAAAGAAAAAATGGCTGCTAAGCACAGTAGATTTAGGAATCCATAGTGCTGGCACTAAGCCCCAGTGATAACCCTGGAGACAAAAAAAAAAAATTGGAAAAAAAATTGGTATTTGTCAGCCAGTTTCTTCCAGATTTGAGGTCTACACCTAGATCCTTAAAAACAGAAGCCTAAGAATTTGTTATCTTTGACATTTTTTTACTCTGTTCTCTGCAAATTATTCTTCTCACTCCTAGTCAATGACCAAGCACAATTTGTTGAGACACCTAAGTAAACCTGGAATTTTACTTTCCATTGGGATTATCCAAATTCTTAGCACAGACTATTGTCTCAGACATAGTACTATTATGGTTTTTTAACTGGTCTTCCTGCCTTTCATCTTGTTTCCAAATCGCATAATGCAAACTCCCAACATTTTTTCAAGAAAAATACATTAATATTTTATTGATATTAATAAAATTAATATTTATTAATATTGATTTGATATTTCAAGAACATTTTCCTTTTTATATTTCTTTTTATTTATTTCATTTCATTTATTTTATTTTATTTTATTTTTATTTAAGAAATGATAAATTACCAAAACCATAGGGTAGGAGGGGTACAACTCCACACAATTCCCACCACCCAATCTCCATATCCCACCCCCTCCCCTGATAGTTTTCCCACTCTCTATCCCTCTGGGAGCATGGACCCAGGGTCATTATGGGTTGTAGAAGGTGGAAGGTCTGGCTTCTGTAATTGCTTCCCCGCTGAACATACTCCCAGTCTGCCTCTCTCTTTTCCTAGTAGGGTGGGTCTCTGGGGAAGCGGAGCTCCAGGACACATTGGTGGGGTCTTCAATCCAGGGAAGCCTGGCCAGCATCCTGATGACATCTGGAACCTGGTGACCGAAAAGAGGGCCAACATACAAAGCCAAACAAATTGTTGAGCAATCATGGACACAAAGCTTGGAATAGTGGAGAGGAAGTGTTAGGGGGATACTCACTGCAAACTCTAGTGTACTTCTGCTTTTAGGTATATATTTTGCAGTAGTTGATGGATACGTGTGAACATATGCTCTCTCTCACAGACACTGGTATATATCTAGGTTTTGGGACTTTGTTAGAAAGTGAACCACCTGAGATGGAATTAGAGTATACTATGAAATGAAAGGTCTCACCCGAGTAATGAAGCTGAAGGGTTGTCATTCCACACGTGAAGTCTCTGGACACAGTCTGAAGTGAAGCATGTTGAGGTGGCCATCGTTGTGTTGGTTAGGTTGTGATCGGCAGATGCAATATTATTTGATATGGATTGGGAGAGGCATACGGGAAAGTGGGCCTTATCCAAGGGTTCTAGGACTGGGGGAAGTAGAGGCTCTATAGTGGAGATGTGAGGTTCCTGCTGTCTTAGGGTTCCAAAAGACAATCGATAGTTAATGTTATCATCACATTATTTGGTAATTGGGTAACTTTGAAAAATTTAAATTAAATTTATTTATTGGAGGATATATGTTTTACATTTGACAGTAAATACCATAGTTTGTACATGCATAAAATTTGTCAGTTTTCCACATAACAAAAGAAAACGCACTAGGTGCTCTGTCATCCTTTTTGGACCTGTCCTCTCCACCCCAGATTCTTTTACTTTGGTGAAGTATACCAACTCCAGTTCAGATTTTACTTGTGTTTTCTCTCCTGGTCTTGTTTTTCAACTTATGCTTGAGAGTGAGATCATCCCATATTCATCCTTCTGTTTCTGACTGATTTCACTTAACATGATTTCTTCAAGCTCCATCTAAGATGGGCTTAAAATGGTGAAGTCATCTTTTTTAATAGCTGAGTAGTATTCTATTGCATTTTTTCTATTCTCCTAAAAAATGTGTTGGGATCTTGATGGGAATAGCATCAAATTTGTATATGGCTCTGGGTGGTATATTCATTTTAATGGTGTTAATTCTTCCAACTCATGAACATCGAATATCTTTCCACTTCTTTGTGTCTTTTTCTATTTCCTTGAGTAGTGACTCATAATTTTCAGTATATACGTCTTTCACTTCTTTCATTAGGTTTATTCCTAGATTATTTTATTGTTTTTGTTGCTATGGTAAATGAAATTGATTTCTGGATTTCAAATTCTTCCTAGTTTTTGCATGGAGGAATGTCACTGTGTTTTGAATGTTAATTTTGTAGCTTGACACCTTACTCTATTGCCTGATGATTTCCAAAAACTTCTGGCTGGATTATTTAGGTTTTTCTATGTATACTATCTTGTTGGCTGCAAACATGGAGAGTTTGACTTCTGCTCTTCCAATCTGTATCCCTTTAATTCCTTACTGCTGCCTGATTGATATGGCAAAAACTTCCAACACTATGTTGCATAATGCAGCCCGGTCTAGTACCTGATCTGAGGAGAACTGCTTCCAGTTTTTGACCATTGAGTGTTATGTTGGCTGTAGGTTTGCTCTATATAGACTCCACTGTCTTCAAGAATTTTCCATCTATTCCAATTTTTGTAGTATTTTGATCATAAGGGATGTCATATTTTGTCAAAGACTTTCTTTTCATCTATTGATATGACCATGTGGTTTTTGGTCTTGCTCTTATTTTTGCAGAGGATGATGATGATTGATTTATATTAAACCAACCTTGCATCGCTGGTATAAACCCCACTTGGTCATGATGAAGAATCTTTTTAGTATACTGTTGTATCCAGTTGGCTAGTTCTGTCCAATATCTTAGTTCATCAGAGATATAGGTCTGTAGTTTTCTTTCTTAGTTGTGTCCCTGTCTGATTTTGATATCAGTGTGATTTTGGCTCCATTTAAGCTCGAAGGAAATATTCCTGTATCTTCATCTTATGGAAGACTTTTAAAACTAGAAGCATGAACTCTTACTTGAAAGTTTTGCAGAATTCATTTGTAAAACCATCTGGTCCAGGACTTTTATTCTTGGGAAGGATTTTAATAACTGTTTTAATTTTATTGGCTGTGAAGGGCCTGTTCATATTATCTAGTTCCTCTTTATTTAATTTTGGAAGTTCATAGGTATCTAGGAAATCATCTGTTTCTTCCAGATTCTCTAGCTTGGTGGCATATAGTTGTTCATAGAAGCTTCATATGATATGTTGAATTTTTTCAATGTCTGTTGTGATATGTCCTTTTTCATTTGCTATCCGATTTATTTTGATATTCTCCCTTTTTTGTTTTGTGAGTCTGGCTAAATATTTGTCTATTTTGTTCACTCTTTTGAAGAACCAACATTTCCTTTTTTTTTTTATCTTTTATATGGTGCCGGTCTAGCTTTGCGGGCAGGAGACAGAGACAACCAGGGACTCATGGCTGAGTGATACACAGTTCAGTCTTTATTCATGTGGAACACAGCACAATCTAAGCTATCTCTAATCACAATCCTGTCCTTATATATCCTGAGGCGGAAGTGTCATGTCCGAAGAGGATGTACGTAGGATGGGGGTGGGGAGAAGGAAAAAGTGTGAAAAACAATGAGGATTAAACCAATGCCTTGGAGGCAGGGTGATGCTTAGTTAACAGTGGTTATGGAAATAGAATACAGTGTTAAGCAGGGGGGATTAAACCAATGAAACAAAAGGGGTCTTAGAAGCAGAATTTGGAAGCATACCAACAATATGGGTTTCTTATTTTCAATGTTATTTATTTCTGCCCTAACTTTAGTTATTTCTGCCTTTCTGGTTGCTTTAGGGCCCTTTTGTTCTTCTTCTTCTATGTCTTTAAGGTATGCAATCAGGTTGTTTATTTGCACTTTTTCTTCTTTCCTAATGCGTGCTTGTATGGCTATGAAATTCATTCTCAGTACTGCCTTAGCTGTGTCCCAAATATTTTGATAGCTTGTGTCTTCATTTTCATTGAACTCTCAAAACATTTTGATTTCTTCATTTATTTCCTGTTTGACCCAGTTGTTTTTAAGTAGTTCATTGTTGAGCTTCCACATTTTGGGACTATTACTCATCTTTTGTTGATTGTGAAGTGTTAGTTTAATTCCACTGTGGTCTGAGAAGATGCTTGGGATGAATTCAGTGCTCCTGAATCTGCTTAACATGTGGTCTATTGTTTAGAATGACTCATGTGGACTTGAGTAGAATGTGTATTCCAGATTCTTGGGGTGAATAATTCTGAAAATGTCCATTAGTTCTTGATTATCTATCTCCTCATTTAACTCCCTCATTTCTTTTGATTTTCTGCCTGGATTATCTGTCAAGTTGAAAGACTGGGGTGTTTATGTCCCCTACTATTACTGTGTTGCTGTTAATATATTGCTGTAGCTCTTTCAGTAGAAGTTTGATGTATTTAGATGGTTTCTCAATGAGTGCATAGATTTTAATAATTGTTAAGTTCTCTTGGTTGTCTGATCCTCTGAGAATTAAATAATTTCCTTCCCTATCTTTTAAAATTTTATTTATTTATTTTATTCATTCCTTTTTGTTGCCCTTGCTGTTTTATTGTTCTTGTTATTACTGTTGTTGTTGGATAGGACAGAGAGAAATGGAGAGAGGAGGGGAAGACAGAAGAAAGATAGACACCTGCAGACCGCTTCACCACTTATAATCTGCTTCACTGCTTGTGAAGGGGCTCCCCTGCAGATGGGGATCTGGGGGCTCAAACAGGGATCCTTACACTGGCTGTTGCTTCGCGCCACTTGCGCTTAGCCCTCTGTGCTACCGTCTGACTCCCAATTTTATTTATTTTAAAGTCTAACGTGTAGATATGAGAATACCTGTTCCTGCCCTTTTTTTGTAGGCCATTAGCTTGTATGATAGTTTTCCGTCCTTTCACTTTGAGTCTGTTTTTGTCTTGTTGAGTTAGGTGGGCTTCCTGTAGACAGCGTATTTGGGTTGTGTTTTTTATCCATTTTCCTACTCTGTGCCTTTTAATAAGTGAATTCAGGCCACTGACATTTATTGATATCAAAGATTGAAGATATTTTAATGCCATTCTTGTAGAGATTCAGAGTGTTCTCATACATGGCATATTTATGGTGGTCTGACTGTTTATATGATACCTTTCAGAAATTCTTTCAGGGAAGACTTGGTGATAGTTGATTCTCTCATCTGTTGCTTTTATGAGAAGGTTTTTATGCTTCCATTTAGCCTGAATGACACTAGTCATTTATGACACCTAGTCTAGCAGGATACATTAATCTTCCTTGAAAACATTTCTCATTGAGCATTCGATAGATATCTTGCCATTCTCTTCTGGCCTATAGTGTTTGTGTGGAGAAAACTGCGTCTAATCTTATGGGTTTTCCTCTGTAGGTGACTCTTTGTTTTTCTTTTGCAGCCTTCAGGATCCTTCCTTTATCCTTATTCCTTTCCATTCTAAATATGATGTGTCTTGGTGTCTTTAAGTCTGGGTTAATTCTGTCTGGAACCATCTGAGCTTCTCAAACCATTATGTCTTTTATGTTGTCTATACTAGTGAAGTTGTCAGCTATTATGTCCTGAAGAATGCTTTGTTTCTCTCCTTCTCTCCTCATAAGCCAATAATAAGTATATAATTTATATTTTATCATTTATTTACAAAAAGGAAACACTATCAAAACCATAGGATAAGAGGGCTACAACTCCACACATTTCCCACCAGCAGAACTCCCTATACCATCTCCTGTCTTGATAGCTCTCCTATTCTTTAACTCTCTTCGAGTATGGACCCAAGGTCATTGTGGGATACAGAAGGTGAAAGGTCTGGGTTCTGTAATTGCTTTCCCACTGAACAAGGGCATTGACAGGTCAATCCATACTCCCAGCCTGCCTCTCACTTTCCCTAGTGGGGCAGGGTTCTGGGGAATTGGGGTTGCAGGACATCTTGGTGGGGTCGTCTGTCCAGGAAAGTCTGGTTGGCATCAGGCTAACTTCTGGAATGTGATGTCTGAAAAGAGAGTTAACATAGAAAGCCAAACATATTGTTGACTCATCATGAACCTAAAGGCTGGAGTAGTGCAGATGCAGAGTTGGGGGAGTCTCTGTTCTGTAGGTAGCTAGTAGATATATTTTAGTTATAGTCCAAAGGGCCTTTGGCTATACTAGATTTTTTTTCCCCTGAGCCTGAAATCTGATATGCAGGTGGATCCTAGTTATTGTCTGGGGAGATGATTTCATGTTTTGAAAAAGAACCAGAAAGCTGGATCTGGGAATAGAGTAGCTCCCAAATATGGGAGAGGTGTATACATATAATTTACTATAAACCCCATCAATTTGATGTTATCTGGGGTCCATATTCAGCTTAGGAGCCTATGTGACCTCTGCATCCCTGTAGATCTAACCTCACATTCTGTGGTTATCAGTAGTTACATTCCAAGCTACCCCAATATCAGGACCCATCTTCCTCTGGTGTAGTATAGAGTATGTTGTCCATCCTCCCTTCAGAGGGTGGAACATTCTCTACCATTGTTGATCCAAGTTGAGGGCAAGGTCCTTTGGGGGTCCACAAAGGGGTCTGTTTTGTTGTTCCTGATATCCATGACCAGCAACATTGGAGAGAGGAATTTATTTTGAAGTCATCCTATATGTCTCTTTTGTTGTGTTCAGTATCTCTTAATACCTTTTTGAGATATCTTACTTCCTTTTTAGTTGTATCTAATTCATCTGTGATCTTGCTAATTCTGTCTTTGGCTTCATTTATTCTATTCTCTCTCCCCTCTACTGTTTTCTGTAGTTCATCTATTTAGTTATCCTTTTCTAATACTGTGTTAGCTTGTCCAGATAGTTGTGTTATTAGCTCAGCTATTTCAGCTTTCAGCTCTTTAATAACCTTGAGATAGTGTTTTCTTCCAAAGTCTCATTTGTTGCTTCTGCATTTCTGGTAACAATTAGTTCAAACTCTTTACTCACTCCTGTGACTATTTGCTTAACAAGTTTTTAGATGTTGACCTCACTATTTTGTGGTTCAAACTTTGGGGGACTTTTAACTGGACTCTTGTCCTGGCTCATTTCTCCAATATTTCTTCTTGTTGGTTTAACTATTCTATATAGTTTTTTATGGGTCCCTCTCTTAGTACTTTTCAAATTACTGATAACTCTTGCTTGGATTCACTTGTGTCTAAGTAAGGTACTTAAAGAGTTCACAGTTGTTGAAATAAACAGTTGTTTCAATATTATCTCAATCCCTGAGTTGGAGCACAGAGGCTGTTAAAAGCCTCTTTTGTCCTTTTCTTCCCTGTAGTCTATGGGAACCTGAGGGCTTTTAAACTATAAAAAGACTTCTTAGCTTAATCCCTTACTCCTGACAAAGAGATAAAGCAGGGTGGGGGAGAAATTTCACAGTGTTTATGCAAAGGGACTCCCACACCCCAAGGATTCAAATCTTCAGGTTCAATTCAGCTTCTCTGCCAAGCCAGGCAGCACTTCTCTGTCAATCTGGCCCACCCTGTGAGTTTCTAAATAAGTCCTGTTCATAGTCTGCAGGTTTTGGGGCAATTATTCACTATGTTCTCTTCAGGAGAACAAAATGAAAAGGCTTTCACTATACAGCCCCACTCCAAGGGCACCTAGGTGTAGCTCGTCTCCTGAGTTTCCTGGTCAGTTCTCTGTTCCCAGATGTCAGCACAGGGCATCCCCACTGCTGCTCCAGCTTCAGAGGGCAGTAGCAATGGAGACTCACAGTTGTATTTGGCAAGTCTTAGGGGAGTCCTTTCCTCCCTTCAGCAGACTTTTTTGTTGGTAAAACAGACTGGAGGTGGTTCCTCAGATGATAAACTGCTGGACTGTTACCAGCTGCTCAATCTCTCCTTAGGCTCCTCCCTGTCCATTTGTTTGCACTCACCCTCACTGGTGGTTTGGTGGGTTCTGGAAGTCCTTCTAGTGCTGTCTTGTTTCTTTCCCAGGTGGTCAGTCTCCTTTGGTATTCCTAGTTGACCTGGGAGAGGAGAGAAATATAACTGCTGCTGCTCCATAGCCCCACCTCAGGAAACCACAATTTTTTTCTTACATATAAGCTATAGCACTTTTCTCTAGGAGGAAGGCAGACCCAGGAGTGCCCCAGTAGGAGAATGTAGCAAACTGCAAAGTCCACCTATCATATCTTATTCATTCATGTCATTCATTTCTGTGTGTTACTTTTGCTTGATCTCTTGTTGTTTCCCTCATGGACACATACAATTTCCACGTTAAATTTCTTTGAAAATGTTGGAAAAGGGGTTCATTTCATTAGTTCTTTGGGTGTGATGAAACCAATATACACCTGCCAGCTACTGGGCTGGTTGATAACTGGGTTACAGTTTTTATCCTCTAGGATAAAGCCTGAATCTCTTATTGTGATACACAAAGTTTTCTGAACCCTTTCAGGCCTCCAACTTGAGCCTTATTTTTCACAGCCTCTGTCAATTCTGCCTTAGAGAAAAGGTCTCAGAATCCTATTTCTCTCAGTCCGTAGTGCCACTCCTGTATTTCTGGCCATGGTAATCTCTCCCCTGGATAACTATACAATAGGTTCTTAGCTGGCCTCTCTGCTTACAATCATTCCTTGTACCAGATCATTTTTCAAACTGTGATCTTCATAAATGCAACGGTGCAATTTATTGAGAATTTCATGTAGCAGAGTGACCTATTGAGAAATTACCGAGCACTTTGTTTTTTCCTCTTTTGCAACTCACAGGGACATTATAAAAGACATTTTTCCCCTTTTCCTGGGAGAATAAGTTTAAGACTGTGCATTCTAAAAAGATATATAATAGGGTGAATTTTGTTACAATGCTTCCACCTGCTTGGCCCATGGCACATTTACATGATGGACTATAGCAGAAAGATTGTGGGGATCCAGCGTCAGCACAGCAGAGATCTGGGAATCTGTGAAATTCCTTTGGCTGCCAGTGTGCTCTGCAGCCATTTCTGTACTTAGAATACACATATGGTACATGGTATTCAATGATGCCTTAGCATGTGTTATTGGGTTTCATGTGGGATGAAGTCAAACGCCTCAGGTGACTTTGATAAATAATAGTTCTCCTCCTTAGGACATTTAACATTGCTTTGGAATTTTCACCCACCATGCCTCTGAAATCATTCACACATCTGGGATTAACATTCTTCTAAAGACTTTCTTCTCATGCCTGATCAAACCCTGTGTAAACTTAGGGACAAGGAATCATGAAAACATGGAGTTTGTGACAATCTGAAAGGGAAAAAAAAGGCAGAAAAGAGACCACACTGACTAGATTAAAAGTTTGTATATGCTTTGTTCATGATAAAAAGTAATGTAACTTGTTTAAAAGAAAGAATCATTTTTTCTCTTTTAGATATAAATTTTTCTGTTTTTTTTTCAAAATATTTATTTAATTATATTGAACTAAGTCTCCTTAAAGAGAGAGAGAGAGAGAGAGACTAGAGAAAAAGCATAAGAACATAGAACAAGGATCAAATTCTGGATTTCTTGTTGTCAAGTGCAAAGCTCAACCGTTTTGCCACCTCTGGGGCTACATGGCTAATTATTTTCTTTTCATTTATCTCCTTTCTTCTCTTCTCCTATCCTTGTCTTTTCTTTTCTTAGAGGTGGCTGTCTTTATAGAAAACATTTTTTATCAATTTATTATTGGATAGAGACAGAGAGAAATTGAGAGGGGCAGGCTAGATATGGATGGAGAGAGATAGACACCTACAGCCTTGCTTCACCACTTATGAAGCTTTCCCTCTGCTTGTGGATACCAGGGACTTGAACCTGGACCTTTGTATATTATAATATGAGTGCTTAATCAGGTGCTCCACCCAGGTTGTTTCTGTACCATCTCCACCAATCAAATTAAGATTTCTCTTTTGTCTTAGACTTCTAGTGTATTTAGTCTATTAATTAATATTTTGTAAAATGTGTCTCTTGCATATGTAAGCTTCCAGTTTTCTTGAAAAGACAAGCAAATAGTTTCATCTCACAGATAAAATGTGAGATCCTTATATTTGGTAACCCCATATCCAAAAATCAAAATAAAAGAATAATTCCCTACTTAGGACTTTGTGCTTAAAAGAATTTTGAGATTGTCTAGATTTAGAGGGGAAATCACATAATCATAATATTATAGAATATTGGCCAATGACAAGGGAATGAATTGGGTGGCTACAACTGGGTCACTTCTCTCCTCAGGGCCACATCTTCCCCAAGGGTTACTTTTCCTACATTCTGTGTGCATTTAAAGATTAATACTTTATTCATTTTCTTCATCAATGTCTAGGAAGAAGTCATCATTTCATTTATCTTTTTAACACTCATTTTTACTTACCAAATTCAGCAAAAACCTACTTGAGAGGTAAGAGACTTGTTATTTACTCAAAGGCTCTGTATTATGTTTAAACCTATTCAACATCTTTTAAATAAGTCAACCATTTTTTCCCTCCAAGTTATTGCTGGGGCTAGTTGCCTCCAGTACAAATCCATTGCTCCTGGTGGCCAGTTTTTCCATTCATTGTTGTTGTTGCTGCTGTTATTGTTTCTGTCATTGTTGCTACTGTTGCTGTTGTTGGATAGGACAGAGAGAAATTGAGAGAGGAGAAGAAGATGGAGAGAAAGATAGACACCTGCAGATGGAGAGAAAGATAGACACCAGCAGATCTGCTTCACTGCTTGTGAAGGGACCTCCCAATTCAGGTGGGGAGCCATGGACTAGAATTGAGATCCTTACACCAGTCCTTGTGCTTCCTCCCATGTGCAGTTAACTCAATGCTACCCCCAGACCCCAAGTCAACCATTTTTTAAAATACTTTATTTATCTATTGGATAGAGACAGAGAGAAATCTACAGGATAGGGGAAAAGAGAGGAGAGAAACAGAGAGACATCTGCAGCACTGCTTCACCACTAGTGAAGCTTCCCCCTGCAGATGGGGACCAGGGCCTTGAACTCCGATCCTTGCATACTTTAACTCAACCAGGTGGTCCACCACCTAGCCTTTTATTCATCATTTCTAAGTGAGCTCAAAATAGTGCAGTATAGTAGGTAATTGATGGCTTATAAAACCTGATTGAATAAAATTTAGGTTCATTTGGGCACTTACTAGTAGAAAGCATTTTGGCAACAAGTCCTATTCTAAATCTCCTACATTCTGTTAAAAATGTGCATTTGATTCAGGACCTAGAAAGTTATTTTGAGGATTATGTAAAACAATGAAGCTCCTTGCATAGTAGCTGCTACACAGTAATTACTCCATTAATGGAAATACTTATCATAATAATGTCTGTTGATCCACAAGGCATAGGGACAGCTGAGGCTAATTATTTATTTTATGGGAGGGAGGGGAAGGAGGGAGAGAGAGAGAGAGACAGAGAGAACAGAGTGCCACTTCATGATATAAGGTACTAGGGATTGAACCCAGGACCTCAGAGTTTCAAAACTTGCATATTACCCACTGAGCCGCCTCTGTAGATCCTTGAATTTGGATTTGTTTCTGAAATATGAAGTTATTAAAATATTTAAATGTTTTAATATGAAGCTTTTTGATATGTCACTTTGAATGAATCTGTGGTAGTCTTGCTGAAACAGGTGACTTCTTTCCACACTTAGCAGCCTAGTGACCTTAGCTACATTTTCTAGTTTAGATACCACAAGTAGCCTGTGAGGTAGACCTATGCAGTTTTATTTACAGACAAGAAAAGCAGGTCTGCTTGTACTCTTCACGTCCTTCCCCTTGCACCTCTAGGGGAATTTCATAGACAATGAAGTCAGCAAATACTTAGAGCTGAGTAAGGGAATAAGGTAGCCAGAGCTCAGAGAACACAGGTGCTCAGTGGTCTGGAGAAAGCAACTCTTGGTCTGCCAAGAAGGATGTTTCCTTCCTTCTCTGTACTTTGGTTGGAGCCATATTTAACTCTATCTGAAAAGAGGAAACTCAATACTGATTTGGGAGACTAAAAAATTTTCCCTATCTTTTCTTTAAGTAATGCTTCCAAAAATACAGTGGTTCTCAAGGAGGAGAACAAAATCTGACATAAAATGAAGGGAAATAATGGTTTTGATATGTAAAACAAGAATAAAAATTAATTTGCTATGAGTAAAGAAGACTGACTATAAGCCTCCTTCCAATTCTAGTCTCACTTTGTCACCAATACATTGAAGTCTCACAGACTCCTGGATGAATCTATATGGTATACACCAAAGGCACTTAGCATGCTGTTATCTATAATATGGAAAATTATTAGTCTCTTTCCTTTTCTCCCTCTCTGTATCTCCCTGACCTCTCAATTTATATCTGTCTCTAGCAAGTAAATAAAAATATAAAAAAGAAGAAAAAAGAAAAATATATTAGCACTAGAATTTTAAAAAAAGGTGGACAGTCCACTGGTATGTATTTGCAACGAAGCAAAATCCTTAAGAGGTAATATTTATTATTGACAGTCAGCAAGAACTTCAGAGGTGCTACTGTCCCTGTCCAATGCTGCAATCAATAAGTATTGCATAACATCTGCATTTCAGTTGGGTTGGAATCTACACATTATCAAAAGAAGCACGTATGATCATATGTATACACACACACACACACACACACACAACTGTTAGGGATTACTCACTTAACTCAGACTTGAAATACTTTTTTTTAGTTATATATTTATTTTTATTTATAAAATGAAAATAATGACAAGACAATCACAGAATGTCTGGATTCTGTAATTTCTCGACTGAACATGGGCATTTACAGGTCAATCCATACTCCCAGCCTGCCTCTCTCTTTCCCTAATGGGGGAGGGATCTGGGGAGGCAGGGCTCCAAGACACACGGTGGGGTCCTCTGCCCAAGGCAGTTGGATTGGCATCATGGTATCATCTGGAACCTGGTGGTTGAAGAATAGTTAAGATAGTCTTGAAGTATTTTATTTGCAAATTCAGGTCTTTCCCATGGATCTCCCTCCCTCCACTAACAGATTGTACAGTACAAGTAATTTCAGGATCCTTAGCCATTTTTGGCAACAGCTACTCCCAATCTTTATGAGACTTTCAGAACTCTGGAAGTATAAGAGTTCTTGCTTCATATACAAGAAAAACAATGTCTTCATTATACCAGAGTTCAATAGTGAGAGCCAGAAGGCTTTAAATACAGCATACACACAGAATTTCTATCATGTTTTTAGACTGAACAACTGTCCCTCTACCCTCTGTATGTTACAAAAGGCCATAATGGCATGGAGAGCTAAAAAGACTCAAAATCAAAACAGAAAAAAAACCCAAATATATTTCACAACAACTTTGCTAATAAGCTAATTTAACCAAATGCCCCACTAATTGGCTTAGATACCTCTTTGGTGATGTTGACATTGTGTCTTCCTCTCTGCTCTACCTTAGTGGAAACAAAGAGATCTTGCTTTAATAAAACCATGTATAAGAACTTTAGTGGTGGATGTGGGGTGGAACTGTACAGTATAATCTTAAAAAATTATAACCTACTATTATTCATTAAAAAATGAATACAAAAGAAAATGTGTAAAAAATCAGACTGCTCACAAAAATAAGGTGCATTCTGTGTATCCTTTTATTATAAAAAAATCCATTGAGGGGTCAGGTGGTGGAGCAACTGGTTAAGCACACATATTCTAATTTGCAAGGACCGAGGTTCAAACCTCTGGTCCCCACTTTCAGGAGGAAAGCTTCACAAGTGGTGAAGCAGGGCTCCAGGTGTCTCTCTCACTTTCTATCTCTCCTCTCAATTTCTTTCTGTCTCTATGCAATAATAAATAAATAACTATAAAAAACCCACTGCACACATTCACATAAGAAATCTATTAATAAAAAGAATGAAAGTGGTGGTAATAAACACTCCTGGTATTCAGATCCCCAGGGTAAATTCCCAAGGCCTTAAGGGCAATGCTTTCTGGCAATGATTGATGTCACTCTTGTTCCTAGTTTTGGTAAATAAAGATATGTTTTTGTGTTTATAGATACTATTCAAAGTTCATGTGGGCCGCAGTACAGACTGGAGAGAGTACAGAAAAACTTTCGGCTTACATGCTTTCATGCTTTTCTATTATGGGACTGCCTAAACAAATAAAAACAGACAGTGGGATCAAGGACTTTTGCTCTGTTTGGCATATAATCCATTCCACAGGAATTCCCTACAACCCTCAGGGACAAGCCATAGTGGAAAGAGCACATCAAACTTTAAAACATTATCTAATTAAAGAAAAGGGGGGGATTTACTGCCAAAATATACAATTAACCATGGCCTTAACTACACTTAATCTTTTTAATATTTACAAAAATTTTGATCAACCTCCCATTATCATTCATTGGAAATCTCCAACCACACCCCCATGGGTCAAATAGAACGGCCCCTTAGATGGCTTATAGAAAGAGCCAGACCCCCTCCTAACCATGGAAAGAGGGTTTGCTTGTGCTTTATCACAGAACCAACCAAAGCCTCTGTGGATATCAGCTTGAAATGTCAGACACCAGCCCACCTACAGACATGATGGCCAGACTCTCCATAAGTCAAAAGCCCAAGAATCAAAAATGTCAAAGGAAGACAGTGGCCAAGGTTACATGGAAGGACCTCCATGATCTTGTCTCCCAAGGTAAGGCTACTTGCCCCACACCCAATCCCTCCACCACTGTTCTTCTCCTTGCTCTGATTGCTACACTCAATGTTAATTTTTGCCATGGCTATCTGTCACTTCGATATAACCTCCACCCTTGCTGGCACTCTAATTACCCTACCTGCACTGACTTCCCCCTCCTCTGTGCTTTATTGGCAATTTCAGGTCAGAGAGACTTATACAAATGGCCAAACCCACATCTCTCATCTAATTGGCACCAGGGACTGTTCTCTGGCAGGATGTGAATACACTGTTATTATCCATATAAACCCCAAGTTTATTACCCCAACTTATCTACCTTTTGTTTGCTTCCCATTCAACAATGAAGGCTCCTGCCTTAATGATCCAGAGATTTATGGAGGATGTCAATGGTTGCGATGCACTACCCATGAAGGGTATTGGGGACAGCAAGTAGGACTGTTTAGCATCACAAACAACAAAATCCTTATAAAGATTTCAGATCCTTAGAATGAACAATGGGCACAAGGAGTCACTGGCAAGCTTTATAACTCTGGCTAAAACTCCTACCGACCAGCAACTATGTACATTTCTAGAGAACTTGTTCAGGCACCCCAGCATGCACATACTGCTCACAACATTTTAGTATATGAGAAAACTTTAGGAAAAAGTCTTGCTCCTAAGAGACGGAAACCCCCCCCATGTGGCCACAGTATACTCAGTATGCAATTTCACCCCTTAATCACACCTCCCAGTCCAATCCTTATCATTGATTTGTGTGTGCCTCTCTCCAAAGACCCATTCTTCTGCTGTAACTATTAATTCTTCTATCCCTGTCTCTACCAATCACTCTTTTTGCTCCTCCCAACCTCTTCATAACATTACATTGTGGGAAATTGAGTCCCTAGAAGAGATACAGCTTACAGGCTATGTCACCAGATCATTCTTTGCCTCCCCCTTCCAATGCCTCCATATTTTTCTATTAATGGAACGATGGCTACTACTTCTCTAACACAGTTTTGGTGCAATGGCACCTTCTCTTCATGCATTAATAGCTCCACCACATGTTCCTGCATACTATACTGGTGACTGTGGTCCCCCAATTCACACCCTATGGAGAAGCAGTACTTGCCTGGCTGCTCCCAGGCCCCAAGCCCTGCAGAGAAATCTTTCTCCCCATTCTGGTGGGTAGGGTTTAACTGCCCCTGTAGGTTTAGCTGGTGGTGCTTTGGATCACAGTATCATTACAGCAGAGGGTTTTACTGTGAGGATTCAGCAGATCGTGGACTCCACTACAGAAACCCTGGCTTCCCACAATGCCAGATTCCCTCCCTTGCCAAGGTGACCCTCCGGAACCACGGTGCACTGGACATGCTGACAGCCAAGAAGGGTGAAATGTGCTTCCTCCTGCAGGAAGAGTGATGTTTTTACGGATGAATCTGGACTGGTCGAACAGAATATACAGACTCTAACTAAACTAAGTGATGGCCTTTGCAGCTGCCACACCCTTGGGTCTTCCTACTCATGGCTGAAGGGCCCACTGAGCACCTGGGTCCGCCCCCTTGTGGGACTCCTGATTTTGATTTGTTTGCTCTTTCTCCCTGCCCCTTTTCTGCTTAAGTTCATTCGGCTTCACATTTGTGAGATGACTAGAGTAATTGTTAATCAGACTTCCATTCACCCCTGTGTCCTTACCCACCGACCCCCAGCAACCCTATTTTGACTCCAAGATCTAAATATCTCTACTATTGTGTCTACAACTACAGTTTTAAATAAAAAGGAGGACATGTTGGAGGAGGGTCCTACTGTCCCAGAATGTCCAGGCCATTGTTTCCACGAGGTATGAGTGGGTTGACCCCTGGCTCTCCACTAGGTTGAGACCAGGGCAGGTTCCCTGACCTCATGAACCAACGATGGATAGCTTCTTTGGAACGGGGGCTACCTTCCTGAACATGCCACTCCTCTCTCCTTAAAACAAAGGCCATGAATTACTGTACATTGTGTTTGGTCAAACTTGAAAAACCACCGCAAACTCCTATTACTCAACTGCCCCCTCCTCCTCCCCTCATCTTGAGGTGCCTATAATTTACCACCAGGGAAATATGCATTGTGAAGCTTGTGATCAAACCTTATATGTTAACTTTCTACTTGTGATCAAATAGTTTGTAGGTCAAAATGTGACTATGCATTATGTTTCTTTGTGTTTGGGTTAATGATTACCTCAACCTTCTTCCTGGGTAATGCATGTATGTACTTACTTTTTCTTTTAGTAAAAGATTTGCCCCACTGAGGCTCTCCTAGAACTGACTACTTGTCTCTCTGAGCACTTGCCCTCAACAAGCGGAGCTACCCCACGACTACTCTCAGGTGGCCACTCTGACCCTCTTTGCCAGTGGCCGGGGGGGGGGGTGCAGGGGACCCGGAGTGGCAGCCTACAAGTGGAGGGAGATAAAAAAGAATCATTTGTACATTGGTACACAAGATACCCAACATAAGACCTATGTGTTCTGCCTGCAACTGTGACAATGCCTGAGATTTGGGAAAAAAATGCAGGATCCCAGATGGGCAGGAAGGCCCAAGATGAGATTATCTAGTTATCTGTAAAAGTGAACTAAGCGATTACACATAGTGACCACTTTGAGATATGTTTGGTGTGACATGAGATAATCATTAAACAGATAATGAAGAAGGGAACATTCTAGAGTACTTTTATAATCAACCCAAATCCCCCTTGTGTCTATAACTGGTAGCTTGGCAGATTAAAAAGCACAATAGAACTTGGATTTCAGGTAAATTTTTAATGTAATGACTTTATGTATAAGCATATCTCATTTAATATTTGAGACACATCGATCATAAAAAAGCACCCTGTTTATTGAAATTTCACTGGGTTTCTTATGTCTTACTTGCCAACATTACTTGAGGTATGTATTTCACTCTGAAGCACTTAGAGCTTTAAAATTTGGGGGTTGAAAATCCTGTTGTCATGAATTCTTCATTTTGTTTCTCCTAATTTGTTATTAAAATTTATTAAGAGAGAGTATTAACAGAGTATTGATCAACTGTGGCATATGGAGGTGTTGGGGATTGAAGCTGGGATATATGGCTTTTTAGGCATGCCAATTCTGTATTGTAGCAGGCTGAACTATCTTCTTAGCCCAAAAGTACATGCTTGAATGATTCAGTTTATAAGGCATACTCCCATAAACATTTAGTTGTTTTTTTTGTAATTTCTTTTTTGAATTATACATGTGTGTATATACTTATTTATATATTATTGGATAGAAACAGAGAGAAATTGAGAGATGAGGAGGAGGTTGAAAAGGAAAGATAAAGATAGAGATACAGCCTTGCTTCACCACTCATAAAGCTTCCCCCACCAATGAAGGTGAGGACCAGGAGTTTGAGCCTGGGTCCTTGTGCACTGTAATGTATGCACTTAACCAGGTGCACCATCATCTTGCTTCTTTAGTTATTTCTTTTAACCATCCTTCCTCAGTCTAAGGAAGTTAAACCCTTCAAACCTGTGCATGTGCATGAGGCAGATGCATTATAAAGTGCAGATAGCATTTGTGACATCACACTTCTAATCATTTCTCCAGATTACATTTCTGGTGATTTGACTATAAGAAGCCAGATTGTCCTTGGATCACAAGTGATGTTAATAGAACTCTGCTGACAGGATGATTCTTGAATCGAGGACTTTTTATTCTTTTTCTTTATGTACCCTAGCCTTACAAAGTCTAATATTTTGAGAACAGAGACTTTAAGATCACAGTGATATGAAATTCTATTAAAGTCATTAATTTTTGTGAACATATTGTTTCTTTTTATATTTAAGATAGGATTAATTAACAAAAAAATAGGGTAGGAGGGGTACAACTCCACACAATTCCCACCACCCAATCTCCATATCGCACTCCCTCCCCTGATAGATTTCCCATTCTCTATCCCTCTGGGAGCATGGACTCAGGGTCATTGTGGGTTGCAGAAGGTAGAAGGTCTCGGTTCTGTAATTGCTTCCCCGCTGAACATGGGAGTTGACTGGTCTGTCCATACTCCCAGTCTGCCTCTCTCTTTCCCTAGTAGGGTGGGGCTCTGGGGAAGCTGAGCTCCAGGACACATTGGTGGGGTCTTCAGTCCAGGGAAGCCTGGCCGGCATCCTGATGACATCTGGAACCTGGTGACTGAAAAGAAAGTTAACATATTAAGCCAAACAAATTGTTGAGCAATCATGGACCCAAAGCTTGGAATAGTGGAGAGGAAGTGTTAGGGGGGTACTCACTGCAAACTCTAGTGTACTTCTGCTTTCAGGTATATATTTTGTAGTAGTTTACGAATACGTGTGAACATATGCTCTCTCTCACAGAAACTGGTGTATATCTAGGTTTTGGGACTTTGTTAGAAAGTGAACCACCTGAGATGAAATTAGAGTATACTATGAAAGGAAAGGTCTCACCCGAGGTTGAAGGGTTGTCATTCCACACGTGAAGTCTCTGGACACAGTCTGAAATGAAGCATGTTGAGGTGGCAATCGTTGCGTTGGTTAGGTCGTGATCTGCAGATGCAATATTATTTGATATGGATTGGGAGAGGCATAAGGGAAAGTGAGCCCTATCCAAGGGTTCCAGTACTGAGGGAAGTAGATGCTCTATAGTGGAGATGTGAGGTTCCTGCTGTCTTAGGGTTCCAAAAGACAATCGATAGTTAATGTTATCATCACATTAATTGGTAATTGGGTTAACTTTGAAAAGCCCTTTTGTTAGGGTTTGTTGTACAGTACCAAGTATCTTGTATATAGCTGTGCTACTGGTTGCTTCTGATCTACTTGGGCAAGGCTTTTGAGAGAGTCTGCATATCAATTACACAGCCTATATATTAAAAAGATTCAGTTTGTCTTTTGAAAAACTTTGAGACATACAATTAATTTTCCCTCTCTCATATTAATTAACTAGTGATTTATATGACTACATTTTACTAGGAGTGTACATAAACACCATTTCCACCACCAAAAGACTGTGACCTATCCCTCCCAACCACTCCCACCCCCCACTGGCCCAGGAAGCTGCATGTCAACCCCTCACCATAGGGTTTTTACTTTGGTGCCCTAGTTACAATTTGGTCAGTTCCTGCTTTTAGTTTCCATTTCAGATCTTCTTACTCAACTTCTGTGGAGGAGTGGGATCATCCCATACTCATCTTTATCTTTCTGACTTAGGTCACTTAACATAATTCCTTCTAGCTCTGTCCAAGATGGGTCAGATAAGGTGAGTTCATTGTTGTTGATAGCTTCATAGTATTCCATTGTGTATATATACCACAGCTTTCTCAGCCACTCATCTGTTGTTGGGCACCTGGGTTGCTTCCAGGTTTTAGCTATTATGAATTGTGCTGCTATGAACATAGGAGTACACACCTCTTTTTGGTTGGGTGTTATGGAGTCCTTGGGGTATAAGGCCAGGAGAGGAATTACTGGATCATATGGAAGGTCCATGTCTAGCCTTCTGAGAGTTTTCCAGACTGCTCTCCACAGAGGCTGTACCAATTTACATTCCTACCAGCAATGTAAAAGGGTTCCTCTGTCCTCACATCCTCTGCAGCATTTGTTGCTGCTGTCCTTTTTGATGTATGCCATTCTTACAGGAGTGAGGTGATATCTTAGTGTTGTCTTAATTTGCATTTCTCTGACAATCAGTGACCTAGAGCAGTTTTTCATATGTTTGTTAGCCTTTTGGATCTCCTCTGAGGTGAATGTTTTGTTCATATCCTCTGCCCATTTTTCAATGGGGTCATTTACTTTTTCGGTGCTAAGTTTGCTGAGCTCTTTATATATTTTGGTGAATAGTTTCTTGTCTGATGTATGGCATGTGAAGATCTTCTCCCATTCTGTAAGGGGTCTCTTTGTTTGTTTAATAGTTTCTTTGGATGTGTAGAAGCTTTTCAATTTGATGTAGTCCCATTGGTTTGTTTCTACTTTAGTCTTCCTTGCAATTGGGTTTGATTCATCATAGATGTCCTTGAGGTGTATGTGGGAAACTGTTTTACCAATGTTTTCCTCTAAGTATTTGATTGTTTCTGGTCTGACATCTAGGTCTTTCATCCATTTGGAGTTGATTTTTTTTTCTGGTGAGATAAAGTGGTTCAATTTCATTCTTCTGCATGTTATAACCCTGTTGTCCCAGCACCATTTATTGAAGAGAACCTCCTTTTTCCATTTAATCCTTTGCATCCCTTTATCAAAGATTAGATGTCCATAGGTGTGGGGATTTATTTCTGGGCTTTCAATTCTGTTCCACTGGTCTGTGTGCCTATTTTTGTTGCAGTACCATGCTGTTTTGATTATGATGGCTTTATAATATAGTTTAAGGTCTGGGAGTGTAATGCCTCCATTTCTTTTTCTTTTCCTCAAGCTGCTTTTGGCAAATCTAGGTGTTTTCGGGTTCCAGATAAATGATTGTAGTGTTTGTTCTATTCTCTTAAAGAAGCTTGGTGGAATTTTGATGGGTATTGCATTAAATTTGTATATGGCTCTGGGGAGAATATTCATTTTGATGATATTTATTCTTCCAATCTGTGAGCATGGGATGTCTTTCCATTTCTTGGTATCAGTTTCTATCTCCTTGAGGAGTGACTCATAGTTTTCAGCATACAAGTCTTTCACTTCTTTGGTCAACTTTATTCCTAGGTATTTGATTGATTTATCTGAAACAGTAAAGGGGAGTGATTTCTGGATGTCTTCTTCTTCAGATTTAGTGTTTGCATAAAGAAATGCCACTGATTTTTGTACATTGATTTTGTAGCCTGATACCTTGCTATATTGCCTAATAACTTCCAGTAGTTTTCTGCTGGATTCTTTAGGTGTTTCTATGTATACTATCATATCATCTGCAAATAGTGAGAGCTTGACTTCTTCCCTTCCAATCTGTATTCCTTTGATTTCTTTCTCTTGCCTGATTGCTATGGCAAGAACTTCCAATACTATGTTGAAGAGTAACGGTGACTGTGGACAGCCCTGTGTAGTCCCTGATCTGAGGGCGAATGCTTTCAGCTTCTGTCCATTGAGTATAATGTTGGCTGTAGGTTTGTTATATATAGACTCCACTATCTTGTGGAATTTCCCATCTATTCCCATTTCTTGTAGAGTTTTGAGCATGAACGGGTGTTGGATTTTGTCGAAGGCTTTCTCTGCTTCTATTGAGATAATCATGTGGTTTTTGGCTTTACTTTTATTGATGTGGTGAATGACATTGATTGACTTACAGATGTTGAACCACCCTTGCATTCCTGGGATGAATCCCACTTGGTCGTGATGAACAATCTTTTTGATATGTTGCTGTATCCGGTTGGCCAAGATCTTGTTTAATATTTTGGCATTTGTGTTCAACAGAAGAATTGGTCTGTATTTTTCCTTTTTTGTTCTGTCCGTATCAGCTTATGGTATCAGGGTATTTCCAACTTCAGGAATTACAGTAACAATTGAAGCAAGTATTGAAGCAGTTTAATCACTAGCAGTTAGCCAAACAATTTCTCCAGTCCGTGAAAAAGTAGTAACCAAATCCCTGTGAAGAAAAAAGAGAAAAGAAAGAAGGGATAGCAAGAATAGACAGTTATGTCAATCTACTATCGACTGTATATTATAGGGGTAACAAGAGGGGAAAGGGAAGTAGAGCAGAGATACACATAGAAATTCCACTCTGAGTCAGATTTCTTCCCCCAAATAATTCACAAATAGAAAGGCAAAGAAGAAGGAAGGAAGAAGTGTATGACAAGATAAAAAAAAAAGAATAAAGAGACAAAAGAGAGAAAAGAGGAAAGATAAGAAAAAGAGCTGTAATTAAAGAACAGTGAAAGGAAAGGTTTTTTTTTTATTACTTTCTTTTTAATTTAATTTTTTTAATTAGCTAGGAGGAGGAGGGAGGGGAGAGTCTGTAGAGGAGGTAGGAGTAAGGAGACAAGTTCCTCCCACAATAGAAAAGATGCCCACTACCCTAGCAATGAAAGATACCCTAAGAGTTAATTCTGATCAACCTAAAGGGGGGGAAGATATATGCCTTTATATAATATCAATAATAAAATAGAGCAGGGTAAAAAAAATACCCTGTCCCAGATTACCTCAAACCTCGTGATCAGAGGCAGCTGATTGTTAAGAAAGAGAAAAAAAAAAAAAAACCTCAGGATTAGACAAGTATAGCTGAAATAGACAGTTATGCAAATCTACTATCCAGTGTATATTCTAGGGGTAGCTAAAGGAGGAAGGGAAGTTGAGCAGAGATACTCACAGTGAGAGTCTACTCTGAGTCAATATTCTTCCCCAAAATAATTCCCAAATATGTATCAGTGAATTCAAAAAAGCGCAGTTTGGTGGTGTGGGGGATGGGGCCTGTGGCTTTGGGAGCTGTAGGATTAAGGAAGAAAGGATGACAAGAATTAGAAAAAGAAAGAGAGAGAGAAAAAAGAGAAAGATAAGAAAAAGAACAGTCATAAAAGAGCGGTGAAAGGAAAGAGATTTTTTAGAAATTCAGAAACAATATTTCTGTCTCTGAAAAATTAATCAACTTCCCTGTCTTTAATTTTGAGGTAGGGTGATTCATACTCATGTTTGCTTCTGAAATGAAGAAGAGATACTGGAAAACAACAGGGCACCATCCAGCACCTTTTGATTGAAGTCAGGTCAGTAAAAATTTGGCCACCCAAATTCCAAAACACAAATAGACTAACACCAAGACACATCATTATGAAACTATCAAAAGTCAGAGACAAAGAAAAATTACAGGATACCAGGGAAAAGAAGAAAGAGAGTTATGAAGGTAGCACAGGAAGGCTTCCATTAGATTTTTCTCCAGAACCAAGGCGGCCAAGAGGGAGTACAGTAGTATATTCAAGGCTTTATAAGACAACAATTGCCCTGCAAGATATCATTGAAATATGAAGGGGCAATCAAATCAGTACCAGATATACAAAAATAAAGGACTTTTACATTATCACATCTGCCTTGAAAGAGTCACTGAAGGAGTGACAGAGATAAGAAATAAGCACCATTTAAATCTTATCATGGTGATACACTGCAAAACAGACACAGAAACAGAAGGTTTAGAAATATGAGACAACTTTAACATGGAGGAAGAAATTGATAGAAGTTGTTCAGGCTTTCCAGTTCTTTATCCTTCTGGGAGTATGAGCCCAGGGTCATTATGGGGTGCAGAAGATGGAAGGTTTGGCTTCTGTAGTTGCTTCCTCACTGAACATGGGTATTGACAGATGGATCCATAATCCCAGCCTGTCTTTCTCTTTCCCTAGTGGGGCAGGGTTGCAGGACACATTGGTGGGATTGTCTGCCTAGGGAACTCCAGTTGGCATCATGGTAGCATCTGGAACCTGGTGGCTAAAAAAGAGTTAACATATAAAGCCAAAAAAATTGTTGACTAATCATGAACCTAAAGGCTGTAATAGTTCATATGAAGAGTTGGCAGGGGTCCTCTGTTTTGTAGATAGTCCTTCCTAGATAGGATACGGAGTACAGGTAGTAGGAATTTTGTGGAGTTGTACCCCACTTATCCTATGGTTTTTGTGTTTCCTTTTTATAAATAAAAATTAAAAAAATAAAATACTAGCTGGACTTATATGAATGGAAAATACTGAGTGATTTCACTCGTATGATATGAATAAAGACAGCAAGGGGACAGAAAAGTTGAATGAAAGCAAAAAAAAATAAGTTGCTCAAGCAAAGAATAATGAGAAAAGAACAGTTTTTAAAAATATTCTTTTTGATATATATATTACATATGATATTTTCATATGTAACACATGCACACATATACTATCTTATGTCTTATTAAATGGTATCATTTTATCTCTAGTATTATTTAATCTTTAATCTTTCATATATATGTATATATATATTACAATCTTGTGAAATATTATTAAATCACTAATGTAAATGTAGTAAATAAAAAGGTGGGTGGAGGCCATGTCACTATAAATAAACTAGATAAAGAGGAGGGAGACACCAAATGAAGGGTTTAGCATCAGTTACTGAATATTTGTTCATAAGGAAAATCTGTAGTATTAATTTTAGCAAGATTATAACTTATAGGTCTGAAGTCCTTCTTTTGAAAAGTCCTATAGTGAATGTTTGTAATCCTTCAAAAATCCAAAATACATCTAAAAACCACTTTGACTTACAATTGTTTTATTTTTACAACTCCACACAGTTTCCACCACCAGAATTCTGTATCCCATCCCTTCTCTTGATAACTTTCCTATTCTTTAACCCTCTGGGATTATGGACCCAGGGTCACTATGAGGTGCAGAAGGTGGAAGGTCTGGCTTCTGTAATTGCTTCTCCACTGAACATGGGTGTTGGAAGGTTGATCCATACTCCCAACCTATCTCTCTCTTTCCCTAGTGGGGCAGGGGTCTGGGAAACTGGGACTCCAGTACACATTGGTGGGGTCCTCTTCCCAGGGAGGTCAGGTCGGCATCATGGTATCATCTGGAACCTGATGGCTGAAAAAAGAGTTAATAAATAGAGCCAAACACATTGTTGACTAATCATGAATCTAAAGGCTAGAATAGTTCAGATGAAGAGTTGGTTGTCTCCATTTTGTAGATAGCTAGTAGATCTATTTTAGGTATATTATAAAGGGCCCATGATTATGCTAGTTTTTTTTTTTTTCTGATCCTGACATCTGATATGGAGGTGGACCCAAGTTATTGTCTGGGGAGATGATGTCATGGTTGGAAAAAGGGCTAGGAACCTGGATCAGGGAAGAGAGTAGATCGCAAATATGGGAAAGTTATATACATATTATTGACTGTAAACCCCATCAGTTTGATCGGATTTGGGGCCATATTCAACTTAAGAGCCTATGTAACCTCTGCATCCCCGTAGATCTGAGCTCTCATTATGTAGTCATGAGTAGGAACGTTCCAAGCTGCCCCTGTTTCAGGACCCATCTACCTTAGGTGGTAGATAGAGTGTGTTGTTCATAAATAGGTGAGAGAGGAAAAACTGAATGTCTCAAACATTTTAATGTACAGACCATAGGCTCAGTATATGTTCCTTCAATCTAGGCACTTAAGACTTACAATTCTGGGAGTTGGGAGATAGTGCAGCACATTAAGCGCAGGTGGTGTGAAGCCCAAGGACTGGCATGAGGATCCTTGTTCGAGCCCCTGGCTCCCCAGCTGCAGGGAGTCTCTTCACAGGCGGTGAAGCAGGTCTGCAGGTGTCTATCTTTCTCTCCCCCTCTCTGTCATCCCCTCCTCTCTCCATTTCTGTGCTATCCAACAATGATGACATTAATAACAATAATAATTATAACAATAAAACAACAAGGGCAACAAAATGAATAAATAAATATAAATAGATAAAAAAAGACTTACAGTTCTTAAGTAGGCTTCAGGACCTTAAAGAAGATCTGTTGGAATCCACAGTTTTCTGTCACTCTTGTGCTTGAACTTGCTCAAACTCACCCAAGAGAATGAATTTTTCATTTCAGGAAATTTTCAAGCCATCATTTTAACTTCGGTAGCTTGAAATCTATTATGACTAGTGACATTTACATTCACTTAGGAAGTTCCAAGGTTACAGAAAGTAATAATCCTTCATTCTACCCAAACTTGGTTATTGATTTATCATTCTGTTCTGTATACTTAGAGGGGGCGGGGAATTGTTCATAAAGTCTTCCTCACTAGAAGAATGAGTAGGCTTATCAGAAAAAAAAGAACTATTTCATCTCTTTGTTGTAACAAAACCTGCCAAGAAAAGAGAAAAGGAAATAAAAGTCATTCAGCTACCCAGAAATCCTCAGAGCATGAACTTTGTAGGTGTGTCTCAGCATGTTTATTTGCACTATTACAATAAGTGAGACTTTTAAAATTTTTAAAGAAATTTCAATTACTTATTTGTTGAGTAGAGACAGAAGGAAATCAAGAAGGCAGGAGAATTATAGAAGGAGAGAGAGGAAGAGTCACCTGCTGCACTGCTTCACCACTTGTCAAGCTTCCCCCTGCAGGTGGGGACTGCAGGCTTGAACTCAGATCCTTGCACGTGGTACCATGTGAGCATTACTGGGTGTTCCACTGTCTATTCCCTAAGTGACACTGTAAAAAACTAAAGATTTATTAATACAGGGAAGAGAAAGCTACAGCATAATTCTGGCACATCTGATGTTAAGGATCAAATATAGGACCCTCATGCTTTCAGATCTAATGATCTAGTCACTGTGCCACCTCTCTACCACAATAAGTGACAGTTTTTAAGCTTTCTTATGTGGCATCTCTTGTCAGAAGCAATATATCATGTTATGCTCACAACAATTATATAATAAATAGTATCACTATCATTATATCCATTTTACAGATACAAATTAATGAGAGTGAGAGAAGTTGAAGACTTTTAAATGACTACCATGTCAAGAAAGAGTTTATTTGAATGTTAATATCTTTTTTTTCTTTACTAGGTCTGGGTTTTTCAAGCCAAAATAGAGCTTTGTGTACTGTAGTATCTCAACATGCTATTGTAAAGTGGAGTCCTTAACAGTAATACCTACATGACTTACCTTTACAATGATTTTAGACATGCTAAATGTCTAGTTATCATATTTTGCCCAGTTTTTCATGGGTTTTGTATCTGCCACAATGCTGGGCATAGAGTTGGTACTCAATAAGAATTTATTTATTGGATGAAAATATTTTTTTCCTTTTTACTACCACAGGTTGACTTAGAAATGAGTAGGCACTGGTTTTTGGAATGAGTTTAGCCAGAGTCTATAGTTCCTTGGAATTTCTAAAATGTTGTCCTTCTAAACTTAGTTGAAAAGAACAGTGGTTTTGAATGTAATTTCTTTGGTGTTACTAGACAGTTGTTTCCCTAAAGTTAAGCAAAGGAGAAATGAAGACAATGCTTACTGATGAGAAGTAATTTCATAAGGTGATTTAGTATGCATCTCTGTGTTTTAGAAAAAGTCCCGTGAGATTGGCGTTCTATGTGTACTTTAAGGAACAGGAAACAGAGGCAGGAAGAGTAGAACTGCCATTCAGAGCAACAAAATCAAAAATCAAACTCAAGAATCCTCAGTTGAGACCCAGAAAATGATACCAACTTTCTTTCCCATTTACCACCTCTTCTACCCCAGCATATGTTTGAAAGTAAGCAATAGACTAGTTCTATTTAATCTGAGCGTTTCTGTTCTGATAACTGTCATCCTCTGATGCAAGAAAGGGGGTCTACGTTACCTAATGAAAAGTTCTCCATCTAGTGGTTAGAAATCAAACTGCGTCCACATACCCTAAAGGTGCTTGAGTCCAGGCAACCTTGTGGTTAGGGATTCCAATTATTATTGACTAATGCAAGGATCTGAATTAGGGTAAGGAAAGTGAAGTAGTGTGTTGGACACAGCATTTACAGAAATAAAAATACCTCGTAAATTAAGGTAAATGATATTGTCTGTAACTTTTTTAAATTAAAATCAATGAAAACAAATTCCACCATGAACAAACCATCAAAGGGTCAGTATTAACCGATTTTACCTTTTGTTGCAAGATTCAGTTTGATGGCACAATGCACTAGACTAGCTCAATTGGCATTCAATGCTCAAGAAAATGTTTTATGGAGTATAACCAAATTAAGCCCAATACTAATGTTTGAACTTAAACATAATCATCAGACACTAGTTACTATATGCCAAGGAAAAAAATCCTATTTTCTGAGGATTCAGACATTACTGAAAATTAAGCGAATGGTAACGAAGAGGCATTTCACTCAGTGACTTATTAGTCACAGTAAAAAATGACTAACCTGCTTCCTTGGCAAGGCACAATTCTAGGTTGACCATTTGATCTGACAGTTTTGCTTCTGTGATAAAGCAAACAAACAAAATCCATTTTCACTATGCTCAATTCAACTAACCACTGTAGCTTACCGATTACTATAATTGAAAGTGTTTTACTACAAACATGTCAACAGGTAAAAGCATATTCAATGACCATTTGAAAATTGTAGTGAAATTTGAACTAGTGCTCTAGTGCATTCTAGTTAATGTCTTCTTAGAAAAATAAAAAAGGTAAGTGTTTATAAGATAGAAGTAAAAAAAAGTAAATTTGCTAGAACTTTATTGGCTCTAAGTCACAGAATTGGTGATTAGCTATCAAAATTATTTGAATACTGTCCCACACCATGAAGAATAAGGAAAATCCATTCAGTCATCTAAATATTTCTTTTCCCCATCTGTCAGCTATTTCATCTGAAAAAGGTTTGTGTGTCAAAGTTGTTAATATTTTCTGATACTCTCAGGATACTACTAAATGTAATTGTCTAGTCTTCAAGCACAAGCATCAATTTGTAAAGTATGGTAACTTCCAACTTCCTGTTGTGCACTTTCCAAAAGCTAAATGAGCTTTCTAGACATTGACATCTATTTACTCAGTTTGCACAGTAAGTGATTTTACATATTGGGGGGACATAACTAGACAATTGATTGTTTGAAATTAATATTTTACTACTAAGGAGTTAAGCTCTTTGTGGATTCCACGGAGCTAACTGACCCAAGGAACACTATTGGAGACTCAAGTGAAACCTGGAGCTATTCTCACAGATGAACTTCAGGGGAGGGTTGCCATGGTAACAGGTACAGACGGGCCCAGGCATCTTTATGGAGATTGGAAATTCAGGGAGATGAAGAAGTAAGGAGGAAGTGTAACTGCTTGATAACAGTTGGGCTACCACTCAGAAAGACTTTGAAGAAAGGGAAAGTAAAGGAGTCTTCTCCCGCTATGTGAAACTGGTCCGAAGGTCTTTCTACTGATCTCCAAGAGGCAACAGCAGGATTGATTTGCCTCCAAGATAAATTCTATGAGACGACTCATAATCCAGGGACTGTTATAGACTTGTCAAATAAAGGATCTTTTCTTAAATATTCCTTTCCACCATGGATTTGAGAAGGAGATTGAAGCCTATACACATTTACAGTACATTGTCTAGATAGGTTACATGAATTCCCTTTAAGTTTAGTGATACTGAAAAAGAAAGATGTACAGTAAATATATTACCCTATGCACATTTTACAACATGAATGTACCATGCATATTCATATTATACGCATGCACATATATGTAGTGTTTTATGTGTGTACGATATGTATACATATGACACACAGCTGCGTAGCATTAACCCAGCAGCAAACCACAAGTGTACACAAGATGCTGGTACTTAAGCAGATTGAGGGTTGTTTATGGACAAACATCTTGCCTTCTTTTTCCTTGAACCAGTCTTCTTTTATTTGGTGCTAATCTCAATCAGGATGCAGAAGGATTTCTTTCTTCTGGAATGAAGAGTTAAGCTCAGTCAGGAATGCTGTGGTTCCTCCACACCAGGCCTCCTCAGGGGTATTTCTGTAGCTTGAGCTCTTTTTAAGAGTGGCGGTAGTTGATCACATGTAAGTGGTCAGCACCATCAACACCCTGGCCACGCTACCTTTCTTCATGTTGATGTACGTTGATATGCTTGTTGTAGTAGTGGTGACAACCTCTTTGAGATTCCCTGGCAATGTCTTTCAGGGTGAAATATCACCTAAGGTCAGCTCCCTTAGGTGATATCCAAGAGACTCTTCTTCAATGCTGCTACTGACGCCATCTTGCAGTCCTGGGTGTCCACTGCTAGATCTTGCCTTCTTTGATGTGCTCTGTTTACCCATGCACAGAGTCCTCAATACCACTTCCTGAAGGAAATACCTATACCGTCTGCATACTTATGTAGCTTAAATCCATAGTTTCCTTCGTGAAACCCTGAGAATAAAACCAATTCCCAAATACATTACATATAATCATCATTTGTTGTTTTACTATCTTATTGTAAACTGAATTTGGTGCCAAGGTTTGATAATCCTGTAGCCCACAAACTAGAAGAATTTACCTTTTAGTGTTCTGGGATTAAGAAGGCAATGACATTTGACCATAAAGACAGGCAGAGACCTAAAAAGGTTGACCTCCATAAACTTATTTTTTTTAAATGACAAGGGTGTGGTTCAGATGAGTTATCAAAAACTCCCAGGTACACCTGACATTCTTCCATCTTGAGATGTCTAGGTGTTATCCCTCCAACTCTTGAGATTACAAAATAATAATAATAATAATAATAATAATAATATCAATAATAATAATACAAATCACGCAGGTAATTCTGGATCTAGCTATTTTCCCCAAGACTACTTTGAGGGCTATCTCACTCCAGTAGCATGCTCTTGACTGAGGGTAACATAATGTACCAACATCCTTTTGTGTTTGATAATGTAATATGAATGTAATATGTGACACGTGGCAGTTAAGAGAGTAGATCATCCTGGAAAAGTTGGATTTTAGTCCTAGGTATGTTACCTGCAAATTGAGTATCTTAACTGAATTATCTACTCCTGTAGGTTTCAGTTTTTTCTTGGGTTGTAGAGTTAAAACTCATTTTGAAGTTCTGTGTGTTATATTTCATTTGCTTTGGAGCAAATATGTTCTAGTTTATTTTCTGTACATACTGAAGATCACTGCTATTTCCCTCATAAAAAATAGGAACTATTTTGCCTGAGTGTTACATATTTTCAACTTTTGTATCATTTACATTTCTGTGACAAATGTTAAGAATGACCTGGCAGGGAGGGAGACACTACAGGTGAGAGACAGTTTATACAATGGAGCATTTTCTTTCCTGTGTGTGAAGGTCTGGGTTTGAACCCTAGCACTATAAGTGAACACCACAGATGGTACCTGGGAATATTCATGGATGATTTACAGTGCAGTGATAGCTCTGCTATTCCTTCCCTCCTTCTTTCCTCCTTTCTTACTATTAAAAAGAAAGAAAGAAAGAAAAATATGTGTCTATAGCAGTTTAGTGGTATTCTGTACGCAAGAGGTTTGGAATTCACCCCCTGAATCTACTCACCCTTCCTTCCTTCCTCTTTCCCTCTCTCCTCTTTCCCTATATCTCCCCCCCACTCTCTCTCCTACTTCTGTTTTGAAACCCTGGGGTTTCTGATATGCATTGCACAACCATTATGCTACACCCCAGCCACTGTCTCTGCATTTAAAAAAAGAAATGTGGGAGAAGAAGGGGAGAGGTAAAGTCAGAGTGTTTAACCTTTAGTTCTTTATGTTCAAGGACTCTAATTGCTAATGACTTGAATTACTCTGAAAGACATCTGTGGAATGATTCATATTGCAATAAGAACTCATATGTGCAATAAGAAGAACTGAAACACATGAACTTAAAAAAATCAAGGTAACCACACTGTCACTAAGACTTTGAAAAAACTTTAGTGGTTTTCCTTGAGGTGGAGAGAGGCACAGAACTATAGTGGTAGGTGTATGGAGCTATACATTTATAATCTCTTAATCTTGTAAACCATTATTAAATCATTAATAAAAATAAACTTTAGTAATATCCAAATGGATCAAGGACTTGGATGTTATACCAGAAGCTATCAAATACTTGGAGGAAAATATTGGCAGAACTATTTTCTATATAAGTTGTAAAGGCATCTTCAATCATACAAACCAAATTACAAAAAAGACTAAAACAAAAATAAACCCGTGGGACAATATCAAATTAAAAAGCTTCAGCACGGACAAAGAAACCACCAACCAAATAAAGAGGCCTACTACAGAAGGGAGAAGATCTTTACATTCCATATGTCAGACAAGAGGCTAATAACTAAAATATGTAAGAGCTCACCAAACTCAACCAAAAAGTAAATGACCCCTTCCAAAATGAGGAGAGGATATGAATAGAATATTCACCAAAGAAGAGATCCAAAAGGCCAACACACATATGAAAAAAAAAATTCTCCAAGTCACTGATTATCAGAGAAATTCAAATAAAGATAACAATGCCATACCACTTCACACCTGCCAGAATGTCATGCATCAGAAAAGATAGCAGCAACAAGTGCCTGAGAGGTTGTGGAGACAAAGGAACCCTCCTGCATTGCTGGTGGGAATTTAAATTGGTCCAACCCCTGTGGAGAGTAGTCTGGAGAACCCTTACAAAACTAGAAATGGACCTACCCCATGACCCTGTAATCCCTCTCCTGGGGACATATACCAAGGAACAAAACACAACCATCTCAAAAGATGTATGTATACCTATGCTCATAGCAGCTTAATTTGTAATAGCCGAAACCTGGTAGTAACAACCCAGGTGTCTGAAACAGATGAGTGGCTGACTAAGTTGTGGTATATATACACAATGGAATACTACTCAGCTATTAAAAATAATGAATTCAGCGTGTATTTACCTCATCTTGGATGGAGCTTGAATGAATCATTTTAAGTGAGATGAGTTAGAAAGAGAAGGAAGAATATGGGATATCTCCCTCATAGACAGAAGTTGAAAAATAAGAACAGAAGGGAAAACACAAAGCATAACTTGCACTGGAGTTGGTGGGGAAGAAGGTTCAGATGCTAGAAGACAGAGGAGCATCTAGTCGGGTTTCAGTTATTAAGTGGTAAACTGAGAAATGTTACACATGTACAAACTATTGTATTTTATTCCCTTTTGTTGCCCTTGTGGTTTTATTGATGTCATTGTTGTTGGATAGGACAGAGAGATGGAGAGAGGAGGGGAAGACAGAGAGGGGAGAGAAAGATAGACACCTATAGACTAGCTTCACTGCTTGTAAAGTGACTCCCCAGCAGATGGGGATCTGGGGGCTCAAACTGGGATCCTTATGCAGGTACTTGCGTTTTGCACCAACCACCTGCACTTAACCCGCTGCGGTACCACCTGACTCCCTATTGTATTCTATTTTACTGTTGACTGTAAAACTTTAATTCCCCAATAAAAAAATTAAAAAAAACATACTTTAGGGTTAGGGAAAGTAATACATATATTAATGAAATCAAAAATAAACTTTAAAAATATTATTTGGATAACAGTGAAAATGTCCCTGTGTATACCTATGAGATAAAGCCAAAGCTGTCCTGAGAAGGAAACCTCCAGAACAGGAAAGAGCTCTACCCCCTACCGCCCCCCCGCAAAAAAAAAAAAGAAAACTAAGGGCTTATATCACATAAGAACTTTTTTACAAAGATCTTCAACAGAATTTTAGCAAATTGAATACTACAACATATAAAGATAATAATCACTGGTGCTCAAGGTGGGGTTCATATAAAGGATCCATGGGTTGGGTCAACATAAGCAAATAAACTAACATAATACACTGTATCATAGAAAGAAAAACGAAAAACAGCATGTCTATTTCAATAGATGCTGAAAAGATGTTTATCAGGATTCAACACTAATTTATGCTAAAGATACTTAAGAAACTGTGAATATAAGGAAAATTCTTCAACATAGTAAAAGCCATATATAATAAATTCACAGCAAGCATCATCTTCAATGAACGGAAATTGAAAAATTTTCCCCTTAAATCTGGAATTGAACATGGATCAGTTATAGAAGTTCATGAGAGTGCAATCAGGCAGAAAAGAGAAATTTAGGTAATACAAATTGGAAAGGAAGAGATTAAAAAAGCACTATTCACAACTGATATGATATGATATGATACCATATCTAGAGAACCATAAAGATTCTATAAAAAAGCTACTAGGAATCATCAATAAATTCAATGAAATAGCAGGATACAAAATCAATAGGCATAAATCTGTGAAAATTTTATACACAAGCAATGAGTCAGACAAAGATAATTGAAGGAAGTAATCCAAGTTTTAACTGAACCCCAAAAGATAAAATGACCTTGAGTGAATTTAACAAAGGAAGTGAAGAATCTTTATAGTGAAAACAAAAGGACATTGTTCAAAGAAATAGTTGATACTAAGAAATGGAAGATCATCCCTTGTTCATGGATTCTGTGAATAATTATTGTCATGGTAATCCTTCTAAAAGCAATATATAGATGCAATGCAATACTTGTCAAATTTTCAATGATTTTTTCAGGGAAATTTAACCACTTACACAAACATTTATTTGGAATCACAAGAATTCATGAATATTGAAAAAATTCCTGAGGAAAAAACAGTGGACCTATAAATTTGGAGTAAAAAGCAATAATAATTAAGACAATGTGTTACTGTGGCAAAAAATGGGCACTCAAACCTATACACACACATACATACACACACACACACACACACACACACACACACACACACACACACACACACACACACACATTTATCAAAAGGGCCAAAACTATTCAATGGGAAAAGAGAAGGTCTCTTCAATAAATGCTCTGAGAAAACTGGAAATATTCAAATAACATAAAAATACTAATTCAAAGGGACATATGGACACAGTATGTAACAAAGGGGCCAAAACTATGCAATGGAGGAAAATAAAGTCTATTCAACAGACAGTGCTCTGAGAACTGGACAGTCACAGGTAGAAAAATGAAGCTAGACCACCATTTAACAGCATACACCAAAATTAACTTAAAATAGATTAAAGGTCTACATATTAGATCTTAAATAAAACACATAGAGAGAAAACATCCATAATTTTAGGACCTTAACATTTGGTGACTCACCCCCTTGAACAAATGAATCTAAAATACAATCAAGTAAATGAGGTTACAACAAATTTATAAATTTCTACATATCAAAAGAAAACTTCTTAAGAATAAAAGGGAAATCCAGATATTGGTAGAAGATATTTACACACTACATATCTGAAAAGCAATTGATATAAAACATCTATAAAGAATTATAAGGCTTAGCAATAGTAATAAAAACAATACCTTCAAATAACTTATTGGGCTGTTGGAAAAGTCATGATGTATTTTTCTATGTTTTCTATGCAACAATGGGCCATGACTTTTCCAACAACCCAATAAATAAAAGGTGAGCAAGAGATCTGAATAGAAGTTTCTAAGGAAGATGTATTGATAGGTCATTAACATGAAATGGATTCTATTTTATTAATCATTAGAGAAAAGCAAATTATAGCCACAATGGATACCACCTCACACCTGTCAGAAAGGCCTACATTAACAAAACATGAAAGGACTGGTGTTGGCAACTTTGTGGAGTAAATTGTACCCCTCTTATTTTACAGTCTTGTCAAGCATAATTAAGTTACTAATAAAAAAAAGTTTAAAAAAAAAGGAACTTTGTTACGCTCTTGTTGGGAAAGAAAGCTGAAGCAATACATTTGGAAAACAGAATGGATAGTCCTTAAAAAATGGAAATACATGATGATCTAGCAATATTACTCCTAGGCATATATCCACAGTACACAAAAACACTAATTCTAAGTACATATGCATGTCTATGTGCAAGTTAGATTAAACAAAAAAAAATTAAAGTTGTTTAAAATTAGTTTAAATGGATACAACAACTTTAAATTTCCTTTCTAAACAATATCAACAGTTAAAGTTCAAGTGAATTTTCTCTTTCATGGTGTAGTGTTAGATCATCATGTCTGAGATAAAGAGTTTATACTTTTTATTTACTATTTATTTATAAAATAAAATATAGAAAATATTGACAAAACTATAGAATAAGAGCGATGAAATTCCACACATTCCCACCACCAGAGTTCCATATCCTATCCCCTCCATTGAATGCTTTCCTATTCTTTACCCCTCTGGGAGTATGGACCCAGGGTCATTATGGGGTGCAGAAGGTGGGAGGTCTGGCTTCTGTAATTGATTCTCCACTGAACATGGGTGTTGGCAGGTTGATAAATAATCCCAGCCTGTCCCTATCTTTCCCTACTGTGGCAGGGCTCTGGCGAGGTGGGGTTCCAGACTACATTGGTTAGGTCCTCTGTCCAGGTAAGTCAGGTTAGCACCATGGTAGCATCTGCAACTTGCTGTTTGGAATGTGTATTCCATTTCTTCCTCCTTTCTTGTGGTGCGTGGTTCAGTAGTTCTTGTAAGGTGGAGTTGATTGTGCCAAATTTCTTTAATTCTTGAATCTTTGAGAAAACCTTTATTTCTTCCTCATGTTTCAAGGATAAAAAAATTGCAGGATACAATATTCATGGCTGGAATTCCCTCTCCTTTAGAATTTTGAATATGTCATTTCACTCTCTCCTTGCCTCTAGAGTTTGTGAAGAGAAATATGATGAAAGTCTTATAGCTCTGCCTTTGTATGTAACTTCTTTCTTTTGCCTAGCAGCCAGTAAATTCTGTTTCTTTGTCATTGACTTTTGATAGTTTTACAATAGTGTGCCTTGGAAATTGGTCTTTTTGTCTTTATACATTTGGGTGATCATTTTTGACTCTTGAATAAGAATATCCTTAGGGTTTCCTAAGTGAAGGAAGGTCTCAGATTAAATTTGCTCTGAAAATTGGCTCTGAGCCTTTGGCCTTGTCTTCCTCCTCAGATATACCTCTTACTCTTATATTCGACCTTTTGATGGAGTCTGCAATCTCAGAGAGTTGCTTCAGTTTTTCTGAACCATTCCTCTCCCTCATCTTTTGAGTGGGCTGGTCATATCTTCTAGATTGGAAGTTATTTATTCTGAATGTGTTTATCTGTTTCCTAAGCCTTCTACCTGGACATGGATTGCAGTTGGCATGTCTTTTACTCCCTGGAGTTCTGTTTGAAATGTTTCTTCCATGCTTCCTAACTGCTTAGTGACTTCTGACTGAAGTTCTTCTTTCAAAATTTGAAGATTCTTAATGAATTCTCTTGAGTGTTTTAATTCAATAGTAGCATGCTCTTTTAATTCTTACTTATATTCTTGGGAAGTCCTCAAAATGAGTTCTGTGCAGTCTGTCTCTGAGAGTCTCTTTAAATCTTAATTCCTGGATTTCCTGTTTCATTTCTCTCTGGCTGATATGGCATAGTTGGCTGTGTAGTTCTGTTACTCTGCTTGCACATTATTTTGTGCTGTTATTGATGACCAGAAGGTAGTGCTATTGTGATGTCTAGGTTTCTCTTGTTTGTATGATCTGAGGCAGGTGGGATAGGGTGGGAGTGGGGTTGCTTTGGGCTGTATTGTGGTCACAAATGATCTGCTTTAGGTTGTGTTCTTGCCTTCAATTCAGAAGGCTAAAACCCCTGAGTTGAAGACTGAGAGGTTTTAAGCCCCTGTCTTTTTTCTTCCAGCACTAGGAACAATGTTACTTGTTTGCTGTGCTTAAAGTGAAATAACCAAAATGGCACAGCTCAGCACCTGTGCCACCCAGAGTTCTGATTTGACTTTGCTGTTCTTCTACCCACAGCCGTGCCCCTTTTTCACTCCAACTGCATGAGAGCACTCCCCTGAGGCTGCAGAACTTTCAGTTGTAGATTATGACTTCAGTTAGGTCTCTTGTTGTTTTTATTTGTTGTTTTGGGAGGAGAGGGGATTTTCTCCCAGTTATTTCATGGCCATGCCTCCTGGAAGTCAAAAGTTTATATTTTGTACCTTAACTTTCATTTTTTAGATCTATTATTTCTTCCACAAATTGATTCATTTTATTTATTAAATAAAAGGGACTTCATGTAAAAACTACAAATTTTCTGAAAGCATATTTATGCATCAGTTTGTTTCTTTTTATTAAATAAGGCAGCACAGTTTGTCTTTAATGTATATCAAATTGATATTGATAACTAATAAGTAATAGAAATTCCCTTTGTAATAATCAAATTATTTTGTCCCCAAAGATGTTAATTTGGTACTATAAAATAATTGAAATAAGTGAATTAAAATTCTCTTTCTCTTGAATTTCTATATACCAGTCACAGGCAACATTAATTTCTCTTCTAATGAAAAATGGAAATAATAGTCTGAAGAGATGTTACTATTGATATATATATATATATACACACTTTTGAGGAGTATTTTCTCTTCATAATTTTTATATACTTATTCAAAATAATTGTAGTCCTAGGGTGGTATTTTTAAAGTTCAAAATAATGAAATGAGTGATATTCTGCTCTTTCTATGCAGTATTTTTAAAATTTTTAATTCTGCCATTGAACAGTACTAAAATATATATCAAAAATTAAAAATTTTAAACAATGTATTCATGAAATTATCTCTATCAATCAGCATAACTCCATACTTTTTAAACCAGAACCCAATAAAAAAGTGATTTCAACTGGGTTTCAGCCAACCCCAGTGCTAGATGCTAGTTTGCATCACAAACATACATTTATAGCCTTTATCAAGAAGAAGCATCATCTCTACTGTCATCATCATCATTCTCTCTCCATCAGTAGGGAAAAAAGACCAAGAAGAACACAAATAATGAGAAGTTCATGAAAAAAAAGTATAGTATAGCACTTATATGCTATTAATTTTCATATTATATTAAGGATTTCATGGTGTTTCACAAAATTGTAAGATTTCAGGGATGTAGTTTCACATCTGTACATGGGTGTGTAGGTCACCACACTCTCCACCAATGCCTTGTGTATCCCACCCCTTTGATAGCCACACTGCTTTTCACAAAGTCTGACTGACAGTTCTTTTACTTCTATTTTCCCCACAAGTTCATTTGTTTTAGCCATCTATGTTAAACACATCAGTGAAACAAGCTACTGGTTGTTCATTTCCTGTTTCATGTAGCATAATCACCTTCTGTTCCATCTATTTGTCCCATGTGATACCATCTAATGTTTTTTTTGTTTTGTTTTGTTTTGTTTTTACCAGGGCACTGCTCAGATCTGTCTTATGGCAATGTGGGGGATTGAACCTGGGACTTGAAAGCCTCAGGCATGAAAGTCTCTTTGCATAACCATTATGCTATACCCCCACACAACTATCTAATGTTTTAACCGCAGAGTAGTATTCCACTGAATATATATTGCATAACTGCTTTTTAATTTTCTTTCATTTTAAAATTAGTTATTAATAGGTTTTTTTTTACAAGATTATAGGATTATAATGTATGGTTTCACACCACAGCCTTCCACCAAAGTTCTGTATTCCCATGCTTCCAAAGATAACCACTGTCTTTAAGTCTTACAGTTTGCTCTTTTCTGTTTTATTTGGAGATATATATCTATATCTGTATCTGTAACTCTCTCTCTGTATATATATAAACCATCTGGTAATGGTCTTTCATCTTTTTACTATTTCACTAAGCATAATCATCTCCAGTCCTATCCATTTTGTCCCAAATGGCACAATGTCAGCATTTTATTTATTTATTTATTTTCCTCTTTGTTTCCTTTTTTTGTTGTTGTTGTAGTTATTATTGTTGTTATTATTGATTTCATCGTTGTTAGATATGACAGAGAGAAATGGAGAGAGGAGGAGAAGACAGAGGGGGAGAAAGAGACACCTGCAGACCTGCTTCACCGCCTGTGAAGGGACTCCCCTGCAATATCAGCATTTTTGACTACACTGTAGTATTCTATGGGACATATATCCCATCACTTCTTTAGCCAGTCATCTATTGATGGACATTTAAGTTGCTTCCACTCTGGCTATTGATCATAGGGCTATGATCATAGGGCTGCGTATGTCCCTTCTAATTAGTGCTTGAGTGTCTAACTGATAAATATTGCTTAACTTCTTTATCCAGTCACCTGACCTTAGGTTCCTTATGTAAATGGTGCATAGGGGTACATTTACCTTTAAAATTTATGCTTTCATGGACGTTTCTGGCAAAGAAAGGAATTCACAATGTGAAATTTCTATTTGAATGGACATTTTTTTCAGTAACAGCGTTAGTTTGTTTTCTACTCTCCCTTTCCTGGACTTCATTTCAGTTTGCCCCACCGATCTGGCCTATATTTAAGTGTTCATATTTTCCCAAATGTACTCATTTAAGTTTCACTATCTCTTTATGTGTGAATAATCAGCTGAGAAAATAAGCATTATTTGTAAATGCAAGGATATTATCTTTTTATGATTGTTGGCTAAGAACAGGTATTGCAGTAGTTATTATATAGTGTTCCATCTCATCCTTATACCAGTCTTATGAAGTATACATCAGAATACTTCAAAAAATGTTCATAGAAGACAAATCGCATGCCCAATGTTATACAACTGCTAAGAAGTATGATTAGTTGTAATTTTGACGGAGTAAATTCATGAGTTACATCTATGTCATAAAGCTTTTTCTGTGCCATTCACAAGCTATATGGTTTGAATTCACTGACAACTAATATTTATTATTATTATTATTATTATTTTGTTTTACCAGATCTCTGCTCAGCACTGGCTTATAATTGTTGTAGGACTAAACCTGGTATCTCTGGTGCCTTAGGCATGAAAGATTTTTTGTAGAACAGTATGCTATCTCTCCAGCCCCTAACCACCAGACTTTACTTCAAGGACAAACTATAGTCTCTGAAGAAAGTCCTAACCACTCTAAGAGCAACAAATTGATTCCCTAGTTCATAAGAAAAATAGCCAAATGCCAGAATATTTATTTATTATTTTCCCTATTGTTGTCCTTGTTTATTGGTGTTGTTATTGCTGTCGTTGTTGTTGGATAGGACAGAAAGAAATCAAGAAAGGAGGAATATAGAGATGGGGAGAGAAAGAGAGACACACCTACAGACCTGCTTTTACCACCTGTGAAGTGAAACCCCTACAGATGGGGAGCCTGGGGCTCAAACCAGGATCCTGATGGTGGTCCCTGTGCTTTGCACCATGTGCGCTTAACCTGCTGTGTCACCACTGGCCCCCTGAATATTTATACATAATGTTGCCCAAGTATCTTTAAAAAAACTGTGCAATCCTATTCCAGCCTTTAGGATCATGATTGTTCAACAATTTGTTTGGCTCTGTATGTTAACTCTCTTTTCAGCTACCAGGTTCCAGATTCTGGCAGGATGCGACTAGACTTCCCTGAACAGACAACCCCACCAATATGCCTTGGATCTCCGCTTGCTTCCCCAGAGCCCTTCCCCACTAGGGAAAGAGAGAAACAGCCTAGGAGTATGGATCCACCTCTCAATGCCCATGTTCAGCTGGGAAGCAATTACAGAAGCCAGACCTTTCACCTTCTGCATCCCACAATGATCTTGGGTCCATACTCCCAGAGGGTTAAAGAATAGGAAAGCTTTCAGGGGAGGGGTTGGGATATGGAGGTCTGGTGGTGGGAACTGTGTGAAGTTGTACATCTCTTATCCTATGGTTTTGTCAGTGATTCCTTTTTATCAATAAAAAATTAAAAAAAAAACTGTGCAATTATATCTGAAAACTGTAGCTAACCCCATCAGCTGGGGTCCTAGTCAGGGGTCCTAGTAAGGAGTCCCGGGGTTCCCACACAGACATGATGGGCCTAGACCTCTAACAGATCATTCTCACCACTCACTGGTCATCTCCATCAAGAACAACACAATGAAGCCCTTTGTGGGCCCCTATAGGACCTTACCCTCAACATGAATCAATAATGGTAGGAAATGTTCCATTCTAGGGGGGAGGTTGGATAACATACTGTACCTACTACCCGAGGAAGATGGGTTCTGAAATTAGTGCAGCCTGGAATGTTTGTAGCCATGGCTAAAGAACGTGAGCCCAGAACTATAGGGATGCAGAGGTCATATAGATTCCTGTGCTGAATATGGACACCAGATCAAACCAGTGGGGTTTATAGTTAAGAATATTTATATACATTCCCCATTTTGGGGAGTTACTCTCTTCACTGATTGAATTTTCTTTCTTTCTTTTTTTTAATTTTTTATTTAAGAAAGGATTAATGAACAAAAACATAAGGTAGGAGGGGTACAACTCCACACAATTCCCAACACCCAATCCCCATAACCCACCCCCTCCCATGATAGCTTTCCCATTCTCTAGCCCTCTGGGACCATGGACCCAGGGTCACTGAGGGTTGCAGAAGGTAGAAAGTCTGGCTTCTGTAATTGCTTCCCCGCTGAACATGGGCGTTGACTGGTCAGTCCATACTCCCAGTCTGCCTCTCTCTTTCCCTAGTAAAGTGTGTCTCTGGGGAAGCTGAGCTCCAGGACACATAGGTGGGGTCTTCAATCCAGGGAAGCCTAGCCAGCATCCTGGTGGCATCTGGAATCTGGTGATTGAAAAGAGAGTTAACATATGAAGCCAAACAATTTGTTGAGCAATCATGGATCCCAAGCTTGGAATAGTGGAGAGGAAGTGTTCGGGAGGTACTCACTGCAAACTCCAGTGTACTTCTGCTTTCAGGTATATATTTTGCAGTAGATTATGGATACGTGTGCACATAAGCTATCTCTCACAGAAACTGGTGTATATCTAGGTTATGGGACTTTGTTAGAAAGTGAACTACCTGAGATGAAATTAGAGTGTACTATAAAAGGAAAGGTCTCACCCGAGTAATGAAGCTGAAGGGCTGTCATTCCACACGTGAAGTCTCTGGATATAGCCTGAGGTGAAGCATGTTGAGGTGGAAATCGTTGCTTTGTTTAGGTTGTGATCGGTGTATGCAATATTATTTGGTTTGGATTGGGAGATGCATATGGGAAAGTGGGCCCTATCCAAGGGTTCCAGGACTGGGGGAAGTAGGGGCTCTATAGTGAAGATGTGAGGTTCCTGCTGTCTTAGGGTTCAAAAAGACAATCGATAGTTAATATTATCATCACATTATTTGTTAATTGGGTTAACTTTGAAAAGTCCCTTTGTTATGGTTTGCTGTACAGTATCCAGTATCTTGTATATAGCTGTGCTATTGGATGCTTCTAATCTACTTGGTCTAGGATTTTGAGAGAGTCCGCATACCAAATACATAGCCTATATATTAAAAAGATTCAGTTTGTCTTTTGAGAAACTTTGAGACATACAACTGATTTCCCCCTCTCATATTAATTAGCTACTGATTTATATGTCTACATTTTGCTAGGAGTGTACATAAACACCATTCACACCACCAAAGGATTGTGACTCATCCCTCCAGCCCACTCCCACCCCCCACTGGCCCAGGAAGCTACATGTCTACCCCTCTCCACTGGGTTTTTACTTTGGTGCCCTACTTACAATTTGATCAGGTCCTGCTTTTAGTTTCCCTTTCAGATCTTCTTAGTCAGCTTCTGTTGATGAGTGGGATCATCCCATACTCATCTTTATCTTTCTGACTTAGTTCACTTAACATAATTCCTTCTAGCTCTGTCCAAGATGGGTCAGAGAAGGTGGGTTCATTGTTCTTGATAGCTGCATAGTATTCCATTGTGTATATATAGCACAGCTTTCTCAGCCGCTCATCTGTTGTTGGGCACCTGGGTTGCTTCCAGGTTTTAGCTATTATGAATTGTGCTGCTATGAACATAGGAGTACACACCTCTTTTTGGTTGGGTGTTATGGAGTCCTTGGGGTATAACCCCAGGAGAGGAATTACTGGGTCATATGGAAGATCCATGTCTAGCCTTCTGAGAGTTTTCCAGACTGCTCTCCACAGAGGCTGTACCAATTTACACTCCCACCAGCAATGTAAAAGGGTTCCTCTGTCCCCACATCCTCTCCAGCATTTGTTGCTGCTGTCCTTTTTGATGTATGCCATTCTTACAGGAGTGAGGTGGTATCTTAGTGTTTTCTTAATTTCTATTTCTCTGACAATCAGTGACCTAGAGCAGTTTTTCATATGTTTGTTAGCCTTTTGGATCTCCTCTGTGGTGAATGTTTTGTTCATTTCCTCTGCCCATTTTTGGATGGGGTCATTTGCTTTTTTGCGGCTAAGTTTGCTGAGCTCTGTATATATTTTGGTGATTAGTTTCTTGTCTGATGTATGGCATGTGAAGATCTTCTCCCATTCTGTGAGGGGTCTCTCTGTTTGTTTAATAGTTTCTTTGGATGTGCTGAAGCTTTTCAATTTGATGTAGTCCCATTGGTTTGTTTCTGCTTTAGTCTTCCTTGCAATTGGGTTTGATTCATCAAAGATGTCCTTGAGTTGTATGTGGGAAAGTGTTTTACCAATGTTTTCCTCTAAGTATTTGATTTTTTCTTGTCTGACATCTAGGTCTTTGATCCATTTGGAGTTGATCTTTGTTTCTGGTGAGATAAAGTGGTTCAATTTCATTCTTCTGCATGTTTCAACCCAGTTTTCCCAGCACCATTTATTGAAGAGAGCCTCCTTTTTCCATTTAATCCTTTGGGACCCCTTATCAAAGATTAGATGCCATAGGTGTTGGGATTTACTTCTGGGCTTTCAATTCTGTTCCACTGGTCTGTGTGCCTATTTTTGTTGCAGTACCATGCTGTTTTGATGATGATGGCTTTATAATATTGTTTAAGGTCTGGGAGTGTGATGCCTCCATTTCTGTTTCTTTTCCTTAAGATGGTTTTGGCAATTCTAGGTGTTTTCAGGTTCCAGATAAATGATTGTAGTGTTTGTTTTATTCTCTTAAAGAATCTTGGTGGAACTTTGATGGGTATTGCATTAAATTTGTATATGGCTCTGGGGAGAATATTCATTTTGATGATATTTATTCTTCCAATCTGTGAGCATGGGATATCTTTCCATTTCTTGGTATCAGTTTCTATCTCCTTGAGTAGCGACTCATAGTTTTCAGTATACAAGTCTTTCACTTCTTTGGTCAACTTTATTCCTAGGTATTTGATTGATTTTGCTGAAACAGTAAATGGGAGTGATTTCTGGATGTCTTCTTCTTCAGATTTAGTGTTTGCATAAAGAAATGGCCCTGATTTTTGTACATTGATTTTGTAGCCTGATACCTTGCTATATTGCCTAATAATTTCCAGTAACTTTCTACTGGATTCTTTAGGTCTTTCTCTGTATACTATCATATCATCTGCAAATAGTGAGAGCTTGACTTCATACCTTCCAATCTGTATTCCTTTGATTTCTTTCTCTTGCCTGATTGCTATGGCAAGAACTTCCAATACTATGTTGAAGAGTAACGGTGACAGTGGACAGCCCTGTCTAGTCCCTGATCTGAGGGGGAATGCTTTCTGCTTCTGTCCATTGAGTATGATGTTGGCTGTAGGTTTGCTACATATAGACTCCACTATCTTGAGGAATTTCCCATCTATTCCCATTTTTGTGTAGGGTTTTGAGCATGAATGGGTGTTGGATTTTGTCAAAGGCTTTCTCTGCATCTATTGAGATAATCATGTGGTTTTTGGCTTTGATTTTATTGATGTGGTGAATGACATTGATTGACTTACGGATGTTGAACCAGCCTTGCATTCCTGGGATGAATCCCACTTGGTCATGATGAACAATCTTTTTGATGTGTTCCTGTATCCGGTTGGCCAAGATCTTGTTTAATATTTTGGCATCTATGTTCATCAGAGATATTGGTCTGTAGTTTTCCTTTGTTGTTCTGTCCCTATCAGCTTTTGTTATCAGGATATGTTGGCTTCATAAAAGGTGGAAGGGAGTATTCCTGTTTCTTCAATCTTATGGAATAGCTTAAGAAGTATGGGTATTAACTGTTTCCTGAAAGTTTTGTAGAATTCGTTTGTGAAGCCATCTGGTCCAGGACTTTTGTTGTTGGGGAGATTCTTAATAACGGTTTCAATTTCTTTGTCTGTGATTGGTGCATTTAGATTTTGTAGTTCTTGGTTCAGTTTTGGAAGTGCATAGGTTTCTAGGAATTGTTCCATTTCTTCCAGATTCTCTAGCTTGGTGGCATATAGTTCTTTATCGAAGTTTCGCAGGATTCTCTGGATTTCTGTGGTGTCAGTTGTGATATCTCCTGCATCGTTTACAATTCTATTAATTTGAGTCTTCTCTCTTTTTTGTTTGGTGAGTCTGGCTAGGGGTTTGTCAATTTTGTTTAATCTTTCAAAGAACCAACAGTGCAAGGAACTTCCCAAATGTGTATCAGTGAGTTTAAAAAAAAAAAAAAAAACACCCTGTTTGGTGGTATGGGTTATCCTGCTAGGAGCTGGTCCCAGGGCCTGCTTATGGGGGGTGGGGGGCGGGAAGGATGTATGCTTGAAAATTAAAAGGAAGAAAAAAGAATTTTTTTCCCTACTCTAATTCTTAACCCAAATTAAGTTATAGTCACCTCCTTGGTGTCTAAGGACACCTTATTGGCTGGCCTGCTAAAGGCAGAAAATCCTATTGTCTCCAGGGGAGTGTGTTCGGAGCTCAGAGGCTAGCAGCTTCCCCGTCCGCCATCTTCCGGGAGACCCCCCCCTCCAGACTTTTTTAAAGGATTTCTAGAAAATGAAAACTAGCTCCAAGTCCTTTGATCCAATGAGAGCTATACTCAAGAAGTCTTTGGATCCGCCCTCAGGGTCCCGGTGGTCCCTGGAGACTCCCAAGAGAAAGCCCCCGAGTTAAAGTGCTCTCTCTGGGTCCTCTGCCAGCCGTGCTCTGCAACCGGGCCGGAGGAGCCGCCTTCCCGGGCGGAGGACAATGCCCGGCACACTCGCCTTGCCCGGTGCCGCCTGGGAAGTCTGGAGCAGCCCGCCCGCTAGTCCGTGTCACCTTTACTCTAATTCTTAACCCAAATTAAATTATAATCACCTCTTTGGTGTCACCCCTTATTGACAGGCCTGCTAAAGGCAGAAAATCCTACCGTTTCCAGAAGATGTGATTAGATAACACGCTGTTAGCAGTTTCTCAGTCCGCCATCTTCCTCCACTGAATTTTCTAGTCCTTTTCCCAACTATGATACCATCTCCCCAGACAATAAACTGGGTCCACCTGCAAATTAGATGTCAGGCTCAGGCAAAATCGAGTAAAGTCATGGGCCTTCTGGAACATACCTAAAAGGGACCTACTAGCTTTATCCAAAAGGGAGACCCCAATCTTCATCTGAAATATTCATGCCTTTAGGTTCATGACTAGTCAACAATTTGTTCTGCATTATATCTTAACTCTTTTCCAGTCACCGGATTCGAGATGACACCATGATGCCAACCTGACTTCCTTAGGCAGAGAATCCCACCATGGGTCTTGGAGCCCTACCTCCCCATATCCCTGCCCCACTAGGGAAAGAGAGAGACAGGCTGGGAGTTTGGATTGAACTGTCAACTCCCAAGTCAGACCTTCCACCTTCAGCACCCCACAGTGATCCTGGGTTCATACTGCCAGAGGGGTAAAGAATAGGGAAGCTATCAAAGGTATGCTTTGGGGGTTGGCATTGTGTGGAAATGTACCACTCATCCTATGGATCTTGTCAATGTTTCCATTTTATAAATAAAAATTACTAATAAAATAAATAAATAAAAAATGAAACTGTGGATAATCTAACATCTTGATGCATTATCTTCATCTTATTTCTGTGCACAGGTTTTTGGTTGTTAATATGGTTGTGATCATTCTATTTGTCTGTAATGGTATCAACCAGAAAAATAAATAAAAAATGTGAGTCGAGCTCTAGCGCAGAGGGTTAAGCGCATATGTTGTGAAATGCAAGGGCTGGCAGAAGAATCCCATTTCGAGCCCTCAGGTCCCCACCTGTAGGGGAGTTGCTTAACAGGCTGTGAAGCAGGTCTGCAGATGTCTGTCTCTCCCCCTCTCTGTCTTCCCCTCCTCTCTCCATTTCTCTCTATCCTTTCCAACAATGACGACATCAACAGCAGCAACAACAATAACTACAATAACCGTAAAGAAAAACAACAAGAGCAACAAAAGGGAAATAAATAAATATAAAAAATAAAGAATAAATAAATTAAAAAATAAAAACAAACAAAAAGCTATGCAAACTGAAGAGGCCGATTGCTGAATTCTCCTTGCCTACACATATAAGAGACACTAAACACACAATGTTGGGTGTGTGTATGTTCTTTCTCACTACTATGCCTGTGAATCATTAGTAAATGTTAGAGATTATGACAGCTATAATTCTTGACTGGAGAGATTACCTATCAAATATCTTTATTTTGTATACCTATATGTAATTTTCGTACCTAGTAGACATTTTTAGTAACATCTGATCCCTTAAGCCAGGTTGTCTACAGATTTCTTTTGTAGAGGGTCAAATGGTAAATATTTCCATTACTGGGTCACATAGTGTCTGCTGCGACTATTCAATTTTACCATTGTATCACAATAACTGTCACAGATATGTGTGTAGATGGACATGGTTGTGTTTCAATAAAAGTTATTAAGTTAGATGGCCATGTTGATTTGGCCAAAGGGCCACATTCTGTCCAACATTGCTCTATACTATTACCTCAGAAGGGATGCATTCTCATAGAGCACATACACCCACTCTTACACACCTCGTTTTTTGTTTCACTTTTGTTGTTGTTGTTGTCATCAAGTGTTCACCATTCCGGAGAATTTTTTTCTAGACAGAAAAAGAGAGAGAGACACTAAAGCACCAAAACTTTCTCCAAAGCATTGGGGGCTGGATTCAAACCTGGGTTTGAGCCATGCTTATGATATGCCTGACTAGACACACTAAGTGAGCTATTTTGCCAGCTTCACAACACACATTTGTTGTTGTTGTTGTTGTTGTTGTTGTCAGGGCTTCACCACACTGGATTGATCTTTTTATATAGAAGAAGTGAAAGAAGAAGGGAAAGAGGGAGAAGCATGGTAACAGTGACATGTTTTTCAATGTCATAGTACTCTTTTGTGGGGTACTGGGGGCTTTGGGGGGGTTGTATGTCAGCCCCACACATCGCACTTTTCAAATGAATACAAACTATGGCCATGCTATTTTCTTTTAATTAACTACCCTAAGCTGAATCTTGTATGAAATTTCTGATAACGTAGTTGCCAATTATTTAATATGGTCTTAAAATTAGCAATATTATTCTGAATAAACTGCTGGGTAATTAAAATGAAAGTTGGTTGCATTGTATTTGAGAAAGTTATTGTAGGCAATAGATTACGATTCTCTTCACTTCTAATTGAAAACCTTGTTAAATTGGCTCTATATTGGAACAGTTCTATAAAGGAGTTCATTATAAGCATTTGTAAAAATAATTTGTAGGGCAAATGTACTTTTCTCTTTATGGTACTTCAAAAACTAATGGCAAAAATTTAAAAGACTAGTTTAAGACATTTCTAATTTAGCTTTATGTATTATCTTTGGATTAAAGCTTGGTAAATAAAAATTACCATAGGTTGCATTGTGATGTTAAGAAAGATTTTGGGGCTGGGGGGGAGGGTGGTGGCACAACTGGTTGAGTGCACACATCAAAATGAACAAGACCTGGGTTTGAGCCTAGTCCCCACCTGCCAAAGGAAAGTTTTGTGAGCTAGGATTTCTAAGCATCAAGATCTGTTTCTTTTTAAATTTAGAAAATAAATCAATATACAGCGATTTACCTAAATATTTTAAGCTTCCCTTTTAAATATGTAGTTTTATACTGTCACAAAGTTCTCAAGGAAATTCTTGGGATTGCTCTGACAATCTGTATTTGAAACAAACATACTGAAAGCAAGGCACAATACTGATTTAAAATACAGAATTCTAACAGGAAGAATACATATCTTGCCTAAAGGGAAACAGGAAATACTTTTGGATAAAGTGAGTGACATGTGGCACCTCTCTCAGATTTAATATCTGACATTTTTTTTATTTTTTTAAAATTTTTTTTGTTATTTTATTTTATTTATTTATTCCCTTTTGTTGCCCTTGTTTTTTTTTTATTGTTGTAGTTATTATTGTTGTTGTCGTTGTTGGATAGGACAGAGAGAAATGGAGAGAGGAAGGGAAGACAGAGAGGAGGAGAGAGAGATAGACACCTGCAGACCTGCTTCACCGCCTGTGAAGCGACTCCCCTGCAGGTGGGGAGCCGGGGTTTGAACCGGGATCCTTATGCCGGTCCTTGTGCTTTGCGTCACCTGCGCTTAACCCGCTGCGCTACAGCCCGACTCCTTTCTCTCCCTACTTTCCCAGACTCCTTTGCTTTGGTGCAATGCACCAAACTCAATCCAAGCTTTACTTTGTGTTTTCTTTTTCAGTCTTTGTTTCTTAAGTTCTACCTATCAGTGAAATCATTCAGCATTGATCTGATCCTTATCTTTTGGGGCTTGTCCTACTCAACATGATCCTTCAAGCTCTATCCAAGATGAAGTGAAGGAGATGATTACTTCATTTTTAAAATCAACCAGTTTTCTGTTGTGTATATATACCATGATTTTCTTCTTAACCACTCGTCTGTTGTTGGGCATCTGGATTGCTTTCAGGTTTGGGCTATTAAAAATGGTGCTTCAGAGTCGGGCAGTGGTGCACCTGGTTGATAAGCAAGGACCCAAGTTGAAGCACCCAGTACCCACCTTTGGGGCAGGGAGCTTTATGAGTGGTGAAGCACTGCTTCAGGTGTCTCTCTGTCTCTCTTGCTCTCTATCTCCCCCTTCTTCTCCATCTCTGGCTGTCTTTTATCAAACAAACACAATGAAAAAATTTAAAAATCATGCTGCTATAAAAAATAAGAGTACATAGATTTCTTCTTATAGGTATATTTGCTTCCTTTGGATATATACCTAGAAGAGAAATTGCTGAGTCATAAGTTAGATCCATTTATAGCATCCTGAGAATTCTCCAGGCTATTTTCCATAGAGATTGGACTACTTCCAATTGGACTACTTCCACCAGCAGTGTAGAAGGCTCATTTCACCCCACTACCTCACCAACACTTGTTGTTTCTATCTTTTTTAATGTTTGGCACTCTCATACATATAAAGTGGTTTCATATTGCTGTCTTTATTTGCCTTTCTATGATAATAGATAACTGAATATTTTCACATATGTTCTTCCGTGAAGATTCTATCCCTCTCCTATCCCCATTTTATGTTTTTGTTGTTGATTTTGGTGAGTTCTTTATATACTTTTGGTTATTAGTTCTACATATAATGTATTAAATGTTGGTGGTTCCTTTTGCTGTGATGAGGCCTTTCAGTCTGATGTACTTGCCATTGATTTATTTTTGTTTTTGTTTTCCTTGCAGTAGGACTTGAGTCATCAAAAATATCTTTGAAGTTTACATCAAAAAGAGTTCTGCCAAAGTTTCCCTGTAAATATTTTATAATATCTGGCAGTACTTGTTATTTACTACAATATCAATTCCCCCATGTTCTGGAATAACCTTGTAGCATCTCCACAAAAGATCCAAATCAAGGAGCCCATGAATGGTGGTCAATAAAAATATTATTCTAGAGGAACATGGCTAAAAGTGTTGCTTTAATAGCTTTTTTTCTTAACACTGTCACCCTCTCAGACCAGTAATAAAATCTAAAATGAGGACTAGAGAAGACTCAGTTCTATTCCCCATTTTGGGAAGGGTTTAGCATGAAATTTTTCTCACTTTGCATTTCTTTATTCTCAGAAATTGCCTGTCATGGCCAGAACAAGGTGTTATGGGTCAACAATATGGAAAAAAGTGCAGAGGCAGCTATTTTTCTATCATATATTGTAGACTTCTAGGAAAAGAAAGTAATAAGAGACATGGCATATTGGTTGGAGAATCAATCCAACAAGAAGATATAGGCATCAGTAACATATATGCTCCCAAAATGGGTGCACTCAGCTATTAAAAATAAAAGTACTAACAGTCTTCAAGGGAAACCACACAAAGATAGACAGGAAGCCTGGTAATTGGTAAGAGATATGTGCACATTACACATCAGATATGTGATTTATACCTAATGTCTATAAAGAAGTCATACATGTCAAAAGAAAGAAAGTCATACCAAAAGAAAGAAATACCCCAATAAAAATAGCCAAAATAATTGAATAGACAGCTTTATTTCTTTTTTTAATTATTATTATTTTTTAATTTTTTAATTTTTTTAATATTTATTTTTATTTATTTATTCCCTTTTGTTGCCCTTGTTGTTTTATTGTTGTAGTTATTATTGTTGTTGTCTTTGTTGGATAGGACAGAGAGAAATGGAGAGAGGAGGGGAAGACAGAGAGGGGGAGAGAAAGATAGACACCTGCTGACCTGCTTCACTGCCTGTGAAGCGACTCCCCTGCAGGTGGGGAGCCGGGGTTCGAACCGGGATCATTATGCCGGTCCTTGTGCTTTGCGCCAACTGCGCTTAACCCGCTGTGCTACCGCCCGACTCCCCTATTTCTTTTTTTTAATCACCACTATTCTTTTAAAATATTTTATTTATTTGTACTTCATTGGATAGATTCAGAGAGAAATCAAGAGAGAACAAAGAGGCAGACAGACAAAGAGAGATATTTGCAGTACTGCTTCATATTTTGTGAAGCTACCCCCCTACAGGTGGGGACCAGAAGCTTGAAGCCAGGTTCCTGTGCACAGAACATTGTGCTTAGTCAGGTGTGCCACTACCTGACCCCAAATAGAGTTTTCTAAAGAAGAGATGTACATGACCTACAGACATATGAAAAGTGCTCCATTTCAATTTTGTTAGAGAATGCAAAGCAAAACTATGCTGAGATTCCACCTCACACCTGTGAGAATAGCCTGTACAAACTAAACAGGAAATGACAGGTGTTGTGGAGAAAAAGGGACTCATACACTGTTGGTGGGGATATAAACTGATGCCAAATATTTGGAAGACAGTGTGGAAAGTTTTTTAACAAATAAAAATGCAAATACCTTATGATCCAGTAATAGAACATTTAGACATTTATCAAGAGGCTATAAAACACTAATTTGAAGAGGCATATGCACCCCAATGTTCATAGCTGCATTATTCACAATTGGCAAAAAGGGGTATACACAGCAAAAATACCCATTGACAGAGAACTGAATGAGTTATGATATATATATATATAGAGAGAGAGAGAGAGAGATATATAGATAGATAGATAGATAGATAGATAGATAGATAGATAGATAGATATAGGTATAGGTATAGATATGCAGATATATAGATATAGATTTCTTCATAGAATACCACTCTGCAATAAAATGGTAATATTGTGCCCATTGGGGCAAGATAGTTGGACCTGGAGATGGCTATGATTAGCAAAATAAATAAAGAGGCAAAAGACAATTACCGGATTGTTTCACTCATAGGTAGAATCTAGAGAATTGAAATGCATGAACTTGCAAAAACAAAATAAAACAAACAAAATACCGAGAAGTGAACAAGCTGTCTGTAAGACCTTGTGAGAACTGTGATGGTTATTGTCAGGAGGGTGGGGACACAGAACTTTGGCAAGGCTACTCTGTACAGACTACTCTGTAATCTTACAATCTTGTAAACCAGAATTAGTCACAAATAGAAACTTTGCTTGATTTTAAAAATCAATTGCTTTATTTTTTAAATAAAAAATAAACTGCCTGTAACATATTTGTTGTGTGGACATCTGTTAAAGGTTACATTTTAAATCTAGTGATATTTCCTAAAGAAAAAAAATAACTTGGAAATTCTAGCTTACCTTTTTCTTTTTAAACAAAGGTGATGGGATACCATTCACAGTTAGATCAATTAGCTTATGTGCCTTTTGATATTAAAAACCTGATTTCTCTGTCAAAGTTTTTTTTTTTTTTTTTTAGGGAATGCAGTTGGGGACTTTTCATTAGCTTTACTCTGACAGACCATCTGTTGGCTGTCAGCCATGGGTTTTTGCCTTCAGTAAGTACTGTCATTTTACAAACTATGCACTATTTTTACTTTTGGTTATTATATGAATGACATTGAACACTTGTATTGAACTTTCTTATTATACTAATATTCAAAATTTACTGATTATGAAGTTGGGTAATTCAATAGCTCCAATACATAGTAGGATTAAAATACCTTATTCGTCTCTATGAAAGCTTCAGTTTCAAAATAATCTAGCTAAGATTAAAGATTTTTCTTAAAAATAAAACATGCAGTCTCTCAAATGTTAAATATTTCCTCCCAAAGATTAAATGTTTAAATGTGTATAAATAACTTAATATATACTGTCAGCATCTATCAAGTATGCAGTTCTGTAATATTAACTATAGTCTTTATTAAATGCATTACAACCTGAGTCTACTTTTTTTTTTTTTTGCCTCCAGGGTTATTGTCAGGGCTCGGTGCCTACACCAAAAATCTACTGCTCCTGGAGACCATTTTTTCCCCTTTTGTTGCCCTTGTTTTTTGTTTTTTTTAATCATTGTTGTGGTTATTATTATTATTGTTTTTGTTGCTGTCATTGGATAGGACAGAAAGAAACGGAGAGAGAAGGGGAAGACAGAGAGGGCAAGAGAAAGACAGACACCTGCAGACCTGCTTCACTGCCTGTGAAGTGAATCCCCTACAGGTGAGGAGCCAGGGCCTCCAATGGGATCCTTCAGCCTTGTGCTTCATGCCACGTGCATTTAACCCGCTGTGCTACCACCTGACTCCCCTGAGTCTACCTTTTATATAAGGAAGTATGAATCCTCAGACCTGTATTGCCTGATTTCCCTTTACCCTCAGCCCTTTGTAATTAGCATTTTGTACTGTTTCTGTAACATTATCTTTAAAACATTTTCTATATGTGCATGTACTTTTGTGTATTTATATGTATGTATTATTTGTTTTTGACTTATTTTAGTTACCATTAAGCCCTATGTCTTGATTCATATTTTCACAAAGGACAGGATTTTATTTTATTTTTTATATATTTATACACAGAAGGCTATGAAGGTTATTTTCATTTACTGGATATTGTAAATACTGCTACAATGAACATGAGCATACAGATATTTCTTCAGGATCTTAATTTCAATTCCTTCGGATATATACTCAAGAGTGTGATTGTTGAGTGATAAGGTAGACTTAACATTGAATGATATCCCCCACAAAGACTTCTTTTTTTTCAACTCATGTAATAGTATAAATTTGTGTTTATGTCAGCACTAGTGGAATTTGGGTCACAATATCTTAAATCAAGTCATTCACAGTTTGAAAGATGAAGTGTTTGTAGACTGTCTCTTAAATTATTTTAGCCAAACGCTGTTTTCATATTAACACACACTAGAAACCAAGAGAAATAACATTGATTTTTTTAGGAAATTATTATAGTGACTGAAGACTCACTTAAAATTTAACTAATTAATTATTGGGTAGATAGAGAGAAATTGAGAGTGGAGAGGAAGATATAGATTGGGAGAGATACAGAAAGACACGTGCAGACTTGCTTCACTACTCCTGCGCTTCAAAGTGTGTCCTTGCATACTGTAATGTGTGCATTCAACCAGGTGCCCCAACAAAGACCCACTTTTGTACTTCAAGGCTTTATCTAGTAGATGTCTTAATTATAAGTTTCAGAAGTTGGCTTTTGCTAGGCAAAACAGAAGACAGACTAACAAGAGGAACTCAGAGTTAAAGTAATTGTGGGAAATATAAACTTGAAATGACAGGCAGAAAGGTATTACTAGAGGAATCAACAAACAGAAGGCATATCTACTGTCTTCTGCCCATTCATGTGTTACAGTCGCCTATGTTTAGTCATTGCAATTATTTACAATGGAAAACAATGTTCATCGTGAAGAGAACTGAGCTCAACTTTCATCTTTTGAACACTTATTCTTAATTCAGTGTATTAGATTAAATTGCTCTGTTGACCCTCCTTATTTTGTACCCAAAACTACTTACAACAAAAGAAAAGAGCGGGAGGGGGGTGGGAGTAGTGGTGGTGGTGCACCTGGTTGAGAGCACAAGTTACAATGTGCAAAGAGCCAGGTTCAAGCCCACAGTCCTCACCTGTAGGGGGAGAGATTCACAAGTGATGAAACAGTGTCTCTCTGTTTCTCTCCCTTTCTCTATCTCCATCTCTGTTTCTCTCCCTCTCTATGTCCTCCCTCCTCTCAATTTCTGGCTGTCTCTATGCAATATAAAATTAAAAAATAATAATAAACAGTACAACAAATTTCTACTTTGTTTTCCAAATTAATGGACAGGAAAATATATCACATAAGAATTGCATATAGTGAATGGGGTATTTGTAACTAAGAGGAAGGAAGTTAGATAGACAAACAGATCTAATATTCACTGCACATGGGGTCCATGTTAAGTAACCAATTCCCTTTAGCCTTACTCTGAACTGTGACTTAATTCTCACGTAATCAAGATTCATTTTAATTTTCCTAGTTAGTATTTTGAGTGAGAACAAAAAACCACCTTGGTTGGAAACTTTTTTTTTCCTTTTTCTCTTCTCTCTCTCTTTTCTTTTTCTCTTCTCTCTCTCTTTTCTTTTTCTCTTCTCTTCTCTTCTCTTCTCTTCTCTTCTCTTCTCTTCTCTCCCCTCCCCTCCCCTCCCCTCCCCTCCCCTCCCCTCCCCTCCCCTCCCCTCCCCCTCCCCTCCCCTCCCCTCCCCTCCCCTCCCCTCCCCTCCCCTCCCTTCCCTTCCCTTCCCTTCCCTTCCCTTCCCTTCCCTTCCCTTCCCTTCCCTTCCCTTCCTTCCCTTCCCTTCCCTTCCCTTCCCTTCCCTTCCCTTCCCTTCCCTTCCCTTCCCTTCCCTTCCCTTCCCTTCCCTTCCCTTCCCTTCCCTTCCCTTCCCTTCCCTTCCCTTCCCTTCCCTTCCCTTCTCTTCTCTTCTCTTCTCTTCTCTTCTCTTCTCTTCTCTTCTCTTCTCTTCCGCTTCTCTTCCCCTCCCCTCCCTTTCCCTCTCCTCCCTTCCTCTTCTCTCTCTCTCTCTCTTTTCTTTTCTTTTATCACTGGGGCTCAGTGCCAGCACTACTAATCAGCTGCTTCTAGCGATCATTCTTTTTTTATTATTATTGTATAGGACAGCGAGAAATTGAGAGAAGAAGGGGAGATAGAGAGGGACAGAGGAAGATAGGTACTTGCAGACTTGCTTCACTGCTTATGAACTGACACCCCTGCAGGTGGGGAACCAGGGGCTTGAAATGGGATCCTTAGATGGTCCTTGCACTTAGTACTATGTACTCAACCCAGTACACAACCTCCTGACCACCAAAGCTTTTTTAAAATTTATTAATTTTTTATGGATGTCCTAGTGAAAAATGTTTAAAATATTTTAAAAGGCTCAGAGGTTGGTAAAACTGAAAGGGATATAATTATACTTCAGTGAAGTTAAGATTGCATACAAATGCTAGCTATGTGATCTTCAGTAAATTCCTTAACTTCTCAAAATCTCTTAAAAATAGGAGTAGTGCCTCTTGTTCTACATTTATTAGGAGGACTTCATGATATAATGGAAGTATTCTAAGTGCTTAGCACACAGACTAACAAGTGATAATACGTGTTTCCATTAGATAAATAAAAGCTGCTAACTTTGTAGACACAAAATCCCTTATTAATTTCATTTTTTCAGCTCATTTATGAAAATATGATGATTTTATTCAGTCTGGCCATGAAACTGGCTGAGTGAATTTTTTTATGTTTTCTGAATTTTAATGCAAACATTTTAATGTTTTGGTGTCTTTTGAGAATTTTTATACAAACTTAAGTGAAGGAGAATAATGGTATCATAATGAATTACTGGCGCTTTACCTCACTAACAGCTTACCTTAATGAACTCTTAAAATACAGAAAGCAAGCTGCCATTTTTTCTTTTTTAATTTTGTGGGAAAAACATTTCCACTACAACTCATAGCACTCATGGAACTGAAGAACTCTTGTGCTCTGTGCAGATTTCCGCCCTTTTCTTTCCTAAATTTTTAATCCTGAGATTTCATTGACTTTTTAATCTTCTTTTTGTTGAAAATTATTTCCTGAACCTTAATAATTTATATTAGATAATAATTCACAAAGGGTTTTGGAAGTAATTTCACATTTTAACCAACAATCACTGTCTTCTTCCACTGACAATTCTTTTAATCTCTCAATGACTCAAGAGTTCATATTTTCCTAAAGGCCAAATTGTTCTTTGATATGTTCCCCAACTGCTGCCTAAACTCCCATAGCACTTGACATCTCAGGCAACTAATTAGCAGTCTCAGAAAAGCTGACTTGTGCCAAACAATTATTTTTTTTTCATTTTGTCCCTTTCCTCCTGCTCAGAGACACCTGTGCTTCCTTAACCTTTCTCTGAATTGCTACTGATATTTGGAAAAACAGTTTTCTGTAGTCTTGTTATACATTATTGTGAAATTTCAACATGAATAACATAGCAATATGTGCATTACTTATTATCGTGATATGCTCTGCTCTGGGCAATGCCAAATAAAGAATATTGTAACACAGGTCAAACTTACAGCAGTAAAATATTTTCATAATACTGATATCTAAGTGTAATATGTTGAAGATCAAAATAGCAATTTGTATGCTTTAAAAGGGCTGGAGATCTACTTCCTTCTATGTAGAGTCACCTATCTCTTCTATCTATGGCACACAGAAAGCCCTAGGAGAATGTTACAAGATATGATCTGAATTGAAAAATCACCAAGGTTTTATGAATTTCTATCTGCTGTTTTTCTAACAACCGGCTTGAGGTTGAATGAGAAGTCCTAATTTATAACATTTTTTGAGTTTCTTAGTATAAATATTCTCAACACGACCAATTTCAAGGTTACAGTATGATGTCGATTTAGGAAAAATACTAACAATCTGTTCTTGGGAAATAGAGAAAGTCATCTCTAGTAAACAACTGCAGATATATATGTTTTTTCCAGAAACAAAGACAAAATACATTTGATTAACATGTATGACTTCTTGGGAGTCCGGCGGTAGCACAGCGGGTTAAGCGCAGTTGGCGCAAAGCACAAGGACCGGCATAATGATCCCGGTTCGAACCCCGGCTCCCCACCTGCAGGGGAGTCGCTTCACAAGCAGTGAAGCAGGTCTGCAGGTGTCTAGTATTCTCTTCCCCTCTCTGACTTACACTCCTCTCTCCATTTTTCTCTGTCCTATCCAACAACAATGACATCAGTAACTACAACAATAAAACAATAAGAGAAACAAAAGAGAATAAATAAATATATATAAAAACAGGTATGACTCCTATAAACAGATTGCAATTTCACTGAAATGCTCATATTTAAAGAACAACTAAAATGTTCTTTTAATCACCATCTCTCTCAAAGGAGAAATACACAAAAAAAATGAAAGAAAAGAAACAATAAAAGAAGCACTTATGTTTAAAGTGCTATCTGTAGAACAGTCACTTCAGGGACTTATTAACACACTGATGCTGTGGATAAAACCAGATGTGGATTTTCATATTGGGAAGATATCAGTGGGTAAGTGAAGCCATTTTCAGTGGCTCAGTCTTCATGTTAGACAATTCAAAACATGTGTGTTCTAAGAAGGAATATATCACATCATGCAAAACAAAAACATTTGACATCCTATAAAATGATAAGAGATGTCTACATCTCATATATCAGAGGACGAACATCCAAGTGTATAAAGAATTCACAAAGCTCAGCAACAATGACAACAAAAACAAACAAACAACCCCATTAAAAACTGAGGAAAGAAGTGAACAGACTTCTCACCAAAGAATATATTCAGATGGTCAATAGATATATAAAAAATACTCAAATCAGCCATTATCAGAGAAATTTAAATTAAGAGAACAGCAAAATACCACCGTCTCACTAGCTTCCTCCATAAGAATGACATATAAAAAATGGCAGTAGCAACAAGCACTGGTGTGTGTGTGGATAAAAGGAAACCCGGGAATGAAAATTGGTGCAGTGCCTGTGAAAAATAGTTTGGAGATTCCTGAAAACCTTAAAAACCAAACTATCATATGGGTCAGTAATCCTTTTCCTAGGCATCTATCAAAATAATTTATCTGAAAAGATTTGTGCACATCTATGTTCATGTCAGTGCTACTAGTAATAGACAAACAGCACCTAAGAACACTCCAAGTGTCAATTAGTTAATGGAAGGAATGGACTACTACACACCTGTAAGAAATGAGGACACAGTCTCCTTTGCTGTAACATGGATAAAAATGGAGAGAGTCATGATGAACAGCATATCCCAGAAGGGGAACGCTTAATACAGAATGATCTCACTTTTGCATGATATCTAAGAAACAAAACAGAGAGCAATACAGGGTGAATTTTCAATGGGATATAGTCTATCCAAGCAAAATTGGAGATTCAGTAGCGGAAATGGAGGAACACTAAGGAAGAGGTTGGGGACCTAATTTCCTGTGGTAGAACAGGATGATCATTTACTGAAATGAAATATACCTATCTTGGAGAAATATACTGTCCTGACAACAAAAAATAATATTAAATCAGCATTTTGTCAACAAAGTGATATTGATGTTGGAATAAAAATTATACATAGACATTGTCTATAGTCCAGTTTTCTGCTTGTGGATGGATATTTATTCAAAACTGCACTAACTCAAAGGTTTATCTTCACCCCACATATATTGTAGTGTGATCAACAATATCAAAGAGATGAAAAACTACATAAATGCTCATCAGACTGGCAAAAGGATAATGAATATGCAAAATACATACATAGTGGACTGCTACTTTGGTGTAAGAAAGATGAGCTATTGCCCATTACAACAATGTGGGTGGGCATAGAGGATATGCTGAGTGAAACAAGCTAAGCAGAGAAAGGCAAGCATTAGATGATTTCACTCACATGTGGTGTTTATGAAAAATGACCCAAGAGCACATCTAAATAAAACATAAATAAAAGGTTTTTTTAATTGGGGAATTCGTGTTTTATATTCAACAATAAGTACAATAGTTTGTACATGCATAATGTTCCCCAGTTTCGCATATAACAATACAGCCCCTGCTAGGTCCTCTAAATCCTTCTTGGACCTCTACTCTCCCCACCCACCCACACCAGAGTCTTTTACTTTGGTGTGATACGCCAATTCCATTTCAGGTTCTACTTCTGTTTTCTTTTCTGATATTGTTTTTCAACTTTGGCCTGAGAGTGAGATCATCCCATATTCATCCTTCTGTTTCTGACTTATTTCACTCAACATGATTTTTTCAAGGTCCATCCAAGGTCGGCTGAAAACTGTGAGTCACCATTTTTTACAGCTGAGTAGTATTCCATTGTGTATATATACCACAACTTGCTCAGCCACTCACTGCTTGCAGGTTTTGGCTATTACAAATTGTGCTGCCAAGAACATATGTGTACCCAGATCTTTTTGGATGGGTGTGTTGTATTCCTTAGGATATATCCCCAGGAGAGGAATTACATGATCATAGGGTAGGTCCATTTCTAGCCTTCTGAGAGTTCTCCAGACTGTTCTCCACAGAGGTTGGACCAATTTACATTCCCACCAGCAGTGTAGGAGGGTTCCTTTGACCCCACACCCTCTCCAGCATTTGCTGCTGTTACCTTTTTTGATGTATGACATTCTCACAGGAGTGAAGTAGTATCTCGTTGTTGTCTTTATTTGCATTTCTCTGACAATCAGAGACTTGGAGCATTTTTTCATGTGTTTCTCAGCCTTTTGGATCTCTTCTGTGGTGAATATTCTGTCCATGTCCTCCTCCCATTTTTGGATAGGGTTATTTGTTTTCTTGTTGTTGAGTTTGGCAAGCTCTCTATATATGTTTGTTATTAAACTTTTGTCTGATATGACATGTAAAGATCTTCTCCCATTCTGTGAGGGGTCTCTTGGTTTGGGTAGTGGTTTCTTTTGCTGTGTGGAAGCTTTTTAATTTGATGTAGTCCCACAGGTTTATACTTGCCTTAGTATTTTTTGTAATTGGATTCGTTTCATTGAAGATGTCTTTGAAATTTATGTGGAAAAGAGTTCTGCCAATATTTTCTTCTAAGTATCTGATAGTTTGTGGTCTACCATCCAAGTCCTTGATCCACTTGGAATTTACTTTTGTATTTGGTGAAATAAAGTGGTTCAGTTTCATTCTTCTGCATGTTTAAAGCCATTGTTTCCAGCACCATTTGTTGAAGAGACTCTGCTGTCCCCATTTAATAGTCTGAGCCACTTTGTCAAAGATTAGATGTCCATAGGTGTGGGGAATAAATAAACGTTTTATCATAAGATTAGATAATAGTTACCAGAATAGAAGAGGTAGAATGGCTGGTTCAACCTAGTGAAGGAAACAAATTTTATGGTGAAGTATAGAACTGGACTTTTATTGATGAACTTATGGGAGCCAGCGTTATTTGCAATGAAGTGTTATAATTGACATGACTGGTTTCTGTTCATATTTCTCATTTTAAAAGAATGGAGGGGCTCTAAGGTCCTATGCATGATGGTGGAAAAGGACCTATGTAGAGGAAGAGAGTATCTTGCAGACACCTATCATTGGGATATAAGAGGTTGTACCTATGTGTCAAGAATCACACTGTAAACCACCAACCCCTGAATAAAACAGAAAAAATAAAACAGTAATAATAAATTAAAATATAAAAGTAATATAGTTTATTTTAAAATATAGACATATTAAGTGATTTAAAAGGGAATTTGATTTTGTGTCAATGAAACATCAGCTATCCAGAAAACTATATGGCTTAGAAGGGCAGCAGTTCCAAGACTAAAATACTGATACTCATTGATGAACCCATGCTTATAGCAATCTGACTTATTTTCATATCAGGAGAGTACTTCTTGTACTCACTAAAGAATTAGATTAGGTGGTACGTATGAACACTATTGGTAAAAGATAACACTTTGGAGTATTCACAGTGTAGATATATGCAAGGGAATTATTTGGCAGATGGAAAGGGGTTGAAATTTGGAAAACAAATGGGGGACAACTGAGAAATATCTTTAAGTTTCTATAATTTGCAACTTTGAATGCTATATATTAATCAGGAGTTATTCAGCTCACTCTTTATTTCAAATAGTCTGTCATGGGGGGGCAGCATCAATTGTCACAAGAGCTTTTGAACTCATTCTCTTGGTCTAGGGATGAATGAATCCAGAACTACAGTGCTCTGGGCTCTACTGGGTGACTATAGGCTTACCAAATGTCTTTGTTTTCCTACATGCTAAAATAATTCTAGATTTTTGTCATGACTTATGAATTTGAAAGGAACACTATTTTGTTCTCCTTCAAAATATCTTTTTTTTTTGTCACAGACAGTTGAATTATACTTTAAAAGTTCATCTCCAAAGGTAGAGAAGCTCAAAGTCCCTGATATCAGTGTAACTGTGACTGAAAATTGAGTTATAAGTGGATAGTTATCTTTAAAAGAAGCAGATGGATTGGCTTCAATAAAACTAATAGCAAACATGCAATGTGACTGTGTGGTACTATATACAACCATGAAGCAACAAAATCTTTTCTGAGAGACAATTATCAATAAACGGCAATGTTGGAAAAACCAAAGTAAGACAGATAAAAAGGAATCAAGCAGTGGCCATAGATATTAAGCTCTATGCCATGGGAAATTTCAAATGACACACACGAAGTGATTTTTGCTAAATCTCTAAAAAGTTATGATATATTGCACTGTGTTGGCATTCTGCTAGAATCCAAGAATTGTTATTCTAGCTGCTTTATATAGAAAGAATTGATATAGAAGTTAACAAGGACTCTAGCTGAGTGACAGAATACCTGACCAATCAGGGCCTCGATTTTGCCTGGGGTAAGTTATCTGTGTTTTCCTGCTAACACTTGAGTTTGCCTGAGAGTTACCTTTTATAATTGCTTATTTTTAGTTTAGTTTAAGAAAGAGGCAAAGCTCTGTGTAACCAATCTGTACTGGTTCAACCTGCAGATTAACTGTTAGGGAATTTTATTAAATTCTATTCTATTATCATTATTACTTGGGCTTGTCTCTTTTCCCCCATCTCCAACTTGAGCAAAAGTAGCCATTGCTGCTTCTTCCATTGATAGGTGATTGGGTGTGCTACACATTCTGGGAGGGACTTGCTCATCTCTCTTTTCTCTACTTCTCTTTTTCTTTACTTAAAGCTGATCTGAAAAAATCACTTTCCTTTCACTGTTTTTTTTTTTCTTTCTTTTTTATTCACTGGCACTTGTTTGTGAATTGTCTTGTAGAAGAAGTCTGACTGAGAGTAGATTCTTTTTCCTTCTTCTCTCTCTCCCCCAATTCCCCTGTATCTCTCCTCTTTCCTTCTCTCTCTCTTTTCACTATCTCTAGAATGTATAGTTGACAGCTTATTTTCATATTTTTCTATTCTTACTTTTACTTCCTTCTTTTATTTCTTTTTTCTTTTCCTTTTTCTTTCCCTTTGTATTGTTGGTTATTGTTTTTAGAGTAGAGGTGTTGCTTGATTATCTGTTTTTGGTTGAACTTCATTAATCTTTGCTTTTCCTGCTATTGCACTTTCTGAGGTTTGTGATTTAATCTGAGAAAAGACTCTAGTGTGGAATATACTCATACATACAATTGAAGAATGACAGGACAGAAAAACACAAACCACACCAACAACAAAAAAAAAAGTAAGAGAAAAGGAACCCAGAAAAAAATCCAAATAAGTTAGAAGCAATTATAGATAAGAGAACTATTAAAACAGTACTGGAAATATTAGTTACAAAAACAACACAACTGTTGAGGAAAGGGCTATCAGAAATAGGGAAACAACAGATCCTCAAGGAAAATACCAGCTATCTCAAGGTAATTAGAGAACTGAAAGCTGAAATAGCTGAACTAAAAGGCCAATTAGCAGAACAAGCTAATACTATAAATGAACTGAAGAAGGAAGCTGAAGGAAGAGGAATCAGGCTAACAGAAGCAGAAAATAGAATAATCCAGACAGAGGATGAGCTAAAGAAAACTAAGAAGAAGGAGAGCTGAGAGAGAGAGAGAGAGATTGAGAGACACTGAAAACAACAACAGAGACATATGAGGTGATCTCAAAAGAAGTAACATTTACATAATTGGCCTACCAGAGGAAGAAAGGAAGGGGAAGTAAATGTCCTAGAGGAAATAATAGAATAAAACTTCCCAACCCTAAACAACAGAAAGGACTTTAAGATTCAAGAGGCTCATAGAGTCCCAAACAGAATCAACCCATACCTGAAGACACCAAGACACATCATAGTTAAAATGAAAAGAAGTAAGGATAAAGAAAGGATCCTAAAGGCTGCAAGAGAAAAACAAAAAGTCACATACAGGGGGAAACCCATAAAACTGTCAGAAGACTTCTTCACTCAAACTCTAAAAGCTAGAAGAGAATGACAAGATATTTATTGAGCCCTCAACGAAAAAAGATTTTAACTAAGAATACTATATCCAGCTAGACTTTTATTCAGACTAGATTGAGGGATAAAAACCTTCACAGACAAGCAACAGTTAAAGGAGGCAACTATCACCAAGCTGGCCCTGAAAGAGATTCTAAAAGATCTCCTAAAAACAAAAACATCACCAAAATACTTGCTGTATACCAGAGCAAATAAAAACCTGTTGAATAATGGCACTTCCATACCTTAAATTCATAATATCAATAAATGTCAATGGCTTAAATTCACCCATCAAAAGGCACAGAGTAGGAGGATGAATCAGAAAACACAACCCAAACATATGCTGCTTTCAAGAATCTCACCTGACCCAACAAGACAAACACAGACTAATGGGCCACAAAAATAGGCAGGAACAGCCATTCTCATCTCTGACAATAGACTTTAAATAAAATAATAAAAGATAGTCAAGGTCATTACATAATGATTAGAGGATCAATCAAGAAGACTGAACAATTGTTAACATCTGTGTATCCAATGAGGGCCCATCTAAATACATCAAACACCTACTGAAAGAGCTACAAAAACACATCAATAGTCATACAGTAATAGTAGGAGACTTCAATGCCTCACTCTCACACTTAGAAAGATTAACTAAGCAGAGAATCAGCAAAGAAAGGAGTAATATACACAGAACAGCATACATTTCATGTGTACAATTTGATAGAGAAGTTATTACAAGTGATATCACAGTAATCCAAAGAAGGGTAAAATACTTCTATTAGCAACTGTATGACAAAATTATATAATCTAGAAGTTCTGGATACATAATAGAAAAAAAAGAGCTTACTAAGACTAAAATATGAAAACTTAAAAACTGGAAATGATAAATAATTAGCAAAGAGATATATAATCAATAATAAAAAATATCCCAACACAGTGAAACTAAAGACTGATTTCAATAGTGTACTGCATATAAAAAATTAATAAAAATCCTCAAAGTTTTCTAAAACATGAAGTGTTTTTTATACACATAAATTGATTTTATCAGGCCAATAATATCTTGGCAACAAAGTCTGAAATGGATCCTATAAAAATATACTGACCTACTTCTAATTTCACTTCCTTCAATAACTTTAAAGCTAACCTTGTAGATAAAGTAAATACTACAAAAGCTGGATAAGGGCAAGCGATTGGCATACTTTAGTGATTGGCTCTTTTGGTCATTACCAGGACCCTCTATCATCTGATGCCCTAGTCATGGAATTCTGGAATTCCCAAATAGATATAATGGGACTAGATCTGTAAGAGATCCCTTTCTCCACCATTGCTGGTCATCTCCATCAGGAATAGCATCGTGGACAGTCTTATGGTTCTTTATCAGACCATGCCCTCAATGTGAAACAGTGGTAGGGACGGCCCACTCTCCGAAGGGAGGCTGGGTTAGCATACTCTGCCACTCAAGGAAGACAGGTCCTGCAAACAGTGCAGCCTAGAAAGTTCCTAGCCATGCCTACTGAATGTGTAGCTCAGACCTACAGGGAAGCAAAGGTTGCCCAGTCTCCTGTGCTGAATATGGGCCCCAGATAAGTTCAATGGGTTTTATAGTTAGCAGTATGTATATACTTTTCCCATATTTTAGAGCTACTCTCTGCCCTGATACAGCTTTCTAGTCCTATTTCCAATGCTGACAACACCTCCCTAGATAATACCTTTAGCCCACCTGCATGTTAGTTGTTAGTCTCAGGCAGAAATTAGTAAAGCCATGAGCCAAATGGAATATACTTAAAATAGACTTGCTAGCTTTTTTCCAAAATGAGGACTCCAAATATCATCTTCTCTATTATTACCTTTAGGTTCCTGATTACTAAACAATTTGTTCTTCTTTATATCTTAATGCTTTTCAGCCACCAAGCTGCAGATACTACCATGATGCCAATCTGACTTCCCTAGGCAGAGGACTTCAGCAATGTGACCTGGAATCACACATCTCCAGAGCCCTGCCCCACTAGGGAAAGATAAAAACAGGCTGGGAGTATGGATCGACCTGCATATGTCCCTGTTCAGTGAAGAAGCAATTACAGAAGCCAGACCCTCCACCTTCTGCACCCTATAATAATCTTGGGTCCATACTCCCAGACGGATAAAAGAATAGGAAAGTTTCTAATGCAGGGGATGAAATGCAGAACTCTAGTGGTGGAAACTGTGTGTAATTGCACCTTTCTTATCTTATGATATTTTCTATAATAAGTAAATTAAAAAATCTACTGTCCAATATTGCTCATGAATATAGATGCAGAATTCTCAGAAAAATGAATGTAATCTGGAAATGTTGGTAAATGGGAATATTATTGTAGATATACTGGGGATTGTACCTGGAAACTGGTGCCTCAGGCATGAAAGCTTTTTTGCATAACCACTGTCCTATCTCTCCAGGCCAAGACTAAAGTTTTTAAATATCACCACATGCACGTTTAACAAAGAAAAAAAATATATCAAGTGATGTACTTGTTAACTTAGTTTATTGTAGTAATCATTTCACTGTATATATTCATACCAGACATACTGAACTTTCTCAAAGTAATATACCAATCATATCTTAATATATCTGGAAAATGAAATTATAGATGAAGAATTCAAGAGATAAATCTTAAATTTTGAAGTGCACAATCCTTTGTTGTTTACTACAGGCTCTGCATTGTATAGCAGACCTCTGGTATTTATTCAACCTATGCTATCATCTCTACAGTGATTGAAAAACAACTCTGGATTTCCCTGAGCCCCCTAGTCACTGGGAACCACTAGTTATTGGGATTTATTCACCAAGTATTTATAAATAGCCAGACTTTGACCTTTTCTTGTTAAGGATTTGGCCTCTGGGGAAATTTCTGTAATCTTGCCTAAACAATAAGCTAATTCCTGTAGTTAATTTTGTGGATCCAACTATATAGTGTGCTGTAAACAAGTCTGTTTTTGTTGTTTGTTTGTTTTGTATTTTACCAATTCATAGCACTTGAAAGTGAGGCAATTTAGGCTGAATTCATTGCAGTTAATAATGCAGTTTCACTTAAATGCAAGGCAAAAAAACCCTGCCACTTTGGGCTATAAAAGCACAGCAATCATTTTGAGATGTTTGGGTGGAACTTATTTAACAAATAAGAAAATATTGGTTTATCAATTAGTGGAGGAGTTGGTGTTTAAGTTCTTTGATTGCCCAGGTTACTTCCAGTGACCTTTAAATATAAATGAATCTATTATACATAAAGGATGCTATTACATAATGATGTAAATAATCATCAAGATACACACAGTGCAGCATTCTGTTCCCATAATTTGAGTTATGTTACAAATCTGAAAATTACATTCTCTTCTCTTTGGAAAGTATGATCTGGAGCCCTACTTTCAAAGATGTGTTTTGCACAGCCCCAGAGACTCTACATAGTCCTATTAAGGCAGTGGATAGGTAAGGTGACTTAGGGAATTGATGATTACAAGAAAATTAATTTCATTACTTGCCTCAGACCTATGTTTATGTTAACTACTATTTAATTTTTTAAATTTATTTATCTTTATTTATTTTCCCTTTTGTTGCTCTTGTTTTTTTATTGTTGTAGTTATTGTTATTGATGTCATTGTTGTTAGAGAGAAATGAAGAGAGGAGGGGAAGACAGAGAGGGGAAGAGAGAGTTAGACACCTGCAGACCTGCTTCACTGCCTGTGAAGCAGCATCCCTTCAGGTGGGGAGCTGGGGGCTCGAACCGGGATCCTTACGCTGGTCCTTGTTAACTATGATTTAAATGTGGGCTTTGCTGAAGAATAATTTGTTATTCACAAACTACCCCCTGGCATAAAGTCAAAATGATAACATGTAATAGTTGCTACTCAAGAGCAGAAAAATTGGGATTAAAGAATTTTAGAGGGTGAGGTGGTGGCATAACTGGCTAAGAATACACATTGCAATGCACAACCACCCAGGTTAAAGCCCCTCGTCCCCATCTGTAGGGTGAAAGTTTCATGAGAGTGGTGAAGCTGAGCTACAGGTGTCTCTATGTCTCTTTTCCTCTCTCTCTTTGACCCTCTCAATCTCTCTTTGTCTCTGCCCAATAAGAAAGAAAGAAAGAGAGAGAGAGAGAGAGAGAGAGAGAAAGAAAGAAAGAGAGAAAGGAAGAAATTTGGAATTATAAGTCTCTGTCCTATAGAAAACTAAGATTTTGCTATTAAATGCTATTTTCAGAGTAGGTTAAAAAACTGAGTTTGCAAATCTGTGGTTGATTCAAGCTATTTTGTAGTTAAAAATGATATTTGTTCTTTGCAACAATCAAGTTGCCACATTATTCACAGATAATGAATTCAAGTTAAAATTGAATATAAAACATATTGGAGACTGGCATTTTTCTATTAACTTTTAAAGATGTTTTAAAATTACAACACTAAATTCATTCTTAAATCTGCCATCAGAGAAGACATAGAAACTCTCAATTTCTTAATAGAAACTCATGTGTGTGTTAAAATATTTTGTTATTTATTTATCAGATAGAAGCAGAAAAGAACTCTCATTCCATGGTCATAGCTAGGAACATTCTAGGCTGCACTCATTTCAGGACCAGTCATCCTCAAGAGGCAGAGTATGTTGACCCAGCCTCCCTCCTTCTACACTGAGAGCAATGTCCTGTAGAGTCCCACAAGAGGGCGTATGGTGTTGTTCCTGATGGAGATGACCAGTGATGGTGGAGAGAGGAATCTGTTAGATGTTTAGGTCCATTATATCTGTATGGGAATTGCAGAATTCTATGACTAGGGCCCTGGATATTGCAGTGGCCTCGTAGTGACCAAAATGTGAGTTCAGACTGACAGGGATGCAGAGGTTTTATAGGTTCCGGTGTAAGTATGGCTAGACATGGGTTCTAGGTCCAATGAATGGGGTTTACAGTTAGCAGTATCTATATACTTTTCCCATATTTGGGAGCTACTCTCTGCCCTGATCCAGCTCTCTAGTCCTATTCCCAACTCTGACACCATCTTCCTAGACAGTACATTCAACCCATCTGCATGTCAGCTATCGGGCTCAGGCAAAAATTAGTAAAGTCATGGGCCACTTGGAACATACCTAAAATAGACTATCTAGCTTCTTCCAACATGAAGACTCCAAATCTCATCTCCTTTATTTTTACCTTTAGGTTCCTGATTACTAAACACTTTGTTCTGTTTCATATTTTAGTGCTTTTCAGCCACCAAATTGCAGTTGCTACCATGACACCTGCCTGACTTCCTTGTGCAAAGGACCTCATCAATGTGGCCTGGAATCCCACGTCTCCAGAGCCCTGCCCCATTAGGGAAAGATAGAAATAGGATGGGAGTATGGATCGATCTGCCAATGCCCGTGTTCAGTGGAGAAGCAACTACAGAAGCCAGACCCCCCACCTTCTGCACTTCATAAAGATCTTTGGTCCATATGCTCAGAGGGATAAAGAATAGGGTACCTTCCAATGGAGGGAATGGGATGTGGTACTCTCATGGTGGGAACTGTGTAGAATTGTATCCCACTTATCCTGCAATATTGCTGATGTAGATCATTATTAAATAACCAATGAACAGGAAAAAAAAGAAAAAAGAAACAGAAAAGAAATAGAAAAGGAAATAGGAGATCGAGAGGGAGACATAGACAACACTGATTCACCACTTGTGAAGCTTAAGTCCTGCAGGTGGGCACTGAGTGCTTGAACCCTGATCCTTGAGCATTATAACATGAAATCTCTCTCAGATGTACCACCCTCCACCCCCATGTGCTTTCTTACTTTTTTTTTAAGTTCTAAGCATTAAAAAAAAAAGTCTCTCAGTTGAATTGTAACTGATGATAGCTTCAGTTCCACAAAATACTCTGAACTGTCTTGAAAATACTCTGAACTGTCTTGAAATTTCCATTACAAACTCCTAGTCTGTAAGTTCAGAAAATATATATAGTTTCAAGTAGGATTCTGGCAGATCTTAAGTTGTTTCTAGCCTCTATTCTGAATTTGTAGTCTTGAGAGATTCCCCTTGTATCCAATCTAAAACTTGAATTTCACCTTTTGACACATACTAGATGGGCAAGGGAATAAATGTATCAATAGTATCTTCTCTTTATTTAATAATTATGTTATCATTTCTAGGGCTTCAACACTCCAAGTAGATATTTTTAGATATAAAGTGACAGACAGGGGGAGAGAGGAAAAAATTACACCACAGCACAGAAACTCTAGTGTAGTAGGAACAAGACTCATTTTAGACTTTTAGGTAACCTATCTTACCAGATCAAACTTGCATTTCTAAATATTTCATGTAAGGCACTATCTGTTTTGATTTTCAGATTCAAACTAAAAACTGACTTCTGTTTCTCTCCTCCTTCTCCTTCTCTTCCTTCTTCTTTTTGTTCCAGGATCCTATGCATGCATGAACCCCAACTTGAATCCCAAGTTGATTTTTAAATAATTTCATATATATTTATATATATATTTATATATCTTAAATTTCATGTATATAAATTTCATATTAAAATCACACACACACACACACACACACACACACACACACACACATATATATGGAGAGACAGAGAGAAGTCTAAAGAGATAAAGGCAGCAAGAGAAATGTAGAAACACTACAATACTGTTCTAGCATCTCTGGAACTTTCCCTGGTGCCATGGTGACCTCATGTTGTGCTGGAATTTGCACTCCTATCTTAGGCATGGTAAGGCACCTGCCCTACTGGGTCAACTATGTCCTAGCACCTTCTTTATTCCTTGTGCCCTGAAATAAATACACCTCATGTGTCAAGCTGCCCAAATTATGAGTTATGAATTGATAGAAATACATTAGAAAGTGACAGGAACACTGGAGCATAGAAGTTTATAAAGCAGTCAACATCTCAAATTTTGGAGGGGGCTACATTACCAATAAACAAATTGGTCTAACTGAGAAGGTGTTCCGAGATGTCTTTGAGGCTAAATAAGGTAGCTAAACAGTTGCACTAAAGTATGTCTTGTAGGAATAAACAATATATACCAGTAAGATAATTTTGTGAAACAGAGTTTCTTATTATTTTATGATGCAACTGTCAAATGAATTCACTTTTGATGTATATCTGAGTGCTTCAAGGCACATTTCCCATTGTGATTTGAGCAGAAGGAACAAAATGCATTTTCATGAATATACATAAATAAGGAGACCTAACACCTATTATCCAAGTTCAAGAATTTATGCCAAAATTAATTAACATTCAAATTATAAATTAGACATAGAAGAGCACCTTAAGAACTGAAACCAGGACTATAGAATCTTCAGTGTGCCTGTAGCCTGATTTTGTTTTGGAGTCTCCGGTAATACAACCATTAGAGATAGTCTGCCAATATTTTCAAACATATTCAAGTTTATTTGCAACAAATTCATAGAAGCGAAAAGAAGTAACTGGATGTATAATATGGCAATCATAAAGTCCGTACAGATACAGAAAAATAATAAGGATTTGAGTAAATTGAGAGAATAGTTTTTAAGATTCAGTAAATCAAACCATTTTCCCTTGTATCCCTTGGTACTTTTAAAGTTTTATTTCCCAGAATGTATTTCCCACTTCTACATATTAGTAATCTCATCAGAACATTTACATGTGTGTTTAAGTCAGAGAAACATCCACTTTGACGAAATAACATAGGAATAACTTAATTTGCTTTTATGTTGTTTTATGTATATGCATAATCATGATGAGCGTGATTACTCATATTGTACTAATGATTCTGATAACTATCAGAAAAACAGTATCATTGTGCATGTTGACATTATTGAGATGGGTAGACGTAAATTTAGTGACTCAAGAATTTGTGATGCAGTTCTGTAAGCACTCTTTGATAGTCGTATTGGAGACATCAGGCTAATAATAATAATAGCATATAACATTAAATTAACTATATACTGGGTTATTAGCATTACCTTACTCTACAGGTTCTCAACATAATACATTCAGTTAGAGATCTTACCTTATTATAAAAGGGAAAGAAGCCACTTTTAAGAGACTGGTTGTTCACATTAGGTATCCATTCAACTTTTATTTATGTAGAGGTAGTTGTGGATCAGTGTTAATTACCATAATTACTACGTCAGGGAACAATTGCAACATTAATAATATTGATAAGAGTGGGAACCATTTATGGACATTGAGAGCTTGTTTGGATGTTCTAGCAGGGGAGCGTAGTTACTCCTTTACCCTCTACCGAAGTTCCAGTTCATCTCTATTCGGAGAAGGCCATCCTCTTCCACCTAGTGCACAACTTCAGTAGGGAAGTACATGCAGTGGTGAGGTCTAGTCCCTGCGTCCTGCGTGGGGACAAGTCGAACAGTCCTGAGAGGAGGAACGAGAGCTGAGGGTTAGAGAGATCTGTGCCAAGGACACAGCAGCTTTATTTAGGATAATACATATATATATATATATATATATACATATATATATATATATATATATGTATATATATATATATATATATATATATGTGTGTGTGTGTGTGTGTGTGTGTGTGTGTGTGTGTGTGTGTGTATATATACTTCACATCATCAGTTAAAGAATAAGCAAGCGGTTACAACAGTTCAAGCAGTTCCTGTTATCAGCAAGCCTCTTCTATGTGTTTTGGTCTATTCAGCAGCTAGCAAAAAGCCAAGGTTGAGTCAAGATACACTTACCAATGTTCATGATGCAAATGGCCACAATCAGGGATGATGTGGGTACAACCAAAGGCCATGGTGTTCTTTCCCATGTGACTTCTGGCAACCTTGTTTCTCAAGGGCCTAATGGAATGTTGCCTTTTGACTGTCTCCCACAGTGAGGGAGGAAGGGGACACCCGCCTAGCCAGCCAGATCAGCTGAATCAACCTTGGCGATCAATGGGGTGACAGATGTCACAGCCAGATCACCCTCACACCCATGGGAAGCATTTATGGAGTGTTTACTATGCACATCCACTAGGTTAATTGTTTTATCTATATTATATTTGTTTATATTGCATAAATAAGTATAATGTGGTATATACTATTCTAATATCTATTTAGGTGAAGAAAATGAAGTACAAAGGCAAATTAATCTATTGAAAATCATATTGTTTATGCCAGTGGGTAATGCTTGATATCAAGTGCACTTCAACTTTTTAAACCACCATTCCAGCCTTCTTTGTTTTCTTCCTCACTTCCTTCTTCCTCCTTCCATCTTGCCATCTTGTGGTGTGACTGATTTTCTTTTCCTCAAATGTACTTGAGTTTGTAGCCATCATTCTATAGCAACTCACTTAGTTCTGTGTTCCTGTGCTGATACTTTCCATCTTTATTCAAGATTTATTATTTCACAAAGCTTTATGTGTGTGCATAATCATGATGAATATGAATAATCATATATTATATTGATAACTCTCAGCAGTGCAGTATCATTGAACACACTGGCATTACTGAGATGAACAAATATATTTAATCATACCAATATAATGTGCATATATTATACTAATATCTATTTCCTAGGTGAAGAAATTGAGGATCAGAGACAAAATAATTTGTGGAAACTCATATGGTTGATGCCAGTGTGTAATATCTGATTTCAGAGTGCATTTCAATTGTTCAAAATCACTATCTTTTTTAAATTGTTATCTCTACTATTATTCAACATAGTCCTTGACGTCTCCACCACTGCAGTAAGACAAGGAAGAGATATCAAAGTACACAAATTGGAAAGGAAGAAATAAAACTATCACTACTTGCTGATGACATAATATACCTAGAGAACCATAAAAACTCCACAAAAAACTACTGGGTATAATTAATAAATTCAATAAAGTAGCAAGATACAAAATCAATACACATAAATCTGTGGAATTTCTGTATACAAACAAGGAGTCAGAGGAAAGGGAAATAAAAAACTTAGTCACATTTACAATAGAACCCAGAAAGATAAAATATCTTGGGGTGAACTTCATGAAGGATATGAAAGATGTTTATAATGAAAAATGACAGGACATTGTTAAAAGAAGTAGAGAAGGAAACATTAAAGTAGAGGAGAATTCCATGTTCCTGGATTGCAAGAATAATCATTATTAAAATGATCATTACACCAAAAGAAACCTACAATTTCAGTGCAATCCATATGAAAACCTCAGTAGCATTTATCAAGAAAATAGAGTAACTTGTCCAAAAACTTGGGTGGAACTACAAAAATACAGGAATTGCCAAAAGACTTATGAGAAAAAAAAAAAGAAAAACATGGAGATATCACACTCCAAATTCAATTTATATTACAAAGCAGTAGTAATCAAAATAACATGGTAATTGGATAAAAATGGACACTTGGATCAATGGAACAGAACTGAAAGCTCAGAAATGAGCAACGCATATACAACACCTAATGTGTGACAAAGGGACCAAAAACATTCAGTGGGGTAAAGAACGTCTCTTCAAAAGATAGTGCTGGGAAAACTGGACAGTCATATATAGAAATGTGAAGCTGTGTTTGAGAGTTGGGTTGTAGTGCAACAGGTTAAGTGCACATGGCACAAAGTGCAAGGACCTGCAGAAGGACCCCCTACAGGGGGTTCACTTCACAGGCTGTGAAGCAGGTCTGCAGGTCTCTTATCCTTCTCTCCCCATCTCTGTCTTCCCTCCCCTCTTGATTTCTCTCTGTCCTAACAACGGCAGCATCAATAACAACAACAATAATAGCTACAACAACAATAAAAAATAAGGGCAGCAAGCAAAAGGGAAAAAAAATAAATACATAGAAAAAATTAAAGTGAAGCTAGACCACCACCTAACACCATACACTGGGTTCGAGATTTAAATATTTAACCAGAGATTAAATAAAATGTATGTGAAACTCTGCAGAACCTTCACTTCAAAGATATATTTAAACCTCCAGCCCCCTGGGAATGAGAAATAAAAACAAGAGTATGTAAATAGGATTACACAAAACTAAAAAGCTTCTACACATCAAAAGCAAATTAACAGGGATAAGCAGGCAATGAAATAAACGGTAGAAGATAATTGCACATCATGCATCTGATGAATGACTAATATTGAACAGCTATACAGAATTGGTACAAGTCTACAAAAGAAGTGGAAATATCCCAATAAAAATGGGCAAAAGCAATAAACATATAGTTTACTATAAAATATATACACATGGTCTACAGACAAATGAAGAAATGTTCCATTTCACTTATCATTAGGTAAATGTGAATTAAAACTACACTGAGATACCATCTCACACCTGAGAGAATAGCTTACATCAACAAATCAGGAAATGACAGGTTTTAGCAAGGTGATGGAAAAAAAATAAACTGCTTCTTTGTTCGTGGGAATGCAAACTGGTGCATCCCCCTTGGAAGACTATATGGACAGTCCTTAAACAAATAAAAATAGAAGTACCTTACAATCCAACAATACCACTCTTGGGTGTTTTTCCAAAGGACACTCAAATATTCATTTGAAGGGAAATATGCACTTCTATGTTCACAGTTGTATTATTGACAGTAGCTAAGGAGTGGAAGAATCCTAAATGTCCATTAACAAATGACTGGCTAACAAAGTTATGGGACATATATTATATGGAGTAGTATTATGCAATAAAAGATTGATATTATGTCCTTTGTGACAAAATGGATAGAACTGGAGGTGGTTATACTTAGCGAAATAAGTAAAGAGATGAAAGACAACTACCAGATGGTTTTGCTCATATGTGGAATCTAGAGATTTATACACATGAATTTGAAAACAAACAAACAAAAAAAAACAGAAGCAAGAAAACTGTTTCTGAGATTTGTGAGAATTATAATTCTTATCTTTGGGAGGTGACATGGTGGGGGTACAGAACTTTGGTGCTGGGTGTAGTGTGGAACTAGACACTTAAATATTAAAATCTTGTACCATACTATTAACAACAAATAAAAATTAAGTAAATAAATAAATAATTTAAAAAATGGAAAGGGGATATAGAGAGGGAGAGAGAAAGACAGACATCTGTAGCACTTCTTCACAGCTCACTAATCTTTTCCCCTGCAAATGGGTACCATGGACTTGAACTGTGACCTCATGCATGGTAGCATGTGTGTTTAACCAGGTATGCCACGATCTGGCCTCAACTAAAACAGTCTTATTTTGACTATGCAAGTAGGCTTTACATCTGGGATAAATACAGACCATACTGATCATTCATTAACCATTGGTACATATATTTCCATAGCTGCTGTCCTATACTGGACATTGTCTACTATTCTTCCTAATGGAATCTGAATGTTGCTGAAAAAGTAATGTGATTAAGCAGCTCTGGGTATCCAAAACCAGACACTGCCTTTCCTTTGAGTTAATATAAAGAGCTGAATTAAGTTGATGGATAACATAAGCAATTAAACCTTTTCTGAACCTTGAAATGTTGACTTTCTAGAAACAAAAGATATAACTACTTCCAAAGTTGTCAGGTTTTTATTAAGAATTTGACATAAAAGATGTAGCCTACATGTAGTCACCCTGGAACATCTATTAAAACTTTTGTGGTGGTTTGTTTTGTTTCAGTCCACCTTATTCTGGTTATCTTGAATGTGTAGATATACTTTAATGAAAAACTAGTGGCATTAATGTTATACCTGTTGAATAATTGGTCAGCTTCTTAGTGAAATATGATGACTGAGGAACAAAACTAAATGCTTTTCTAAAATTAATTAATTAATTTATTTAAGAAGGAGACATTAACAAAACCATGGAATGAGAGGGATACAATTCTGCATAATTCCCATAACCCAATCTCCACATCCCACCCCCTCCCCTGATAGCCTTCCCATTCTCTATCTCTCTGGGAGTATGGATCCAGGGTCTTGTGGGTTGCAGAGGGTGGAAGGTATGTCTTCTGTAATTGCTTCCCCGCTGCACATGGGCGTTGACTGGTCGATCCATACTCCCAGTCTGTCTCTCCCTTTTCCTAGTAGGGTGGGGCTCTGAGGAAGTGGCACTCCAGTACACACTGATGGGGTCGTCTGTCCAGGGAAGTCTGGTCAGCATCCAGAACCTGGTGGCTGAAAAGAGAGTTAACATACAAAGCCAAACAAATTGTTGAACAATCATGGACCTAAAGACTGGAATAGTGCAGATTAAGTGCTGGGGGTATTCCCTGCATGCTTTTGTGTACTTCTGTTTTCAGGTATATATTTTTCCCCTAGTTTATGGGCACAGGTGAACCTATGCTCTATCTCAGGGGACCTGGACTATATCTAGGTTTGGGGACTTTATTGGGGAGTGAAACACCTGGAATGGAATTAAAGAATACTATGAAAGGAAAGGTGTCACCCGAGTGATGAAGCTGAAGGGTTGTCATTCCACACCTGAAGTCTCTGGTCACAGTCTGAAGTGCAGCATGCTGGGGTGGTACTCGTTGTGTTGATTAGATTGCGATCCACGAATACAATATTATTTTATTTGAATTGAGAGCAGCATGCAGAAAAGTGGGCCCCACCCTAAGGTTCCAGAACTGGGGGAAATATAGGCTCTATAGTGGAAATGTGAGGTTCCTGTTGTCTTAGGGCTCAAGAAGATAATGGAGAGTTATTGTTATCATCACATTACTTGGTGATAGGGTTAACTTTGGAAAGTCCCTTTGATAGGGTTTGGGGTATAGTACCCAGCATCTTGTATATAGCTGTGCTGTCAGTTGCTTCTATTCTCCCTGGTCTATGCTTTTGGGAGAGAACATATCAAAGACAGCCTATATATTAAAAAGACTCAGTCTGTGTTTTAAGAAGTTCTAGACATATCATCAGTTTTTCATATTAATTAAATAGTGGTTGATATAATGTTTACACTTTAATAGGATTGTACATAAACACCACTCCCACCACCAAAAGACTGTGTCCCATCTGCACCATCCACCCCCACCACCCCCACTCCACTGTGCCAGGAAGCCCAATCACCACCCTCCCCTTCACTACAGTGTTTTTACATTGGTGCCCTGCTCTCAATTTAATCAGATCCTGCTTTCAGTTTCCCTTTCTGTTCTTCTTTCTCAACTTCTGTTGATGAGTGGGATCATCCCATACTCATCTTTATCTTTCTGACTTAGCTGACTTAACATAATTCCTTCTAGCTCTGTCCAAGATGGGTCAGATTAAGGTGGGCTCATTGTTCTTAATAGCTGCATAGTATTCCGTTATGTATATGTACCACAGCTTTCTCAGCCACTCATCTGCTGTTGGGCACCTGGGTTCCTTCCAGGTTTTAGCTATTATGAATTGTGCTGCTATGTACACACATCTTTTTGGTTGGGCATTATGGAATCCTTGGTGTATATCCCCAGGAGAGGAATTACTAAGGTATATGTCTAGCCTTGTAAGAGTTCTCCAGACTGCTGTCCAGAGAGGCTGGACCAATTTACATTGCCACCAGCAGTGTATAAGGGTTCCTCTGTCCCCACAGCCTCTCCAACATTTGTTGCTGCTATCCTTTTTGATGTATGCCATTCTCACAGGAGTGAGGTGGTATCGCAACGTTTTCTTTATTTGCATCAATTTGACAATCAGTGACCTGGAACAGTTTTTCATATGTTTGTTAGCCTTTTGGATCTCCTCTGAAGTGAATGTCTTGTTCATATCATCAGCCCATTTTGGATGGGGTCATTTGCTTTTTTGGTGCTAAGTTTGCTGAGTTCTCTGTATATTTTGGTGATTAGTCTCTTGTCTGATGTTTGGCATGTGAAGATCTTCTCCCATTCTGTGAGGGGTCTCTTTGTTTGTTTAATAGTTTCTTTGGATGTGCAGAAGCTTTTCAATTTGATGTAGTCCCATTGGTTTGTTTCTGCTTTAGTCTTCCTTGCAATTGAGTTTGTTTCAGCAAAGATGTCCTTGAGGTGTAGGTGGGAAAGTGTTTCACCAATGTTTTCCTCTAAGTATTTGATAGTTTCTGGTCTAACATCCAGGTCTTTGATCCACTTGGAGTTGATTTTTGTTTCTGGTGAGATAAGGTGGTTCAATTTCATTCTTCTGCATGTTATAACCCAGTTTTCCCAACACCATTTATTGAAGAGAGCCTCCTTCTTCCATTTAATCCTTTGGGCCCCCTTATCAAAGATTAGGTGTCCATAGGTGTGGGGGTTTAGATCTGGGCTTTCAATTCTGTTCCACTGGTCTGTGTGCCTATTTTTGTTCCAGTACCAAGCTGTTTTGATGATGATGGCATTATAATATAGTTTGAGATCTGGGAGTGTGATGCCTCCGTTTCTGTTTCTTTTCCTCAAGATGGTTTTGGCAATTCTAGGTGTTTTCTGGTTCCAGATAAATGAATGTAGTTTTTATTCTATTTTCTTAAAGAAGCTTGGTGGATCTTTGTATATGGTTCTGGGGAGAATATTCATTTTGATGATATTTATTCTTCTGATCCATGAGCATGGGCTATCTTTCCATTTCTTGGTATCAGTTTCTATTTCCTTGAAGAATGACTCATAGTTTTCAGTATACAAGTCTTTCACTTCTTTGGTTAGCTTTATTCCTAGGTATTTTATTGAGGGAGGCGGAGCCAAGATGGTGACTGGAATGTAGCAGCACCCTTGGGCTCTGACATCAACTGCTAAAAAGCCTTGAAATCCTGGCCTTCAGCGGGACAAGCAAGGAGGCATCCTGCTCAGATGTCCCCACAGAACACACACCGAGCTGCAGGCCAGGCAGGGAGCTGAAGCCCAAGCCACTCCTGGAAGCACTGGACACCCTCCATGGGGGCTGTGCTCAGAAACTGACTCTGCCCCCATCTGAAGAGGGAGGACGGACACAGCTGGCCCTAGAGGCCTCTCCATCTGCGCAACATGTCTTAAGCAGAACTAAATGCTTTTATGAAGAACTCCAAGAAACATATAAGCCTTTTTGAATTTTTGGTGAGTATCCTAAAAGTTTTAGCCATCATGTCTACGATATTTTATAATTCCCCAATGTTTTCTTCAAAAAGAAAAATCATTATAGTTTCCATAAAAACCTATTCTGAAAGCAGCTATCAATGTCAGTCTGATTTTCCCTCTGCTTCAGCAGCTTCTTGACGTGAAAAAATAGAATATCCAATATGGTAATACATGCATTTTAGATATAGAAATAATAGTATAATAGTCATAGGTCCTGTAAAGGGTATTTATTTTTCTTTTCTTTAATACGTATTGTTGCTTGGATCTATTTGTTTTCAAGTTTGGGAATCATTAGTATCTATTTATGTATATTTTAATTAATTTCCCTTGAATAGTCACTAAGCAGATAACACAAGTACAAACAAATAGGCCAGGTTTTAAAATCCATAGTGTGTCTCTAGCTATACTACAGGAATTAATGCTTTGAATCCCAGTTCTTGAATGTGTTATGACAGACTTGTCATATAATTCGTTCACATAGTAGGTACTTAAAATACTACTTTGCTGAGTATAATTAGATATTACTCATACTGGCTTTAGATAATTTTTATCAATCACTCTATATGACTCTTGATTAGCATATTAAACTGTCTTCATCATTTGAGCTTCATTGTACATGGGAAGTCATATTGAAGTGAATGAAGTATATTTATGATTACAGCAAAATATACTTGCATATTTTAAATTATCTAAATGTTCACATGAATGTTCACGTGAAATGTTCTATGGTGTTATAAATGAGGAACACATTGAGTTTCATTAGTTGAGTGATTCTTTCTTCTAGCATTTGCCCTTCTTCCGTAGCCAGTCAACAGCATCAGGTTGAGCCTGATGTAAAGTTTCGAGACCTCCTTTGAATCTGGAGAGGTGGCAGTCGTTGACTATGTGGGTCATAGTCTGTCTGGAGCCGCAGGGGCAGTTCGGGTCGTCTCTGGCTCCCCAGCGATGGAACATAGCGGCGCACCGGCCATGGCCTGTTCGATAGCGATTGAGGAGGGCCCAATCATAACGTGCTAGGTCAAAGCCGGGTTGACGCTTGCAGGGGTCTGTGATGAGGTGTTTGTTCTTTACCTCAGCTGACTGCCAGCTCTGTTTCCAAGAGACTGGAACAGAGAAGTTCAGTGTAGGCGTAGGGGACCAGATTGGGTGACGAGACGTCAAGCGTTGAACAGGGTGGGCGAAGATATCCGCGTATATTGGCAGGTCCGGTCGAGCGTAGATGTGGGAAATGAACTTAGATGATGCTGCATCCCGACGAATATCTGGCGGGGCGATGTTGCTAAGAACTGGCAGCCATGGAACCGGGGTGGAACGGATGGTTCCAGAAATGATCCTCATGGAGGAATATAATTTGGAATCGACCAAGTGGACATGGGGGCTACAGAACCATACTGGGGCACAGTATTCTGCAGTGGAATAGCATAATACCAGAGATGATGATCGTAGTTGAGTGATAATATCATTAAATGGTTTTTGAAAAAAAAAAATACCATCAGAATTATTGCTAGGCCTAGATGTTGGCACGTCAAACCCACTGTTCCTGGTCGCTATTTTTTTTTCAATTTATGTTATTTGATAGTAGAGAGAGAAATTGAGAGCACTGGTAGGGGGAGGTTTGTGAGGGAGAAAGAAAGAGGCATACCTGCAAACCTGTTTTACAACTTGTGAAGCTTTTCTCCTGCTGCTGGGCTTTCATCTGGAATTTTTTTCCTGATTCATTTCTGCAATGTTTCTTCTTGGTTTAACCATTATTTTTGGTGTGCTATGAGGTCTCCTCTCAGTACTTTTCAATCCACTAATCTCACTTGCCTGGATGGACTTTTTTCTAAGTAGGGTAGTAAGAGTTAACATTTTTGGAAATTAAAAGTTGCTTTAGTATTATCTCAATCCCTGAGGTGAAGCACAGTGGCTGTTAAACCTTCTTATCTTCTTTGTCCTCCCTGCAGACTATGGGAGCCTGAGACCTGTTAAACTATAAGTATATTGATTATATTAATCAATTACTGGTGAATAAGAGATAAAACAAGGTGGAGGCTAGATAGCACAGTTGCTATGCAAAGAAACTCCTATTCCCTGAGGGTCTAAAGTCCTGGGCCTAATCTCAGCCTAACCCCCAGATGGAGCAGAGTCAAGCTGTACTCTGTGGCTCTGTCTTTCTGAATGAATTTTGATTACTGAGGGAATTATTTACAGTTTTATTTACAGTGAAAATGCTTCTACTATATATCTGCACTCCCTGACCATCAGGGGTATAGATTTTCTCATGAGTCACCTGGCCAGCTCTCTGACCCTCAGTGTTAGTATAAGGCTTCTTTGCTGTTGTTCCAGCCCCTGAGGGGCAAGAGCAGTGGAGACTCATAGTTGTAATTTTGTGAGGCTTTAGTTCTCATCCCTTCATCAGTCTTTGTTGATAAAACTCAGATTGGATGTAGTGTTTCAACTGGCAGACTGTCGGATTGGTACCAGCTGCTCCCAAATAGGTACAGATTTTTAGTCCCAAGAATCTCTCCTTAAGTCCCTCTGTCCATGAGCCACACATGTTTGCACTCATCTGTGGCTTGGTGGGTTCCAAGAGTGATCTTAGTCTTATCTTGTTGCACTCTCAGGTGATCCTGTTTTCTGTTCCCAGTTGCGTCAGGAGAGCAAAATGCAAATGCTTCTACTCTTTACCTCCAGAAGTCTGTTCTTCTCTTTAGGTGTTCTAAACCCCCTCCTGCAGCTGAGAATCTGGGGCTCAAACCAGGATCCTTGCGAATAGTAATGAGTGTGCTCAACCAGATATGCCACTGCCAGGCTCTCAAATACATACGTTTTAAACTTAATTACTTATAATTTCTCACCAGCTCTTATTCAGTCAAAATTAAGGTTCTACATATGAATAGATTTAATACCAAGATCTTGACTTTATTGGACAACTTATTTCACATAGTTCCATTATAGTAGTCAGTGGTGGTGTAGATATGTATAAACAAACTCACTTTGAACTTGTTTATAATTTTTATTATAATTCAGTTGTAGATTTACATAAAATTATGAGAGGTGAAACAGGCATACTTTGTACCTATACCCAATGGAAATCTTGTAAAATTAGCATACAGTATTACAAGAATAATTGCATTAATATAATTAAAATATAGAACAATTTTATCACTTTAAGTATCCTTCATATTGCCCTTTTATATCCACACTGAATTATATTCTAGCCTAGTCTTTTATTTAACTCTCACAACACCAATATGTCCTCCATTTATAAAACTTTATTATTTCAATAATTGTACATAGATCTAGTAGTACAGCATGTGACCTTCTGAAATTGGCGCTTATCATTTCCTGGGGTTGCATCCAGTTTATCACACCTTACTACCATTAATTCATTTAGTTTTCTGAGAGTTATCCTCTACTACAGATATACAAGTTTATTTAACTACTTCCTCAAGGAATAGTATTTGAGCTGTCTCCAACTTTCGGATATTAGAAATATATTTGGTGTAAATATTTATGCAGAGATTTGCATACTATCATATATATCTTATAAGCTACCACAAATGCAATTGCTTTGTTGCATGGTGTCCACATGCTTAAGCTTTTGAAGAATATGACAAATTGCTTTCTAGAGGATCTGGGTAAATTTTACATTCCAACTAGTAAAATATGAATTATCTAGTTTAACTTCATCCTTACCAGTACTTAGTTTTATTATTGTATTTTATTTTAGTCATGATAGGCTCTATATATCATGGCAGTTTTAATTTGCTCTTTACTAATAACTACTTATGTTGAACGCTTTTATTTTCCAAGTGAAATTTGTTATCTGTATATCTTTGGTGAATAAAACATTTACTTAAAAGATATACATTATCACCATCCAACCAGCATGAAGTACATGATTTGAATATTATTGTAGCTATAAAAGTTTTTAATTAAAAATAGAAGTCTTCAGAGCCAGCCTTTTTATCTGCATATTTTTACCAGATATTTGAAGAGTGATTATTACTATTCTTCACAACCTTCTACAAGACAGAAAATGAGGGGTATATTTTCCTATTCATTTTTTTTTCTTTTTTTTTTAAATTTTTTATTTAAGAAAGGATTAGTGAACAAAAGCATAAGGTAGGAGGGGTACAACTCCACACAATTCCCAACACACAATCCCCATAACCCACCCCCTCCCATGGTAGCTTTCCCATTCTCTATCCCTCTGGGAGCATGGACCCAGGGTCGTTGAGGGTTGCAGAAGGTAGAAGGTCTGGCTTCTGTCATTGCTTCCCCGCTGAACATGGGCGTTGACTGGTCGGTCCATACTCCCAGTCTGCCTCTCTCTTTCCCTAGTAGGGTGGGGCTCTGGGGAAGCTGAGCTCCAGGACACATTGGTGGGGTCTTCAATGCAGGGAAGCCTAGCCAGCATCCTGGTGACATCTGGAACCTGGTGATTGAAAAAAGAGTTAACATATGAAGCCAAACAATTTGTTGAGCAATCATGGATCCCAAGCTTGGAATAGTGGAGAGGAAGTGTTAGGGAGGTACTCACTGCAAACTCTAGTGTAGTCCTGCTTTCAGGTATATATTTTGCACTAGTTTATGGATACGTGTGCACATAAGCTCTCTCTCACAGAAACTGGTGTATATCTAGGTTATGGGACTTTGTTGGAAAGTGAACTACCTGAGATGAAATTAGAGTGTACTATTAAAGGAAAGGTCTCAACCGAGTAATGAAGCTGAAGGGTTGTCATTCCACACGTGAAGTCTCTGGATACATTCTGAGGTGAAGCATGTTGAGGTAGCAATCGTTGCTTTGGTTAGGTTGTGATCGGCAGATGCAATGTTATTTGGTTTGGATTGGGAGATGCATACGGGAAAGTGGGCCCTATCCAAGGGTTCCAGGACTGGGGGAAGTAGGGGCTCTATAGTGAAGATGTGAGGTTCCTGCTGTCTTAAGGTTCAAAAAGACAATCAATAGTTAATATTATCATCACATTATTTGTTAATTGGGTTAACTTTGAAAAGTCCCTTTGTTATGGTTTGCTAGACAGTACCCAGTATCTTGTATATAGCTGTGCTATTGGAAGCTTCTAATCTACTTGGTCTAGGCTTTTGAGAGAGTCCGCATATCAAATACGTAGCCTATATATTAAAAAGATTCAGTTTGTCTTTTGAGAAACTTTGAGACATACAATTGATTTCCCCCTCTCATATTAATTAGCTACTGATTTATATGTCTACATTTTGCTAGGAGTGTACATAAACACCACTCCCACCACCAAAGGACTGTGACCCATCCCTTCCTCCCACTCCCACCCCCCACTGGCCCAGGAAGCTACATGCCTACCCCTCACCACTGGGTTTTTACTTTGGTGCCCTACTTACAATTTGATCAGGTCCTGCTTTTAGTTTCCCTTTCAGATCTTCTTAGTCAGCTTCTGTTGATGAGTGGGATCATCCCATACTCATCTTTATCTTTCTGACTTAGTTCACTTAACATAATTCCTTCTAGCTCTGTCCAAGATGGGTCAGAGAAGGTGGGTTCATTGTTCTTGATAGCTGCATAGTATTCCATTGTGTATATATACCACAGCTTTCTCAGCCACTCATCTGGTGTTGGGCACCTGGGTTGCTTCCAGGTTTTAGCTATTATGAATTGTGCTGCTATGAACATAGGAGTACACACCTCTTTTTGGTTGGCTGTTATGGAGTCCTTGGGGTATAACCCCAGGAGAGGAATTATTGGGTCATATGGAAGGTCCATGTCTAGCCTTCTGAGAGTTTTACAGACTGCTCTCCACAGAGGCTGTACCAATTTACATTCCCACCAGCAATGTAAAAGGGTTCCTCTGTCCCCACATCCTCTCCAGCATTTGTTGCTGCTGTCCTTTTTGATGTATGCCATTCTTACAGGAGTGAGGTGGTATCTTAGTGTTGTCTTAATTTGCATTTCTCTGATAATCAGTGACCTAGAGCAGTTTTTCATATGTTTGTTAGCCTTTTGGATCTCCTCTGTGGTGAATGTTTTGTTCATTTCCTCTGCCCATTTTTGGATGGGGTCATTTGCTTTTTTGCGGCTAAGTTTGCTGAGCTCTTTATATATTTTGGTGATTAGTTTCTTGTCTGATGTCTGGCATGTGAAGATCTTCTCCCATTCTGTGAGGGGTCTCTCTGTTTGTTTAATAGTTTCTTTGGATGTGCAGAAGCTTTTCAATTTGATGTAGTCCCATTGGTTTGTTTCTGCTTTGGTCTTCCTTGCAATTGGGTTTGATTCATCAAAGATGTCCTTGAGGTGTATGTGGGAAAGTGTTTTACCAATGTTTTCCTCTAAGTATTTGATTGTTTCTGGTCTCACATCTAGGTCTTTGATCCATCTGGAATTGATTTTTGTTTCTGGTGAGATAAAGTGGTTCAATTTCATTCTTATTCATGTTTCAACCCAGTTTTCCCAGCACCATTTATTGAAGAGAGCCTCCTTTTTCCATTTAATCCTTTGGGACCCCTTATCAAAGATTAGATGCCCATAGGTGTTGGGATTTACTTCTGGGCTTTCAATTCTGTTCCACTGGTCTGTATGCCTATTTTTGTTCCAGTACCATGCTGTTTTGATGATGATGGCTTTATAATATAGTTTAAGGTCTGGGAGTGTGATGCCTCCATTTCTGTTTCTTTTCCTTAAGATGGTTTTGGCAATTCTAGGTGTTTTCAGGTTCCAGATAAATGATTGTAGTGTTTGTTCTATTCTCTTAAAGAAGCCTGGTGGAACTTTGATGGGTATTGCATTAAATTTGTATATGGCTCTGGGGAGAATATTCATTTTGATGATATTTATTCTTCCAAACCATGAGCATGGGATATCTTTCCATTTCTTGGTATCAGTTTCTATCTCCTTGAGTAGCAACTCATAGTTTTCAGTATACAAGTCTTTCACTTCTTTGGTCAACTTTATTCCTAGGTATTTGATTGATTTTGCTGAAACAGTAAATGGGAGTGATTTCTGGATGTCTTCTTCTTCAGATTTAGTGTTTGCATAAAGAAATGCCACTGATTTTTGTACATTGATTTTGTAGCCTGATACCTTGCTATATTGCCTAACAACTTCCAGTAATTTTCTACTGAATTATTTAGGTCTTTCTATGTATACTATCATATCATCTGCAAATAGTGAGAGCTTGACTTCTTCCCTTCCAATCTGTATCCCTTTGATTTCTTTCTCTTGCCTGATTGCTATGGCAAGAACTTCCAATACTATGTTGAAGAGTAACGGTGACAGTGGACAGCCCTGTCTAGTCCCCGATCTGAGGGGGAATGCTTTCAGCTTCTCTCCATTGAGTATGATGTTGGCTGTAGGTTTGCTATATATAGACTCCACTATCTTGAGGAATTTCCCATCTATTCCCATTTTCTGTAGAGTTTTGAGCATGAATGGGTGTTGGATTTTGTCAAAGGCTTTCTCTGCATCTATTGAGATAATCATGTGGTTTTTGGCTTTGCTTTTATTGATGTGATGAATGACATTGATTGATTTACGAATGTTGAACCAGCCTTGCATTCCTGGGATGAATCCCACTTGGTCATGATGAACAATCTTTTTGATGTGTTGCTGTATCCGGTTGGCCAAGATCTTGTTTAATATTTTGGCATCTATGTTCATCAGAGATATTGGTCTGTAGTTTTCCTTTTTTGTTCTGTCCCTATCAGCTTTTGGTATCAGGGTGATGTTGGCTTCATAAAAGGTGGAAGGGAGTATTCCTGTTTCTTCAGTCTTATGAAATAGCTTAAGAAGTATGGGTATTAACTGTTTCCTGAAAGTTTTGTAGATTTCGTTTGTGAAGCCATCTGGTCCAGGACTTTTGTTGTTGGGGAGATTCTTAATAACGGTTTCAATTTCTTTGTCTGTGATTGGTGCATTTAGATTTTGTAGTTCTTCTTGGTTCAGTTTTGGAAGTGCATAGGTTTCTAGGAATTGTTCCATTTCTTCCAGATTCTCTAGCTTGGTGGCATATAGTTCATTATAGAAGTTTCGCAGAATTCTCTGGATTTCTGTGGTGTCAGTTGTGATATCTCCTGTATCGTATACAATTCTATTAATTTGAGTCTTCTCTCTTTTTTGTTTGGTGAGTCTGGCTAGGGGTTTGTCAATTTTGTTTAATCTTTCAAAGAACCAACATTTGGCTTCATTGATCTTTTGTATGGTTCTTTTATTTTCGATGTTGTTTATTTCTGCTCTAACTTTAGTGATTTCTGTCCTTCTGGTTGCTTTAGGGTTCCTTTGTTCCTCTTCCTCTAAGTCCTTGAGGTGTGTAGTAAGGTCGTTCATTTGGGCTTCTTCTTGGTGTTTAATATGTGATTGTATGGCTATAAGTTTCCCTCTCAGTACTGCTTTCGCTGTGTCCCAAATATTTTGATAGGTTGTGTCTTCATTTTCATTAGTTTCCAGGAACATTTGAATTTCCTGTTTGAGTGAGTCTCTGACCCAGTGGTTCTTAAGGTGCATGTTGTTTAGTTTCCAAATTCTATGTCTTTTAATAATTTTCCGTTTGTTGTTAAAAGTTAGTTTTACTCCACTGTGGTCTGAGAAGATACTTGGGATGATTTCAATGCTCTTGAATTTATTGATGCTGTCTTTGTGGTTTAACATGTGGTCTATCCTTGAGTAGGTGTTGTGTGGATTTGAAAAGAAGGTGTATTCCAGTTTTTTGGGGTGGAGGAGTCTGAAAATGTCCAAGAGGTCTATTCTGTCAATCTCTTCATTCAATTCTCTTGTATCTTTATTGGTTCTCTGCTTTGTTGATCTGTCTAATGTGAGAGTGGGGTATTGAAGTCTCCCACTATTATTGTATCACTATTGATGTATTTTTGAAATTCTTTCAATAAGTGTTTAATGTATTTAGATGGTCCCTCGTTGGGTGCATAGATGTTAATAATTGTTAAGTCTTCTTGGCTGATTGATCCTCTAATCATTATGTAATGGCCTTGCCTATCTTTTTTTACTTTATTCAATTTAAAATCTATCGTGTCTGAGATGAGAATGGCTGTTCCTGCCCTTTTTTGTGGACCGTTAGCCTGTATGATAGTTTTCCATCCTTTCACTTTAAGTCTGTGTTTATCTTGTTGTGACAGATGGGATTCTTGCAAGCAGCATATGGTTGGGTTATGTTTTCTTATCCATCCCCCCTCCCTGTGCCTTTTTATGGGTGAGTTTAAGCCATTGACATTTATTGATATTATGGATTTACTGTATTGTAGTGCCATTGTTCTAAAAAACAATTTGTTTACTCTGATATATTACAAGTATTATAGTGATGTTCTTGTTTATAAGAGGTCTTTTAGTACCTCTTTCAGGGCCGGCTTGGTGATAGTTGCCTCCTTTAACTGTTGTTCATCTAAGAAGGTTTTGATCCCTCCATCTAGCTTGAATGAAAGTCTAGCAGGATATATTATCCTTGGTTGAAACCCTTTTTCATTCAGGGCTCAATAGATATCTTGCCACTCCCTTCTGGCTTTTAGAGTTTGAGTTGAAAAATCTGCAGAAAGTCTTATGGGTTTTCCCCTGTATGTGACTTTTTGTTTTTCTCTTGCAGCCTTTAGGATCCTTTCTTTATCCTTACTTCTTCTCATTGTGACTATGATGTGTCTTGGTGTTTTCAGGTCTGGGTTGATTCTGTTTGGTACTCTCTGGGCCTCTTGCACCTTGATATCCTTTCTGTTATTCAGGTCTGGGAAATTTTCTTGTATTATTTCCTCTAGAATGTTTGCTTCCCCTTCCTCTCTTTCTTCCTCTGGCAGGCCAATTATACGAATGTTACTTCTTTTGAGATCATCCCATATGTCTCTGTTGTTGTTTTCAGTGTCTCTCAATCTCTTTTTAAGCTCTTTCACCTCTTTCTTAGTTTTCTCTAACTCATCCTCTGTCTGACTAATTCTGTTTTCTGCTTCTGTTAGTCTGCTTTCCCTTGCCTCAGCTTCTTTCTTCATTACAGCTATTTCAGCTTTCAGTTCTCTAATTGTCTCAAGATAATCAGTATTTTCCTTGGGGGTCTCAACTGTTGTTTCCCTAATACTGCCATTCCTTTCCTCCAATGTTGTTTTCATTTCTGTGATTAATAAGTTTATTATTGCTTGCATACTTTTCTTATCTATGGTTACTTCTGGCTGATTTGTGGTTTCTTCTGGGCTCTTGTCTTCATTCATTGGGGTAGCAGTTTTATTTGTTTTTAATCTACCCATTTTTTTATTTATGTGTTTCTCTCTCTTTTTTTTTAATGCTCTGTTGTTCCTCAGTTGTTGTGTTTTGAGCACAAGTAACACTGTACTAAATACCTTTATGACAATTGCACTCACCAACCTCCGGAATAACAGTAGCAACTGAAGTAAGTATTGAAGGAGTTTAATCGTTACCAGTTAGCCAAAAAATTTCTCCAGTCCGTGAAAAAATAGTAACCAAATCCCAGTGAAGAAAGAGAAAAGAAAGAGAGGATAGCAAGAATAGACAGTTATGCAAATCTACTATCCAGTGTATATTCTAGGGGTAACAAGAGTGTAAAGGGAACTAGAGCAGAGATACATGCATAGAGAGTCCACTCTGGGTCAGATTTCTTCCCCAAAGTAATTCACAAATTCAGAAAGGCAAAGAAGAAAGAAGTGTATGACAAGGAAAAAAAAATAAATAAAAGAGATAGAGAGAGATAAGAGAGAGAAAAGTGAGAAGATAAGAAGAAGGGTTGTAATTAAAGAGCAGTGCGAGGAACTTCCCAAATGTGTATCAGTGAGTTTAAAACAAACAAACAACAAAAAAAAAACCCTGTTTGGTGGTATGGGGTATCCTGCTAGTAGCTGGTCCCAGGCACTGCTTATGGGGGGGGGGGCGGCGGGAAGGATGTATGCTTGAAAATTAAAAGGAAGAAAAAAGAATTTTTTTCCCCTATTCTAATTCTTAACCCAAATTAAGTTATAGACACCTCCTTGGTGTAACCGCTATGGCCCCTTATTGGTTGGCCTGCTAAAGGCAGAAAATCCTATTGTTTACACGAGATGTGTCCAGAGCTCAAAGGCTAGCCGCTTCTCAGTCCGCCATCTTCCGGGAAACCCCCCCCCCTCCAGACTTTTTTAAAGGATTTCTCAAAAATGAAAACTAGCTCCAAGTCCTTTGATCCAATGAGAGCTATACTCAAAAAGTCTTTGGATCCGTTCTCAGGGTCGGTGGACCCTGGAGATTCCCAAGGGAAAGCCCCTGAGCTAAAGTGCTCTCTCTGGGTCCTCTGCCCACCCGCCGCGCTCTGCAACTGGCGGAGGAGCCGCCTTCCTGGGTGGGCGGAGGACAATGCCCGGCGCACTCGCCTTGCCCGGCACCCTGGGAATTCTGGAACCCCGCTAGTCCGTGTCACCTTTACTCTAATTCTTAACCCAAATTAAATTGTACTCACTTTTTGGTGTCACCCCTTATTAACTGGACTGCTAAAGGCAGAAAATCCTACCGTTGCCGATGATGCGATCCGAGCGCTCGCTGTTAGCGACTTCTCAGTCCGCCATCTTCCTCTCCCTCTTTCCTATTCATTTTGTGAAGCTAATCTAACATTAATACTAAATCCAAAATGAGAATAAATCTAAATAAATTTCAGATCAATACACCTCATGCACAAATCTTCTACAATACACTAAACACTTTCTCTAAAAAGAGATCTATAGTTTTCAGAGGGAGGGTACAGAACCTTGTTTTTTCAGGGGGGAGGGCACAGAAAATTGGTAATATGGCTGTAATTTTAGGAAGTTGAAAATCACTATCAGGCTACTAAATTAAAAATATTAATAAAAGGGAGTTGTGCAGTAGCAAGGTGGTTTAAGCCCACCTGACGCAAAGTGCAAGGATAGGCCTAAGGATCCTAGTTCGAGCCCCTGTCTCCCCACCTGCAGGGGAGTCATTTCACAGGTGGTGAAGCAGGTCTGCTGATCTCTGTCTTTCTCTTCCCCTCTGTCTTCCCCTCCTCTCTCCATTTCTCTCTGTCCTATATAACAAAGATGACATCAGTAACAACAACAACAATAACTACAACAATAAAAAGGCAACAAGGACAGCAAAAGGGAAAATAAAAAATATTAACAAATATAATTAATCAGTATGTATAAGACAATATAATACTCTGGGAGTATTCCAAGGATGCAAGGCAAGTTCAATATTCACAGGTGAATCAGTGTAATTCAACATGTTAACAAGCTAAAGAAAGAATATGTGATCATATCAGCTGGAGTTGATGTATTTGACAAATTCAACACACACACTCATGTAAGTCTTATCAAGTAGAAGTACATAGAACTTCAAAGACTTATAAAAATTTACTAACACACAACTAATTAATATTATACTTAATGGTGACTTTTCCTCTAAGATTGGGTGCAGAACAAAACTCCCTACTTTGATGACTCTTATTGAATCACATTTTCTCTTTGTAGTGGTTCATTAGGGAAATAATGATTTAGAAGGCAGTTCTTTACCCAAAGGCTCAATTCATAGTTCTTACTCTTTTTGAAATATTTTATTTATTATTATTTATTATTGATTTATAAGATTTTAAGGGGTATAATTGTAATATGGGCCATAATTTTATACAGTTTCCACCACCACAGTTATTTGTCCCATTCCCTCTAGTGAAAACTTGCCTATTATTTATCCCTCTGAGAATATGGACTAAAATTCCTTTGAGGGTTCAGAAAATGCAAGTTCTGACTTCTGCAAATGCTTCTCCTCTGGACATGGGTGCTGGAAGGTCAATCCATACATCCAGTATGTTTCTATCTTTCTCTAGTGCGGTAGGGTTCTGGAGAGGTGAGTTTCCAGAAAGGCCTGGTGTGGTCATCTTCCCAGGGAAAGATGGAATCATAGTAGCATCTGGAACATGGTGGCTGAAAATGCAGTAACATGGAAAACTGGACAAAATGTTTAATGAATAGGAACCATAAAGTAGGAATAGAACAGATGAAAATAGAGATCTAATTAAGGTAGAAGAAAGCTAGCAAGTCTACTTAAGAATGTTCCTAGGAGCGTTTGTCTTAATAATTTTTCTTTGAACTTAATAGGTATCGTGGTGATAGCAGAACTAGTAAGCAGAACTAGCACAGGGAGCTGCTCACAAACTTGAAGAAGATATGCAAATGCAATTATTTATTTATCACAATGATCTAACTTGGGATCCATATCCATTTATATTTAGCTCAGGATCCTGTACAATGCCTGAGTTCCTGCCAGACAAATCACAGTCCAACATCACAGCTGGGAACATTCTAGGTTTCACTTATTTCAGAGCAAGTGTTCTTCGAGTACAGAGAAGGATGACCGAGCCTTCCTTCAGAGAGTATTTAAGTCCCTACCATTGCTATTTAATAGTGTGGGTACTGTCCTGAAGAAGTCTACAAAAGTGCTTATAATGAATTTTCCAGTGGGTATGACAAATGATGTTAGAAAGAGGGATCTATCAGAGATCTAGGCCCATATTATCTATGGCAGAATCCAATTATTCCATTTCTAGGATTCTGGGTGATGAGATGGCCAGATAGTGGCCAAAGAGATCATCGTTAAATGAGCCAGTCTCTTGTTCTTATCCAGATTTTGTAGTCATTTCTTTATCTGACAAACTTAGGCTTTCTTCCAGTTGTTAAAGTGTTAAGTGTCTTTTATTGTATCCTAACCAGTACTAGGTTTATGAGATCTGGCCTCAAGTTAGCCAAGATAGATCCAGGACTCTAGTTGGGGCTCAGTTAGCCTCAAGTTTTTCTATATTTATTTGTTTGTTGATACTAACAAGGGTTGTCATAGGGACAATAATTATTCTTTACTAAATATATAGTATTTTCCAGTGTAACTCTTGACCATTTGTGTAGTATTTTTTCTGAAGCTTGTCAATGATGGGAGAATATTTCTTCCTCCCTCCCTTCCTTCTAGCCTTCCTTCTATGTGTATAGTTAATTTAGTAGATAAAGTAATTGAGGGGAGTGGAATAAGGGGTAGGAGAGGAAGGTATTTAGGCCTAAGTAATAAATATATAATTAGGAATTTATGATACCTTCATTAGGCCACTCCACTAGAACATCAGGCCTCTTAAGTCTAAATCTAATCTCAGAGGGCTATGAAGCACTTTTACTCTGAAGTATATAACTGTCCCTTGCTTATGGATACATGTACACATGTACTTAGTACCCTAGGTCCTAGCCTATTGTTAGTATCTGTAACTGTGCTAGAAAATGTGTCATCTGAATTGGAACTAGGTAGGCCCATGTATTAGGTAAGATCTCACTGAATTACAGGAGCTGAGAGATTGGCATCTCATGTTTGGTGTCTCTGGAGACAATCTACAGTAACAAGTCAGTAGCAGCATAACAGTATGGAAATACCTGTATACTGATTTAGTTGAGGTCAACAGAGGCACTATAATAGGATAAAGTATCAGAGAGAAAAAAAAATCAAGAAATATATGAGCATAGGTTCTAGAAATAGACAAAATATGGATCATAAGGGAAACAGATCACTGAACAGACGCCAGTTTGCTTTCCGAAAGTTCCATCTTAGTTTCTCCGAGCACAGAATCAGTGGGAGCTGGAGACCAATGTGGATGATAGCTGGGCGGTGATGACTGTGTGGGAAGATCTTGAGAACTTGTCTCATAGCGGGAAAGGCTTGGCCGTTGACTGTGCTAATCCAGCACAGGTCGGGTGACGAGTCTTTATTCCATCTAGCACTGTGAAAAGAGCCTGGCTGTTTGGGATCGTATAATAGGGAGAGGTCATTCACTGAAGCCCAGTCAGCTAAGATAGAGCCGTCAGCACGAGTGGAGGAACATCCCCAGTTTTGGTGATGACTATTAAAGTCTCCAATGTAAACAGCTGGGTGATTAGGGCTAGGCAGGACCTCATTATCCCATGAGGCACTGGGAGGCTTATATACGTTGACAAGCTGAATAGTTCCAATAGTAATGGAGTCGTAGAACGTCAAAGAGGCCGTGTGGTAAATGTCTGCAAGACATGATTTGGCGTAGATGGCTCCGCCATGTTTAGGATGGAGATTATAGCATATTAAATCGAATCCACTGATGGTGAATCGAGCAGCTTCATCGACTGCTATATGTGTTTCTTGTAGGCAGATAACATCTGCCTGATGCTGTATCACCAATTGACCAATAAGAACACGTTTGGCAAAGGACAGCCCCTCAACATTAAGTTGGAGGACTCGAAGAGCAGGACCAACAGCTTGAAAGCTGTCAGGAGCTGCTTGTTGCTGGCTTTGAAAGTGACTGGGATCCATGTGGATTCAGTCGGCTAGGAAGGATCATCAGTTTCCCCAATGAATGGGTACTCACGAGATGCACCACGGGAAGGTCGATCCAATGCATCCCCCCAAGCCTTTCCCGCTACGAGACAAGTTCTCAAGATCTTCCCGCATAGTCATCACCGCCCAGCTATCATCCACATTGGTCTCCAGCTCCCACTGATTCTGTGCTCAGAGAAACTAAGATGGAACTTTCGGAAAGAAAACTGGCATCTGTTCAGTGATCTTACCAACAAATCTATTCCTACAATTCCAATTAACTCTATCCCCTCTGAAGATTCCTACAGGCGCTTCCGCCAAGCCATCTTCAAAGCAGCATCCCAAGCCATTCCTCGTGGGAGACATGCTAACTATACGCCTTGTCTTGATGCTGAATGCGAGCAACTACTAAAGCATTATGATGAGTTGGGCGACCCAGATGTGGCTGACCACCTCATTGCCTCCCTGGATGCAGCACGCCGAGCCCGCTGGCAACTACTCACGGAAAGTCTGAACTTCACCCACTCAAGTAGGAAGGCCTGGAAGCTTCTTCACAGACTGGGTGCAGGTAGCCAACCCCCTCCCGTCTCCCATCCTCCCATATCTCCAAACTCAGTGGCCAGTCACCTAACTCAAGTTGGACATGCTAAGATCGACCCAGTCTGGAAAAGAGAAATTTCCCATGAGTGGTCATCCCACTTCCGGTTATCTTGTCATCTCCAAAACTCTCTCCCTTTACACTGTCTGAACTGGAAGACACTTTGAAGAGGGTTAAACCAGGAACAGCTGCTGGCTATGATAACATCACCCCAGAACTCATTCTTAACCTGGGTCCCGTGGCAAAGAAGTGCCTCGCTTCATTCCTGTCCCACATCTTGGAATCTGAGTCTATGCCCAAAGTTTGGCGTCGTGTGAAGATTATAGCGGTTTTGAAACCAAAGAAAGACCTAACACTGGCCACCAGCTATACACCAATTTCTCTCCTCTCCATGTGTTACAAACTCCTTGAGAGACTGCTTCTGTCACGTATTTCTCATCTTACAGAGAAATTCCTATCACCCGCCCAAGCTGGTTTCCTCCCAGGAAGATCTACCTGCGAACAAGCCATGGCCCTCTCAACTTACATTGAAGATGGATTCCAGAAGAATTTAAAGACGGGTGCTGTCTTTGTTGATCTCACAGCAGCCTATGACACGGTCTGGCACCGTGGTCTCCTAGTCAAGCTCTCAAGATGCCTGCCTCCATGGGTGGCCAACACTATATCGTTTCTTCTCCAAAACAGAAGATTCCGGGTGCATCTGGGTGACAAGTCTAGCAGATGGAGACTTGTCTCAAGTGGCCTCCCCCAGGGCTCTGTTCTGGCTCCTAAATTATTTAATATTTACGTCAATGACCTGCCAGAAACTTCTTCAAGGAAGTTCATCTACGCCGATGACATCTGCTGTGCAACTCAGGCATCCAAGTTCAACATCCTCGAGGAAACACTCACAAAAGACATGTCTCTGATATCTGATTACTGTAAAAAATGGCGACTAATCCCTAGCACTGCTAAAACGGTATCATCTGTTTTCCATCTACACCATGCCTCAGCCTCGCGTGAGCTTAATGTGCAGCTTGGCGATACGAGAATCCGGCATGAAGCCCAGCCAGTCGATCTTGGCGTTACTCTCGATCGCACCCTGTCATTTCAAGAACATCTCATAAAAACTGCAGCAAAGGTGGGCGCGAGGAATAACATCATTGCAAGACTGGCCAGCTCCTCATGGGGCGCGAGTGCTTCCACACTATGATCATCATCTCTGGCATTATGCTATTCCACTGCAGAATACTGTGCCCCAGTATGGTTCCGTAGCCCCCATGTCCACTTGGTCGATTCCAAATTATATTCCTCCATGAGGATCATTTCTGGAACCATCCGTTCCACCTCGGTTTCATGGCTGCCAGTTCTCAGCAACATTGCCCCACCAGATATTCGTCGGGATGCGGCATCATCTAAGTTCATTTCCCATGTCTACTCTCAACCGGACTTGCCAATATACGTGGATATCTTGGCCCACACTGTTCAACGCTTGACGTCTCGTCATCCAATCTGGTCTCCTACGCCTACACTGAACTTCTCTGTTCCAGACTCTTGGAAACAGAGTTGGCAGTCAGCTGAGGTAAAGAACAAACACCTCATCACAGAACCCTGCAAGCGTCAACCCGGCTTTGACCTAGCACGTTATGATTGGGCCCTCCTCAATCGCTATCGAACAGGCCATGGCCGGTGCGCCACTATGTTCCATCGCTGGGGAGCCAGAGATGACCCGAACTGCCCCTGCAGCTACAGACAGACTATGACCCACATAGTCAACGACTGCCACCTCTCCAGATTCAAAGGAGGTCTCGAAACTTTACATCAGGCTCAACCTGACGCTGTTGACTGGCTACGGAAGAAGGGCAAATGCTAGAAGAAAAAGAAGGGAATTAGAAAGAGTTCCTTATAGTCTTAGAAAGAGTTTAAAAGAGCATTAATTAATTATTATTATAGTCAAGGACACATACCAAATTGTCAACAGAAATAAAATACAGAGTAATGGTAAATATAGTGTAGCTATTAGTTTCAGTATAATGTTAATGGTATCAAATATATACTCTGAGTTCTATCATCATCTTTTACTATTTAATATTGTTATCTACCATCTATCTATATTCCTCACATTGAAAGAGGATAAAAACCTGATCCTTGTTAGTATGGAACAGTAGTCAGTAATAAGATTGTGGATCTACCATTATGTAAGAAATCACACAAAAATAAAACACTGATATGCAAACTTAATCAATTTAAAGGCATCAAGGACATACAGAAAACTTAAAATTGATCAGAGAGAAATAGTTACATTTTGTAAACAAGTAGATATAATACACTTTGTAAACAAGAATTATTTGCCAAAGAAGAGTGGATTAATGTTTACTAATAAGATTATCAACATTATCACAAACAAGTTATAAGACCAATCTATATTTGTTTGTTAATGATTTAATATAGATTTTCAAAATTATAGGACAACAGGGGTATAATTTCATACTGTTCCTGCCACCAGAGTCCCTAATCCCTATTCCCTCCTTTGGAAATGGCAGTGGCTTTCACAAAGTCACAGACATAAGTCAACTATTATTTCTATAACTATATGTGTACATATATTTGCCCATTTCTTTTATGGTCCTGCCCTCTCCTCCTCTCCAAGTTAAATCTATACCTATTGACACTTTAAAATGTCCTTCCTTTTTTTCCTCTTCTCTCTCTGGATCCTGATGGAATTGAAGCTCAATCTAATTTAAAGGAGTGGAGAAATGACCTCAATTAATTTGAGGAGCTGAAATATCACACATCAAAGGAAATGGTTAGAAAGAAAGTAGTAATAGTGAGTACTTTTATGCCATATAATCCACCATTCATGACACCTAAGGTTTTCAAATTCCCCAAACTCTTCCACAGTAAAGAATATGCAGTACAATCAGATACCACATAATATCTTACATTTGTGCTGGGGCACACGTGGAGTGGCTCCAACCAGGGGGTAAGCCTCAGACCCTCCCTTGTTGGCTGAAGAGACTGCCCGACTCAGAAAAGAAGGAAGCAGGGAATATACTGGTACGAACATTCATTTATTGGGAGAATAGTACAGATTTTTATAGAGAATTAAACAAAAACATATTTCACATATGTCAGAGTTTACAGGTTTCTTAAAGGTCAGCCTGCCCCTATGGTAGGGGGCTGGTATGACAAAAATCGATGAGATACATATAGGTCAAAACGATTAGTCTCCATGATGCCGGAAAGTTAATTATCCAAAGGCATTTGAGAGAAGCATAGGGGTTAAACCAAGAGGGTGAGGTAGAGAAGAAGAAAAACAAAATTTGTTGTAAATCACAGATATAAAAGGACACAAAGAAATAGAATTTGGGGTTTTCACTGCCTGGTGTTGGGGAGGTGTATGATAGAGTGTGTTCTCCTTTATGATCAAAAGGTGAAGTGGATGTGTGAACTTTGAGTAAACCCTAAAGCAGGTATCCATTTGGCCTACTGCTAGCAGGGGAAACTAAGTGTGAGAGGCTTGTAGGCTTTCTGTGAGCTTGAGAGACTAACAAGGAGAAACTAAGTCTGGGAGACTTTTCCCTCTTCGCTCATCTCTATAAGGAAAGAGACTAACAAGTGAGGTGTTTTTCCAGACCTCCATCCAAGGATGGGAGAGCTCCCCTAAGCTCTACCAAGCTTTCGCATAGTCCCACACATTTGAATCAAATTTGTAATGTTAAAATTTTTATTTTTAGGACTTTTGGTAAATTTTAGTAATTTACCAATTTTTACAAAAGTATAAGATTCTAGGAGTATATTCACATGTATACATTCTGTGTCTAAATCACCACAGCCTTTACTTCCAAAGTAGTTGTGGAGAGACAAGAGGAAATAATTTTATATGTGTTTGTATGTGAGAGAGTAGAGCAACACTCAGGGATATGCATTGCTAGAGCTTGTAGCCAAGGTTTCATGAATGCAGATCCACACCTTAACCAGCAGGAGTTTTCATTTTTTCAAGGTATTTTCACCTTCACATTTAAAAAAAAATTTTTTTTAATATTTATTTTATTTATTTATTCCCTTTTATTGCCCTTGTTTTATTGTTGTAGTTATTATTGTTGTTGTTTTCGTTGTTGGATAGGACAGAGAGAAATGGAAAGAGGAGGGGAAGACAGAGGGAGGAGAGAAAGACAGACACCTGCAGACCTGCTTCACCACCTGTGAAGCGACTCCTCTGCAGATGGGGAGCCGGGGTTCGAACCAGGATCCTTATGCCGGTCCTTGTGCTTTGCGCCACCTGCGCTTAACCCGCTGCACTACAGCCCAACTCCCTCACCTTCACATTTTTAAATATAAGCTCTGATAAATACAAGGGTAACTTTTTCCAGTCTTACTACTGAGGAAACAGATGTCAATTTTATATGACTTTCTAAGACAAGGAAAGTCTACAAAATAAAAAGCACAGTCAGAGCCTTAATATAGATATGCCTTATAAAGTACTGCTTCCATGTCTTTAATTTATCTACCTGGACAAAATGAACTAGAAATTACTGTAGATATATTTGTTAAGAAGTGTTAGCTGTTAATGTCTAATGTCTATTCATGACATTATGTTAATGGAATTTTTTAATTGACTATAATATAGAAGACATATAGACTACTGAAAGTGTATTCTCCAGCAGATTCTAATATACAACACATCACTTTAAATGAGACACAGCATAAGAAATAGGTTTATATATTGAATTATAAATACATAATTCAGTTGAGTAAAATTTAATTTATTACATACAAATATTTTGCTATCTACTTAGAAATTTCTATAAGATGAAATTGTCTATAAAATGATAGTTTCTGGCTTACTATTCTCTCAGGGTCATTTTGTATTTTATAAACTCTCTACCCTGGCTTTTTTTTTTAATCTGAGAATAGAACACAACTGGGTAAATAAGTTACTTTTAATCGGAATAAAGCAATGAGATTTTGAATAATAAATTTTTTGATCCTCAAACTTTACTGAATATAATTTTATTTTATTTTTGAAATTTAAGTATATATTCCTGATAATATTAGGATTTCTCAAAAATACAGTTTGCTATTTCTGACCCGTGTGTGATGCAACCAGTCTTTTGAATCATTTGTGTTCACTACACTTGGTTTTCTGAGATAAAGTGCAAGAGTTAACAAATTATATGAAATTTATCTGTGTCTACATGTACAAATAATGATTTTAATGGTTTATTTTTATTTGTTATTTAATATTTATTTACAAGATTGGCAAAGGGTGTAATTGTAATAGGGTTGTAATTCCATACAGTTTTCTTCACCAGAATTGTGTGTCTCATCTCCTCCATTTGGAAACTACCATATTGTTTATCTCTCTCTGGAAAGATGGACTAAAATTATATATTGGTGTAGAGGTGGGAGTTCTGGCTTGTGTAATTGCTTCTCTGCTGGACATTGGCACTGGCATGTCAATCCTTACCCCCAGCCTGTTTCTATCTTTCCCTAGTGGGGCAGGGCTCTGGAAAGATGAGGTTTCAAGAATCAGTGGTGAGGTCCTTTGCCCAGAGAATTCATGATGGAATCATAGTAACATCTAGAACTTAGTGGAAGAAATATAGTAAGATAGAAAAAGGGACAGAATGTTTAAAAAGCAGGAACTGTAAGGTAGGAATAAAGCAGATGAAAGTAGGAATCTTAGGGTATAAGGAAGTTAGGAAGTCTGTTTAGGAATGCTATTTTTTATTGATTGATTTAATAATAATCAAGACAGTAGGATAAGAGGGGTGCACTTCCACACAATTCCCACCACCAGAGTTTTGTATCCCATTCCCTTCATTGGAAACTTTCCTGTTCTTTATTCCTCTGGGAACATGGACCCAGAGTCATTATGGGGTGCACAAGGTGGGAGGTCTGGGTCTGTGATGGCTTTTCTGCTGGACATGAGTGTTGGCAGGTCCACACATCCTCCCAGTCTGTTTCTCTTTCCCTAGTTTGGCAGGGGTCTGAAGAGGTGTGCTTCCAGGACACATTGGTGAGGTCATATGTCTAGTGAATCAGGTTGGCATCAGTGTAGAATCTGCAATTTGTAGCTGAAAAAGCACTAAGATATAAAGCAGAACAAAATTGTTTAATAATCCTGAATCTAAAGGTAGGACTATAGCAGATGAGATTTGGGGTCTCCAATTTGGAAAAATCTGGTAGGTCTATTTTAGGTATAATCCAAAGGGCCCATGACTTTTCAAATTTTTGCCTGAGCTCAAAATCTATCATGCAGGTGGGTTAAAGGTATTGTCTGGGAAGATCATATCATAATTGCAAATAGAACTAGAAAGCTAGCTCAGGGCAGAGATTAGCTCCCAAATATGGCAAAAGTAAATAAATATTGTTAACTGTAAACCCCACTGATTAGATCTGGGGCCCATATTCAGCACAGGAACCTGTGTAACCTCTGCTTCCCTGTAGGTCTGATCTTGCATTGTGTCAGAGCATTCTAGGATGAATTCTTTGTAGGAATAGTCTTCCTAGAGTGGCACAGTATGTTGACCCAACCTCCCTTCAAAGAACTGGGCAGTTTCTATCAATGTTGTTCCACATTGAGGACAAAGTCCTGTAGAGGCCAACAACGGGGTCCACTATGTTGTTCTTGATGGAGATGACCAGTGACAGTGGAGAGAGGGATTTGTTAGAGGTCTAGGCTTATCATGTCTATGTGTAAATCCCAGGATTCTCTGACAGGGACCTGGATGATAGGATGACCTTTTAGTGAACAAAAGAGCCAACAATGGGAGTCGGGAGTCAGTGCAGCGGGTTAAGCGCATGTGGTGCAAAGCGCAAGGACCAGCCTAAGGATCCCGGTTTGAGCCCCTGGCTTCCCACCTTGACACTCCCCCACCTGTAGGGGAGTCGCTTCACAAACGGTGAAGCAGGTATGCAGGTGTCTATCTTTCTCTTCCTCTCTCTGTCATCCTCTCCTCTCTCCATTTCTCTCTGTCCTATCCAACAACAACAGCATCAATAACAAAAATGATAAAACAACAAGGGCAACAAAAAGGTAATGAATAAATGAATGAATGAATGAATGAATAAATAAATAAATAAATAAATAAATAAATAAAAGAGCCAACCTTAAAGTGTGTGGGTCTCTTGTCCTTATCCAGCTTTCATAGTCCTTATCTTGTCTAACATGATTAGCTTTGGAATGACTGAGGGAAGTGACATTGGAAGTAGATGAGGAGGGTATCTAGGTCTAAGTAGAAACTATTTGATTAAGTACTTTATGGTACCCAATAAAAAAGATGTACAACATGTATTTTTGGGTCTTTCTACTTGCTTGCTGCACTTAACGAGTCACTGCAAACTATTGTGCACTTTTAAATTAACATATATATTATTCCTTGTCTTATTGCATGTGGATATGTGTTCTCTCTCATGGGCCTTCGTCTATATCTCGGTTCTGTGGCTTTCTTAGGAAGTCTACCACCTGATATGGAATTGAGGAAACCTATTAGCTAGGAACAGTCTCACCAGAGTACTGGAGTCAAAGGGTTGATGTTCCATGCCCGGCTTCTCTGGACACAATCCGGAATGAAAGGTGTCCAAGTGGTATTGACTACATTGATTTGATTGAGCTCTGCAGATGCAGAGAAGCATTTAGGAAAGTGAGCCCCACACCAGAGGTTCCAGGACTGAGAGAAATACGTATTTTATAGAGAATTAGGAAGGTTCGTACTGTCCTAGAGTTTAAGAAGGCAATAAATAATTATTACTGTAACTAAGTTATTTGGAAATTTGGTTGACTTAGAAAATCCCATTGTTAGGATTGTCTGTATCATATAAGACCTTACCATGATTTATGTCATTTAACACTATTTACATATAGTTGTATCTTATATAGTGACACAACCAGTTGCTTCTGGTCTCTCTTGACTTAATATTTCAAATAAATGGTCATTTTTAGAAATGTATTAACAACTTAAGCTCACTGTTAAAATTAAATCAGGTTACCAATTTGAAAACTTAAGTGCTTAGATTGAAGGAATGAGACACTCAGAACTGGGGTCTATATATCAAATTGATCAAGACTTTCAATCTATTTTCTCTTCTCATATTGATTAAATAGTGATTTATAAGATTATAAGTTAGTAGGAGTGTAAATTAAATCCATTCCTGCCACCAATGTTCTGTGTCTTGCCCCCCATCCTAATATAGTGAAGCTGAAAATCTTCCCTCATCCTCCATCCAGAGGTTTTTACTTTGGTGCAATTTTCCAAATTCAGTCAGATTCTACTTTTATATGTCTTAATAATCTTTGCTTAGAATTGATAGCTAATATTGTCTGGGAAGAAACTACAAAAAAATTTTAAGTAAAATGTATATTTTGAATACATGACTATCCAATAGTTAAGGGAATTTTGTCAATTGTTTTCAGAATTATGATTTAAGTTGCCCTGTTCTAGAATCCAGACTCTTGTTTTGTTTACAGATATTACTCCAGTTTCCTTTAAAAACAGTATTTTGAAAGTTACTTAAGACTAAGTGCATATGAATCAATCCTGCAATGTGTGAAAGCCACATTGGAATATGGTCCTCACAGCACTGTGCTGTGGTGTCTTCTCCTCTCTTTCTCTGTCTGAAAATTTTGGAGGTTTGTCCACAATGGTGAAGCTGAGATTAAAGACAAAAACAAGTTTCCACAAATTCAAGAATTTTTTTTTATCCCTACTTTCTCAAAATGTCTTTGCTTTTAATAAGGGAAGGTATAGTATTGTTGTTTTCAAAATTTTATTATATATTGAAAAACCACTGCTAAGCAACATAACAAATGAAATAAAAATTGCTGCTATATCTTAATAGGAAAGTGCTAATTGAAATGAGAGTCAAAGTGGCAGGGTTCCAAAGTGCTGTACTGAATCTAATGCTGCCACTCACTAGTCGTGATTGCCTATGACTAGTGAGTGTGAGATATACAGGTAAGAACTTGAGTGAATTAAGAATCTCTTTAAAAGAGTAAAGTATAAATGTGTGTATTAAGTTATATATATATCTACTTTTTTGCTCTGTTGTTTATGGGCATACGCCTGCATCTTTTCCTTTAGCCTTTTCAGTGGTTCCTTGATCAGATTGCAATTGATTCACTGAAACCCATTAGTTCATTATCAAAGTAGAATAACATTCAAAGTAGAAACAAAGTTGATATGGTTATAGCATAATTTATTTAAAAGGGTTTTATACTTGGCCATAGTAGAGCTTCTGGCTGGGGAATCGAGTATCCGTTTTTATCCAGAAACACTTAGTCAGTTTTATAACTATGCTTCAATAGCAGATTGGAAAGTGGATGTAGAAAACAGAAGACTACCTATTTCACACTGTATTTCTTTGGAAGAAAATATAGTTTAATGGAGAAGCACTGTGCAAGGAAGAAGAATACTCAGCTCTAGATAAAACCCCATTTAACCTGAACATAACACTGGAAATCATGTGTGTTTACTACCTTAATATGCAGCAGGGGAAACCCTCTCTTTGGGTTAAATAATAACAAACAATTTTGTGAAAAATTTAGAAATCATGTTTGATACATGTTTTTCAATAGTGAAGATATCAAGGTCATTCTTAACTTCTTTTTCGACTTCTTCAGTAACCCTTGTGTTGTTCAAAATCAGGCTGTTTCATCTCCAGACTTTGCAGGTGTTCCCTTTTTTTCATTTTGGGGTTTACTTCTTTTAAAAAAATATTTATAGAATGAAAAATATCGGGAGTCCGGTGGTAGCACAGCGGGTTAAGCGCAGGTGGCGCCAAGAGCAAGGACCAGCATAAGGATCCCGTTCTAGCCACTGGCTCTCCACCTGAAAAGGGATCGCTTCACAGATGGTGAAGCAGGTCTGCAGATGTCTCTCTTTCCCCTTCTCTGTCTTCCTCTCCTCTTTCCATTTATCTCTGTCCTAGCCAACAACAACGACAGAGGTGACAACAATAATAATAACTACAACAACAATACCGGTCCCTATCTTTCCCTAGTGGGGCAGATCTCTAGAGAGATGGGGTTCCATGACACGCTAATGAGGTTCTCTGCCTAGGGAAGTCAGGGTGGTGTCATAGTAGCATCTGCAACTTGGTGGATGAAAAAGAATTAAGATATATAGTCAACAATTTGTTTGGCTTTGTATGTTAACTCTTTTTTTCAGTCACCAGGTTCCAGATGCTAACATGATGCCAACCGGACTTCCCTGGGCAGACGACCTGACCAATGTGCCCTGGAGTCCCCTTTCCTCAGAGCCCTGCCCCACTAGGGAAAGAGAGAGACAGGTTGGGAGCATGGATGGACCTGCCAACACCTATATTCAGAGGGTAAGTAATTATAGAAGCCAGACCTTCCACCTTCTGCACCCCATAATGACCCTGGGTCCATACTCTCAGAGGAATAAAGAATAGGAAAGCTATCAGGGGACAGGATGGAATACAGACTTCTGGTGGTGGGAATTGTGTGGAGTTGTATCCTTCTTATCCTATGGTTTTTGTCAGTGTTTTGTGGTGACCCCAGCAGGAGTTTGGGACTATTAGCATACAGATGAATTCACCCTGAGGAGGTGCTTCAGAGAAGGGAATGTATAAAAGCAGGAACTTTGAGCTTGTGGACTCTTTTTGGCTGCTGCTGCTGCTGCTGCTTCTGGTCAGAAGCTTCTTCTGGTCAGGTATCCCCCATGGCTGCTTTTCCTGGGAACTGAACACCTGTGACTCTGCTAGCCGGTAAACTTTTAGTCACCTCTACAGCCATGAGCAACCTTTACCAGAACTTAAACTGTTTATCTTATGGGACTAAACTTTGATAACCATATTCAGACTTTATAGACCTAGCATATGCTTAACCCTTGATTATAAGTGCTTATTTTGCCTTTTACCTGTTTCACCCTAATAAACCGTGTATTGATTAAACCAGTTCCCAGCTCCTGCTGTGAATTCTTCTATATGCCCCACAAGCAGCCCCAACCCCCACACCTCTTTTTAAGTTAAATTACAACAAATGGTGTCTCAACGTATTGCAATTTTTTTATCCCACCCCTATTTTAGTTGTTTGACTTTAATTTCACCCTACCCACTTTTTGTTCTATGTGGTCTAACTTTACCTCCCACGTATTGAGTTACTAGGTATGGTCCACTTTGATTTTCCCACTGGGTGTCCCAAAAGTGTTTTAAGGTTTTAAACCTACCCCCATGTGGTTCAGAATTTAATCTGCTCCCATGTGTTTCTGTGGTTGCCTACTCCTTTTTGCTGTTGTTGTTAGTTTTTCTGCTAAAGGCAGTTTTTTCCTTGACTTTTATTTACCATGTGTTAATTTTTTTCTTTTTGCCCCCATATCCTTTACCACTTAACTTTACTTTAAGCTGATCAACGACCCAACACACATATGCTAATTCTTGGTAAGTGACAATTTTAAGCTTTCTTTTACTCTCACCCTTTCTGACTGCCACAATGGGTATATTGCATTCTAAAGAAGAGAGTTTTCACCTCAGACAGTTGAAAGAAACTTTAAAGATATGTAAAGTTCAGTGTTCTGGCCAACAATTAAGAAAGTTGTTAAATATAATAGAAGTGATTTCTGGGCCTCTTCCCAAAAATACAGCTATATCAGTTGAGATATGGACACAAATTGGAGATTATTTATTGAAAAATATTGGTGTAGTCACAGCAAAACAACTTCGGACTTATAAGCTCTGCCTTTCTGCTCTAAATCAATTACAGGCTTCTTTGCAGGACTATTCCCTAAATCCTCAGACTTCCAATTCCACTTCTCCTTCCTCCTTTTCTCAGACACAAACTGTTTCTATCACACCTGAAACTCAAGCATTCTCACATTTTTCTACTGAGCCTAAACCAACTAACCTGCCTTTATATGGACCTTATCTATACTGCCTCGCTATTCCATACACCACTCTGCCACCACAATCTTTGATCCATGGAAATGATTTCCTTAGCCCAGACCCCCCTGTTTCCTCCATGCAGCCTCTAGGGCCTCCACCTCCACCCCCTGTTTTGCCCCCACCTCCACCCCCTCTTCTTGTGTGTTCACCACCCTCCCTTCCTCTCACACTTCAACAGGCTACCCCCTGTGACCCCACACCATTTAACCCATCCTTACAACTACCACCTCTTCCTACTATGCCATGTGACTCACTCAACCCCTTCCTAACTCACCTTCCTCATTCTCCCTTGACTTCACCTGCTGTAGACACAGATTTTCTCACTACCAGTGATAAAAACAGGAAAATTCCTATTGAGGGAGGCCTTAAATTTGATGCTTTTCCCATGCTCCCTACAGGAGAAGGAACTGAGATGGAATATAAAGTTTGGCCAGATCAGGTTCGCAGAGATATTTCACCCAGTCAGTTAGTGGGTGTTAGTGCCGTTACTTCTCCCAGTGAATTTATGAATATTAGAAAAAATGACAGGCACCTTGCTGTGCAATCAGCAGTCAGAATAAGTGATGTTACCTAGCACTCATGTAGAGTCTTTCAGCTCTGTTATTCAGGAAGCCACAGAACCTTACAGAGAATTTGTGGACAGGTTGCAAGAAGCTATCAGTACACAAGTAGACAATAAAGAAGCGGCCAAAATTTTAATTAAGCGACTAGCTGCCAACACCTATATTCAGAGGGTAAGTAATTATAGAAGCCAGACCTTCCACCTTCTGCACCCCATAATGACCCTGGGTCCATACTCTCAGAGGAATAAAGAATAGGAAAGCTATCAGGGGACAGGATGGGATACAGAGTTCTGGTGGTGGGAATTGTGTGGAGTTGTATCCTTCTTATCCTATGGTTTTTGCCAGTGTTTCCTTCTTATAAATAAAAAAAGAATTAAGATATAAAACAAAATAAACTGTTTAATAATCAGGAACCTAAAGGTAAGAAAATAGCAGATGAGATTTGGGGTCTCCATTTTGGAAAAAGCAAATAAGTCTATTTTAGGTATATTCCAAGGGACCTGTGACTACTAATTTTTTCCTGAGCTAGACAGCTAACATGAAGGTAGACAAAAAGTATTATCTAGGAAGATGATGTCAGAGTTGGAAATGTTGCTTGGCGGCGGCTGCAGAGGTCCGAAACAGAAAAGAAACACAATCCTTTATTGTTGGGTCAGACGGGAGGTTCAGGCCACGTGGAGCCAGCCAAATAACAACCGTCCCCCCTGCTACCACACCACCTGGCAAGAGAGTGAGAGAGGAGAGAGAGAGTAGGAGGGCTTTTTAGGTCAACACCCAGGAGTGACATGTTGGAACAGGATTGGTTGGGGAAAGCACCTGAAAGTACTGTATATCTCTGTGGGAAGTGGCAGAGCCTTGGGGAGAGCACTTAAGGGTACCATACAACTCTGTGTAGAGTGGCAGAGCCTTGGGGAACATCTGCACAGCATGGAAATAGGATTAGAAAGCTGTATTAGGGCAGAAAGTAGCTCCTAAATATGGGAAAAGTATATAAATATTTTTAACTAAAAAAACCTCATGGATTTGTTCTGGGGGCCATATTTAGTGCAGGAGCCTATGAAACTTCTGCATACCTGTAGATCTAACTCAAATTCTGTGGTCATAGTTAGGACCATTCTAGGCTGTACTCATTGCTGGACCCACCTTTCTTACCATTGTTGATCTACATTGAGGGCAAAGTACTATAGGGGTCCACAAATGTGTCCACTATGTTGTTCTTGATGGAGATGACCAGTGATAATTAAAGGTCTAGGCCCATCATGTCTTGTGGGAATCCCAGGAGTCCCTGTCTAGGGCCCCAGGAGATGAGGTGGTCTGGTAGTAATCAAAAGAGCCATTATTAAAGTATGTCAGTCTCTTGCCCTTATCCAACTTTTTTAGTCTTTACTTTGTCTGATTAGGTTAGACTTAGAGTGATTTAGGGAAGTGAATTAGGAAGTAGGTGAGGAGGTTATCCAGGTCTAAATAGAAACTATATGACTAAGCACTTTGTGGTGTCTTTTTTACATCTCTCTACTTGCTGCACTTATTGGGTCATTGCAAACTATTGTGCACTTTTGCTTTAAGGTATATATTTTCCCCTAACTTATGGGTGCATGTGCACATTTACTCTGCCTCTTGGGTCCTGATTCATACCTAGGTACTATGGCGTTGTTAGTAAGTGCACCACCAGAAATGGAATTAAGGAGTTCTATGAGCTAGGAAAGGACTCAGCAGAGTACTGGATCTGAAATGTTAACATCTCTGACCTGGTTTCTGTGCAAATAGTCCAAAGTGAAACATATCAAGGTAGTATTGGTTGCATTGATTAGGTTGAGATCAGCAGATGCAGTATCAACTGGTATGAGTGTTAGAGAAAATGAGCCCCCATCAGAGTTTCCAGGACTGGAAGAAATACAGGTTTTCTGTAATTGCTTCCCTGCTGAACCATACTCCCAGAGGGTTAAAGAACAGGAAAGCTATCAAGGGATGGGATGGGATACTGAATTCTGGTGGTGGGAACTGTGTGGATTTGTACCCTTCGTATTCTATGGTTTTGTCAGTGTTTCCTTTTCATAAATAAAACAAAAAAGAAATATAGGTTTTACAGAGAATTAGGAAGGTTACCATTGAATTAGTGTTTAGGAAGGTGATAGTTATTATTATAACCAAGTTATTAGAAAATTTGGTTGACTTTGAAAATCCCATTCTTAGGATTTTCTCTATTATACAAGACCTCACTGTGATTTATGTCATTTAATACTATTAACATATAACGGTATCTTATGTAGTGATAGATCCAGTTGTTTCTGGTCTCCTGCCTAAGATAATAGATGATTTAATATTTCAAATAAACAGTCGTTTTAGAAATATATTAACACTTTAAGCCCACTGTTTGTTTATTTATTTATTTATAAAATGGAAACAGTGGCAAGACCATTGGATAAGAGGGATGCAATTCCCACCACTAGAGCTCTGCATCTGCCCCCTCTCCTGTTAGCTTTCTTATCCTTTAACCCTCTGCGAGTATGGATCATTATGGGGTGCAGATGTGGGAGGTCTGGCTTCTGTATTTGCTTTCCCTCTGAACATGGGCAGTGACTGGTTGATCCATACTACCAGCCTGCCTTTCTGTTTCCCTAGTGGGGCAGGACTCTGGAGAAGCGGAGCTCCAGGATATATTGGTGGGGTCATCTGCCCAGGGAAGTCCAGCTGGCATTGTGGTAGCATCTGGAACCTGGTAGCTGAAAAATAGTTAACATATAAAGCCACACAAATTGTTGATTACTCTTAAATTTAAAGGCTGGAATATTGCAGATGAGGATTTAGACTCTCCTTTTTGGAAATAGCTAGTAGATACACAGACCAGTGGGACAGAATTGAAAGCCCACAACTAAACCCCCACACCTACGGATTTCCTATTTTTGATAAAGCCCACAGTTAAGATTCAGTCAGGTTACCAGTTTTGACCCTTGAGAACTTAGATTAAATGAATATATACTCAGAACTTAATTCTATGCATCAAAAAGTTCGAGACATCCAATCTGTTTCCACCTCTTATATTGATTGCCTAATGATTTACTTATTACTATTATTATTTTTAGTTTGTTTGTGAACCATTCCTGGAAGTACTGCAATACCAGGTTGTTGCGTGGAGCAGATGGAGCAAGCCCCTATTCTGACTCCCTGCTCCAAATATTCATTTAATATATTGTCCTCGGATAGAGGACGTATCAGATACTACAGTGATAAGAAGAGATACTACACTTAATCTTAGCCAAAAGGCTGAGAAGCGATTACATAGTAATTTATAAGGTTATAAGTTAATAGGAGTGTATATTAACACAATTCCTGCCACCAAAGGTCTGTGTTCCTACCCCCTCCCCTTTAGTGAAGCTGAAAATCTTCACTCATCCTCCACCCAGAGTTTTTTACTTTGGTGCAAAACTCCAAAGTCAGTCAAATTCTTCTTTGCATTTCCCTTTCTATTTTTTTTCTTTCTCCATTTCTGTATATGAGTGGGAACATCCCATACTCGTCTTTCTCATTCTGGCTTATCTCACTTGACATAATTCCTTCTATCTCCATCCAAGCTGCGTCGGAGAAGGTGGGGTCATTATTCTTAACAGCTGAGTAGTATTGCATTGTGTTGCTTCTAGGTTTTGGCTATTATAAATTGAGCTGCTATGAATATAGGTGTACACAGAACTTTTTGGATGGGTGTGATTGAGTCTTTAGGATATATCTGTAAGAGAGATATTACTGGTTCATATGGAAAATCCACTTATAACCTTGTGAGGGTTCTCCAGAGTGCTCTCCACAGGAGTTGGACCAATTTACATTCCCACCAGTAGTGCAGGAGTGTTCCCTTGTCTTTTCAACCTCTCCAGAATGTGTTGCTTCTGCTGTGGTTTATTTCTAAGGTCATACCATTATTTTCTGAAAGAATGTTTTTAATGATTTCAATATTCACATATTTGTTTAGGATGTTTTTGTGACCCTTGTGAATGTTCCATATGTGCTTGAGAAGAAAGTATATTCATTTCCTTTGGGATGGAATGTTCTGTTATATCTGGTAGGTCCATCACATCCATGATTTCCTTTAAGAAATCTATTCCCCTGATGATGTTTTTTCTGGATGATTTGTCTTATGTGATTGTTGGGCTAAATATTCCATTATTATTGTGCTGCTGTCAGTGTCTCCCTTGAACCACTGAGTTAAGTAAGTATTTGCTTTATATATTTGATGTTCCTGTTTTTGGAGTGTGTGTGTGTGTGTGTGTGTGTGTGTGTGTGTGTGTGTGTGTGTGTGTGTATGTGATGTCTTCATATTGAATTGATATTTTGACCATTAAGTAGAGTCCCTCTCTGTCTCTGCTTACTGACTTTACGTGAAAGTCTATTTTATCTGAAAACAATGTATCTATTTCTGCCTTTTCTCCTGCATTTTTGGGATTTGTGTTTCCTGGAGACTTAGAAGATCTGCCTTCTTGATGCCATTCTCATTGGCATGAGTTGGGATCTCAATGAACTTTTATTAAATAAAATTTATTTCTCTAATAGTCAGTGAAATGGAGCATTTCCTTATATATCTGCGCATCATGTGCATGTTTTCTTCAGAAAACTATCTATTCAGTTCTTCCATACACATTCTTAATGGATTCTTTCCTTTTTGTTGAGCTGCATTAGTGCTTTACAGATGTTTTGTATCGACTACTTGTCAGATTTGTTATGTGTCAATATCTTCTCTCAGTTGCTGAGTCACCTTTTTATCTTTGTGGAGTTTTCTTTTGATGTGTAGACACTTTTTAATTGATGTAGTCCCATTTATTTAATCTTGTCCTATCTTAACTCCTAAATTCTTGAAGTATTAGGGAAAACTATTTCAATAGAGATAAATACATATTTCATTAGATATCGTGTTTTATGCTAAGTTTAGCAAACTCTTTAAATATTTTTGTGATTAACTCTGTCTAATGTATGGCATGTGAGTATTTTCTATTTATTAGAATTTCTATTCTTTATGATACCTTTCTATTTTGATGATGGTTCAATCTTCTCTGCAGAAGGTTTTACATTTGATGTAGTCACATTGGTTTATTTTTTATTTTGTTCTTTTTGATGTTGGACTGGTGTCTTCTAAATCATATCTGAAGCAAATAATATGGTATGATCTGCCAATATGTACATTTGAGTTTTTAGTCTAATGTGTATATTTGATCGGTTTGAATGCTCAAAATTATTATGTATTAGAATAAAATATTCAAAATTATGGATTATTAGATAAAAGAACAAAGATAACAATGAAACACCACTTCACATTTGTGAATATGTCCATATTTTAAATTATAGAAGCAAAGACTTATTAAGGATGGGTCAGGGGAAGAACTTTTACATTGTTGATGGGGTTATACATCAGTTCAATACCTTTTAAAAACAGCATGGAGATTCTTCACATTAGAAATAAATTGACTTGTATGATTCAGCAATTCCTTTTTGAGGAATTTATCCAAAGAAAGCAAAAACACCTTCCAAATGTTTATATGTATATCCATGATCATATCAGCACTATTTCTTTTTGCCTACTAAGGTTATTGCTGGGGCTCAGGGCCCACATGGTAACTCTACCACTCCTGGGTGCAGTTTTCATTTATTTTTATTATGATAGAACATAAGACAGAGAGTGGAGAGACAGAGAGGAGAAGTTGAGGCCACTGTAGCACTACCCAACCATTTGTGAAAATTCTTCCCAGCAGCAGGGAAGCAATACGGAAGCCAGGCCTTCCATCTTCTGCACCCCATAATGATCCTGGGTCCATATTCCCGGAGGGATAAAAAAAAAGGAAAGCTTTCAAGGGAGGGGATGGGATACAGAGTTCTGGTGGTGGGAATTGTGTGGAGTTGTACCCCTCTTATCCTTTGGCTTTTGTCAGTGTTTCTTTTTTATAAAACAAACAAACAAACAAATAAATAAAGTGGGCCAAAGAGCTAAGCAGATGGTTTTCTAAAGAAGGGATGCACATGGCCCACAGACACATGAAGAAGTGATCCACCTCCCTTATCATTAGAGAAATGCAAATTAAAACTACACCAGCATCCCATCTCATACCTGACAGAATGGTTTCCATCAACAAATCAAGCAGTGACAGCTGTTGGAGAAGTTGTGAAGAAGAGTTATTCTGCGTCACTGCTGGTGAGAATGTAAACTGGTGCAGCCCCTTTGTAAGTCTCTATGGAAAGTACTTAAATAAATAAAGGGACATATTCACCCCTATGTTCATAGTTGCATTATTCACAGTAGCTAAACAGTAAAAGAAGCTTAAAAGATCTATCAACAGATTACTGGATAAAGAAGTTATGATAAATATGTTATAAATAATCCAGATATGAACACAGAGGCACCTTTGTCCATTCCAATAAATGTTTCAGTGATCCATAGCTATATGTCTAAGAGTTATATAACTGGATCATATGAAATACTACTCTTCAATAAAAAGTTGATATTGCGTTCTTTGGAACAAATAGATGGAACTGTAGGTGATTATGCTTAGCAAAGTAAAAGATGAAAGACAGCTACTGGATGATTTAATTTACTTGAAGAGTCTAGAGATCATATACACATAAGCTTGAAAAAAGAAAAAAAGAAACAGAAATTTGTATACTGATTTGGGACTTGTTGAACACTGTGGTGGTTATCTTGGAAGTGGGAGGGTGGGGGTACAGAATTTTGGTAGTTCCTGTGGTGAGAAATTATACACTGTAATCTTACAATCTTGTAACATATTATTAATAAAAATAAAAATTAAAAAAATAAAATTAATAAAATGATAAATTCATAAAAAGAAAACTAAATAATGATAAACAAGCAACCCATAAACTGGAAGAAGATATTTATACACCACACATATGACAATCTCTTGCTATCTAACATCTATGAAGCACTCAAACACTTCAACCAAAAGAAAAAGAATAACACAATAAAAAAAAAGTGGGCAGAACACACAGACAGTTCTTTAAAGATGAAATATACATGGCCCACAGACATATACAGAAATGTTCCAGTTCATACATCATTAGAGAAATGCAAGTAAAAAGCACATTGAGACTTCACCTCCCAACTATGAGAATGGCCTTTAACAACAAAACTGGAAACAGTAAATATTGGAGGGGATGTGGAGGAAAAGGAACTCTATTATACAGTTGTTGGGAATGAAATTTGGTGCAGACATTATGGAGAACAGTATGGAGAATCCTTAAAGAAAGACAAATGGAAATACCATTCAGGAATCCAGTCTTATGTATTTATCCAAAACACATAAATACACTAATGTGAAGGAGTATATGCACCCTCATGTTCATAGTTGCACTATAGTCAATAGCCAAAATATGGAAGCAACCTAAGTGACTATCAACAGATGACTAGATAAAGATTTTATGGGACATATACTCGATGGATTACTACTCAGCAATAAAAAAGATGATATCATTACTTTTGGATTAAATGGATGGAACTAGAGGAGTTTATGCTTAGTAAAGTAAATAAAGAGGTATGTGGGGGTAGATATCACAATGGTTATGGGAAGAGACTCTTATGTCTGAGCCTCCAAATTCCCAGGTTTGATGCCTTGCACCATCATAAAACAGAGTTGAGCAGTACTTTGAAAAAAATAAAATAAAATAAAGCAAAGTAGGGTAAAATATATTAAATAAGTAAGGGGGTACAGAACAACCACCAGATAATTTCACACATGTGGAATATAGAGAATTGAACATATGTACTTGAAAAAAAAGTCAACCCATATCTAAGCCCATGAGAACTATGTTTTTTATCTTTTGCTAGTGGAGGGGAGCTGATTTTGGTAGTAGGAGTGGTGTGTTACCATATCTTTATTATTTTATAATATTATATATAACTATTAAGTCACTATATTAGAAGAAAAGATTTAATACTTCAAGTTCTTAAACTGCCTGAATTTTAATACTGAATATAATTTTTGGTGTAAATATTTGATATTTCACATTTGTAAGCCCGTTGAATTCTGACATTGGGCTTAAATTGTTTAAGCAGCTTTATTTAAAAAATAAACTAAATTGCCTGCAACATCATGCCTGATAGATCAAAACCATTTGGTCCTGTCAATGTCTAAGACATTATTATTAATATATTCTAAAATATCATAAAATTAGCTAAAGTCAAGTATGATAAATTTAATTCTAACCCCTGGGTTGTCATAGCAAAGTAAACTCCCAACTGATTTGGTTATAATAATTAACTATTGACGTTTGAAGTTCCTTATAAGACTACAAGGAATTTCTTTTTGCTTTAAAATCTGTATTTCTTCTTGTCTTGGAATCTCTGAGATTTTGTTTGTATGCCTTGATATTTGCACTCCAGATCCTTTACCCCATTATACTGCCTCTGCTAGTCTCTACTAAGTCAACTCTAGCTGTGTCACTATGTCAAGCCATGGTGCTATTGCTTTTCTGTTGAAGAATGCTTCCTGATACACCAACCCTGACAGGTCAACTTCCCAACTTATTTTGCCTGGTGAGATCTTTGCTAACACAAGGGACATTACTCAACTCTACTTTGACTTGCATATTCTCCAAGAAAGTTACATATCCTAGATTTAGGACTATGTTACTATGTACATGTGTTTGTGCTTCCATCTTCTTCTTCTAGCGTTTGCCATAAGATAGGGTCAGTACTTTCCTTTTAAAATAAAAGTGCTAATAAACTTCTGTGTTTAGCCTTAGACTTAATAAGCTCATCAGCCTAGTAGGATGGCCTAATGAAGACACCAAAATGTCTTCAATTAAGTATTTACTTAGCCCTAGACATCTCCCTTTCCTACCTATACTTCACTGCCCTCATACACACTAGTTATTCAAAAGATGGTAAAAAAAAAAAAAGAAGGTCCAGTCTTCTATCTTTTAATATCATCTAGCAAGGTATTAATATTCTGGAATATATACCAAAATCTGATGTTAACTAAGAAACCACTAAAATCTCAGGTCTGTTTCCTCCCAAACTCAAAACCAGACTTTTAAAATTTAATATAAGCTTCTTCTTCTTCTAGCGTTTGCCAATATAAGCTTAGATATAACAAATAACATTCAAGGCATTAACAAATGGAAGAAAGTTTAAGCTTGTCAGACAAAGAAGGGAATATAAAAACTGGAAAGGAACAAGGGCCTGACTCACATAATGGTGGCCATTCTGGCCAATACCAGGATACCTCAATACCTGGGGTTTAGTCAAGAAACTTGGGATTCCCTCATAGACACTGTGGATCAAGGTCTGGCTGTACTTGTGGCTCTGCCTGTGGACACTGCGGGTCTAGACCTCTTACAGATCCATCTCTTTACCATCAGTGGTCACTTCCATCAGGAATGTCATCATAAGCTCCTTTATGGGCCTCTTTAGGACTCCTCACTACAAACTACTACTGGCATCCTACGGCATCTATACTCATTGGCTTTAATCCTAGTCTTTGGTTCCTGTTTATTAAACATTTTGTTCTGCTTTATATCTCAACACCTTTCAGACACCAAGTTGCAGATGCTATTATGATCCCACCCTGACTTTCCTGAGCAGATGAGCTCACCAGTGTGTCCAGAAGTCTCACCTCTCCAGTGCTCTACCCTATTAGGGAAATATAGATACAGGCTGAGGATATGCATCAGCTTGCCAGTGTATATATAGTAGAGAAGGTATTACAGAAGCGAGATCTCCTTTATTCTGTACCCCCAAAATTTTTGGTCCATATTCTCAGAAAAATGTTAGGAAAAGCTGACCAGAGGGTTCTGAACTCCAGATCTACTGGTGCCTAGAAGTTTTGTGACCAGGAGCCTTTGTTTTTCCCCACTACTGAGAGGGAAGAGAATTTAAAGAACATCTGAGTAAGTCATACCCTGTCACCTTTACCTGAGAAGGAAGAATAAAAACACCCAGAAGTTGAAGTGGGTGTAAGTGTGGCTTAGAAAGGATGTGAAGCCAAGGCCTTAGAAATTAATAAAAACGGGCATCAGCTTCCATGTGGGATCAGTCATCTTTGCTCAAATGGCCCATGTGTTCTTCTGTTATGTGCTTTTTCATTTTCCTGATTAAAACATTAAAATATTAGTGGGGAGGCTGTGAAGAATAGCTCTATAGCATCGAGGAGAAATATTCTGTAACAATGGAATAAAAATCATTCATCTGAGTCTCTTTTAAATGTGAAGAGGCAGAAGGAGGACTAGGAGGAGAAGAAGAAGGAAAAGGAGGAGGAGGAAGAGAAGAAGGAGGAATAATAATAATAGTAACCAAATCCCAGTGAAGAAGAAAGAGAAAAGAAAGAAGGGATAGCAAGAATAGACAGTTATGCAAATCTACTATGCACTGTATATTCTAGGGGTAACAAGAGGGGAAAGGGAAGTAGAGCAGAGCTACACACATAGAGAGTCCACTCTGAGTCAGATTTCTTCACCAAAATAATTCACAAATTAAGAAAGGCAAAGAAGAAGGAAGGAAGAAGTGTATGACAAGATAAAAAAAAGAGAGAAAAGAGAAAAGATAAGAAAAAGAGCTGTAATTAAAGAGCAGTGAAAATAAAGTTTTTTTGATTACTTTCTTTTTAATTTAATTTAATTTTTTTAATTAGCTAGGAGGAGGAGGGAGGGGAGAGTCTGTAGAGGAGGGAAAAGTTCCTCCCACAATAGATAAGATGCCCACTACCCTAGCAATGAAAGATACCCTAAGAGTTAATTCTGATCAACCTAAAGGGGGGTAGATATATGCCTTTATATAATATTAATAATAAAATAGAGCAGGGTAAAAAAAAACCTGTCCCAGATTACCTCAAACCTCGTGATCAGAAGAAGCTGATTGTTAAGAAAGAGGAAAAAAAAACAAAAGCAAAAACCTCAGGACTAGACAAGGATAGCTGAAATAGACAGTTATGTAAATCTACTATGCATTGTATATTCTAGGGGTAGCTAAAGGAGGAAGGGAAGTTGAGCAGAGATACTCGCAGTGAGAGTCCACACTGAGTCAGAATTCTTCCCCAAAATAATTCCCAAATGTGTCTCAGAGAATTCAAAAAAGCACACTGTTTGGTGGTGTAGGGGATGGGGCCTGTGGCTTTGGAAGCTGTAGGATTAAGGAAGAAAGGATGACAAGAATGAGAAAAAGAAAGAGAGAGAGAGAGAGAGAGAGAAAAGGAAAAGATAAGAAAAAGAACAGTCATAAAAGGGCAGTGAAAGGAAAGAGTTTTTATTTATTTATTTATTTTTAATTATTTAATTAGCTATGTGGGGTGAGGTGGGGGGGTTGGCTACTTAGAAAGAAAAAAAGGCCAGAGGTTTCAGAAGGGTATAGACTTAGAATGAATGATACTCCCTCGTGGGACAGGAATCTTGGTAAAGAAAGAGGCTCAGCAGGGGAGCCTGCTAGGAGTTGGTCCCCAGGGACTGGTTATGGGGGGAGGTGAGGAGGTGTGCTTAGTAATTTAAAAGAAAGAAAAAAAATTCCCCTTTTTTTCTACTCTTTTAAGTTATAGTCACCTCCTTGATGTCACCGCTAGGACCTCTTATTGACTGACCTACTAAAGGGAGAAAATCCTACCGTTTCCAGAAGATGTGGTTAGGGCTCAAGCCACTAGCAACTTCTCAGTCAGCCATCTTCCGGGAACCCCCCAAACCTAGATATACACCAGTTTCTGTGAGAGAGAGCATATGTTCACACGTATCCATAAACTACTGCAAAATATATACCTGAAAGCAGAAGTAGACTAGAGTTTGCAGTGAGTACCCCCTTAACACTTCCTCTCCACTATTCCAAGCTTTGGGTCCGTGATTGCTCAACAATTTGTTTGGCTTTGTATGTTAACTGTCTTTTCAGCCACCAGGTTCCAGATGCCATCAGGATGGCGGTCAGGCTTCCCTGGACTGAAGACCCCACCAATGTGCCCTGGAGCTCCGCTTCCCCAGAGACCCACCCTACTAGGGAAAGAGAGAGGCAGACTGGGAGTATGGACCGACCAGTCAACACCCATGTTCAGCGGAGAAGCAATTACAGAAGCCAGACCTTCTACCTTCTGCAACCCACAATGACCCTGGGTCCATTGCTCTCAGAGGGATAGAGAATGGGAAAGCTATCAGGGGAGGGGGTGGGATATGGAGATTGGGTGGTGGGAATTGTGTGGAATTGTACCCCTCCTACCCTATGATTTTGTTAATTAATCCTTTCTTAAATAAAAAAATAATAATAATTAATGGGACATATATACAATAGAGTACTATTCAGTAGTTAAAAAAGACTATTTTGTCCTGAATGGAACTGGAACTGATCATGCTCAGTGATGTAAATAAGGATATGAGGGACGACTATGGGATGATTTCACTCATATATATATATATATATATATATATATATATATATATATACATACACACACATATATATTCCATATCTATGACCTTGAATAAACTTTAGTGGTTACTGTTGGAAGGGGGATGGGGACACAGAGGTGGTGTATAATTATATCACTGGTATCTTATCATCTTGTATATCACTATTAAACCACTAACACAAATACCACTGAGATACCTCCACAGCCACTAAAATTCCCTATGAGTAGTAAATACTTATATCCAAGCAATATTTTCTCAGAATGTACTAAGATTTATCTGTTATATGTGATAAGGCATACTGTGTCCTCAGTGTAACATGGAAGATATTTTTATTATTATAGTGCCATCTCTACAATAAAATTATTTCTTCAATGTGAAATAGATTTCTATCTACATTTCCCCTCAAATTTAGTTATAAAAGGTTTAATCGTGGCTGCATGCCAAGTTATGTTTTGTTTTCTGTGGTGTTTTTATAAGCTAAAACCAGCAGCTGTGCATGTTTGTGCCATTTCATAGTCAGGATTTATATGTGTAATTTTTCAACTGAGAGAAAATGTTAAAAATATCTTTAAAAAATCACATGGAGAGGCATTGAAAAAATTACACCACCAAAGAAAATGCTGTATCTCCTCCTTTGTTAGCTCGTATGTTTATAATATCAGTAATGGTACTGATACAAAACTCCTTTGGAATAATGTTTACATTCCTCCAAACTTGGTTTAATTTTTAATTCAGGAAAGCAAATTGGATTTTAAATTTTTATCTCATATTAATATGGCATGTTGGACTGATTTTCTTTTAAAAAACCTTGCAACACTTATCCTCCTGGGACATACACCCTTATTCTTATTCAACTTTCACATCTAAAGCAGGACTGCAGTGGCAACTGGGATTTTGCAAAATGAAGGATATTAGAAAGGCAAAATTGCTAGTCCACCAGAACCCCTTATGCAACACTCATGTTTTGCCTGTCCCATATCCCTTTTTCCCTTGTCTATTATGTTTGCTTTTTATTGGAGTAGATAGACTCATAGATAAGTCAAAGCATTTTTTTCTCTTTTGTGATTTGCATCTATTCTCCTAGTACTGAAATAGGGAAAGATACCCCACTCTTTCTTTTGCCTCCAGAGTTATCGTTGGGGCTCGGTGCCCGCATTATGAATCCACTGCTACTGTGCCATTTTATTTATTTATTTATTTTTGGATAGGACAGATAGAAATTGAGAGGGGAGGGGAAGATAGAGAGGGAGAGAGAAAGAGAGACACCTGGCAGACCTGCTTCACCCTAAGTGCACTTAACCCAGTGCACCACCACCCAGCCTCCAGGATAACTTTCCTGTTTCTTGTCTACTTTCCTCTGGGAGTTTGTTTTCTTCCCCTTTCTCAATCATTCACATACATCCTGGTTGCTCAATAGAAATATCTTTTCCTTATATGTCATCAACATAGTCTACATATAAACTTACCCTTTATTCTATTTATAGAGGACTTGCAGCCAAAACATGTATCAACTGGAATCTATCCCAGGTTTTCAAATATACTGATTTATAACCTGAAGAAAGTGCTTGAGGGGAGTTACCTACTTTTTTTTTTTCTGCAGACATTTAGCTCAGTAGCATATGCTAAATAAAGCAGTTCATAGCCTATGTTGCACTATGATAATTTAAAACTCTCAGCAACAAAACCTTGACACACAGTGATAGCTCTGAAAATTTCTTACCTTTATCTGTTTAAAGATCATTTTGTGTTAGTGAGAGAAAGAAAGTGCTTTTCTCTTTTTTTTATAACTACTTTGTAAATCTGGCAGAGGGGCACATATTATGCTCACTCAACATATGTTTTGCTCTGATTGACCCACAGAATTATTTCAGCTTCACCTCTCCAAATGGAAGATGAAGTGGAAGTTAATTAGTTGGATAGACTGAAATCCTCTTATCACATTAACTTTTTAAATAATTTCCCTCTAGTGCTTTATTATAAAGAAATAGAAGAGATAGCTTATCTTTAGTCTGCTTTGTAAGAATCAAATCTGATAATCCTTTGCTTATTATTATTATTATTTAAGAAAGGAGACATTAACAAAACTGTGGGATAGGAGGGGTATACTCCACACAATTCCAACCACTCGGTCTCCGTAACCCACCCCCTCCCCTGATAGCTTTCCCACTCTCTATCCCTCTGGGAGTATGGACCCAGGGTCTTTGTGGGTTGCAGAAGGTGGGAGGTCTGGCTTCTGTAATTGCTTCCCCGCTGAACATGGGCATTGACTGGTCAATCTATACTCCCAGTCTGCCTCTCTCTTTCCCTAGTAGGGTGTGGGTCTGGGGAAGCGGAGCTCCAAGACATATCGGTGGGGTCTTCAGTCCAGGGAAGCCTGGTCGGCATCATGCTGGCATCCGGAACCTGGTGGCTGAAAAGAGAGTTAACATACAAAGCCAAACAAATTGTTCAACAATCAAGGACCTAAAGGCTGGAATAGTGCGGTTGAAGTGCTGAGAGGGTTACTTTTCCTTTTATATCATCCATCACTGCACACTTCCCAGAGTGGGTTTTTTCTTGACTGCCAATCTGTACCCGAATACCCAGAAAATAGTCATCTCAGTCAGGAAGGAAAAGGCACAAAGTGATTACATATCTGGCAAAAGGCTACTGCCACTATCACCATCAGCAGTTGTGAAGTTAATCTTCGTTGAATATTATCTTTTTTTTTATTTATAATATGGAAACACTGACAAGACCTTAGGATAAGAGGGGTACAATGTTGAATACTTTCGTGTTGAGTACTTTGTTCAGTTCTTAATGTATATAATTTAATCAGATCTTCATCAAAGTCCTCCTGAATGCTAGCAAGATTATCAATATCCCATCGTTGGGCCCCAGATCCTATCAAATCGATGGGGTTTACAGTCAACAACACTTATACACCTTTCCTATATTTGGGAGGTACTCTCTTCTCCGATCCAGATTTCTGTTCCTTTTTCCAGGCATGATATCATCTTCCCAGATAATAACTTGGATCCACATGATTTCAGATGTCAGGCTCAGAGTTAAAAAAAAAGGGGGGGGAGTCAGACAGTAGCACAGTGGGTTAAGCGCACGTGGCAGGAAGCACAAGGAACACCATAAGGATCCTGGTTGGAACCCCTGGCTCCCCACCTGTGGGGGGGGTCGCTTCACAGGCGGTGAAGTAGGTTTGCAAGTGTCTATCTTTCTCTCCCCCTCTCTGTCTTCCCCTCCTCTCTCCATTTCTCTTTGTTCTATCCAATAATGATGGTGTCAGTAACAACAACAATAATAACTAAAACAAGGGCAACAAAAGGGAAAATAAATAAATAAATTTAAAAAAATCACTAGCGGAGGAGTTAGGAAGATGGTGGCCTGAGAAGTCGCTAACAGCGAGTGCTCTGATTGCATCGTCGGCAACGGTAGGATTTTCTGCCTTTAGCAGGCCAGTCAATAAGGGGGGACACCAAAGAAGTGATTACAATTTAATTTGGGTTAAGAATTAGAGTAAAGGTGACACGGACTAGCGGGGCGCCAGAATTCCCAGGCGGCGCCAGGCAAGGCGAGTGCGCCGGCATTGTCCTCCGCCAGCCCAGGAAGGCGGCTCCTCCACCGGTTGCAGAGCACGGCGGGCAGAGGACCCGGGGAGAGAGCACTTTAGCTCGGGGGCTTCCTCTTGGGAGTCTCCAGGGTCCACCGCGAACCTGAGGGCGGATCCAAAGACTTCTTGAGTTTAGCTCTCATTGGATCAAAGGACTTGGAGCTAGTTTTCATTTTTGAGAAATCCTTTAAAAAAGTCTGGAGCGGGGGGGGGGGGGGGTTTCCCGGAAGATGGCGGACTGAGAAGCGGCTAGCCTTGGAGCTCCGGACACATCTCTTGTAAACAATAGGATTTTCTGCCTTTAGCAGGCCAGCCAATAAGGGGCCATAGCGGTAACAACAAGGAGGTGTCTATAACATAATTTGGGTTAAGAATTAGAGTAGGGGAAAAAAATTCTTTTTTCTTCCTTTTAATTTTCAAGCATACATCCTTCCCGCCCCCCCCCCCCCCCCATAAGCAGTGCCTGGGACCAGCTACTAGCAGGATACCCCATACCACCAAACAGGGTGTTTTTTTTTTTTAAATTCACTGATACACATTTGGGAAGTTCCTCGCACTGCTCTTTAATTACAACTCTTTTTCTTATCTTCTCCCTTTTCTCTCTCTTATCTCTCTATCTCTTTTTTTTTAATCTTGTCATACACTTCTTTCTTCTTTCCCTTTCTGAATTTGTGAATTACTTTGGGGAAGAAATCTGACCCAGAGTGGACTCTCTATGTGTGTATCTCTGCTCTAGTTCCCTTTACACTCTTGTTACCCCTAGAATATACACTGGATAGTAGATTTGCATAACTGTCTATGCTTGCTATCCTCTCTTTCTTTTCTCTTTCTTCACTGGGATTTGGTTACTATTTTTTCACGGACTGGAGAAATTGTTTGGCTAACTGGTAATGATTAAACTCCTTCAATACTTACTTCAGTTGCTACTGTTATTCTGGAGGTTGGTGAGTGCAATTGTCATAAAGGTATTTAGTACAGTGTTACTTGTGCTCAAAACACAACAAGTGAGGAACAACAGAGCATAAAAAAAGAGAGAAACACATAAATAAAAAAAATGGGTAGATTAAAAACAAATAAAACTGTTACCCCAATGAATGAAGACAAGAGCCCAGAAGAAACCACAAATCAGTCAGAAGTAACCATAGATAAGAAAAGTATGCAAGCAATAATAAACTTATTAATCACAGAAATGAAAACAACATTGGAGGAAAGGAATGGCAGTATTAGGGAAACAACAGTTGAGACCCCCAAGGAAAATACTGATTATCTTGAGACAATTAGAGAACTGAAAGCTGAAATAGCTGTAATGAAGAAAGAAGCTGAGGCAAGGGAAAGCAGACTAACAGAAGCATAAAACAGAATTAGTCAGACAGAGGATGAGTTAGAGAAAACTAAGAAAGAGGTGAAAGAGCTTAAAAAGAGATTGAGAGACACTGAAAACAACAACAGAGACATATGGGATGATCTCAAAAGAAGTAATATTCGTATAATTGGCCTGCCAGAGGAAGAAAGAGAGGAAGGGGAAGAAAACATTCTAGAGGAAATAATACAAGAAAATTTCCCAGACCTGAATAACAGAAAGGATATCAAGGTTCAAGAGGCCCAGAGAGTACCAAACAGAATCAACCCAGACCTGAAGACACCAAGACACATCATAGGCACAATGAGAAGTAGTAAGGATAAAGAAAGGATCCTAAAGGCTGCAAGAGAGAAACAAAAAGTCACATACAGGGGAAAACCCGAAAGACTATCTGCAGATTTCTCAACTCAAACTCTAAAAGCCAGAAGGGAGTGGCAAGATATCTATCAAGCCCTGAATGAAAAAGGGTTTCAACCAAGGATAATATATCCTGCTAGACTTTCATTCAAGCTAGATGGAGGGATCAAAACCTTCTTAGACAAACAACAGTTAAAGGAGGCAACTATCACCAAGCCGGCCCTGAAAGAGGTACTAAAAGACCTCTTATAAACAAGAACATCACTATAATACTTGCAATATATCAGAGTAAACAAATTGTTTTTTAGAACAATGGCACTACAATACATTAAATCCATAATATCAATAAATGTCAATGGCTTAAACTCACCCATCAAAAGGCACAGGGTGGGGGGATGGATCAGAAAACATAACCCAACCATATGCTACTTGCAAGAATCCCATCTGTCACAACAAGATAAACACACACTTAAACTGAAAGGATGGAAAACTATCATACAGGCTAACGGTCCACAAAAAAGGGCAGAAACAGCCATTCTCATCTCAGACACGATAGATTTTAAATTAAATAAAGTAATAAAAGATAGGCAAGGACATTACATAATGATTAGAGGATCAATCAGCCAAGAAGACTTAACAATTATTAACATCTATGCACTCATCGAGGGACCATCTAAATACATTAAGCATCTACTGAAAGAATTTCAAAAATACATCAATAGTAATACAATAATAGTGGGAGACTTCAATACCCCACTCTCACACTTAGACAGATCAACAAAGCAGAGAACCAATAAAGATACAAGAGAATTGAATGAAGAGATTGACAGACTAGACCTCTTGGACATTTTCAGACTCCTCCACCCCAAAAAACTGGAATACACCTTCTTTTCAAATCCACACAACACATACTCAAGGATAGACCACATGTTAGGCCACAAAGATAGCATCAATAAATTCAAGAGCATTGAAATCATCCCAAGTATCTTCTCAGACCACAGTGGAGTAAAACTAACTTTTAACAACAAACGGAAAATTATTAAAAGACATAGAATTTGGAAACTAAACAACATGCTCCTTAAGAACCACTGGGTCAGAGACTCACTCAAACAGGAAATTCAAATGTTCCTGGAAACTAATGAAAATGAAGACACAACCTCTCAAAATATTTGGGACACAGGGAAAGCAGTACTGAGAGGGAAACTTATAGCCATACAATCACATATTAAACACCAAGAAGAAGCCCAGATGAACGACCTTACTACACACCTCAAGGACTTAGAGGAAGAGGAACAAAGGAACCCTAAAGCAACCAGAAGGACAGAAATCACTAAAGTTAGAGCAGAAATAAACAACATCGAAAATAAAAGAACCATACAAAAGAACAATGAAGCCAAATGTTGGTTCTTTGAAAGATTAAACAAAATTGACAAACCCCTAGCCAGACTCACCAAACAAAAAAGAGAGAAGACTCAAATTAATAGAATTGTAAACGATACAGGAGATATCACAACTGACCCCACAGAAATCCAGAGAATTCTGCGAAACTTCTATAAAGAACTATATGCCACCAAGCTAGAGAATCTGGAAGAAATGGAACAATTCCTAGAAACCTATGCACTTCCAAAACTGAACCAAGAAGAACTACAAAATCTAAATGCACCAATCACAGACAAAGAAATTGAAACCGTTATTAAGAATCTCCCCAACAACAAAAGTCCTAGACCATATGGCTTCACAAACGAATTCAACAAAACTTTCAGGAAACAGTTAATACCCATACTTCTTAAGCTATTCCATAAGACTGAAGAAACAGGAATACTCCCTTCCACCTTTTATGAAGCCAACATCACCCTGATACCAAAAGCTGATAGGGACAGAAGAAAAAAAGGAAAACTACAGACCAATATCTCTGATGAACATAGATGCCAAAATATTAAACAAGATCTTGGCCAACCGGATACAGCAACACATCAAAAAGATTGTTCATCATGACCAAGTGGGATTCATCCCAGGAATGCAAGGCTGGTTCAACATCCATAAGTCAATCAATGTCATGCACCACATCAATAAAAGCAAAGCCAAAAACCACATGATTATCTCAATAGATGCAGAGAAAGCCTTTGACAAAATCCAACACCCATTCATGCTCAAAACTCTACAAAAAATGGGAATAGATGGGAAATTCCTCAAGATAGTGGAGTCTATATATAGCAAACCTACAGCCAACATCATACTCAATGGACAGAAGCTGAAAGCATTCCCCCTCAAATCGGGGACTAGACAGGGCTGTCCACTGTCACTGTTACTCTTCAACATAGTATTGGAAGTTCTTGCCATAGCAATCAGGCAAGAGAAAGAAATCAAAGGGATACAGATTGGAAGGGAAGAAGTCAAGCTCTCACTATTTGCAGATGATATGATCGTATACATAGAAAGACCTAAAGAATCCAGTAGAAAATTACTGGAAGTTGTTAGGCAATATAGCAAGGTATCAGGCTACAAAATCAATGTACAAAAATCAGTGGCATTTCTTTATGCAAACACTAAATCTGAAGAAGAAGACATCCAGAAATCACTCCCATTTACTGTTTCAGCAAAATCAATCAAATACCTAGGAATAAAGTTGACCAAAGAAGTGAAAGACTTGTATGCTGAAAACTATGAGTCGCTACTCAAGGAGATAGAAACTGATACCAAGAAATGGAAAGATATCCCATGCTCATGGATTAGAAGAATAAATATCATCAAAATGAATATTCTCCCCAGAGCCATATACAAATTTAATGCAATACTCATCAAAGTTCCACCAGGATTCTTTAAGAGAATAGAACAAACACTACAATCATTTATCTGGAACATGAAAACACCTAGAATTGCCAAAACCATCTTAAGAAAAAGAAACAGAAATGGAGGCATCACACTCCCAGACCTTAATCTATATGATAAAGCCATCATCATCAAAACAGCATGATCCTAGAACAAAAATAGGCACACAGACCAGTGGTACAGAATTGAAAGTCCAGAAGTAAATCCCAACACCTATGGGCATCTAATCTTTGATAAGGGGGCCCAAAGGATTAAATGGAAAAAGGAGGCTCTCTTCAATAAATGGTGCTGGGAAAACTGGGTTGAAACATGCAGAAGAATGAAATTGAACCACTTTATCTCACCAGAAACAAAAATCAACTCCAAATGGATCAAATACCTAGATGTCAGACCAGAAACCATCAAATACTTAGAGGAAAACATTGGTAAAACACTTTCCCAAATACACCTCAAGGACATCTTTGATGAATCAAACCCAATTGCAAGGAAGACCAAAGCAGAAACAAACCAATGGGACTACATCCAATTGAAAAGCTTCTGCACATCAAAGAAACTATTAAACAAACAGAGAGACCCCTCACAGAATGGGAGAAGATCTTCACATGCCAGACATCAGACAAGAAACTAATCACCAAAATATATAAAGAGCTCAGCAAACTTAGCCGCAAAAAAGCAAATGACCCCATCCAAAAATGGGCAGAGGAAATGAACAAAACATTCACCACAGAGGAGATCCAAAAGGCTAACAAACATATGAAAAACTGCTCTAGGTCACTGATTGTCAGAGAAATACAAATTCAGACAACACTAAGATACCACCTCACTCCTGTAAGAATGGCATACATCAAAAAGGACAGCAGCAACAAATGCTGGAGAGGATGTGGGGACAGAGGAACCCTTTTACATTGCTGGTGGGAATGTAAATTGGTACAGCCTCTGTGGAGAGCAGTCTGGAAAACTCTCAGAAGGCTAGACATGGACCTTCCATATGACCCAATAATTCCTCTCCTGGGGTTATACCCCAAGGACTCCATAACACCTAACCAAAAAGAGGTGTGTACTCCTATGTTCATAGCAGCACAGTTCATAATAGCTAAAACCTGGAAGCAACCCAGGTGCCCAACAACAGATGAGTGGCTGAGAAAGCTGTGGTATATATACACAATGGAATACTATGCATCTATCAAGAACAATGAACCCACCTTCTCTGACCCTTCTTGGACAGAGCTAGAAGGAATTATGTTAAGTGAACTAAGTCAGAAAGATAAAGATGAGTATGGGATGATCCCACTCATCAACAGAAGCTGACTTAGAAGATCTGAAAGGGAAACTAAAAGCAGGACCTGATCAAATTGTAAGTAGGGCACCAAAGTAAAAACCCAGTGGTGAGGGGTAGACATGTAGTTTCCTGGGCCAGTGGGGGGTGGGAGTAGGCGGGAGGGATGGGTCACAGTCCTTTGGTGGTGGGAATGGTGTTTATGTACACTCCTAGCAAAATGTAGACATATAAATCAGTAGTTAATTATTATGAGAGGGGGAAGTCAATTGTATGTCTCAAAGTTTCTCAAAAGACAAACTGAATCTTTTTAAAATATAGGCTACGTATTTGATATGCGGACTCTCTCAAAAGCCTAGACCAAGTAGATTAGAAGCTTCCAATAGCACAGCTATATACAAGATACTGGGTACTGTACAGCAAACCATAACAAAGGGACTTTTCAAAGTTAACCCAATTAACAAATAATGTGATAATAATATTAACTATTGATTGTCTTTTTGGACCCTAAGACAGCAGGAACCTCACATCTTCACTATAGAGCCCCTACTTCCCCCAGTCCTGGCACCCTTGGATAGGGCCCACTTTCCCGTATGCATCTCCTAATCCAAACCAAATAATATTGCATCCGCCGATCACAACCTAACCAAAGCAACGATTGCCATCTCAACATGCTTCACTTCAGACTGTATCCAGAGACTTCACGTGTGGAATGACAACCCTTCAGCTTCATTACTCGGGTGAGACCTTTCCTTTAATAGTACACTCTAATTTCATCTCAGGTAGTTCACTTTCTAACAATGTCCCATAACCTAGATATACACCAGTTTCTGTGAGAGAGAGCTTATGTGCACACGTATCCATAAACTACTGCAAAATATATACCTGAAAGCAGGATTACACTAGAGTTTGCAGTTACAGATGCCACCAGGATGCTGGCTAGGCTTCCCTGGATTGAAGACCCCACCAATGTGTCCTGGGTGGTGGGAATTGTGTGGAGTTGTACTTCTCCTACCTTATGCTTTTATTCACTAGTCCTTTCTTAAATAAAAAATTTAAAAAAAAATCACTAGCATAGTAATGGGCCTTTTGGTATATAACTAAAATAGGCATACTAACTATCTACAAAATGGAGACCCCCCAACTGTTCACTTGAACTATTCCAGCCTTTAGGTTCATGATTAGACAATAATTTGGTTGGATTTATATGTTAACTCTTCTCTCAGACCCAGGTTCCTGGGCAGAGGAACCCACCAATGTGTCCTGGACCTCCGGTTCCCCAGTGCCCTGCCCCACTAGGGAAAGAGAGAGATAGGCTGGGAGTATGGATTGACCTTTCAACACCCATGTTCAGCAGGAAAGCAATTACAGAAGCCAGACCTTCCACCTTCTGCATCCCACAATGACCCTGGGTCCATACTCCCAGCGGGATAAAGAATAGGAAAGCTATCAGGGGAGGGGATGGGATATGGAGTTCTAGTTGTGGGGATTGTGTGGAGTTGTACCCCTCTTATCCTATGGTTTTTGTCAGTGTTTCCTTTTTATAAACAATAATAAAAAAATAAAGTCGTACTTAAGAAACCAGTAAAGGAGCTGACTTGCACAGTGTGTTGCTTTCCCATGTGTTTGACCCAGGTCAAGCCTGGTGCTCACAACAGTGAAGGGACCTTCAGTGTTGTGATTTTGTTTTCACTCTCTACCTCTCTTGTATCTATTCAGAAAAGAAAGGAAGAAGTAAATAAATAAAGAACACATGAAGAGGTTGCTTGGTTTCATAATCATAGCCCTTTCCATAAATAACAACAATATAGTTGTATACTAATATAAAACAAAACAAAATCAATCAGTAATAGGATAGAGGACATAAAGCATTAACATTCACAATACTGCTAATGCCATGTACTTAGAAGGCCCAGTGTTTTAAATTCAATTTTTATACATATAATTTCTTCATTATAATTACAATTATCCTGAAAGATAAAAGAAAAAGTATTAAACCTTGGGGCCAGGTAGTGGCACACCTGGTTGAGCACACATATTACAATATGCAAGGACCTGGGCTTAAATCCCTAGGACCCACCTGCTTTGCAAGTGGTGAAGCAGTGCTGCAGGTGTCTCTCTGTCTCTCCCTCTCGCTATCTCCCCCTTCCCTCTTGATTTCTGCCTCTCTCTATTCAATAAATAAGTAAAGTTAAATATTTTTAAATTTAAATAAATAAAAATATACAACCAAAACATGATAACAGATTAAGATATATTAATTTAATTTATCTAGACACAGAAACAACTTTATGTAAAAGATTCACTTAGATGTTGGCAGGAAATTAATTTTTTTATCATTTTCATCAGTAAGTGCTAGTGCTTGTGCTAACATGGAAAAGGAAGGTCAATTTTCTTTCTTATAAGTTTCATGCTGCTATCCACAAAAATTCCACTTATCCACAAAGTAACTGTTGATTTGATGTACAAATTCTAACATAAAGCTAATGTTGCATTTAATTCTGACAACACTTAAGTGACTTTCACTGAAAAAATATCAGAGTAAAATGAAGTTACTCAATGAGATTTTACCTCTAACATATGTTCACATTTCATACCACTGAAATTGTCCTTCATTTTCACTCAGTGCACACCTGGAGCTACTGTGTTTATCTCTGTATGCAAAAACTGCACAACACACGTGATTTATGATCAATACCAATATATTACACAGGGAAAATTTTCATTTATCCAAGGATGGTGAGGAAAATACTCTGAACCTGAATTTGATAAATTTGAAGATAGCTAGGTTCTAATTCCAGTTGTATTGAGAAATATACCACAGCACAGAAGCTTCCTCCAATGTACTGAGTTCAAACCTGGGTCACATGAAGGATAATAGCAGGCACATTATTTAGCTGAGTTATCGTGGCAGCATAAAAGGTCTGTTTTTCTGTTATTGGCATAGTAATGTTTTGATTACTTTTGCTTTATGACATAATGTACTATAATGCATTCAACTTGTTTTCCCCTTCTTCTTCTAGCGTTTGCCCTTCTTCCGTAGCCAGTCAACAGCGTCAGGTTGAGCCTGATGTAAAGTTTCGAGACCTCCTTTGAATCTGGAGAGGTGGCAGTTGTTGACTATGTGGGTCATAGACTGTCTGTAGCCGCAGGGGCAGTTCGGGTCGTCTCTGGCTCCCCAGCGATGGAACATAGTGGCGCACCGGCCATGGCCTGTTCGATAGCGATTGAGGAGGGCCCAGTCATAACGTGCTAGGTCAAAGCCGGGTTGACGCTTGCAGGGGTCTGTGATGAGGTGTTTGTTCTTTACCTCAGCTGACTGCCAAGTCTGTTTCCAAGAGTCTGGAACAGAGAAGTTCAGTGTAGGTGTAGGGGACCAGATTGGATGACGAGACGTCAAGCATTGACCAGAGACAACTTGTTTTCTTTTTCTGATTTGTATAGTGTTTTTTTTTCTTCAAAATGGCTTGAATTAATTTTATTTGGTACCATAACAACATCATTCTCTTTGCTGTTCAGCTTCTTTCAACTGCAAATTAAGCCCAAATAAAGTCTCTTTTCCAGTGCATATTTGACTTTCAGATTGTTTCAGTCATTCTTATAGACTTGTGAATTTTGCTCTTTTCAATTACTCTGACTAGGACTTCCAGTTGCATTCAATAAAATAATAATCATGAGGGAGTCGGGCAGTGGAGCAGTGGGTTAAGCGCACGTGGTACAAAGTGCAGGGACCGGAGTAAGGATCCCAGTTCGAGCCCCCGGCTCCCCACCTGCAGGGGAGTCGCTTCACGGATGGTGAAGCAGGTCTCCCGGTGTCTGTCTTTCTCTCCCCCTCTCTGTCTTCCCCTCCTCTCTCTATTTCTCTCTGTCCTATCCAACAACAAAGCAACGTCAACAATGGCAATAATAATAACTGCAACGAGGCTGCAACAACTAGGGCAACAAAAAGGGGGAAAAATGGCCTCCAGGAGCGGTGGATTCATGGTGCAGGCACCGAGCCCAGCAATAACCCTGGAGGAAAAAAATATTAATAATAATCATGAGAGTGGACATCTTTATCTTGCTCCTGAATTTGAAGCCTTATCTTTCAGATTTTTATAGGTGAGTGTGATATCAATTTGTGGATATGTCATATATAATTCATTATGCTGGTCATTCTTTTCTAGTAAACATATCCAGAGGTTTTATTATGAGTTGATGTTGAATTTTGTTATTCCCATTTTACTTTGTTCATTTGGAGGTATGTTTCTCTGATTATTGATAATTTTTGATTTGTTGTTTGTGTACTTACACAGGTAGATACCTCTTCCTGTTTTTATAGAGTGATTTTTCTTAGGATAAGTCTTTCGGTATTTGTTCTTTCTAGAGATTCATGGCAATACATCATTTATAAAACAACAATTTGCTTTATAATAGCAAATTTGCTTTATAATAGCAGTAGTAAACTGTCCTTACTCTAAATAAAATGTTAACAGTTTTATTTTTCACAAAAAAAACAAATGCTTTGCATTTACTCAAATATATTTGATTTAGAATTACTATAAAGTAGCTGCTCTCTCATATATGTTTTTGCTTTCAAAATACTTGATTAAGCTGTGTTTAGAAAAACCCACTTTCACAAGAAATGGAACTTGAAAAGGGACAAGTACTTTAATGCAAATTTCAGATACTTTTGTAAGATCATCAATAGGTTGCCAAAATACAACAGGGGGTGATTTCTTACAAATCAGTTGGAACATGGAATTTGAAACCACATCAATACATTTTTTCATAACTTCTTATATTAATATCTATCATTCATTTTGAAAGGGCCAGATCAGGATTTTGTTGCATTATGCATTAGAAATTTTGGAAATAGTGATTTACTGACTTTCACAGATCTTATAAATGTTGCCATTTCATTATACAATATAGAAAATCACACTTAGTAATATTGACATATCTAATAAGAAAAGTATTCAGTGGGAAGCTATCAATCTCATGGTGGTAGTTAAAGTATAAAACATTGGAATTTTTGCTTGAAAGCTTGAGCTTTATCTTGCTTTTCTTTTCTAGTCTGTCACACAGCTTCCTTTGAGAAAAACCTCAGATGGTTTCTGTATCAAACAGTGATAGTTTGTTGATATTTGTCCCAATATAAATGTTCTTCTATAAAAATATGACTAGTTTACAATGAAAACTGTTGCACAAATAGTTTCCCTAGACCCAATCGTTGAAGTACAAATGATTTCACATATGCTTCTTACTTTGTTACATGGCCCATTTGTGTGTGTGTGTGTGTGTGTGTGTGTGTGTGTGTGTGTGTGTGTGTGTGTGTGTGTGTGTGTTTCTTGAGGGGTGAACTTTGCAGTTGTCAAGGTGCATGATGTTCAAAGGGACCTACGGTGGGAGTGAAAATATTTTACAGACATCTATCATACGAAGATCAGAAATTTTACCCATGTGTCAACAACTGTGCTGTAAACCACTAACCCCCCAGTAAAATTATAAAAGAAAAAATATTTTTACTGCAGCATCAAGAATATTATTAATTGAAACTACTTATTCATATTCCTCCCCATCATCTTCCTTATTTTTTCTTTATGTCTTTACTGTAAGTGTGTGATAGTGAAGAATGTAACATTTCTGTACCACCAGAACAAAAGTCAATACAGTGAAAAATGTGCATAGAGTCTTTGTGTTATTGTGAAATTAATGTTAACCTACCCGAGCTGTAAATTTCTCAGTGATATTTACAACTAATTTACAACACGTTGAAAACTTCTGGTCTAATTCAACCAAAGTGAAATCATTAATTTTCCCAGGGAAGTTTTACCTATGGGAAAACTTTTTTTTTCATTACCCCAGAAAATATTCTTTTATAATACTATTTCTGTTCTAGGAATGTGATTTCACACTTCTTTAAAATATGTGCTAACTCACCTCACTCTCCACCAAAGTGCCAACTCTTTCAACTACAGGAAATCTTTTTAATGATTTTATTATTATAAAAATGAAACAAAGACTGCGGTGTTACCTAGAGGTGTATATGGGCTCAGAGAAAAAGTAGTGTTGTTATTATTATATTCTAAGTGATTAGAATACATAATGTATTGAGTTACTCAAATGTGTTTGTGTCCTGATTGAAAAGATCCAGTAGAGAAGTTGAAGCTGTTGTGGTAGAGGGAATAAAGCTGATAACATACAAGGAGAGAGAAATCCATATATAAACAGGAACAGTGACCCTAAGCTAAATGAAAGTAGTTATACATTTCACATTAGTTTATGAGGAAGTTTTTATATATGATTATTATATATATCCCTTTGGCTAAATCACCAGGAGAGAATTTGCTGGATCATAAGGTAGGTTCATTTTTAGTGTTCTGAGAGAGATCTCCATGTTGTTTTCCAAAGCGTTGGACCAATTTGCACTCCCAACAGCAGACTGGAATTGCCTATTTCCACCTCTACCCTCACCAACATTTGTTGTTTCTCCACAGCTGCCCAGACATAAAGGGGCTTATGGGTTTCTTTTCAACAAAAGAGAAAAAAAAACAGATCTACCTATCCTTAAATTTCAGTATGTAGGTTCCCATTCGTAGAGAGATTCATTTGTGAGGATCTATTTCCATTCTCAGTTCTGATCTGACCAATTCTGTCTCCATAGGCCCTGACTTACAGATGTATTATCTGGAACCTATCATCAACAAGGAAGCTTTGGGCTCCTTCTGCTCCAAGCCTCTGCTAGGATCTCAGAACATGTATTCAGGGCTTTCTTCTGGAAGTACCATACTGCTGCCCAGTTCTGTTCTTTTTCTGTGAACTGCTTGGATCATGTGTTCCAAATTTTGCTATGGTCCATCTGCATCCAGGTGTGAGCCTGATATTTCTACTACATAGCAGTACTTCTTTGTCCTCCCAAACGTTTCTATTTGCCTGTTTGTTTATTTACTATTTGATAGAGACAGAGAGAAACTGAGGTGGGGCAGCTAGAGAGGGAGCGGTACAGAAAGACCTGCATCCCTGCTATACCATTTCTAAAGCTTTCTGCTTGCAAGTGAAGACCAGGAGCTTGAAACTGGGTCCTTGTACAGGATAATGTATGCAGTTAACCAACTGTACCACTGCTTGGCCTCATTCTCCCAAACTGTTTTTCAGAGAAGTTATCAATTCATCTTGTGTGTTATTTTTTAATTTTTATATTATTATTATTTTGCCTCTCTGCCTACTTTGCTGCCCTTGTTCTGCTGGATTTGACTCCTTTTTTCCCCTCAGATCTAACACTACCGTGTGGTGATTATTTTCCTGGTCCTGGAATTAGCAAAGATAGACCTTCCATTAGGAATGTCATCACAAGCCCTCTTGTTGGCCTCTACAGGACCTTGCTCTCAATTTAGTGCAGCAGTGGTAGGGACTGCTCATCTCTCCAAAGGGAGGCTGGCTCAGCCTACTCTACCACTCAAGGAAGACTGGTCCTAAAATGAGTACAGCCCATAATTTATTTTGTTTTAATTTGTATTTATAAAAAAGAAACACTGACAAAAACCATAGGATAAGAGGGGTACCACTCCACTCAATTCCCACCACCGGAACCCCACATCCCATCCCCTTCCCAGATAGCTTTCCTATTCTTTAACCCTCTGGGAGTGTGGACCCAGGGTCATTGTGGGATGCAGAAGATGGAATATCTGACTTCTGTAATTGCTTCCCCACTGAACATGGGCATTGGCAGGTCTATCCATACTCCTAGCTCTCTCTCTCTTTCCCTAGTGGGGCAGTGCTCTGGGGAAGTGGGGCTCCAGGACATACTGGTGGGGTTGCCTGTCCAGGGAAGTCCGGTTGGCATAATGGTAGCATGTGGAACGTGGTGGCTGAAATAAGAGTTCACATATAAATCCAAAGAAGTTGTTGACTAATCATGATCCTAAAGGCTGGAATAAAGCAGATGAAGATTTGGGGGTTCTCTGTTTTGTAGATAGTTAGTAGTCCTATTTTAGTTATATTCTAAAGGGCCCATGAATATACTAGTTTTTTTTTTCTTTTTCTGAGCCTGACATCTGATATGCAGGTAGACCAAAATTATTGTCTGAAGAGATGATGTCATGGCTGGAAAATGGGCTAGAAAGCTGGATCATGGAAGAGTAGCTCCCAAATATGGGAAAGTTGTATAAATATTATTAACTGTAAACCCAGAATGTTTTTAACTGTAACCATGGACTCTGAGCTCAGACTGATAGGGACTCAAGAGTTTACACAGACTCCTGTGCTAAATATGAATAGATATGGGCCTGGGTCAGATGGATGGAGTATACATATGGTATTTACCTACATATGGTATACATATGGTATTTACAAACATACATATGATATTTGCATACTTTATTCATGTTCAGGAGCTACTTATTGCCTTATTCCAGCTTTTAAACCCTATTCTCAACTCTGACACCATTGTTCCAGACAATACTTTCAGCCCACCTGTATGCATGCTCACTATCAAGACACCTAATTTCATCTGCTCTATTTCTACATTTAGGTTCCTGTTTATCATAATACTTTGTTTTCCTTTATATCTTAATGCCTTTTGGCCAAGTTGCAGACACCATACTCACTTCCCTAGCTCTGAGTTTTTGTCTTAAACCATTGGAATTGAAATTAATGAGTCAAAAATATGAACAATTTTAAGTCTCATAGCTCATATGTGTAGGTGTTTTTGGTCAAAGTTAATATTTAAACTGTGTCTAATATTAATATTAAATAATATTTAAATAAAGTTAATATTTAAACTGTGCTGGCACTCACGTGGGTGGCCTCACAACAGAGTAAGCCAGCTGGTTTTACATGCTAGGGCTAGTGGCTACACAAACAGACAGAACACGAGAGGAGAATTCAGCTACGAAAAAGCCGTTTTATTGTACAGTAAGCAGGTTTTATATAGCAGAATGGAACAAAGAACAATTTTCACCTATGTCAATGATGATGGGCTTCCAAAAGGTTAGTACCCTCATGGAGGAGAATCTAAGGAATGATGAGAATTGATAGGGGTAGAGGAAAGTTCAGAGTGATTAGTTGCTATGGGGCAAAGAGTGTTAATTAACTAAAGGTATTTGGAAATACATGGTAATTATACCAGCAGGGTGAGGTAAGCAGAGAAGAGCAGAATACTGATACAAGGAGTAGTGATCAGAGAACAAGGAAATAGTGTGTGGGCTATACTATTGTTTCTGACAAGGCAGGGTGATGGAGTATAGTTTGTATGTGATCAAAGATGGTGAACTTATAGTGAACTTTAAGTGAACTTTTAAGCAGGCAGCCATTTGGTTTGTAGCAAGGGAATGAGTTAAGTGTTAGGGGGTGTAGGCCTTTGTGAAGCCTGGGAGACTGACAAGAGTCAGTCAAAGCTTTTCCTGAGTCAGGAAAGCTTTTCCCTCCATGCTCCATCCCTGAAAAGGAGAGGCTCACAGGTGGAGTGTCTTTTCAGACATCTATCTTTAGGATAGGAGTTCCCCTATGCTCTACCACGCTTTCACAATTATCCTACACTGTGTGATATTGGGAGTTGGTAGCAGAGTGGGTTAAGCACATGTGGCGCAAAGCGCAAGGACCCGCTTATGGATCCCAGTTCGAGACCCCAGCTCTCCACCTGCAGGGGAGTCGCATCACAGGTGGTGAAGCAGTTCTGTAGGTGTCTCTCTTTATCGTCCCCTCTCTGTCTTCCCCTCCTCTCTCCATTTCTCTCTGTCCTATCCAACAACAACGACATCAATAACAACTACAATAACTACAACAATAAAAACCAACAAGGGCAACAAAAGGGAAAATTTAAAAATAAACTAAACTGTGCGATATTTATTTTGGTAAATTGGTACATTAGACTTTGGGTGATATTGGCCATAGTTCGTACACTCTTACTGAGGATGTAATTAAAAACTATAGCGTATTAAAAATGCTGAGCAATGTTTAGACAAGTTAAAGATAACGCCACACCTGTGTAATAAATTTGTGCACAGCAAATTAATTTTTATCTACTGTAAACTGTAAAAAGAAAAAAAGAAAGAAAGAAAAATGGGGGGGTCACTAGGCAGTGGTGCACTTAGTTAAGGACGTATATTACAGTGTGCAAAGACCCTGGTTAAAGTCCCTAGTCCCCACCTGCAGGGGGAAATCTTCACAAGTGGTGAAGCAGTGCTGCAAGTGTCTCTCTCTCCCTCTCTATCTCCCCCTTACCTCTCCACTTTTCTCAGTCTCTATGAAAAAAAAAAAACTACAAAGGCAACTGATAGATTGAGAAGTAGATCTATCTAAGATGTCGACTCAGGATAACCTTTAAAAATTTAATTATTCAGTCAGGGAGTAGTGCAGTGAGTTAAACGCACAGGAAGTGAAGCACAAGGACCAGCATAAGGATTCCGGTTTGAGCCCCTGGATCTCCACCTGCAGGGGGTGTCGCTTCACAAGTGGTGAAGCAGGTCCACAGGTGTCTTTCTCTCCCCATCTCTGTCTTCCCCTCCTCTCTCCATTTCTCTGTCCTGTCAACAACAATTACATTATTAACAACAATAATAATAACCATGACAATGATAAAACAACAAGGCCAACAAAAGGGAAAAATATCCTCCAGAAGCAGTGGATTCATGGTGTAGGCACTGAGCTCCAGCAATAATCCTGGAGGCAAAAAAAAAAAAATTATTCAAGCTTTCTTTTTACACCTTCTAAAGAGAATAATACATTTAGTCTAATTTTTAAAATGAATCAATTTATGTCAGTTAAACCAAATAAATCAATTGAAATTTAATTCAATTTCTCCCTGATAAGAAAAATTGAATATTAGTCCATAAAATGTTGATTGTAATATCTAAGATTTTAATCCTGTATTCAAATCAATTTTCACCTCTCTGGGGCCAAAATTATCTTCATCAAGAATGTATACTTAATAGGAAAGAAGTGCTCACTTACTAATGGAAGGGTACATATTTTACTTTGGTTGAGTTTGAAAATTACTTTTATTTATTTGATAGGACAGAAGGAAATGGAGATAGATATAACTGCAGCCCTACTTCCCCATTTGTCAAGCTTCTCTTCTGCAGGTGGGGACTGGAAGCTTGAACCCCTGTCTTCATGTATGGTAACATGTTGGCTCAACTGTGTGCACTGCAGTCCAACATCTGGTCCATTTTTTCTCATTAGTGTGAAGTGAACAGTGTTTTCATTTACATGTATGTGGTCTCTAGCATCCTGAGATGATAGAGAAGTTTCCTTTTCCTATTGTAAACATAACTGCTCCAACTTGTTTGACCAGGCACAAATATAGGTTCTGCTCTATGGAGTTTTGCTGATGTAGATTAAGTCCTGAATCACTTGACATAAAATAAGGAGATTAACCAAGTGAACCTGACCCAATCACAGTACTGCTTAAAAGGGTCTGTGCTCTTCCTCCTTAGGGAGAGTTGGAGTATGAGATTTTTCTATAAAGTAGATTTTATAGCAAAACAAGTAGGACTTTAGCATGTTCAAATGACCGGGGGCTAAAGCTAGATGGAAAAAAACAAAAACAAAAACTCTAGTCTCGTAGTCATACTAGAATGAGTTTTGTAAACAACTGGAAGGAGTTTAGGAGCAGCCATTTCCCAGTTCAAGACTCTGGAGAAGTGTGTGGGTGTAGATAGCATAGTGATTATGCAAAGATACTCGCATGCCTGAGGCTCAGAAGTCCCAAGTTTATTACATTAGGAAGCCCTGGGTATTGACCTCAGCTAACAAATTCTGCACTTACAACCTACAATAACAGAGGTGATAAATTAGCACTTTTTCATATTTCTGTAGCTGTGGTAACTTGTTATCTAGAAATAAGAAAGTAATAGTTTTCACAATAGTAACCAGTATATTATGCATTCTTCTTTTCTTTCCTTCTCTCTCTCTTTCTTTCTTCCTTTCTTTACCTTTTCTTTCTTCTACTCTCTTCTTTCATATTCCAGATATATACAAAGAGATATATAGAGAAAAATAGTTTAAAAGAGCGCAGCACTAAATCTTCCTTCAATGTGGTGTGGGTTGGTCTTGAACCTGGCTCACATAAATAGCAAAGCAGTGAGCTATGTCATTGGCTTTATACAATGCATTCTCGTTTTTCCCTGTGGGAACTAAAATGAGATATTTGAGTGTGAAACAGAAGTGATTCTAGAGTGTCCATTTCATGTGAGTTTTCAAGTTTTGTTTATCTTTTTATCCCTTTCTATCTTTGCAAAATTGTCCTACTTATGAGCCCTCTATCATGTTTCCCAGTTTAAGTGGTAACAACACTCTGACAGATCTCAAGATGTTAAGTCACCTGTTTGGCTTGATTTTCTCAAGCTTACTTCGCACACATCCAGAGATAGTGTTTTAAGATTTGTCCAACAACAACTGCTTTTCATATTACATTCAACTTTATTAGCTGATAGAATTTATAGGAGTTGGGAGTCGGGCTGTAGCACAACGGGATAAGCGCAGGTGGGGCAAAGCACAAGGACTGGCATAAGGATCCGGGTTCAAGCCCTGGCTCCCCACCTGCAGGGGAGTCACTTCACAAGCAGTGAAGCAGGTCTGCAGGTGTCTATCTTTCTCTCCCCGTCTGTCTTCCCCTCCTCTCTCCATTTCTCTCTGTCCTATCCAACAACAACAATAATAATAACTACAACAATAAAACAGCAAGTGCAACAAAAAGGGAATAAATAAAAAAAGAATTTATAGGAATATATATATATATATATATATATATATATATATATATATATAATGCTCTGACTATAGTTCTTGTATAAGCCTCCTTTGTAGGGGGGCACAATATTGTATGAAAAATCCATTTTTCTCTTAAAGTGATGTTGATTTGCTCATTTGACTAGGACTTTTGGAGGGAAGCAAATCAAATTTTTGGTACCATATGCCTTATTTATTTGAATAGTTCTTGACTTCTTTGATTTGTAGATATTAAGTAGATTATATAAAATAATTTTAAGAAGTTACAGAGGTACCTCAAGAGATTCCTCAAGAGAAGCAGATTATATTAATCATGCCAAGTGGTTTCACTAATGAAAGTCTGTTACAGACAGATTTTGTCATTGATTTTTTTTTTGAGGAAAATCTTTGATGCTCTCTCCTAGACATTAAGAGAAATCTTCTGGTGGGGAAGAGGGGGGCAAGACGGCTGGTGGTGGGAACTAAGGGCTTGAACTTAGGTTTTTGTGTACTGTAATGTGTGTGCCAAACCAGGTGCACCCCTGCCTGGCCCCTTTCTTTTTGATAAACATGAAGAGAAATTGAGAGGGGAAGGAGAGATAGAAAGGGAGGGGGAGAGAAGGAGAGGGAGAGAGAGAGATTGTCTTCCCCCTGCAAGTGGGGACCCAGGAAATGAGTGCATTCTGCCTGCTGAACCATTACCTGGATCGTATCAACTATAGATCTCATTCAATTGTCACTTTGTATATAATGGCATTCTAAGGATAAATAAGTACTTATTTTTTAAATTGCGTTGACATGAATGTTAACATTATGAACAAATAACTTATTGTTTTTTATTAGATAGTTGGTGTCTTGCATATAAGTTTGATGGAGCTTGCATATAAATTTACTTAAGAGTTTTGCTCTCTTTTAATAGGGGTATTATGATGGGGAAATGTGACCTTTACTATGTTGTTCATGGAAGATAATGTTGACATGGGACTCACAACTCCAGACTATAAGTGGCTTTCCAATATGTGATGGTATGGGTTTTATTTGCAATTGTTCTTATCAAGTTACAAAAACTGTCTCATAAAAAAGAATAAATCCTCATTTTAGGTCTCAAGCCCCATCATGAACATAGTACAATTTAGGGATAAGTTGTTTTCATATATATGTAGTGTTATTGTGGAATGATGAACCACTTATAAGGTTATAGTCATTGAGGACATTTGGTGACAAATAGATTTTGAATTCTTAGTTTTAAGAATGTAGAATAGTTGTTTCAAACTAGCAATTTTTTAAAGCCATGCATGCATAAAAGTTAAAAGAGCAATATATTTATCTCACATTCAATTTTCATGTGTGAAATAATGATTAAATGCAGGCCCCATCTTAGTTAAGGTCCTCTTTCTTAATAATTAAATCCATTTAAGAACTTTTTTTTTTTGGTGAACCTTTAAGATTATAAACATAGTATGAGCAGAACACTGCATCTGAGGGGTGGAGTGATTTGTTCACACGTTAAGGGATTTATAAATAATTCCAATGATTGCTTATATGGCTTATTTGCCCTTGTGTGAAGCAATATGTTTCGAACAACCTATCTATTTGGTTTTGTCTAAAGGTATAAAGATGTATGTGGACATCTTGCTTCTTACTTTGTATTTTATTCATTCATTCATGAAAAATTGAAAGATAAAGTACTTTCATTGTTCTTTGACATCTTAGGTACTTTTTGATTATTCTTTTTTCAAAATGTATTTATTACTAGATGGAGACAGACAGAAATTGAGAAAAGAGGGGCAGACAGGCGGAAAGAAAGTCGCTTGCAGACCTGCTTCACTGCTTGTGAAACAACCCCACCTGCAGTTGGGGAGCTGAAACTGGGATCCTTGCTCCAGTTCTTGCGCTTGGCACTCTGTGCTTTTAAACTGGTGTGCTACCACTAGCCCCAATACATTCTTATTTTGGATGATTTGTGTCAAAAGTTAGAAGTGATTATGAATAAAAAAATTCAGTTTGTTATCCAAGTATTTGGGAGAGTTTTTTTTTTTTAACTTTATTTTTTTTCTCATTTTGTTGCCTTTGTTATCCTGTTGTTGTTGCTGCTGTAGTTGTTAGATAGGGCAGAGAGAAATGGAGAGAGGAGGAGAAGAGGCGGGGCGGGGGGAGAGAAAGATAGACACCTGCAGACCCGCTTCACCGCCTGCCAAGTGACTTTCCAGCAGGTGGGGAGACGGGGCTCAAACCGCGATCCTAATGATGCCGGCCCTTGTGTTTTGCACCACCTGCGCTTAAACCACTGCTCTACCGCCCAGCTCCCTGATGTGGGAGAGTTTAAAGCACTTCCTCCCATCGTATTTTTTAAAAGCTAAAACAGACATGGAATCATGTCTTCTCTCTGCTATGTAATACATGTGTGGGTTTGGTAAAAAATTATTCAGTGAACATGCCATTAACTATATGAGGAAACTAGTAGTCCTAAACTTAGAGTTGGTTGGAGGACTAAATAGGATATGCTTGTAAATCAACTAAAGTGATGTCTGACTAAATGCTTAATGAGGATTGTTTTCAATAAAATGATACACTCATTTCTGTACACAATTCCTTTTAGCTTACACTAGTTTTCTAATTCAGATGTCTTGGGAATTTGTTAAATATTTTGTTTTATTTATTATTAATAGAGACAGAGAAATTGAGACGGGGAAATGAGAAAGAGAGAGAGAGAGCGAGAGAGAGAGAGAGAGGCTACAGAACTGCTTCATCACTTGTGTAACTTTCCCCCTGCCGATGGAAACCTGGAGCTTGAATCAGGATCTTCACACATTTTAATATATGTGTTCAACAGGGAGTACCACCTCCTGTCTCCTTATCATGCAAGTTTCATACAAAATCTTTCATAGCTGTATTTCAGTTACTGAAGGCTTTCACAATAACTTTTGGAAAGACATTGAGTATCTCTGCCTTTAGTGTTCTTCACCTATCAGACTGATAGGATAGTAAGCAGAATGTTTCACACATTGTGAGAATCAGATTTAATTCTCTGTGAACTTTGGAATTTGAAGCAATAATATTAGAATAAGTGCTCTTCTTTCATTATCTGAGTTTATTTACCAGAAGTCTAGCATGTAAATTAAAACTTTAGTTCATTAATGATGATGGAATATTTCAGAAGTGTTAATTAACTTTCCCAAACTCACCAAACTAGTAAATAAGAGTGTGAAAACCTTTATTACAGGTATTTTTCAGAATAAAAAACAATGCCAGTAATTACCACAATAAACTATTTGTCTAGTGGAAGATTTAAAATAGTTCTTTTTAAATTACTATTTCTATTTTATCAGCATTAGTATTATTTAACACAACACAGTAACAACTGTAGGAGTAAACTATTTTATAAGAATGATTAACTTTTCAATATCTGTTTAACAGCAGGAGAAAAGTTCCATTGAAAATGAAAACAAAACAAAATAGAAAAGACTGAGAACCAGTCGATAATTTCAAAGCACAAAATTTTGAGCACAAGAGTATAGCAAGTCTGAATATATTAATGACCAAGAAAATGATCATGTTACGGATTGGATTGAATTAAAAGAATAAGATTTTAGAGAAAATGCAAAAAAAATTCATTTCTCAAAGGATTTAGGTTTTTTTGTTGTTGTTGTTTTTGTCTAATAGACAAAATGTCAGGTAAGAATATTGACTGATAGTCAAATATTTTTCAGTCAAGGGGATGAGCTGTAGCTACTGATATCAATTAAGTTCTTCACTTTCCTGCTTAAGCACTATTATTTGTGACAAGGTATGCCTGAATGTAGGATCAAATTATTTACCCTTCACTCAAAACATTCCATGATAAGGCAGACAAGTTAATGATATTTTTATTTTATTTATTTATTAATGAGAATGATATCAGGAGAGAGAAAGAACCAAACTTCACCCTGGTATATGTGTTGACGGGGATTAAACTTAGGATCTAATGCTTGAGAGTCCAATGCGTTGTCCACAGCGCCACCTCCCGGACCACACAAATTAAATGATATCTACTAGGTTCTGCTACATCTTCTAACCCCAGGCCTCAGCCAAATGATTTCAAAGTATACTTTTCCTTTTCTATCAAGTGGAAAAATTATTCTATAATAAAAAATGGTATTACCAGGAGTCGGGCAGTATTACAGCGTGTTAAGCACAGGTGGTGAAAAGTGCAATGACCGGCTCAAGGATCCCCTGGCTCCCCACCTGCAAGGGAGTTGCTTCACAGGCAGTGAAGCAAGTATGCAGGAGTCTATCTTTCTCTTCCCCTCTCTGTCTTCCCCTCCTCTCTCCATTTCTTTCTGTCCTATCAAACGACAATGACATAACAACAATAATAATAACTATGACAATAAAACAAGAGCAACAAAAAAGGGAATAAATAAATAAATATATTTTTTTAAATATGGTGTTGCCCTTAACATAATGTGACTACAAATATAAATATTTTCATACATTATAAACACTTACAGAGTATTTTATTATAATAGTGTGTATTCCATGCCTCTCCAAATAAAATCTTCATTTTTATGGATATCAGTCTGATATCTTTACCCTTTCTAGTACTTAGCTCCATTCTTCTTCTATTGCTCGTTTTCTTCCTCTTCAATGATATAAATTCTACTCATGTGCTATGCCTATGTAGATGTATGGTTTTCTGTACTCCTTGGTAGAAAAACATACACAGGCCTGGGTAGATAGCATAATGGTTACGCAAAGAGATTATTTTTTTAAAAATATTTATTTATTTCCTTTTGTTTCCCTTGTTGTTTTATTGTTGTAGTTATTATTGATGTAGCTGTTGTATAGTATAGAGAGAAATGGAGAGAGGAGAGGAAGACAGAGGGGGGAGAGAAAGAGACACCTGCAGACTTGAGTCACCACCGGTGAAGCTTGACTCCCCTCTAGGTGGGGAACCTGGGGCTCGAAAAGGAATCCTTCCACCAGTCCTTGCGCTTTGCACCATGTGCGCTTAACCCACTGTGCTACAGCCCAACTGCCCCACAAAGAGATTCTTATGTATAAGAATCTGAGGTCTGATGTTCAATTCATTACACCGCCATAAACCAGAACTGAGCAGTGCTGTGGTAATAATAATAACAACAATAATAATAATAATATGCTGTAATAATAATAATAGTAATAATATAAACACACATATATGCACACTTTACATACAGAATATTCTGTTTTCTGTTCTATATTTATTTTTACTTTCAATTTATTATTATTATTATTTGTCTAACCAAAGCATTACTAAGCTCTGGCTTATAGTGGGGCATGTTGTTGAATCTGAGACTTTGGGGCCTTAGGCATGAGGGTGTTTCTCTACATATCCATCACACTATCTCTTTTACCCTATTGTTCCATATTTAAACTTCAAAACACTTTGGCAATAGTGTTATCTAACTTATATAGGTCATACTAAATAAATACCAATGGAAATGAATTATAATGCCTCATAAATTTATTCATATAAGTAGGAAGGTTCCAAGCTGCCACAATTTCATGACCCATATTCCTCAGGTGGAGCATAGAGTATGTTGTCCAGCCTCCATTCAGAGGATGGAACATTCTCTGCCTTTGTTAATCCACTTTCAGGGCAAGGTCCTATAGGGGCCCACAAAGGTGTCTATTGTTGTTCTTGATAGAGATGACTGGTAACAATGGAGAGAAGGATCTGTTCGAGGTCTAGGCCCATTATGATTCTTTGGGAATCTCAGGACTCCCCACTAGGGACCCAGCTGATGTGGTGGCCTGATAGTGACTAAAGAGTCATTGTTAAAGTATGTTAAGGTACGCCATTCTCTTGCCCTTATTCAGCTTTTTTAGCCCTTACTTTGAAAAGGTTAGCTTTGGAGTGACTGAGGGAAGTATCACAGGAAGTGGCTGAGAAGGGTATCTAAGACTAAGTAGATACTATTTAATTAGGAAATTTATGGTGTCTTTTTAGGTCTTTCTACTTGCTTGATGCATATACATTCCTACTCATGACCACAGAATGTGAGCTCAGATCTACAGGGATGCAGAGGTCACATAGGCTCCTAAGCTGAATACGGGCCCCAGATCACATCAGAACGATGGGGTTTACAGTCAACAATATTTGTAAACCTTTCCCATATTTGAGAGCTACTTCCTTCCCTGATCCAGCTTTCTGGTCTTTTTTGCAGCCATGACATCATCTCCCCAGACAATAACTTAGATCCACCTGCACATCAGATGTCAGGTTCAGGAAAAAACAAAACAAAAACAGAAACTAGTATCATCATGGGCACTTTGGAGTATAACTAAAATAGGCCTACTAACTATCTACAAAACAGAGATCCCCCAACTATTCATCTGAACTCTTCATCTTCATTCCAGCCTTTAGGTTCATGATTAGTCTACAGTTTGTTTGATTTTATATGGTAACTCTTCTTTCAGCCACCAGGTTCCAGATACTAGCATGATGCCAACCAGACTTCCCTGGACAGACAACCCCACCAATGGGTCCTGGAGTCCCTCTTCCCCAGAGCCCTGCACCATTAGGGGAAGAGAGAGATTGTCTGGGAGTATGGACCGTCTTGCCAATGCCCATACTCAGTGGGGAAGCAATTACAGAAGCCAGACCTTCCACTTTCTATACCCCATAATGACCCTGGGTTTATACTCCCAGAGGGATAAAGAATAAGAAAGCTATCAGGGGATAGGATGGGATACAGAGTTCTGGTGGTGGGAATTGTGTGGAGTTGTATACCTCTTAACCTATGGTTTTTGTCAATGTTTCCTATTTATAAATAAAAATTAAAAAAATAAAAATAAATAAAAATTAAAATTTATTTATCTGTTTCAAAACATTGCATTTTTCATTTACAAAGAATATTTTCCAAATTGGAATTTATTCCTCTAGCTGAGACACAGTACTTAATATTTCTTGGTTGCTTTCACAGAACTGTATTTATAAAGGATAAAGAAGTCCTGTTTGGTTTTTCTCATTAATCTTATTTACACAGTAGATAATTAATGAAACTGTAATAACTACCAGCATAAAATTGCTCCATACTGTATATGTTGATGTATTTGCTGTCATGAGTGGTTATTACCAGAATTTTGACTGTTAACATTAAGGATAATTGCCACCTCATTAAGTATTACTTACCGGACTCACAAAGAGAATATGGTTGGAATATACCACATGGAATTAGATTTTCTTTCAAGAATGAAAATAGATCTTTAGATTTCCTTTTTAATATATTTATTTATTTTTCCCTTTTGTTGCCCTTGTTGTTTTATTGTTGTAATTATTATTGTTGTTGTTATTGATGCCATCGTTGTTGGATAGGACATAGAAATGGGAAGAAAAGTGGAAGACAGAGAGGGGGAGAGAAAGATAGGCATCTGAAGACCTGCTTCACCGCCTGTAAAGTGACGCCCCTGCAGATGAGGAACCGAGGGCTCGAACTGAGATCCTAACATTTGTCCTTGCGCTTCGTGCCACGGCTTACCGCCCAATTCCTTGATATTTAGATTCTCTATAGTGTCTAGTTAATTCAATATAAAAGAATTATGGATTGTTTTACATTTCTGGTAATTGCTACACATTTATGAGAAGTAGAATGGCTAAAAACAGTGTCTTCTTTGTAGGTATGCAGCTATGTGGTATTTTAATACTTTAAAATTAAAACTATTCCCAAAGTTAGAAAACATCACACACACAAACACACACACACACACACACACACACACACACACACACACACACACACACACACACACAATTAAGGCTGCTTGTAATAAAAGTTAATGTGGTTTATCTTTAGGCTGCCTCCCCAGTTTTAAGATAATAAAATTCTTGCAGCATATCCAAGATGTTCTTAAAGCTACTCTTTAATTTGTTCATATTTCAGCTTTTCCTGTACTTTATTTAGTCCCCTTTTGTTGCCCTTGTTGTTTTTTTTTTTTACTATTGTTGTACTTATTATTGTTGTTGTTATTGATGCTGTTGTTTTGGATAGGACAGAGAGAAATGTAGAGAGGAGGGGAAACAGAGAGGGGGAGAGAGAGATAGACACCTGCAGACCTGCTTCACTGCCTGTGAAGTGACTTCTCTGCAGGTGGGAAGCCTCCAGAGGCGTTTTCCTGTACTTTCAAGTGGTTAGTGTCACTCTTGATATTTTTAAAATAAACTATATTTACCTGAACTATGACATTTTTGAAGATCCATCTTCTTTCCTCTGCTAACCATATTAAAGCAGAAGGCTTGTTTCAGTGATTTTGGATGATTTATGAAATTTGCTTTCTTGCTTCCTTCTTAATATGCACATTGTTAAAACATCACTCTCCACATAATTGCTTTCAGGTCAGGAACTAATTTTAACTTGTACAAGACATTATAATCATTGCTCAAGGTAGACATTGTATATATGGAGTAGCAAAGTCTTGCATAGATATTTCATTGAATTCCCCCAGGAGGTTTTAAAAATACTTGTTATTTGAGGGAATTTTTTTTTTCATTTTAAACAAGGATGAATGAATGAATGGTACTATTTTGTCCCACTGGAGTCTAAGAATGAGGAAAAGCAAATTGCCCATTTCTTTCCATATATATGTTACATTTAAGAAATACCTTTTATTATTTTTTCCTTTTGATATTTCAGTTCATAGGTCTAACCTCACCGATTAATGTGTCCAAAGAAAGCATTTTAATAGCTATTCACTGAAGTTTCAAGATTGATTTATTTCTCAATGAAGTTTAGAGTTAATGAGGTAAATTTTAGGAAAACTGTATCTGACAATTTTAATGTTTGGTCTACTTTTTAGCTTGTAGTGCTATTTTGAATATTTTGTGTAGGCTGGTATGAAGAGTGTGTTGTGTACTCTTGAAAAACTATTTTAAAAGGCTGATATGAGGCAAAAATATTTGACTCATACAATATAGAACCTAAGAAATACACTGTATGATACAATATGTATATAATTGTTGTCATTATCTAATGTACAATGGTTTGGCTTTAGACAAAACTGATATTCTATAACAGCAATAACAATTTTGTATGTATATGATATTTTATGAAATATTTGAAAACAAAAGATCATGCAATTGATATATATATATAGATCATGCAATTGATATATATATATATATATATATGAAAGTGATTAAACAAAGGACATTTCTTTTTTATTATAAAAAGGAAACATTGACAAAACCATAGGATAAGAGGGATACAGTTTAGCACAATTCCCACAACCAGGCCTCCGTATACCAACCCCTCCCCTGATAACTTTCCTATTCTTTAACCCTCTGGGAGTATGGACCCAAGATCATTGTTTGATGCAGAAGGTTGACCATCTGGCTTCTGTAATTGCTTCCCCACTGGACATGGGTGTTGACAGGTCAATCCATATTCCCAGCATGTCTCTCTCTTTCCCTAGTGGGGAAGGCCTGGGGAAGTGGAGTTCCTAGGCACATTGGTGAGGTTGTCTGTCCAGGGAAGTCTGGTCGCATCCTGCTAGCATCTGGAACCTGGTGGCTGAAAAGAGAGTTAATATATAAAGCCAAACAAACTGTTGGACAATTATGGACCTAAAGCCTGGAATAGTGAAGGTGAGGTATTGAGGCATACTCCATTTTATATATAGCTAGTTGGCATATTTTAGTTATATTTCAAAGGGCCTGTAACTATACTATACTATTTTTTTAATGCAGGTGAATCCTAATTATTATCTGGGGAGATGATGTCATTGCTGGGAAAAGGAACAGAAAGCTGGATCAGGGAAGAGAGTAGCTCCCTAATATGGCAAATGGGTGTAAATATTACTGTAAACCCCATCAATTTGATGTGATCTAGGGCCCATAATTAGCTTAGGAGCCTATGTGACCTCTACATTCCTCTAGATCTGATCTCACATTCTGTGGTCATGAGTAGGAACATTCCATGCTGCCCCAGTATCGACCTATCTTCCTCAGGTGTATCATACAGTATGTTGCCCATCCTCCCTTCGGAGGATGGAACAGTCTCTACCATTGTTGATCCAGGTTGAGGGCAAGGTCCTTTGGGAGCCCACAAAGGGGTCTGCTTTGTTGTTCCTGATAGAGATGACCAGTAACAATGGAGAGAGGAATTTATTTGAGGTCTATGCCCATCAAGTCTGTTTGGGAGACCCAGGATTCCCCGATTAGGGCCCCAGCTGGTGGGATGGCCTGATAGTGACTAAAGAGTCATCATTAAATTATGCCAGTCTCTTGCCCTTATTCAGCTTTTGCAGTCCTTGTTTGCTAAGGTTAGCTTTGGAGTGAGTGAGAGAACTGTAATAGAAAGTAGGTGAGGAGGGTATCTAAGTCAAAGTGGACAATATTTCATTATGAACTTGATACTGACTCTCTAAAGACTACTGTGTATTTTTGCTTTTATGTATACATCTTGTGCTAATTTATAGATACATGTGAACATATGCTCTATCTTACGGGACCTGGCCTATACCTAGGATTTGGGACTTTGTTAGGAAGTGAACCTCCTGGAATGGAATTAGAGACTACCATGAAAGGAAAGGTCTCACCCTAGTGATGAGGGTGAAGAGTTGGCAATCCTTGCCTGATAGCTCTGTACAGTCTGAGGTGAAACATGCTGAGATGGTTCTGGTTGCATTGGTTAGGTTGGAATCAGCAGATGGAATATCATTTGGCCTGACTTGAGAGAAGGAAGCAGGGAAGTGAGCCCCAATGCAGAGGTTCCAGTATTGGGAGAGACATAGGCTCTATAGAGGAAGCACGAGATTCCTGTTGTCTTAGGGTTTAAGAAGACAATAGATAGTTATTGCAATAATAACATTGTTTGGCAATTGGTTTAACTTTGAAGAATTCCTTTGTTAAGATTTGCTGTATCATACATACCCTAGCCATATTTCATGTCCTTTGACATCATACATTGCTATGTCACCAGTTGCTTTTGTTCTCCCTGGGCTAAGCTTTTAAGAGAGTCAACATATCAAAGACTCAGCCTATGTATTAAAAAGACTCAGTCTGTGCTTTAAAAAGTTTGAGATGTTCAATCTATTCCCCCCTCTCATATTGCTTGAATAGTGATTTATATGACTGCAGATTAATAGGAGTGTACATAAACACCATTCCCACCACCAAAAGACTGTGTCCCAGAGCTTCCCCCCTCCCCGCTCCATCCCATGAAGCTGAACATCTGAACATTCACCCTCACCCTCCAACCAGGGATTTTTCTTTGGTGCCATACTCCAAATTCAGTCAACTACTGCTTTTAATTTCCCTTTCTGTTCTTTCTCAGCTTCTGTTTATGAGTGGGATCATCCCATACTTGTCTTTATCTTTCTGACTTAGCTCACTTAACATAATTTCTTCTAGCTCCATCTACGATGGGTCAGAGAAGGTGGGTTCATTGTTCTTAATAGCTGCTTAGTATTCCATTGTGTATATATACCACAACTTTCTCAGCCACTCATCTGTTGTTGGGCACCTGGGTTGCTTCCAGGTTTTAGCTATTATGAATTGTGCTGCTATGAACATAGGTGTATAAGTATCTCTTTGGTTGGATGTTATGGAGTCCTTGAGGTAGATCCCCAGGAGAGGGATTACTGGGTCATATGGAAGGTTCATGTCTAGCCTTGTGAGAGTTCTCCAGACAGCTCTCCACAGAGGCTGTACCAATTTACATTCCCACCAGCAATGTAAAAGGGTTCCTCTGTCCCCACAGCCTCTCCAGCATTTGTTGCTGCTGTCCTTTTTGATGTATGCCATTCTCACAGGAGTGAGATAGTATCTCAGTGTTGTCTTAATTTGCATTTCTCTGACAATCAGTGACCTGGAGCAATTTTTCATATGTTTGTTAGCCACAAAGGACATTTCTTAAAAACAGGGATCCTGGGAAAGCAAGATAGTTCACTTGAATTGTGTACTTTCTTTGCAGGTACACAACCCTATTACTGGCACTTTTCACATTTTACTGAAGTAAGGTTCAGTAATGTAGTCCCTTTCCCTTTGTCCCTCTATCTTCTTCCTTTGCCTTTCTGGCAGAAAAAGTTTCTGAAGTAGTGAAGTCCCAGTAATGACAAAAACAGTCAAACAGAGATGTGAGATTTGTTATTTAAGATGGAACACAATTAAAAAAAAATATTTGCAGGGAAGTCGGGCTGTAGCACAGTGGGTTAAGCGCAGGTGGCGCAAAGCACAAGGACCGTCATAAGGATCCCGGTTCCAGCCCTGGCTCCCCACCTGCAGGGGAGTCGCTTCACAGGCGGTGAAGCAGGTCTGCAGGTGTCTATCTTTCTCTCCTCCTCTTTGTCTTCCCCTCCTCTATCCATTTCTCTCTGTCCTATCCAACAATGACAACAACAATCATAACTACAACAATAAAACAACAAGGGCAACAAAGGTAATAAATAAATAAAATAAATATTTAAAAAAATTGTAAAAAAGAAACACTGACAAAAACCATAGGATAAGAGGGGTACAACTCCACACAATTACCACCACCAGAAGTCTGTATCCCATCCTTCCCTTGATAGCTTTTCCTATTTGTTATCTCCCTGGAATTATGGGCCCGGGGTCATTATGGGGTGCAGAAGGTGGAAGGTCTGGCTTCTGTAATTGCATCCCCACTGAACATGGGCATTGGCAGGTAGATCCATACTCCCAGCCTATCTCTCTCTTTCCCTAGTGGGACAGCACTCTCTGGAAGCGGGCTCCAGGACACATTGGTGGGATCATCTGCCCAGGGAAGTCCGGTTGGCATCATGGTAGCATGTGGAACCTGGTGGCTGAAAGAAGAGTTAACATATGTAGTCAAACAAATTGTTGACTAATCATGAAACTAAAGGCTGGAATAGTGTAGATGAAGATTGGGGACACATTTTTACTTCTCTCCTCCCTAACAGTCTTTTTAACTGAGAAATGTCACACATGTAACAACTACTGTATTTTATAGTAGACTATAAACCACTAATCTCCCCTACACAGCAAAATAAATTTTAAATAATAAATAACTCTAATGACAATATATAAAATAATAAAGTAAATATTTTAAAATTTTCTTGACTAATAATAAAGTAAAAATTTTAAAATTTTCATACACCAATGAATGAAATTGAAGAAATAGAATCTAAGAATCTATATAGTGGCCTTGTGATAATAATGACGGAGTCCTGATTGGAATAATGAAATACACAAATGTCTCCTATTATGAGCATTGTTGAGGTTAGTAGTTGCTGTTATTATATGACCAGAGAAACTTCACAGTTCCCAAATGACTGTTGCTGATCTAGCCATCACATTAGTATTCTAGAATGAAATAAGGAAGTGGAGATAGGTAGACAGAATATAAGTCACTTCCCAGTGAAGTCAGTTCTTGGATGCCTGCTTTACAGATAAGTTGTACTTAAATGTTACTGGCCAATGCTAGACTCAATGGACACTATATTCAGTAAGAATGATGGAGGAATGAATTTTGGAATAGGTTAATAGCAATTTCTGAGATGACTTAAAGACATAAAATTGATTATACTGAATTAAGCAAATAGTATGATTATGATACTTGGTGATATTGTGTTATATAAATGGGGCATAAAAAGACCTGTAGAAATTTCAAGGAGAATGGAATTCTGTCAGAGTAGTAATTCAGAAAAAAAGAGAAATTATTTGAAAATGTGAAATAATCTCAGGCAACATAATTCATTAGAAGAGACAGTCACTCTGGTTTTCAACTAGGAATGCTCTCTTTTGTGCATCGATATTTTAGTGATAATTCTGTTACTTTCTAATGGATCTGAAACAAATTGTACAGACAATAATATTCACATGATATTGCTATCAATAACTATTAAACAAATAATTTTAGGAGTTTATTTGACATTTTCATTTTTTAGTGCAGTTTCAGTTCACAACAAAGTTAAGGGTCAATTGGGAATAGTTCGGTAGCGCAGCGGCACAAAGTGCAAGGACCGGAGTAAAGATCCCTGTTCAAGCTCCCTGTTCCCCACCTGCAAGGTAGTAGCTTCAGAGATGGTGAAGTCGGCAGGTGTCTTTCTCTCGCCCTCTCAGCCTTCCCCTCCTCTCTCGATTTCTCTCTGTCCTATCCAACAACAACGACATAAATAACAAGAATAATAACTACAATAATAAAACAACAAGGACAACAAAAAGGAATAAGTAAATATTTTTCTTAAAAAAATAAAGGTAAATTGTAAAGATTTTACATATAACCCAACTTCCTACAAGTGCGTAACCACTCAACTATCAACACTCCCCTACCAGAGAAGTACCTTTTTTAAAGTGGCTGAATCTACCTTGATACACCATAGCTTTCAATTCAGTTGGGAGCATTTCTAGTACTGTGATAGCTAGACTGTATAATAGAATACATATACTTTTTAATATTTATTTATTCCGTTTTGTTTCCTTTATTATTTTATTGTTGTAGTTATTATTCTTGTTGTTGTTGATGTGATGTTGTTGTTGGATAGGACAGAGAGAAATGGAGAGAGGAGGAGAAGACAGGGGGGAGAGAAAGACAGACACCTGCAGACCTGCTTCACCACTTGTGAAGCGACTCCCCTGCAGGTGGGGAGCCTGAGGCTCAAACCGGGATCCTTAAGCCAGTCTTTGTGCTTCCCTCCACTTGCGCTTGACCCGCTGCATTACCGCAGGACTCCCTGATACACGTTTTGTAAGTAATGGCAAACTGCATCCAAAATGTTTACACCGTTTTGCTTTCTCACTCTTGGTGGAACAGAGTTGATGTTGCTACAAATCATTGTCTGTATTTTAGTGTTGCTCATGCTCCTGACTTGGCCACTTTAATAAGTGTGTTGTGACATATTTCTCTCTCTCTCTCTCTCTTTCACATTTTGCTAATGACATTTTCTTTTCACATGATTAGTAATCATCTGGGTAACTTTGATGAGCTGTGAGTTATGGTTTGACTGTTTTTAATGAGGGGTTTTGTTTTCTTATGGTTGAATTTGAAGAGGTATGTATGTTTTGGAAAACAATCCTGTTTTAGATTTGTCTATTGTTAATATTCCATTCTCTTGACATTGTCTTTTAAAAGGTCTAAGTCTTTCATTTTAATGAGACCCAGCTTATCAATTATTTTTTTCCAGGGACCATGACTTTGATACTCTATCTAAAGTATATAATCACACAGACAATACATATATTTCAAGTAGGTGCTTTGTTTTCCAGCACCATTTATTCAAAATACCTCATTGTGTTGTCTTCACTTATTTGTCAAATATCAGGTGAGTATACTTATTTGATCTATTTCTGGACTTTCTAATATGTTCTGTCTTCTTTTTTGTTAAGTCTTTCCTTGATTATTATAACTTTATAGCAAGTCTTAAACGTGGATAGTGTTGGTCATTGTATTTTATTTTTCTCTTTTCCTTAGAAAAATGTCTAAACCTATCTGCAAAAGTAATTAAGAGATAAAGTATTTCTGTGGGAAAGATAGGTATTCAGATATAGATGGTTTTTCTGTGAGAGAAGAAGAGAACAGATAAGGGGGTTTGATAGAAGTCACTGCCACTTTTTAAAAAAATTATAAAACTATATCCATAAGAAAATTGTTTGAGGCTATAGAGTCAACTAGAGACTAAATAAATCCAGAAATGGTTGCCTATGAGGAAATATAATAATAATGGAGAGAGAGAGTCATCTTTGATTTTTACACCTGCCCATAAGTGTTCAATTATTATTTCCACATGCCTTAATGAAAATATAGTGATATTAATATCTAAAGGCAAGTTTCTTTGTAAGTTATTGTCAGGGATTCACCACCCTGGTTTTGACTGTTTTAGATAACAGATAAGAGATTGAGAGAAAAGACAAAACAACAAAAAAGTTGTGCAGCAGGGGTTTGGCACAAACTTATGCAAGCAAGAATCATCCTAGGTGAACTCTTTCAAGCTCCATAAGTGTAATTTATTTGAAAAAAAAATGGCCTTTTTAAATGAAAAAGGAGAAAAATGGCCCCCATAACAAAGAAAATCAAGTTTAGGGAAAATCTGTTTTTTAATTTCTGCAGCTTATTTATTCTTCTATTTTTATTGTTTACAGAAAGATACTAGCTACATCCAGGTAGTTTAAGAAATGAAAGATTCCAAGATTGCCAAGAAGGTAAGAATGATAACTCACTTGGGAGTATGCCTGCTTTGGCATGCACTTGACCCAGGTTTGAGACTAGCTCCTATCTCATTGGGCTAAGCTTCTATGCTGTGGTATCACACCTTCTTTCTATCTGAAAATATCAATAGGTGACCTGAATAAGTTAAGCCCTGATGAGGACCCCAAAAAAAAAATGTCCATGGTTATAGGTGATTTGGGGCAAGTAAAGTTACTCAAGAGGAGAATCTGAGAAAATACATTCCAGGCCAGTCTGCTTACCCTTTGACCTGATTTCTTGTTTTCAGCCTTTGAACCTGAGCAGTGAAATAGACTGCTGCCTTCACAAGAAGAATAATTCACATTCAATATACTTTATCCATTGAGAATTCCAGTCTTTTCTCTTTTTTATTTTCTTTTTTTCTCACCTCCCCTCCTCTTCTCTCCCCCCCCTCCTCTTTTCTTTTGTCTTTACCAAGGATTTGCCACTCCAGATTGTTTCAGGTAGAGATTGAGACAGAGAAAAGGGGTAAGGGAGCAGACAGCATAATGCAGATCCTCCCCACAGTGTCATTGTAGCCAGGGCTTGTATTGGGTCACACATGTGACAAACCAAGTATTTTCCTGGGAGAGCTTATTCCTAGACTGGGGCTGGTGGGACTTATTTTTCTATTTCAGAAGAGTTTTCCTTTTCTCATTTTACTCCCACCATTTTAATTGAACAATCCACTTCAAATTGTCTGTAATTTCCCTATTTTATTAGGACTTTCAAATATTTTCAGACAACAGCTCTTTAGTTATTACTTAGTCACCTGTGTCTACTATCTCTTCTTTGGTCTTTTAAATACCTATGGTCACTCAATGTCAATTGTTTCATGGATTTTGAGGGATATCCCCCCACAAATGAATCTGTATCTATTTATTTTTGAGAATAACACATACATTTTACATCTGATAGCATAAGCTCCAGGTTATTTTATTTTCATATGACATGAGTGTTCTTTTGAGAAAGCATCACTTAAAGTATTAAAGTACTAAAGCTGATAGAAAATGTATTGCAATGGATAAGAGGATATTTTACTAAACTACCTAAAATATTCATTTCAGCCCTATGGTTTTCAACTTTATATAAAGATTGCAACTTATTTTTCACTTATGAAGTATACAGCAAAGCAGTTGTCTATAAAAAGAATCATGAAAGTCAAATGCAGAACATTCCCTGCTTCATCTTTCAATCTCTTATAATATAAATACATTTTGACTGTGTGTTTAGAATCTGTGTTTCATGTATTTTTCTCCAAATACTGGAAAAAGTTTAGTATAAAAATATCCTTATAGCCTAATATTCATTTTATGTCCTTTAAATGAATATAGCAATCACCCATGGTATTATGGTATCACAGCATACCTATTCATTTAAATATAAAAATCCGGGATCATAGAAATAGCATATTTGACTAATTTGCATAGTCCATGTTTGAGCTTAACCTCATTGACGGACCTGGTGGTGGAGAACCTGGTTGAGTGCCTATGATACAATGCGTAAGGACCTGGGTTTAAGCACCTAGTCCCCACCTGCAGGGGGAAAGCTTTGGAAGTGGAGAAACTGTTGCAGGTGTCTCTCTGCCTCCCTCTCTATCACCCTCTTCCCTATTTATTTCTGGATATCTCTATCTAATAAATAAATAAAGATAATATTAAAAAATATAAATGGATACATGAATAAAAATAAAATCGAAAATCTTAAAACACTAGTAACCTTTCTTTATAAAATGTTATCACTATAGAAGAGGTGACTGATTTATTAAGTATAGAAATAATGAATTTTTTTTTAAATTTTTTATTTAAGAAAGGATTAATGAACAAAAACATAAGGTAGGAGGGGTACAACTCCACACAATTCCCACCACCCAATCTCCATAACCCACCCCCTCCCATGATAGCTTTCCCATTCTCTAGCCCTGTGGGAGCATGGACCAAGGGTCGTTGAGGGTTGCAGAAGGTAGAAGGTCTGGCTTCTGTAATTGCATCCCCGCTGAACAGGGGCATTGACTGTTTGGTCCATACTCCCAATCTGCCTCTCTCTTTCCCTAGTAGGATGGGTCTCTGGGGAAGCTGAGCTCCAGGACACATTAGTGGGGTCTTCAGTCCAGGGAAGCCTGGCCAGCATCCTGGTAGCATCTGGAACCTGGTGATTGAAAAGAGAGTTAACATACAAAGCCAAACAATTTGTTGAGCAATCACGGATCCCAGGCTTGGAATAGTGGAGAGGAAGTGTTAGGGAGGTACTCACTGTAAACTCTAGTGTACTTCTGCTTTCAGGTATATATTTTGCAGTAGTTTATGGGTACGTGTGAACATAAGCTCTCTCTCACAGAAACTGGTGTATATCTAGGTTATGGGACTTTCTTAGAAAGTGAACTACCTGAGAAGAAATTACAGTGTACTATAAAAGGAAAGGTCTCACCCGAGTAATGAAGCTGAAGGGTTGTCATTCCACACGTGAAGTCTCTGGACACAGTCTGAGCTGAAGCATGTTGAGGTGGCAATCGTTGCGTTGGTTAGGTTGTGATTGGATTGGCGGATGCAATATTATTTGGTTTGGATTGGGAGATGCATACGGGAAAGTGGGCCCTATCCAAGGGTTCCAGGACTGGGGGAAGTAGTGGAGATGTGAGGTTCCTGCTGTCTTAGGGTTCAAAAAGACAATCGATAGTTAATGTTATCATCACATTATTTGTTAATTGGATTAACTTTGAAAAGTCCTTTTGTTATGGTTTGCTGTACAGTATCCAGTATCTTGTATATAGCTGTGCTATTGGATGCTTCTAATCTGCTTGGTCTATGATTTTGAGAGAGTCCGCATATCAAATACACAGCCTATATATTAAAAAGATTCAGTTTGTATTTTGAAAAACTTTAAGACATACAATTGATTTTCTCCCTCTCATATTAATTAACTACTGATTTATATGTCTACATTTTGCTAGGAGTATACATAAACACCATTCCCACCACCAAAGGACTGTGACCCATCCCTCCTGCCCACTCCCACCCCCCACTGGCCCAGGAAGCTGCATGTCTACCCCTCACCACAGGGTTTTTAATTTGGTGCCCTACTTACAATTTGATCCGGCCCTGCTTTTAGTTTCCCTTTCAGATCTTCTTAGTCAACTTCTGTTGATGAGTGGGATCATCCCATACTCATCTTTATCTTTCTGACTTAGTTCACTTAACATAATTCCTTCTAGCTCTGTCCAAGATGGGTCAGAGAAGGTGGGTTCATTGTTCTTGATAGCTGCATAGTATTCCATTGTGTATATGTACCACAGCTTTCTCAGCCACTCATCTGTTGTTGGGCACCTGGGTTGCTTCCAGGTTTTAGCTATTATGAATTGTGCTGCTATGAACATAGGAGTACACACCTCTTTTTGGTTGGGTGTTATGGAGTCCTTGGGGTATAACCCCAGGAGAGGAATTACTGGATCATATGGAAGGTCCATGTCTAGCCTTCTGAGAGTTTTCCAGACTGCTCTCCACAGAGGCTGTACCAATTTACATTCCCACCAGCAATTTAAAAGGGTTCCTCTGTCTCCACATCCTCTCCAGCATTTGTTGCTGCTGTCCTTATTGATGTATGCCATTCTTACAGGAGTGAGGTGGTATCTTAGTGTTGTCTTAATTTGCATTTCTCTGACAATCAGTGACCTAGAGCAGTTTTTCCTATGTTTGTTAGCCTTTTGGATCTCCTCTGAGGTGAATGTTTTATTCATATCCTCTGCCCATTTTTGGATGGGGTCATTTGCTTTTTTGTTGCTAAGTTTGCTGAGCTCTTTATATATTTTGGTGATTAGTTTCTTGTCTGATGTCTGGCATGTGAAGATCTTCTCCCATTCTGTGAAGGGTCTCTCTGTTTGTTTAATAGTTTCTTTGGATGTGCAGAAGCTTTTCAATTTGATGTAGTCCCATTGGTTTGTTTTTGCTTTAGTCTTCCTTGCAATTGGGTTTGATTCATCAAAGATGTCCTTGAGGTGTATGTGGGAAAGTGTCTGGGAGTGTGATGCCTCCATTTCTGTTTCTTTTCCTTAAGATGGTTTTGACAATTCTAGGTGTTTTCATGTTCCAGATCAATGATTGTAGTGTTTTTTCTATTCTCTTAAAGAAGCTTGGTGGAACTTTGATGGGTATTGCATTATATTCGTATATGGCTCTGGGGAGAATATTCATTTTGATGATATTTATTCTTCCAATCCATGAGCATGGGATATCTTTCCATTTCTTGGTATCAGTTTCTATTTCCTTGACTAGCGACTCATAGTTTTCAGCATACAAGTCTTTCACTTCTTTGGTCAACTTTATTCCTAGGTATTTGATTGATTTTCCTGAAACAGTAAATGGGAGTGATTTCTGGATGTCTTCCTCTTCAGATTTAGTGTTTGCATAAAGAAATGCCACTGATTTTTGTACATTGATTTTGTAGCCTGATACCTTGCTATATAGCCTAATAACTTCCAGTAATTTTCTACTGGATTCCTTAGGTCTTTTTATGTATACGATCATATCATCTGAAAATAGTGAGAGCTTGACTTCTTCCCTTCCAATCTGTATTCCTTTGATTTCTTTCTCTTGCCTGATTTCTATGGCAAGAACTTCCAATACTATGTTGAAGAGTAACGGTGACAATGGACAGCCCTGTCTAGTCCCCGATCTGAGGGGGAATGCTTTCAGCTTCTGTCCATTGAGTATGATGTTGGCTGTAGACTCCACTATCTTGAGGAATTTCCCATCTATTCCCATTTTTTTGTAGAGTTTTGAGCATGAATGGGTGTTGGATTTTGTCAAAGGCTTTCTCTGCATCTATTGAGATAATCATGTGGTTTTTGGCTTTGCTTTTATTGATGTGGTGAATGACATTGATTGACTTACGGATGTTGAACCAGCCTTGTATTCCTGGGATGAATCCCACTTGGTCATGATGAACAATCTTTTTGATGTGTTGCTGTATCCGGTTGGCCAAGATCTTGTTTAATATTTTGGCATCTATGTTCATCAGAGATATTGGTCTGTAGTTTTCCTTTTTTGTTCTGTCCCTATCAGGTTTTGGTATCAGGGTGATGTTGGCTTCATAGAAGGTGGAAGGGAGTATTCCTGTTTCTTCAGTCTTATGGAATAGCTTAAGAAGTATGGGTATTAACTGTTTCCTGAAAGTTTTGTAGAATTCGTTTGTGAAGCCATCTATTCCAGGACTTTTGTTGTTGGGGAGATTCTTAATAACGGTTTCAATTTCTTTGTCTGTGATTGGTGCATTTAGATTTTGTATTTCTTCTTGGTTTAGTTTTGGAAGTGCATAGGTTTCTAGGAATTTTTCCATTTCTTCCAGATTCTCTAGCTTGGTGGCATATAGTTCTTTATAGAAGTTTTGCAGGATTCTCTGGATTTCTGTGGTGTCAGTTGTGATGTCTCCTGCATCGTTTACAATTCTATTAATTTGAGTCTTCTCTCTTTTTTGTTTGGTGAGTCTGGCTAGGGGTTTGTCAATTTTGTTTAATCTTTCAAAGAACCAACATTTGGCTTCATTGATCTTTTGTATGGTTCTTTTATTTTCGATGTTGTTTATTTCTGCTCTAACTTTAGTGATTTCTGTCCTTCTGGTTGCTTTAGGGTTCCTTTGTTCCTCTTCCTCTAAGTCCTTGAGGTGTGCAGTAAGGTCGTTCATTTGAAATTCTAGAAATAATGAAAATTTTAATACTGTACTTGACATTTGTAATCCAGATGATGCCCACAAAACATAGAAATGTCATTTCATATTTTTTAAGTTTTTATATATATAATGGAAATATTGACAAGACCATAGAATAATAGAGGTACAACACCACACAGTTCCCACCACCAGTATCCAATCCCCTCCCTGATGTTGTCTTCAGAGGTTGGAACATTCTCTACCGTTTTCTTTAATTTTTGAAAAGAAAAAAAAAAGAAGGTACATAAGAATTCTATGACTTCCTGTTCATTGCTGCTTATTTTTGATACCATATATTTTCAATTTAATAATATATGCACAAGATTTTATTAAATTGTGTGAAATTTATATCATTGATTTTTCCTTGAATAAATACTTACAATTTATCTCTCTGTAGAATTTTGTTCTGACATGTTTCATCCTAAAATTTTGTTTTAGCCAAACTGAACAATAAAAATAAGTAAGTAAAACTCCATTCAAAAATGGAGGAGAGCATTGGAAGTATCTTTTCCAAAACAGAGAACTAAAGGGCCAACAGGAATGTTAAAAAAAAACAAAATACTCAGAGCCACCGGTTAGCAGGGAAATGTAAATACATACAGCAATGAGATAGTATGAGCATATCATACATCAGAAAAGACAGCAACGCAGAATCTTGGAGAAGCTGTGCACTGCTGGTGGGAATGCAAATTGGCCCAACTTCTTGGAAAATAGTGTGGAGATTTTTCAAAAGGCTAGAAATGGACCTAAGGTACAACCTAGCATTTTCTCTCCTGGGGATATACCTAAAGGAAACAAAGACATCCATCTGTAGAGACTTGTGCACAGTTATGTTCATAACAGTACAAATTATAATAGCCATTGTTACTTTAAAAAATTAACACTGGCTTTTCTGTAATGCACATTCAATATCCTTGATCATGTGTCCCTTCATATAAAAAGTAAATCCTAGAGGAATTTCTCTCTCTCTTCCTCTCTTCCTTCCCCACCTGCTGGGCTCAAGTGAATACTTAAAATATGTGAATCCTTGGCAGGAAGCACAAGGACCAGCTTAAGGATCCTTGTTTGAGCCCTGGATCCCCACCTGCAGTGGAATTGACTCACAGGCCGTGAAGCAGGTCTGCAGGCGTCTGTCTTTTCCTCCCCTCTCTCTCTTCCCCTCCTCTCTCCATTTCTCTCTGTCCTATCCAACAACAACATGAATAACAACTACAGCAATAAAATAAGGGAAAATTAAAAAAAAAAATACACAAACACATAGAAAACATTCACTTGTATAGACCCCTGCAGTTCACATGGCTAATATTTCTGATAGTGTAAAATGTACTTCTAGTTTTTTTAATTTTATTTATTTATTTATTTATTTTTTATTTTATTTATTTATTCCCTTTTGTTGACCTTGTTATTTTATTGTTGTAGTTATTATTGATGTCGTTGTTGTTGGATAGGACAGAGAGAAATGGAGAGGGGAGGGGAAGACAGAGAGGGGGAGAGAAAGACAGACACCTGTAGACCTGCTTCACCGCCTGTGAAGGGACCTGCCTGCAGGTGGGGAGCCGGGGGCTCGAACCGGGATCCTGACGCCGGTCCTTGAGCTTAGCGCCACCTGCACTTAACCTGCTGCGCTACAGCCCGACTCCCGTACTTCTAGTTCTTATGGTGACAGTTCCTAAATCAAAATGTGCTTTTAACTGCTGTCATATAATAAGATTCCAAAACTTAGTGGGGGGAAGTAAAAATCCACTTTCAATACTGAAGTTGCTTCTGACATGTCAGTTTGTAAAATATACCCCAACTATGATTGCCTGTAGTACACTGTTAACAGAGTACAGAAAAGATCAATTTAGCCATGAGAGAGGCAAATTATTGGGAAAATTCCCACACTAAAGACTAAAAGGTATAGTTGCCATTACCTAAAAACAGTTACATACATGACAAGTTAGAAGATATGTTATGGACCATATGCAAGTTAATATAAGTATAACTATATGTTAAATTGAGTTCAATCCATAATGACAGATGTTAAGTAGAAATTCTAGGTTTTCTGGTAGAAATTTCTAGAAATTTCTAGAAATTTTCTAGAAATTTCTAGAATAAAAATTCTAGAAATTTCTAGAATTTCTGGTAGAAATTCTAGGTTTTCTCTGGGGAAGTGGAGCTCCAGGACACCCCAGAGACCCACCCTACTAGGGAAAGAGAGAGGCAGACTGGGAGTATGGATTGACCAGTCAACGCCCATGTTCAGCGGGGAAGCAACTACAGAAGCCAGACCTTCCACCTTCTGCAACCCACAAAGACCCTGGGTCCATACTCCCAGAGGAATAGAGAATGGGAAAGCTATCAGGGGAGGGGATGGGATATGGAGATTGGGTGGTGGGAATTGTGTGGAGTTGTACCCCTCCTATCTTACTGTTTTTTTAATGTCTCCTTTCTTAAATTAAAAAAAAATGATAAAAAAAAGAAATTCTAGCTTTTGGGAAGAATGAACAGGTAATATGACAGGCATAAAATTAAATCCATTTTGGGAGTCAAGCGGTAGCACAGTGGGTTAAGCACATGTGGCACAAAGTGCAAGGACAGGCATGAGGATACTGGTTTAAACCCCTGACTCCCCACCTGCAGGGGAGCCTCTTCACAGATGGTGAATCAGGTCAGCAGGTGTCTATCTTTCTCTCCCCTTCTCTGTCTTAACCTCCACTCTCTATTTCTCTCTATCCTATCCAACAACGACAACATCAACAACAATAATTACAACAATAAAAACAACAGGACAACAAAAAGGAAATAAATAAAAGAAAAATAAAACCATTTTATTTTATTTTATTTATAAAAAGGAAATACTGACAAAACCATAGGATAAGAGGGATACAACTCGACACAATTCCTACCACCAGAACTCTGTATCCCATTCCCTTCTTTGAAGGCTTTTCTGTCCTTTAACCCTCTGGGAGTATGGACCTAAGGTCATTGCGGGACGCAGAAGGTGGAAGGTCTGGCTTCTGTAATTGATTCCCTGCTGAACATGGGTGTTGGCAGATCAATCCATACTCCCAGCCTGCCTCTCTCTTTTCCTAGTGGGGTGGGGCTCTAAGGAAGCAGGGCTCTGGGACACATTTGTGGGGTCATCTGTCCAGGTAAGTCTGGCTGGCATCATGTTAGCATCTGGAACCTAGTGGCTGAAAAGAGAGTTAACGTATAAAGACAAATAATTTGTTGACCAATCATGAATCTAAAGGCTGGAATAGTGCATATGAAGAGTGGGGGGGTCTCCATTTTGCAGATAATTAGTAGGCATATTTTATTTATTTTAATATTTTGTTTGATGAAGTAAAAAGGATTGGCTGCAGTAAAATATGCTTTTAAAAATTATGATCATTGCTATGAAATGTGAATAATATCTGCATAAGGTAGAGCTTATGCTACTTTCATTGTAATTGTTCTGATATTCCCAGGGGCTCAATGAGATAGGTATTCTCATCATAATCATGACACAGAAGAGGGTATAGACACACTGAAAAGGCAAGTTACGTATTTGGGAAAACTCCATTCTTTTTCACATCTCTGATCTCTAAAATCTGTATATCTCACAAGTAAAGAGAGTTGATTTATAAGATACTTTTCTATTTTAGATTAACAGATTAAAAACTGAGATGAAAATGTGCCTTCTTTCTTATATTTTCAAGTACTCTCAGGACTAGTTTGTAGATGTCCACTCATTCTTAGCTATAGAAGAGAAAGAAAATACCACAATGCAATGTTTTTTTTTAAATCATAAAGAGCTATAAGGTATGAATATTTGGTAGAGTCAGTGATAATCCAAAGCATTGCATCTGATAGATCATACCTGTATTAAGCTTGTGAAATTTCTTTCCACTGAAAGTTTATGTACTAACCATCAGCATGAAATTGATAGCATCCAATATATTAAAACTAGCTAATGATTTACAATGTTTTTCTGCTTGTAAAGCAGTAATATATATTTTTCAAGTATTTAATTAATTAATTAATTTATATTTACTGGAACACTGATCAGCTCAGGCTTATGGTGGTTGGAAGACTGAACCTGGTATTTCAGAGCCTCAAGCATAATTTTCTTTTTGCTTAACCATTATGATATTTATCTTCACCCCTATTTTATTTTGGGGGGCCAGAGTTAATGATCTATAGTCCTGTCTTGGGTATATGCATGCAATCTTTTATCTCACCAAGATAGTGGGCTGCAAAACACTCTCATTCCCAAAGTATGTCCATCATCGTGTACCAGGACCTGAAATGAAAGAGTTACAGAAAGAGACTAGAGCACTTCTGAGCTTTGGCTTGTGTTGATGTCAGGGATTTATCCTGAGTCCTCTGAGCTTCAGTCATGCAAGTCTTTTGCAGAATCATAATGATGTCTCCTTAGACGATCCCCTCATGTATCACTTAATTCTACCCACAAAGTTTGTAAGTAGGTACTGTCATAACGGGTCAAATATAAATTTATAGTTGTGATTTTAAACACAGTAGCAACAACAAAGTAGAAGAGTAGATGTGACTCCTGACTTAGGCAGTGAAGAGAATCCACATTTGTACAAAAGTGAATTAACTACTTTTGGAGTTCCAAGAAGGCCTAGAAAATTATAGCCTTTCTAACAGAGTCCAAAACTAACAGTTGTGCTTATTTTCCCCTATAAATTTAGGTTGAAAAGAAAAACAATATGAACTGAATTGTTAAGTCAGAGATAGGTCTTTTAGTACTGAACTAACTGAGGGAAATCTCAAGGTTCAAACTTAAAGAAACTGAAAACAGGAATGTCAAGGAAAATAATAAAGTTATTAAAAGAATTCCAGCATTGCTTGAGCATGTATTTATGCCAAGTCTGAAAATGATATGAGAACCTCAGTACAAACTGAGCTCTTAAAAATTAGTCATAGACAAGCACTGTAGCAAAGGTCTGTGTAGAAATAAATTGTGCATTATTAGAACAGGAACACACAATAGCATAGTCCGAGGGAAAATATTAGATTTGAAAGCCACATTTGTGTTATGCCATCATTGTGGAACCAAGGATAGGAAACCACTAACAGGATCATCTGACTAACTCATTGTATAACATTTCTTTTTTTTATTTTTAAAATTTTTTATATTTATTTATTTATTCCCTTTTGTTTTCCTTGTTTTATTATTGTAGTTATTATTGATATCATATTTGTTGGATAGGACAGAGAGAAATGGAGAGAGGAGGGGAAGACAGAGATGGGGAGAGAAAGATAGACACCTGAAAACCTGCTTCACTGCCTGTAAAGCAACTCCCCTGCAGGTGGGGAGTTGGAGGCTCAAACTGGGATCCTAACGTTGGCCCTTGCGCTCTGTGCCACATGAGCTTAACCAGCTCGACTCCCCATTTCTTTTTGTAATCTTTATTTACTTATTATTGGATAGAAACAGAACTTGAGAGGGGAGGGGAAGGTAAAGGGGTAAGGAGACAGAGAGACACATGCAGACTTGCTTCACTACTTATGAAGGTATCCCCCAGCAAGTGAGGACCAGGGGCTTGAACCTGAGCCCTTGCACACTATAATTTTAGTGTCCTATCCAAAAATTTATCACAGGAGCAGTGAATTCATATTGCAGGAACTAGCCCCAGAAATAACACTGGAGGCAAAAATAAGACCTTGGAGTGTACCTAAAATAGACCTACCAGCTTTTTCCAAAATGGAGACCTCAAATCTCACCTGCTGTTTTCTTACCTTAACCCTTTCTAGTCCCATTTTGCTTTTCTCCGACCCTTTCCTAACCATTTCTGTTTCCGACTTGCCACGTGCAGGTTGAAACTTTAAAAGCTTTGGCTCTCTGATCAATAAAGATATTGTCTCCCCACCACATGTTTGGTTCCTGAGTCATCTCCCTCACATATCTGAGTGAGTAGCAGCCCAGGCGAGGGGCGTGGCCTGCCAGGCAAGGGGCTCATCTTGCAGGCAAGGGACTTGGCCTGCATGAAGGCTTCTTTCTCTCCCCCTCTCTGTCTTCCCCTCCACTCTCCATTTCTCTCTGTCCTATCCAACAAATATAACAATAACTACAACAATAAAACAACAACGGCAACAAAAGGGAATAAATAAATATTTTTTAAAAGTAGAAGGATGAGAAGGAGGAAGAGAAAAAAGCAAAAACAGAGACCATGAAAGAGATGCAAGAACTGTGATGCAGGGGACCAGGTGGTGGCACACCTGATTAAGCCCACACATTATAGTGTGCAAGAGCTCAGGTTCAAGCCCCTGGTCCTCACTTGCTGGAGGATATCTTCACAAGTAGTGAAGCAAGTCTGCAGGTGTCTCTCTGTCTCTTCCCCCTTTTATCTTCCCCTCCCCTCTCAAGTTCTCTCTGTTTCTATCCAATAATAAGTAAAAAAAGATAAAAAAGAAACGGGGAGTCTGGAGGTAGTGCAGTGGGTTAAGGTAAGAATACAGCAGATGAGGGTTGGGGTCTCCATTTTGGAAAAAGCTAGTAGGTCTGTTTTATATACATTCCGAGGTCTTATTTTTGCCTCCATGGATTTCTGGTGTTTAGTGCCTGCAATATGAATTCACTGCTCCTGTGGCAAATTTTTGGATAGGACACTAAAATTGAGAGAGAAGGGGGGGTAGAGAGGGAGAGAGAAAGATAGACAACCTGCCAATTGGCTTTACCACTTGTGAAGTAACCAATCCTGCAGGTGGGGAGCTGGGGGCTGCAGCTGGGATTCTTGCATGATCCTTGTGCTTTCCACACCCCCATAAATCATTTTTTCTAGGCTAACAGTCATTTTTTATTCATTCCTGTAAGATGCCACTCTATTAATTCAATCATCTTGCTTCTACTTCTGATATTTTTGTTTTCTATATAACTTGTCCCTTCTATGTCCACCACTCATGGTCTGTTTCAGGCTATTGCCATCATTATTTAATAGCTATTCCAATAATTCAACTGACTTTTCTTAAGTCCAGATTCCAAGTTGTCCAGTGATTCTGCTTAATGAAACTCAGTTCATCAGCTTGGAGCTATGTCTATAACTATCACCTACATGATAATATCAATAATTCTAATAACACTGAAAGGATGTATAATTTTTTGAAAAGGGAAATGTCAAATATTATAAGAAATCTCTGGGTTAGACAAGGTAAATTATGTTTTTTTATTGTTGTTACAAGACTGTTCATAGCTTCTAGTAGGTTAATTTATACTATCTATATTCCATATATATCTATTTATTTGCCACCAGGGCTATTGCTGGGGCTCAATGTCTGCACTACGAATCCACTGCTCCTGGAGGCTATCGTTTTCCCTTTCATTGCCCTTGTTGTTTATTGTTTTTATAAGTATTGTTGTCATACCTGTGGGATAGGATGAATAGAAATGAAGAGAGGAAGAGAAGACAGAGAAGGGAGAGAAAGATAGACACCTGCAAACCTGCTTCACCACTCATGAAGCGACCCCTCCTTAAGGTGGGGAGCTGGGAACTTGAACCAGGATCCTTATGCTGGTCCTTATGCTTAGCACATATGTGATTAACCCGCTGTGCTAACTTGGATTCCTTTCATTTTTTCATTATTATATCTCCAGAAGATTCAGAGGATGTTCCTCAAGTAGTAGAAACTCAATACATTCTTGAATAAAATAAAGCTATGGATATTGTTTACAGAACATTCATTTTTATGAATTTTTAGGCTCACTTCAGAGATATTGCAGGACCAATTTCAAACAGTTATGGCCATAGGTGATGAAATTACATGGGATTATTTTGTTTCCCAGTGTATATCAAACTGAGATATATACTCTACTGCAAACAGTCAAGCACAGAAATACATCAAATCTCATCTAAGTTCTTTTTTTTCCTAGTTTTTTCAGTTCTTGTTTCTTGAGTTCTGCCCATGAATGAGATAATTCCATATTCATCCTTCTCTTTCTGGCTTATCTCACTTAACATGACTCCTTCAAGCTCAATCCAAGAGGTAGTGAAGAAGGTGAATTCTTTATTCTTAATTGCTGAATAGTATCCTATTGTGTATATATACCACAACTTTCTCAGCCACTCATCTGTTGTTGGATTCCTAGGTTGCTTCCAAGTTCTGGATATTGCAAATTATGCTGCTGTGAACATAGGTATGCACAAATCTTTTTTGAATGGCTGTATTTGGATCCTCAGGATATAAACACAGGAGAAAAATTGCAGGGTCATAGGTTAGGTCCACTTCTAGGCTTCTGTGAGTTATCCAGACTGCTCTTGACAGGTGCTGGACCAATTTACTTTCTCACCAGCAGTGCAGGAGCATTCCTTTGCCCCCACATCCTCTTGTAAGAATGTCTTACATCAGAACTGACAGTAAAGGCAAATGTTGAAGAGGGTGTGGGGGCAAGGGAACACTATGCAGTGTTTATAGGTGTCTTCAATGACTCAAATCCAATCACTCAGAAAACATAAATAAACCAATAGTAAATATTGAATTGAAAAGCATCTTTACAGCAAAATAAACCACCACCCAAATAGGGAGACTACTTAGGAAATAGGAGGAGCTGTTTTTATGTCATATGTTGTACAAAAGGTTAATAACTAAAATGTAGAAAAGCTCACCAAACTCAGCAACAACAAAACAAACAACCCCATCCCAAAGTTCAGAGAGGATATGGAGAGAATACCCACCCATAAGAGACCCAAATGGCCAATATGAATATGATAAAAAAATATTCAATGTCACTGATTATCAAAGGGCTAGAGAATTCTTAGGGCAAGGATCCATCCTGTGTGTAGGAGATTGAGAATCTTGCTGATTTCTACATATTCATTGTCAGTGATATGAACATGTCCTTTAGTGACAACCATTAATATATATGGATATTGTGAAATTCCTGGAGTAAGAGTTGCATAATCACCTCAGACTAAAAGACCCTGCTGTGTATTGTCTGTGATTAGTAGTCTCAAGTCAAAATGTTCAAAACTACTTTAGTGAACTTGAGCTGATGTCCCAATCATTTAGATTGATATCAGAGTTTCTCTTTGTTCTGAATCTGTCAAGCACTTGTACATGAACACAAACTCCCATGAGTCCACACAGGTACACTCATGTTCATGTACATATTTAACCCTGAATCCACATGTCCACATGCACATCTAACATAATTACACACATACACATTTCTGCTGTAGGGGTAAAAAAAAAAAAACAGAGGAGACTTACATCCTGCTATATAAGTTTCTCACTTAATCTAATTATGACATGGTCCCAACAATCCATGGTAACTTCTTTTTTAATTAATTATTTAATAATGATAGATAAAATTGGGGGATAGTAGAAGAAGATTATACTTTCATACAATTTCTGCCACAAGAGTTCTGTATCCTATCCTTCCACTGGAAGGTTTAGTATACTTTATGCCTCTGGAGTATGGATCAAAGATCTTTATGGAATGCATGAAGGTGGAAGGTCTGGTTTCTGTAATTGCTTCTCTGCTGGGCATTGGCATTGACAGGTTGATGCATATGCCCAGCCTGTTTCATTTATTTATTTATTTATTTATCTTTTTATTTTTTGCCTCCAGGGTTGTCTATAGGGCTTGATGCCTGCACAAATCCACTGCTCATGGAAGCCATTTTTTTAAATTTTTTATTTAAGAAAGGATTAATGATCAAAAACATAAGGTAGGAGGGGTACAACTCCACACAATTCCCACCACCCAATCCCCATAACCCACCCCCTCCAGAGACTTCACTTGTGGAATGACAACCCTTCAGCTTCATTACTCGGGTGAGACCTTTCCTTTTATAGTACACTCTAATTTCATCTCAGGTAGTTCACTTTCTAACAAAGTCCCATAACCTAGATATACACCAGTTTCTGTGAGAGAGAGCTTATGTGCACACGTATCCATAAACCACTGAAAAATATATACCTGAAAGTAGAAGTACACTAGAGTTTGCAGTGAGTACCTCCCTAACACTTCCTCTCCACTATTTTCCAAGCTTGGGATCCATGATTGCTCAACAAATTGTTTGGCTTCATATGTTAACTTTCTTTTCAATCACCAGGTTCCAGATTCCACCAGGATGCTGGCCAGGCTTCCCTGGATTGAAGACCCCACCAATGTGTCCTGGAGCTCAGCTTCCCCAGAGACACACCTTACTAGGGAAAGAGAGAGGCAGATTGGGAGTATGGACCGACCAGTCAAGGCCCCTGTTCAGTGGGGAAGCAATTACAGAAGCCAGACCTTCTACCTTCTGCAACCCTCAACGACCCTGGGTCCATGCTTCCAGAGGGCTAGAGAAAGGGAAAGCTACATTTTTTTTCTATTTTGCTAGATAGGACATAGAGAAATTGAGGGAGGGTGGAGGTAGAGAGGGGGAGAGAAAGATAGACTCTGGCATTCCTGCTTCACCGCTTGTGAATCTATGTTCCTGAGGCTGGGAGCCAGGGTGCTGAACATGGATCCTTGTGCTTAGTACTATATGTGCTTAGCCAGTTGTGCCACTGCCCTGACCCCAACCTCCAGCCTGTTCCTGTCTTTCCTTAGTGGGGCAGCACTCTATGGATGTGTGATTCCAGGACATATTGGTGAGTTCATCTGCTTAGGGAAGTCAGGTTGGCATGATGGTAGCATCTGCAACTTTGTGGCTGAAGAACATTAAGATTTAAAGCAGAACAAAATGCTTAGTAAACAGCAAACTAAGAGTAACAGTATAGCAGATTAGATGTGGGGTTTTCATGCCAGAAGAATCTAGGAAGTCTATTTTAGGTATATTCCAAGGGGCCTATATCTTTACTAATTTTTGCCTGAGCCCAATAGTTAACATGCAGGTGGGCTAAAGGTATTGTCTGGGGAAGTAGTGCCATAGTTGAAAATAGGACTAGTCATCTGTTAGAGCACAAACATTAAGGTTGCCAAGGACCAGGGTTCAAGTCCTTGGTCCCCATCTGCAGTAGGAAAGCTTCAGAGTGGTGGAACAGGGCTGCAGGTATCTCTGTTTCTCTCTCTCTCTCTCTGTTTCTCTCTCTCTCTCTCTCTCTCTCTCTCTATCTCCCCATTTATCTGTATCTATCCAATAATAAATAAATTAAGATATTAAAAAAAGAAAGCTGGATTAGGGCAAAGAATAGTCCTTAAATATGGGAAAGGTATATAAATACTGTTAATAGTAAACCCCATCATTCTGACCTAGGTCCCATGTCCATTCATATTTAGCACAGGAGTCTGTGCAAACACTGAATTCTTGCCAGTCTGAGCTTGCTGCTTATAGTCATTACTACGATATTTGTAGTCTGTACTCATTTCAAACCATTCTTCATCAAGTGGCAGAGTATGTTGACCCAGTCTCCCTTTGAAGAGTGGGACTGTTTCTACTATTTTTGTTCTACATTGAGGACAAGGTCCTATAGGGTTTATGATGTTGTTACTGATAGAGATGACTGTGGAAAGAGGGATTTGTTTGAGTTCTAGGCCCATCATATCTATGTGGGAATCCCAGGATTCCTTTACTAGGGCCCCAGATGATGGGGTGACCTGGTAGAGACCAAAATAGCCATCATTAAAGAATACTGGTCTCTTGCCCTTATTCAGCTTTTGTAGTCCTTAATTTATCTAGCATGGTTACCCTTGGAGTGATCAAGGGAAGTGAAACAGAAAGTAGGTGTGGAGGGTATCTAAATCTACCATGATAAGTTCTTTCCTTCCTTATCTGTCTCACACTCCCAGAGGACCAAATGTTTAGTTGAATATACTTCTGGAATTGCTGATTTACCTGAGTAAAATAATTATGAAGAATATAGCACAGTGTTGTATATCTTGGGTCATAAATCTCACTGGAGAATGCTCCTAACATTATATATGTATCAGGCATACAAATTATTTTTAAAAAAAATTATTTATAAAAAGGAAATACAGAAAAAAAAGGCTAAGAGAAGTACAAATATACACAATTCCCAATGCCAGAATTCTGTATTCCATCCCCTCCCCTGATAGCTTCCCTATTCTTTATCCCTCTGGTCATTGTGGGATGCAGAAAGTGGAAGGTCTGGCTTCTGTAATTGCTTCCCTGCTGAACATGGGCCTTCATAGGTCAATCTATATTCCCAGACTGCATCTCTCTTTCCCTACTGGGGGGAGGTTCTAGGTAATGGAACTCCAGGACACAGTGGTGGGGTTGTCTGTCCAGGGAAGTCTGGTTGGCATCATTCTAGCATCTGGAACCTGGTGGGTGAAAAGAGAGTTAACATATAAATCCAAACAAGTTGTTGACTAGTCATGAACCTGAAGGCTGGAATAGTGCAGATGAAAGTTGGGGGAGGGGTCTCCATTTTTTACATAGTTAGTAGGCATATTTTAGTTATATTCCAAAGGGCCTGTGGCTGTACTAGTTTTTTTTTTTTCTCCTGAGCATGAAATATGGTGGATTCCAGTTATTTTCTGGGAGATGATGTCATGGCTGGAAAAAAAAACTAGAAAACTGGATCAGGGAAGAGAGTAACTCCCAAGTAGGGGAAAGGTGTATAAATATTGTTGGTCATGAGTAGGAACATTCCAAGCTGCCCCAATATCAGGACCCATCTTTCTCAGGTGTAGCACAGAGAATTTTGTCCAGCCTCCCTTCAGAGGATGCAACATTCCCTACCATTGTTGATCCAAGTTGAGGGCAAGGTCCTATGGGGTCCCACAAATGGGTCTACTGTGTTGTTCCTGATAGAGATGACAGGTAACAATGGATAGAGGGATTTATTTGAGGTCTAGGCCCATCATGTCTGTTTGGGAATCTCAGGACTCCCGGACTAGGGCCCTAGCTGATGGGGTGGCCTGATAGTGACTGAAGAGCCATCATTAAAGTATGCCAGTCTCTTGCCCTTATTTTCAACTTTTGCAGTCCTTGTTTTTATAAGGTTAGTTTTGGAGTGAGTGAAGGAAGTATAATAGGAAGTATATGTGAGGAGGGAATCTAAGTCTAAGTAGACACTATTTCAGTAGTAACTTTATACTGACTCACTGCAGACTATTGTGTATTTTTGCTTTCAGGTATATATTTTGCTCTAATTTATGGATACATGTGAAATTATGTTTTATCTCTTGGGACCTGGTCTATATCTAATTTTGGGGGCTTTGTTAGGAAATGAACCACCTGGAATGAATTAGAGGATCCTATGAAAGGAAAGCTCTCACCCGAGTAATGAGGCTGAAGGGTTGACATTCCAAGCATGACTTCTCTGGACACAGTCTGAAGTGAAGCGTGCTGAGGTGGTACTCATTTAATTGATAAGGTTGGGATCAGCAGATGAAATATCGGTTGGTATGAATTGAGAGAAGCATAATACAAATTCTTAATATATTTGCCTAAAATTGAGAGCCTACTATATGCTAAACATTGCATTCCTCTGTATTTACAACTGTCAGGAAGATGTTCATTCCTTGCCTTCATAAAATCTACATAATGTTGATAAATGAATTGAGGCAAATATTGTATAAAAGGCAATTACCAGGAGGTAAAGAGCTTCCAAGGAAAGAAGTACATCTTTATTTCGAGATTCTGGCAGGCAGTCCCCAGGAGAGAACAAGTATACTGAGTCATGAAAGATGAGTGGATGTTGACTCTACCTACACTCAGGGTAGTCAATCAGCTCAGCCATGTGGAAGGACATAATTGCTGGGTGTGCTGTAAAAAGTTGCTGTAATTCAGTACTGACTGCATTTAGTCTTTTAGTTATTTCTCTGCAAATGTGAAAAAGAGCATGTCACTAGAAATTTTTGTCCAGGTTTGTCTTCTTTTCACTCATCTGTATGTATAACTTTCCTTTATGTTTGATATGTTGGAGATAACATTCAGAAAATCTGCAGGAACATGGCATGAGAGGCCACTTTGGGAAAAATAAGGCGGGAGTGATAATTAGAAAGGCAAGATAAATATGTTTTTCTCCAGATGCTGTATCCTGTTCTTGACAAAGACATTTTCTTACATGAGTTTTTAAACTCAGCAATAGCAACCCAACTTATAATATGTAAATAAACATTCAACTTACCACGGCAGTTTTGAAGGTTAAAAAATCTAGAAGCACTAACAAAACAGAAGTTTCCTACATCTTAACATGCCAGTATAGTCCCTTAGCAGATCTTTCCACATTGAGAACAATTTCCACATGCTCCATAAATATCTTGATAATTGTAGCTACGAATGTGTATTTTAGTTGAATTATTTGTTCTTTGAAGTAGTGGCAGTTGAGTAGATAAAAAAGGAAATAAAATATGGAATTTAATCAAGTAGCCTCTATTGTACTTTCTATATTTTCTTTAAACTTTCTTCAAAATGTTTAACATGTTAATAAAGAGTAGTTGCCAAAATCTTGCTCAGCTTAATTATCCCCAGACAGGAGTTTAATCTATTTAGGATACATCATGGCCTGAAGGAAATAAATCTTTAGGATCAGAAAAAAATTGGATTTTTGTAAATTCTGGTGTGTGTATATGTGTGTGTGTGTGTGTGTGTGTGTGAAAGAGAGAGAGAGAGAGAGAGAGAGAGAATGATTTCCAATGGAGTATATGATACTAAGAATTTTTTTTTGTATGTAGATGGCACAAATATTTCATTTTGTGTAAGGATACTGAGCTCTTTATAATGACTTCTAGGAACTCACAGAATGGGAGAAGATCTTCACATGCCAGACATCAGACAAGAAACTAATCACCAAAATATATAAAGAGCTCAGCAAACTTAGCACCAAAAAAGCAAATGACCCCATCCAAAAATGGGCAGAGGATATGAACAAAACATTCACCTCAGAGGAGATCCAAAAGGCTAACAAACATAGGAAAAACTGCTCTAGGTTACTGATTGTCAGAGAAATGCAAATTAAGACAACACTAAGATACCACCTCACTCCTGTAAGAATGGCATACATCAAAAAGGACAGCAGCAACAAATGCTGGAGAGGATGTGGAGACAGAGGAACCCTTTTACATTGCTGGTGGGAATGTAAATTGATACAGCCTCTGTGGAGAGCAGTCTGGAAAACTCTCAGAAGGCTAGACATGGACCTTCCATATGATCCAGTAATTCCTCTCCTGGGGTTATACCCCAAGGACTCCATAACACCCAACCAAAAAGAGGTGTGTACTCCTATGTTCATAGCAGCACAATTCATAATAGCTAAAACCTGGAAGCAACCCAGGTGCCCAACACCAGATGAGTGGCTGAGAAAGCTGTGGTATATATACACAATGGAATACTATGCAGCTATCAAGAACAATGAACTCACCTTCTCTGACCCATCTTGGACAGAGCTAGAAGGAATTATGTTAAGTGAACTAAGTCAGAAAGATAAAGATGAGTATGGGATGATCCCACTCATCAACAGAAGTTGACTAAGAAGATCTGAAGGGGAAACTAAAAGCAGTACCGGATCAAATTGTAAGTAGGGCACCAAAGTAAAAACCCAGTGGTGAGGGGTAGACATGCAGCTTCCTGGGCCAGTGGGGGGTGGGAGTGGGCGGAGGGGATGGGTCACAGTCCTTTGGTGGTGGGAATGGTGTTTATGTACACTCCTAGCAAAATGTAGACATATAAATCAGTAGTTAATTAATATGAGAGGGGGAAAATCAATTTTATGTCTCAAAGTTTCTCAAAACACAAACTGAATCTTTTAAATATATAGGCTGGGTATTTGATGCGGACTCTATCAAAAGCCTAGACCAAGCAGATTAGAAGCATCCAATAGCACAGCTATATACAAGATACTGGATACTGTACAGCAAACCATAACAAAAGGACTTTTCAAAGTTAACCCAATTAACAAATAATGTGATGATAACATTAACTATTGATTGTCTTTTTGGGAACTCTGAATAGTAGAGAAAGGGAATGCAAGATGTATAAGTTTGGTTGGTGGTATCTGCCTTAGGGACTGTTGGCATGTAGGCCAGATAACTGCTATGTTCAGTATGTTTTCTTAGGGTAGTTTCTAGGCTTTTAGTTAGTTTATGCTTGATGTGCATTCTTCAACTAGATTATTGAAATTATTGGCATATTTGTTCTGATTAGTCATTTTAAATTATAGTAATGAACATAAAGAAAGACCTACATTTTATTTTTTAACATTGACATAGCTTCTTCTTTTCAAGAGAGGAGAGGAGAGGGAGGGAGGGAGGGAGAGGGAGGGAGGGAGGGAGAGAGAGAGAGAGAGAGAGAGAGAGAGAGAGAGAGGGAATGAGGAAAGAAACACCAAAACCTCATCCAGTGCAGACTTAAATCTCAAATCTTGGAGGTTTAATGGGCCAGATTTAAAACCTCAGTTCTTTGCATGGGAAAGAACAGGCACACTATCAAAATGAGCTATCTTTCCAGTCCTCTAACAAACTATAATTTTTAAAAGCATGATCATGCACATTCCTATAACTTATGTACTGAATGTATATTTGTGGCTAATACTTGTTCACATGCTAGCATTTTACAAACTAGTTATGTGTGTCACTTTCTATGCTGTATTTTAGTTTTAAAAATTTGTTTATTTTGTTTAAGTGACAGAGACAGAAATCAAGAAGGGAGGGGAGAGAGCGTGGCAGAGAGAGGTACCTATAACACTACTTCACCACTTGCAAAGCATTTGTTCTGCAGGTGGGGACCAGGTGGGCTGGAACTGAGTCCTTGCACATTGTAACATGTGCTCTCAAACAGATGTGCCACCACTCAGCACCTCTACTCTGCATCATATCCAATCTGCTCCTTTGAAATATTTTCTATTCTTTGTCCCTCTGGGAATATGGACTCAGGATCATTATGGGGTGAAGAAGATGAAAGGTCTGGATACTGTATTGCTTCCCTGATGAACATGGGCATTGACAGATGGACCCATACTCACAGCCTATTTCTCTCTTTCCCTAGTGAAGTGGGACTCTGGGGAGGCGGAGCTTTGGGGAAGTGGGGATTTAGGACACCTTGGTGGAGTTGTCTGCCCAGGGAAGTCAGCTTGGCATCATGATAGAATCTGGAACTGGGTGGCTGAAAAAGAGTTCAGATATAAAGCAGAACAAATTGCTGACTAAAGACAAGAATATTGCAGATAAAGATTAGGGATCTCCATTTTGGAAAAAGTTAATAGGTCTATTTTAGGTATATTCCAAGGGACCCATGGCCCTACTAGTTTTTGTCTGAGCTTGACATCTAACATGCAGGTGACCAAAATTATTGTCTGGGGAGATGGTGTCATAGTTGGAAAAAAGGGCTAGAAAGCTGTACCAGGGAAGAAAGTAGCTCCAAATTATGGGAAAATAATTTAAATATTGTTAACTGTAACCCCCATATTTGATATGAGGCCCATAGTAAGCACAGGAGCCTATGAAACCTCGGCATCCCTGTGGGTCTGATCTGACATTCTGTGGTCATGGGGAGGGACATTTCCGGCTGCGCTAATTTCAGTACCCATCATCCTCAAGTGATAGGTAGAGTGTGTTATACTCCCTCCCTTAGGAGAATGGAACATTCCTTACCCATGTTTATCCACATTGAGGGCAAGATCCTATAGGGGCCCACAAAAGGGACCAGTATGTTATTCCTGATAGAGATGACCAGTGACAGTGGTGAGATGGATTCACTAGAGGTCTAGGACAGCTATGTCTGTGTGGGAATCCAAGAACTCCCTGGCCAGGACCACAGGTGATGGGATGGATTGATAGTGACTAAAAAGTCATCATTAAAGTATGCCAGTGTCTTGCCCTTATTCAGCTTTTGTATTCCTTATTTTGTATGACAAAGTTAGATGTGGAGTGATTGAGGGACATGGGATAAGAGGTAGGTAAGGAGGATATATAGGTCTAAGTAGAAACTATATCATTAAGTACTCTGTGGTGTCTTTATAGGTCCTTCTGCTTGCTTGCTATGTTTATTGACTCACTGCAAACTATTGTGCATTTTTGCTTTGAGGTATATGTTTTCTCCTAACTTATGGATACATGTACATATGCCCTATCTCATGGGCCCTGGTCTATATCTAGGATTTGAGGTTTGTTAAAAAGTGTGCCACTTGAACTGGAATTAAGGAGTACTGTGAGTTAGGAAAGGTTTCACCAGAGTAATGAAGCTGAATAGTTGACATTCCTCATCTTAAGTTTCTGGAAACAGTCCAAAGTGAAACATACCGAGGTGGTACTAGTTACATTGGTTGGTGAAGTGTCAGTTGGTATGACTTGAGAGGACTATACAGAAAAGTGAGCCCTGCCCTAGAAGTTTCAGGGCTGGGAGAGATATGGGCTTTATAGAGAAAGGAGAATGTTCCTGCTGTCTTGGGGTTTAAGAAGGCAATTGTTGGTTATAGCTATACCCAAATTATTTGGCAACTGGGTTCATTAAAAAAATCTATTTATAAAAAGGAAACACTGACAAAACCATAGGATAAGAGGAGTACAATTTCACACAATTCCCACCACCAGGCCTCCATATCCCATACCCTCCCCTGATAGCTTTCCTATTCTTTATCACTCTGGGAGTATGGACCCAAGGACATTGTGGGATGCAGAAGGTGGAAGATCTGGCTTCTGTAATTGATTGCTCGCTGAAAATGGGCGTTGACTGGTTGATCCATACTCCCAGCCTGTCCCTCTCTTTCTATAGTGGAGAAGGGATCTGGGGAAGCAAGCTCCAAGGTACATTAGTGGGGTTGTCTGTCCAGGGAAGTCTGGTCACATCCTGCTAGCATCTGGAACCTGGTGGCTGAAAAGACAGTTAACATACAAATCCAAATTGTTGAACAGTCATGGACCTAAAGGTTGGAATAGTGCAGATGAAGTGTTGGGGGTCTTCCATTTTGTAGACAGCTAGTAGGCATATTTTAGTTATATTTCAAAGGGCCTGTAGCTATACAAGTTTTTTTTTTCCTCTAAGCCTGAAATCTAATATGCAGGTGGATCCAAGTTATTGTCTGCAGAGATTATGTCATGGCTGGGAAAAGGACCAGAAAGATGGTTCAGCGAAGAGAGTAGTTTCCCAATATGGGAAAGGGGTATAAATATTGTTGACTGTAAAACCCATCTATTTGATGTGATCTGGGGCCCATAATTAGCTTAGGAGCCTGTGTGATGTCTGCATTCCTCTAGATGTGAGCTCATGTTTTGTGGTCATAAGTAGGAACATTCCATGCTGCCCCAATATTGACCCATCTTCCTCAGGTGTAGCATAGAGTATGTTGTCCATCCTCCCTTCAGAGGATGGAACATTCTCTACCATTCTTGATCCAAGTTGAGGGCAAGGTCCTATGGGGGCCCACAAAAGGATCTATGTTGTTGCTCCTGATAAAGATGACCAGAAACAATGGAGAGAGGGATTTATTTGAGTTCTAGGCCCATCAAGTCTGTTTGAGAATCTCAGGATTCCCCGATTAGGGCCACAGCTGATGGGGTGGCCTGATAGTGACTAAAGAGTCATCATTAATGTACACCCTTATTCAGCTTTTGTAGTACTTACTTTGCTAAGTTAGCTTTGGAGTGAGTGCGAAAACTGTAATAGGAAGTAGGTGAGGAGGGTAGCTAAGTCTAGGTGGATGCTATTTCATTATGAACTTGATACTGACTCACTATAGACTATTATGTACTGGGAGGGGGAGGAAGATGGCGGACTGAGAAGTAGCTGACAGCGAGCGCTCTGACAGCATCGTCGGCAACGGTAGGATTTTCTGCCTTTAGCAGGCCAGTTAATAAGGGTTGACACCAAAAAGTGAGTACAATTTAATTTGGGTTAAGAATTAGAGTAAAGGTGACACGGACTAGCGGGGCTCCAGAATTCCCAGGGTGCCGGGCAAGGCGAGTGCGCCGGGCATTGTCCTCCGCCCGCCCAGGAAGGCGGCTCCTCCACCGGTTGCAGAGCGCGGCGGGCAGAGGAACCAGAGAGAGCACTTTAGCTCGGGGGCTTCCTCTTGGGAGTCTGCAGGGTCCACCGAGGCCCTGAGAGCAGATCCAAAGACTTCTTGAGTATAGCTCTCATTGGATCAAAGGATTTGGAGCTAGTTTTCATTTTTGAGAAATCCTTTAAAAAAGTCTGGAGGGAGGGGTTTCCCAGAAGATGGCAGACTGAGAAGCGGCTAGCCTTTGAGCTCCGGACACATCTCGTGTAAACAATAGGATTTTCTGCCTTTAGCAGGCCAGACAATAAGGGGCCATAGCGGTCATACCAAGGATGTGTCTATAACTTAATTTGGGTTAAGAATTAGAATAGGGGAAAAAATTCTTTTTTCTTCCTTTTAATTTTCAAGCATACATCCTTCCCGCCGCCCGCCCCCCCCCATAAGCAGTGCCTGGGACCAGCTACTAGCAGGATATCCCATACCACCAAACAGGGTTTTTTTTTTTTTTTTAAACTCACTGATACACATTTGGGAAGTTCCTCGCACTGCTCTTTAATTACAACCCTTCTTCTTATCTTCTCCCTTTTCTCTCTCTTATCTCCATCTCTTTATTATTATTATTATTATTATTATTATTATTATTATTATTTTTTATCTTGTCATATACTTCTTTCTTCTTTGCCTTTCTGAATTTGTGAATTACTTTGGGGAAGAAATCTGACCCAGATGGACTCTCTATGTGTGTATCTCTGCTCTAGTTCCCTTTACACTCTTGTTACCCCTAGAATATACACTGGATAGTAGATTTGCATAACTGTCTATTCTTGCTATCCTCTCTTTCTTTTCTCTTTCTTCACTGGGATTTTGTTACTATTTTTTCACGGACTGGAGAAATTTTTTGGCTAACTGGTAATGATTAAACTCCTTCAATACTTACTTCAGTTGCTACTGTTATTCTGGAGGTTGGTGAGTGCAATTGTCATAAAGATATTTAGTACAGTGTTACTTGTGCTCAAAACACAACAACTGAGGAACAACAGAGCATTAAAAAAAAAAGAGAGAGAGAAACACATAAATTAAAAAAAATGGGTAGATTAAAAACAAATAAAACTGCAACCCCAATGAATGAAGACAAGAGCCCAGAAGAAACCACAAATCAGCCAGAAGTAACCATAGATAAGAAAAGTATGCAAGCAATAATAATCTTATTAATCACAGAAATGAAAACAACATTGGAGGAAAGGAATGGCAGTATTAGGGAAACAACAGTTGAGACCCCCAAGGAAAATACTGATTATCTTGAGACAATTAGAGAACTGAAAGCTGAAATAGCTGTAATGAAGAAAGAAGCTGAGGCAAGGGAAAGCAGACTAACAGAAGCAGAAAACAGAATTAGTCAGACAGAGGATGAGTTAGAGAAAACTAAGAAAGAGGTGAAAGAGCTTAAAAAGAGATTGAGAGACACTGAAAACAACAACAGAGACATATGGGATGATCTCAAAAGAAGTAACATTCGTATAATTGGCCTGCCAGAGGAAGAAAGAGAGGAAGGGGAAGCAAACATTCTAGAGGAAATAATACAAGAAAATTTCCCAGACCTGAATAACAGAAAGGATATCAAGGTGCAAGAGGCCCAGAGAGTACCAAACAGAATCAACCCAGACCTGAAAACACCAAGACACATCATAGTCACAATGAGAAAAAGTAAGGATAAAGAAAGGATCCTAAAGGCTGCAAGAGAGAAACAAAAAGTCACATACAGGGGAAAACCCATAAGACTTTCTGCAGATTTCTCAACTCAAACGCTAAAAGCCAGAAGGGAGTGGCAAGATATCTATCGACCCCTGAATGAAAAAGGGTTTCAACCAAGGAATATATATCCTGCTAGACTTTCATTCAAGCTAGATGGAGGGATCAAAACCTTCTTAGACAAACAACAGTTAAAGGAGGCAACTATCACCAAGCCGGCCCTGAAAGAGGTACTAAAAAACCTCTTATAAACAAGAACATCACTATAATACTTGTAATATATCAGAGTAAACAAATTGTTTTTTTAGAACAATGGCACTACAATACATTAAATCCATAATATCAATAAATGTCAATGGCTTAAACTCACCCATCAAAAGGCACAGGGTGGGGGGATGGATCAGAAAACATAACCCAACCATATGCTACTTGCAAGAATCCCATCTGTCACAACAAGATAAACACACACTTAAACTGAAAGGATGGAAAACTATCATACAGGCTAATGGTCCACAAAAAAGGGCAGGAACAGCCATTCTCATCTCAGACACGATAGATTTTAAATTAAATAAAGTAATAAAAGATAGGCAAGGACATTACATAATGATTAGAGGATCAATCAGCCAAGAAGACTTAACAATTATTAACATCTATGCACCCAACGAGGGACCATCTAAATACATTAAACACCTATTGAAAGAATTTCAAAAATACATCAATAGTAATACAATAATAGTGGGAGACTTCAATACCCCACTCTCACACTTAGACAGATCAACAAAGCAGAGAACCAATAAAGATACAAGAGAATTGAATGAAGAGATTGACAGACTAGACCTCTTGGACATTTTCAGACTCCTCCACCCCAAAAAACTGGAATACACCTTCATTTCAAATCCACACAACACATACTCAAGGATAGACCACATGTTAGGCCACAAAGACAGCATCAATAAATTCAAGAGCATTGAAATCATCCCAAGTATCTTCTCAGACCACAGTGGAGTAAAACTAACTTTTAACAACAAACGGAAAATTATTAAAAGACATAGAATTTGGAAACTAAACAACATGCTCCTTAAGAACCACTGGGTCAGAGACTCACTCAAACAGGAAATTCAAATGTTCCTGGAAACTAATGAAAATGAAGACACAACCTCTCAAAATATTTGGGACACAGAGAAAGCAGTACTAAGAGGGAAACTTATAGCCATACAATCACATATTAAACACCAAGAAGAAGCCCAAATGAACGACCTTACTACACACCTCAAGGACTTAGAGGAAGAGGAACAAAGGAAACCTAAAGCAACCAGAAGGACAGAAATCACTAAAGTTAGAGCAGAAATAAACAACATCAAAAATAAAAGAACCATACAAAAGATCAATGAAGCCAAATGTTGGTTCTTTGAAAGATTAAACAAAATTGACAAAACCCTAGCCAGACTCACCAAACAAAAAAGAGAGATACTCAAATTAATAGAATTGTAAACGGTGCAGGAGATATCACAACTGACACCACAGAAATCCAGAGAATTCTGCGAAACTTCTATAAAGAACTATATGCCACCAAGCTAGAGAATCTGGAAGAAATGGAACAATTCCTAGAAACCTATGCACTTCCAAAACTGAACCAAGAAGAACTACAAAATCTAAATGCACCAATCACAGACAAAGAAATTGAAACCATTATTAAGAATCTCCCCAACAACAAAAGTCCTGGACCAGATGGCTTCACAAATGAATTCTACAAAACTTTCAGGAAACAGTTCATACCCATACTTCTTAAGCTATTCAATAAGATTGAAGAAACAGGAATACTCCCTTCCACCTTTTATGAAGCAAACATCACCCTGACACCAAAAGCTGATAGGGACAGAACAAAAAAGGAAAACTACAGACCAATAACTCTGATGAACATAGATGCCAAAATATTAAACAAGATCTTGGCCAACCGGATACAGCAACACATCAAAAAGATTGTTCATCATGACCAAGTGGGATTCATCCCAGGAATGCAAGGCTGGTTCAACATCCGTAAATCAATCAATGTCATTCATCACATCAATAAAAGCAAAGCCAAAAACCACATGATTATCTCAATAGATGCAGAGAAATCCTTTGTCAAAATTCCAACACCCATTCATGCTCAAAACTCTACAGAAAATGGGAATAGATGGGAAATTACTCAAGATAGTGGAGTCCATATGTAGCAAACCTACAGCCAACATCATACTCAATGGAGAGAAGCTGAAAGCATTCCCCCTCAGATCGGGGACTAGACAGGGCTGTCCACTGTCACCGTTACTCTTCAACATAGTATTGGAAGTTCTTGCCATAGCAATCAGGCAAGAGAAAGAAATCAAAGGGATACAGATTGGAAGGGAAGAAGTCAAGCTCTCACTATTTGCAGATGATTAGATAGTATACATAGAAAGACCTAAAGAATCCAGTAGAAAATTACTGGAAGTTGTTAGGCAATATAGCAAGGTATCAGGCTACAAAATCAATGTACAAAAATCAGTGGCATTTCTTTATGCAAACACTAAATCTGTAGAAGAAGACATCCAGAAATCACTCCCATTTACTGTTTCAGCAAAATCAATCAAATACCTAGGAATAAAGTTGACCAAAGAAGTGAAAGACTTGTATACTGAAAACTATGAGTTGCTACTCAAGGAGATAGAAACTGATACCAAGAAATGGAAAGATATCCCATGCTCATGGATTGGAAGAATAAATATCATCAAAATGAATATTTTCCCCAGAGCCATATACAAATTTAATGCAATACCCATCAAAGTTCCACCAGGCTTCTTTAAGAGAATAGAACAAACACTACAATCATTTATCTGGAACCTGAAAACACCTAGAATTGCCAAAACCATCTTAAGGAAAAGAAACAGAAATGGAGGCATCACACTCCCAGACCTTAAACTATATTATAAAGCCATCATCATCAAAACAGCATGGTAATGGAACAAAAATAGGCATACAGACCAGTGGAACAGAATTGAGAGCCCAGAAGTAAATCCCAACACCTATGGGCATCTAATCTTTGATAAGGGGGCACAAAGGATTAAATGGAAAAAGGAGGCTCTCTTTAATAAATGGTGCTGGGAAAACTGGGTTGAAACATGCAGAAGAATGTATTGAACCTCTTTATCTCACCAGAAACAAAAATCAACTCCAAATGGATCAAAGACCTAGATGTCAGACCAGAAACCATCAAATACTTAGAGCAAAACATTGGTAAAACACTTTCCCACATACACCTAAAGGACATCTTTGATGAATTAAACCCAATTGCAAGGAAGACCAAAGCAGAAACAAACCAATGGGACTACATCCAATTGAAAAGCTTCTGCACATCCAAAGAAACTATTAAACAAACAGAGAGACCCCTCACAGAATGGGAGAAGATCTTCACATGCCAGACATCAGACAAGAAACTAATCACCAAAATATATAAAGAGCTCAGCAAACTTAGCCGCAAAAAAGCAAATGACCCCATCCAAAAATGGGCAGAGGAAATGAACAAAACATTCACCACAGAGGAGATCCAAAAGGCTAACAAACATATGAAAAACTGCTCTAGGTCACTGATTATCAGAGAAATGCAAATCAAGACAACACTAAGATACCACCTCACTCCTGTAAGAATGGCATACATCAAAAAGGACAGCAGCAACAAATGCTGGAGAGGATGTGGGGACAGAGGAACCCTTTTACATTGCTGGTGGGAATGTAAATTGGTACAGCCTCTGTGGAGAGCAGTCTGGAAAACTCTCAGATGGCTAGACATGGACCTTCCATATGACCCAATAATTCCTCTCCTGGGGTTATACCCCAAGGACTCCATAACACCCAACCAAAAAGAGGTGTGTACTCCTATGTTCATAGCAGCACAATTCATAATAGCTAAAACCTGGAAGCAACCCAGGTGCCCAACAACAGATGAGTGGCTGAGAAAGCTGTGGTACATATACACAATGGAATACTATGCAGCTATCAAGAACAATGAACCCACCTTCTCTGACCCATCTTGGACAGAGCTAGAAGGAATTATGTTAAGTGAACTGAGTCAGAAAGATAAAGATGAGTATGGGATGATCCCACTCATCAACAGAAGTTGAGGAAGAAGATCTGAAAGGGAAACTAAAAGCAGGACCTGATCAAATTGTAAGTAGGGCACCAAAGTAAAAACCCAGTGGTGAGGGGTAGGCATGTAGCTTCCTGGGCCAGTGGGGGGTGGGAGTGGGCGGGAGGGATGGGTCACAGTCCTTTGGTGGTGGGTTTGGTGTTTATGTACACTCCTAGCAAAATGTAGACATATAAATCAGTAGCTAATTAATATGAGAGAGGGAAATCAATTGTATGTCTCAAAGTTTCTCAAAATACAAACTGAATCTTTTTAATATATAGGCTATGTATTTGATATGCGGACTCTCTCAAAAGCCTAGACCAAGTAGATTAGAAGCTTCCAATAGCACAGCTATATACAAGATACTGGGTACTGTCTAGCAAACCATAACAAAGGGACTTTTCAAAGTTAACCCAATTAACAAATAATGTGATGATAATATTAACTATTGATTGTCTTTTTGAACCCTAAGACAGCAGGAACCTCACATCTTCACTATAGAGCCCCTACTTCCCCCAGTCCTGGAACCCTTGGATAGGGCCCACTTTCCCGTATGCCTCTCCCAATCCAAACCAAATAACATTGCATCTGCCGATCACAACCTAACCAAAGCAACGATTGCTACCTCAACATGCTTCACCTCAGAATGTATCCAGAGACTTCACGTGTGGAATGACAACCCTTCAGCTTCATTACTCGGGTGAGACCTTTCCTTTTATAGTACACTCTAATTTCATCTCAGGTAGTTCACTTTCCAACAAAGTCCCATAACCTAGATATACACCAGTTTCTGTGAGAGAGAGCTTATGTGCACACGTATCCATAAACTACTGCAAAATATATACCTGAAAGCAGAAGTACACTAGAGTTTGCAGTGAGTACCTCCCTAACACTTCCTCTCCACTATTCCAAGCTTGGGATCCATGATTGCTCAACAAATTGTTTGGCTTCATATGTTAACTCTTTTTTCAATCACCAGGTTCCAGATGCCACCAGGATGCTGGCTAGGCTTCCCTGCATTGAAGACCCCACCAATGTGTCCTGGAGCTCAGCTTCCCCAGAGTCACACCCTACTAGGGAAAGAGAGAGGCAGACTGGGGGTATGGACCAACCAGTCAACGCCCATGTTCAGCGGGGAAGCAATTACAGAAGCCAGACCTTCTACCTTCTGCAACCCTCAACGACCCTGGGTCCATGCTCCCAGAGGGATAGAGAATGGGAAAGCTACCATGGGAAGGGGTGGGTTATGGGGATTTGGTGTTGGGAATTGTGTGGAGTTGTACCCCTCCTACCTTATGCTTTTGTTCACTAATCCTTTCTTAAATAAAAAATTTTTTAAAAAGGCTATTATGTACTTTTGCTTTCAGGTATATATTTTGCCCTCATTTATGGATACATGTGAACATATGCCCTATCTAATGGGACCTGGTACATATATGTATGCCTTGGGACCCTGTTGGAAAGTGAACCTCCTGTAATGGAGTTAGAGCATACTATGAAAGAAAATGTCTCACTGCACTGATGAGGGTGAAGAGTTGGCATTTCAAGCCTGACGTCTCTGGACACAGTCTGAGGTGAAGCATGCTGAGATGGTACTTGTTGCATTGATTAGTTTGGAATCGGCAGATGCAATATCATTTGGTATGACTTGAGAGAAGGGTGCAGGGAAGTGAGTCCCACCCCAGATGTTCCAGAATGGGTAGAAACATAGGCCCTATAGAGGAAGCTGGAGATTACTGTTGTCTTAGAAATCAAGAAGACAATAGATAGTTATTTCAATAATCACATTGTTTGGCAATTGGGTTAACTTTGAAAAATCTCCTTGTTAGGATTTGCACATCATACATTCCATCACCATACTTTATGTCCTTTGACATTATTTGCATATAGCTATGCCACCGGTTGCTTTTGTTCTCCCTGGACTAAGCTTTTAATAGAATCAACAAATCAGAGACAGCCTCTGTATTAAAAAGACTCAGTCTGTGATTTAAAAAATTGAGTCATTCAATCAGTTTTCCCTTCTCATATTACTTAATAGTGATTTATATGACTAAAAAATTAATAGAAGTATACATAAACACAATTCCCACCATCAAAAGACTGTGTCCTATCCCAACCCCCCTCCGCCCCCCGCCCCATGAAGCTGAACATCCACCCTCACCCTCCATCCAGGGTTTTTCCTTTGGCGCCCTACTACAAAGTTAGTCAGATCCTACTTTGAGTTTCCCTTTCTGCTATTCTTTCTCAACTTCTGTTGCTGATAGGGATCATCCCATACCCGTCTTTATCTTTCTGACTTAGCTCACTTAACATAATTTCTTCTAGTTTTATCCGAGATGGGTCAGAGAAGGTGAGTTCATTGTTCTTAATAGCTGCGTAGTATTCCATTGTATATATATAATATATATATATATATATGTATATATATATATATTATATATATATCACAGCTTTCTCAGCCACTCATCTGTTGTTGGACACCTGGGTTGTTTCCAGGTTTAGGCATTAAGAATTGTGCTGCTATGAACATAGGTATACAAATATCTTTTTGGTGGGGTGTTACGGAGATCTTTGGGGTATATCCCCAGGAGAGGAATTACCGGGTCATATATAATGTTAATGTCTAGCCTTGTGAGAGTTCTCCAGTCTGCTCTCCAGAGAGGCTGGACCAATTTATATTCCCACCAGCAGTGCAGATGGGTTCCTCTGTCCCCACAGCCTCTCCAACATTTGTTGCTACTGTTCTTTTTGATGTATGCCATTCTCACAGGAGTGAGGTGGTATCTCAATGTTTTCTTTATTTGCATTTCTTTGCTAATCAGAGACCTGGAGCAATTTTTCATATGTTTGTTACCCTTTTGGATCTCCTCTGAAGTGAATGTTTTGTTCATATCCTCTGTCCATTTTTGGATGGGATCATTTGCTTATTATTGCTAAGTTTCCTGAGCTCTTTGTATATTTTGGTGATTAGTCTCTGGTCTGATGTATGGCATGTGAAGATCTTCTCCCATTCTGTGAGGGGTCCCTTTGTTTGTGTGATAGTTTCTTTGGCTGTGCAGAGGATTTTCAGTTTAATGTAGTCCCGCTGGATTGTATCTGCTTTAGTTTTCCTTGCAATTGGGTTTGTTTCATCAAAGATGTCCTTGAGGTTTAGATGTAAACGTGTTTCACCAATGTTTTCCTCTAAGTATTTAATAGTTTCTGGTCTAACATCCAGGTCCTCAATCCATTTGGTGTTGATTTTTGTTTCTGGTGAGATGAGGTGGTTCAGTTTCATTCTTAGGCAAGTTTGTTTTTTAATTTATTTTTTATTTAAGAAAGGATAAATTAACAAAACCATGGGGTAGAAGGGGTACAACTCCACACAATTCCCACCACCCAATCTCCATATCCCATCCCCTCCCATGATAGCTTTCCCATTCTCAAGTTTTAACCCAGTTTTCCCAGCATCATTTATTGAAGAGAGCCTCCTTCCTCCAATTAATACGTTGGGACTCCTTATCAAAGATTAGATGTCCATAGCTGTGGGGGTTTAGTTCTGGGCTTTCAATTCTGTTCCATTGGTCTGAGTGCCTATTTTTGTTCCAGTACCAGGCTTTTTTGATGATGATGGCCTTATAATATATTTTGAGATCTGGGAGTGTGATTCCTCCATTTCTGTTTCTTTTCTTCAAGATGGTTTTGGCAATTCTAGGTGTTTTCTGGTTACAGATAAATGATTATAGTTTTTATTCTATTATCTTATAGAGGCTTGGTGGAAATTGTAGGGTATCCTGTTAAATTTGTACATGGCTCTGGGGAGAATATTTATTTTGATGATATTTATTCTTCCAATGCATGAGCATAGGATATCTTTCCATTTCTTGGTATCAGCTTCTATTTCCTTGGATAGTGCTTCATACTTTTCAGTATACAAGTCTTTCACTTCTTTGGTCAGCTTTAATCCTAGGTATTTTATTGCTTTTGCTGGAAAAGTGAATGGGAGTGATTTCTGGATGTCTTCTTCTTCAGATTTGGTGTTTTCATAGAGAAATGCCACTGATTTTTGTATATTGATTTTGTAACCTGACATGTTGTATTGCCTAATAACTTCCAGTAGTTTTCTGCTGGATTCTTTAGGTTTTTCTATGTATACCATCATATCATCTGCAAATAGTGGGAGCATGACTTCTTCATTCCAATCTGTATTCCTTTGATTTAATTCTCTTGCCTGATTGCTATGACAAGAACTTCCAATACTATGTTGAAGAGTAATGGTGATAGTGGACATCCCTGTCTAGTCCCTGATCTGAGGGGGAATGCTGTCAGCTTCTGTCCATTGAGTATGATGTTGACTGTAGGTTTGCTATATATGGATTCCACTATCTTGAGGAATTTCCCATGTATTCTCATTTTTGTAGTGTTTTGAGTATGAATGCGTGTTGAATTTTGTCAAATGCTTTCTCTGTATCTATTGAGATAATCATGTGGTTTCTGGTTTTGCTTTTATTGATGTGGTGAATGCCATTGTTTGACTTAAGTATGTTGAACCAGCCTTGCATTCCTGGGATAAATCCCACTTGGTCATGATGAATAATCTTCTTGATATACTACTGTATCCGGTTCACCAGGAGCTTGCTTAATATTTTGGCATCTAAGTTCATCAGAGATATTGGTCTGTAGTTTTCCCTTTTTTGTTGTGTCCCTATCTGCTTTTGGTATCAGGGTCATGGCTTCATAGACAGTGGAAGGAGTGTTCCTGTTTCTTTGATCTTGTGGAAAAGCTTTAGAAGTATGGGTCTTAACTGTTTCCTGAAGATTTTGTAGAATTCCTTTGTGAAGCCATCTGGGTCAGGACTTTTGTTGGGGAGATTTTTAATAACTGTTTTGATTTCTTTGTCTGTGATTGGTGTATTTAGGTACTGAAGTTCTTTTTTTTTTTTTTTTTTTGGTTCAGTTTTTTAAGGGTATATGGTTCCAGGAATTTTTCCATTTCTTCCAGATTTTCTAGCTTGGTGGCATATGCATGTTCATAGAAGCTTTACATGATTTTTTGGATTTCAGTGTTGTTATAGCTTCTCTATTATTTATAATTCTAGTTATTTGAATCTTCTCCCCTTTTTTGTGATTCTGGGTAAGTGTCATTTTTATTTAATTTTTCAAAGAACCAACATTTGGCTTCACTGATCTTTTGTATAATTCCTTATTTTCGATGTTGTTTATTTCTGATCCTATTTTAGTGATTTCACTCCTTCTAGTTGCTTTAGGGTAACTTTTTCCTCTTCTTATAAGTCTTCAAGGCTTGCAGTAAAGTCATCTACTTGAACTTTTTCTTATTCTCTAATGTGTGCTTGTATGGCTATGAGCTTCCTTCTCAGTACTGCTTTAGCTGTGCTCCAAATATTTTGGTAGCTTGTGTCTTCATTTTCATTTGCTTCTAGGGACATTTGAATTTCTTACTTGAGTGCCTTTTTGACCCAGCAGTTATTAAGCAGTATGTTGTTGAGTTTCCTAATTTATGACTTTTAGTAATTTTATGTTAATTTTTGAGTGTTAGCTTTACTCCACTGTGATCAGAGAATATGCTTGGAATGATTTCAGTGCTCTCAAATTTGTTGCTACTGTCTTTGTGGCCTAAGATTGGTCTATCCCTGAGGTTGTGCTTTGTGGATTTGAAAAGAGTGTGTATCCCAGTTTCTTTGTGTGAAGAACTCTCAATATGTCCTGGAGGTCTAGTCTGTCCATCTCTTCAATTAATTCTGTTGTTTCTTTATTGATTATCTGCTTAGCTGACCTTTTTTTTCCTACCATAGCATCATTTAACTCTAATTTAATGCACTGCCTGGATCCTTATATGTGGAATTTAAAAATATCAAAATTAAAAACCTAGAGTATAATGGTGGTTGCCATGTTATGGAGAGAGAAGAAGATTGATGTTTAAGGATTCAAACTTATAATAAGCAGCAAATAATCTATACCACTCTGTTGGTATGCTTCTAAATCCTGCTTGTAAGACCTTCTGTTTTGATCATCACATTAGGTTCACTTGTATTACTTACAATGTATTCTATTTACATAACCACTGTTAACTAAGCACCCCCCTGCCTCTGGGACATTGGTTTAATCCTCACTGGTTTGCGCTTTTCCCTTCTCTCCACCTCCTATCCCATGTACTTCCTTGTTTCTGACTCTTCCACCTCATGAGAGATGCAGGACAGAATTGTGTTGTGGTTAGAAGAGATTAGATTATTGAACCATATCCCCACTCGTCAATAAAGAGATAATGCTTCCCAGCTCAGCCATGAGTCCCTGGTCATCTCTCTCTCCCACCCATGAAGCTAGCATGACACCACTGTCCCACACAGTATTATGAATATAAACAATGACATTAGCCTATAATGATACCACAAGTTCAATATATCTTCAATGGCAATCATATTAATTATCATTGTTATCTTTCCCTTAAAGATGTACAATTTTATGTATCTATTTTTTTTTCAATTTGATAACTAAGAAGGGATAGCAAAATAGTTCAGCTAGAGAATGTCCTACTTTGGTATATGTGTGATCCAGTTTTGAGCCTTGTCTCCTTCACACTGAAGGAAGGTTTCATGTTGTGGTATCATTCCCTCTCTCTCTGCCTCTTCTTTTTCTATATAGAAAAATAAGAAAAGAAAAAGACTTAGCTATAGGTCATAGCCCACAGATGTCATTTAATCACTATTTCTTTTCACAAACAATGACTTTGCAATACTGTCAAGCTCACTCTATTTGTCACAGTTGAACCTGATGTTCTAATTCTAACAAGATTTTTCTAGCTAAAAGTGATAAATTGTACCCTGTTTCAATTTAAAAGAAACCAGATAAACATTTGGCACTTACATTTCTAAGTGTTTAATGTCTAATCAAGTCTGATCCATTCTTTAATTAACAGTCACATTGTCAAGAATATTCACAGGGAAACCCATATGTAAAGGTATCTGGATGATTTCTCATTATAAACCTGCCACAGAAAGTTAGGCTTCCTATAATCCAGCAGAAAGCTACTATTCTCATGACTTTCATGTGTGAATGAGCCACTCCTGATAGACCTGATTACTGGCCTATAAACACTCACTGTCCACTTCTCTTCACTGCCTCAGCTTATGCTGCTTTTCCTGCCTTGAAATCTTCCTTGTTCTGCTAGGCTTGTGGAAATCCTCCTTGTACTTTAAGTAACAGTTCTTCCAAGTGATTTCTCCTTGACTAATGTAACCTTTAGAAAATGTTCTCATCTCTTGTTTGCTTCACTGGAAACAACTTCTATTACTTTTCAGTATTTTTTTCCCTTACCAGATCACACTACCTCACAGACAAAATAATGGACAACAAACAAAAATCCACAGAGTGTTTGCATTGTTAAGTCCTAAATTCATGACTTGTTAGCAGAAACCAATCACAAAAGCCCAAGTAAGACTGAAAATATACTTTCTTCCACCAACTGGCAGAACACATTCTTCCGTGATTTTGAATGTCAAACCTGGTGGGCCATCATCTTGATTGTAATGTTTTCTGTGCAGAGGTGTTGCAGTCTGTGTTGGCTGTCCTGTTATCTCCATTCTGGGGGAATGCTACTCTTTCACTACCAGAAGCTGAATAGAACAACATCTGTGTCATCGCTTGCCTTGTAATGAGAGTTCTGTTTTCAATCAAATGAGAGCATGCTCAGGCAGCTGAACAGTTATTATGGTGGCAATGGGCTAACATCACTCACAACAACTATAATTGTCAACTGGTAGCGGCAGTGATTATGCCAAATACAGATAAAATCCACCGAAATTAACAGAAGTTGAAAGTGCTGCCAAGGATTTAGGACTTAACAATGAGTTTTAGACTTGATACTCCCTCTGTGCCTCAGTGGAATTTTCCCTAATATCCCTATGTCTTATCTGTTAAATCTTCTGTGTTGAATTTCTCTCTTGCTTATTTACACTGGCTCATAGTTTCAGCTTTTCTCTCACTATAGGAATGACAACACCAGACACTAATGGAGTTGTGTGACCACAAATGAGGTGAATTGTCATGGGAGAGATTGATGTATGGTGAAGCTTGCTTACTTTTTCCAGACATGTTTTAATTTAACTTCTGAATTTCACACCTGTACAATACTTTCATGATATACATATCCCTCTGTTTTGCAAGTTTCACTGGAAATATGTATTTGTCCTCAGTTATTTTTTATTTCTTCTCTGTAGTAATGTTTTCTGGTACCATGGTAGGACATGAGAAGAATGGAATCAAACAATGGCTATTAAAAAAATTCTGGGGGCCAGGTGGTGGAGCAACTGGTTAAGTGCACACATTATAATATTTTTTTGCCTCCAGAATTATCATTGGGGTTCAGTACATGTACTACAAATCCACTGCTCTTAGTGGCTAGTTTTTAATTTTATTAGTTATGACAGAGATAAATTGAGGGGGGAATAGAAAGGGAGAGAAAAAGATACCCACAGACTTGCTTCACCAGTTGTGTAGCTACCCCCCGGCATATGGGAAGCTGGGAGTTGGAACCAGAATCCTTGCTTGGATCCTTGCACTTTGTACTATGTGTGCTTAAGCCAGTGCATCAATGCACAACTCCCCACACATTACAACTTTATAAAATGCAAGCACCCAGGTTCAAGGCCCTGGTTCTCACTTGCAGGGGGAAAGATTCACAGGTGGTGAAGTAGCACTGGAGCTGTGTTCTGTCTCTTTCGCTATTTGTCTCCCCCACCTTTCTAAATTTCTTCATGTTTCTATCCAATAATAAATAAATAACAATATATTTAAATATATATCAGTTTAAAAATAATACATGGAAATCCTCATTTTACTGAGTGCTCCTTTTCTTTAATATTAGAAAATTCAATAATGTTTCATTGAAAATCTCTTATGCCAAAAGTTTGATAATTTCCTCTACAAATAATTATGACAAGGAGCAATGGAAGGAATACTTGAAAAATAAGAGACTGGCTATAGCTTCAGGCCATAGTTGATTGACTTGTAGAATGCAGGATTGAAACAGATCTCTCAGATTCTTTCTTTTACTACTATCATTGTGAATATAATAATGGAATATTTAAGTATGAACAGGCTTTCATTGTTACTTGTAGATTTTTTTAAATTTTCTTGAAAAAAGAATTTGGGTATATTTTGTACAATGCAGGTTAGCACACTCTTGTGTGTTTGTGTGTGTGTGTGTGTGTGTGTGTGTGTGTGCATTTTTACTTGATAACTTTGCCATGGTAGTGTCATATTGAAGGTGCCAAAGTTATTCGATATCAGTATTTGTAATTAAATATATGAGAATAGGTTTAGTAATTTGAGCTGAAGTCTAGGAGAAGACTATGGAAAAGGGAAATCCCATTATAGAATCAGATGATCAAGCATTTTGGCCATGACACTAATCATAGTTGCTGAGTTAGACACATCAACTTATTATGTGCTAGATATATGCATAGTTATTGTATAATTTCATACAGTAGTGTTTAAATAATTGGAGTTTAAATGTAAAATTACCATAACTAAAACATTGAAAGCATTTTACTTAATAGCCACACCAAATACTTAAATTCGGTGAGAGGAATGAAAAGAAAATCTAACTTCATACAGTTCCTGTTGCTAATTTATACTTATTTCCAACTACAGCACCTAGCAACATTTTCCTGGCCATTTAATTGGGGTAGCAAAACAGAAAACTTGGAAAGGAAATGAACAAAGCAATTCGGAAAATAATGTGTTATAAATTATATTTATAAATAAATATCAGCAGTTTATTTTGTGTTTACAATGGTTGCCTCAGAAAGTTAAAAGTAGACTCAGTCTCTCCTCTGACATCAATGGATTCAATCAACAGCTGGCTGTTTTTTTACTTTAAGCCTTATGAGGGCAGCATAAAAATTGCTTTATCACTACTATTGTAAAGTGGTAGGGATACCGTTTTGAATGACAACATTCACTACTCAGTAAAGGTGCATATTAATTAATTAATTAATTAATTAATTAATTAATAACAGGAAACACTGACAAAACCATAGGATAAAAGGGGTGCAACTCCACACAATTCCTACCACAAGATCTCCATATCCTATCTCCTCCCTTGATAGCTTTCCTATTTCTTAACCCTCTGGGAGTATGGACCTCTGAATACCCATGTTCAGCAGGGAAGCAATTACAGTAGTCAGACCTTCCACCTTCTGCATCCCACAATGACACTGGGTCCATAGTCCCAGAGGGTTAAAGAATAGGAAAATTTTCAGGGGAGGGGATGGGATACAGAGTTCTGGTGTTGGGAATTGTACTCCTATTATCCTATGGTCTTGTCAGTGTTTTCATTTTATAAATAAAAATTAAAAAATAATGTATGTCACTGAGTGTGAAGAGTCCAAAATATTCTTCTGAATTTCCCACAAACTCATAGATTTCTTCATCAGCTCTGGCTTTAGCATCTTGTTTCCACTGAGTTGATTCAAGTCAGTGGTTGCTTCATTGTCCTATGTGTATCATTTCCATTTCATTGCGAATAAGCTAGATGTATAACTCAGCCCTTTCCATAATTTATTCAGATTACAGTAAGAGAACACAACACACACAAGAGAAATTTCTGTGCATGGGTGCACATGTGTCTATGTGTGCAAGTTAGACATTACTGATAGTTTTATGTGGTGCATATCTTTTCATTTCATGTACTGACTATTCAGAATATTAATTATACACATTTTTTCAACAAAGAAACTGCTTTACTGGTAGGGAACATGACTGAAGCTTCTAGTTTCATCCCTGGTGCTGCATGCCCCAGTATGATGCTCTGACCGCTCTCTTTAAATCTCTCTCTTTTTTTTAATTCCTAGGATTTTACTATCATATGTGTACAGTTTCTTATCTCCTCATGATAAATTTCAGAAGAGCATACTGTCCACCTATCTCTCTCTCTCTCTCTTAGTTTTCTTTCTTTCTTTCTTCCTTTCTTTTTTATTTCTTTATTGGGGAATCAATGTTATATATTTGACAGTAAATATAATAATTTCTATATGAATAACATTTCCCAGTTTTCCACATAACAATACAACCCCCACTAGGTCCTCTGTCATCCTTCTTGGATCTGTATTCTCCCCTCTACCCACACCAGAGACCTTTATTTTGATGCAATACGCCAACTTCATTTCAGGTTCTACTGGTGTTTTCTCTTGTGACATTGTTTTTCAACATCTGCCTGAGAGTGAGATCATCCCATATTCATCCTTCTATTTGTGACTTATTTCCTTAACACGATTTCTTCAAACTCCATCCAAGATTGGTTTAAAATGGAAGCAATTACAAAAGCCAGACCTTCCACCTTCTGCAACCCACAATGACCCTGGGTCCATACTCCCAGAGGGATAGAGAATGGGAAAGCTATCAGGGGAGGGGATGGGATATGGAGACTGGGTGGTGGGAATTGTGTGGAGTTGTACCCCTCCTATCCTACAGTTTTGTTAATGTCTCCTTTCTTAAATAAATAAATAAATAAACAAATGGTGAAGTCACCATTTTTAATAGCTGAGTAGTATTCCATTGTGTATGTATACTCATCTGTTGTTGGAACTCTAGGTTGATTCCAGGTTTTGGCTATTACAAATTGTGCTGCTAAGAACATGTGTGTACACAGATCTTTTTGGATGGGTGTGTTGAGTTCCTTAGGATATATCCCCAGGAAAGGAATTGCAGGATCATAGGGTACGTCCATTTCTAGCAATCTGAGTGTTCTCCAGACTGATCTCCACAGACGTTGGACCAATTTACATTCCAACCAGCAGTGCAGGAGGGTTCCTTTGACCACAAAACCTCTCCAGCATTTGTTGCTGTTACCTTTTTTGATGTATGACATTCTCACAGGAGTGAAGTGGTATCTCATTGTTGTCTTTATTTGCATTTCTCTGACAATCAAAGACTTGCAGCATTTTTTCATGTGTTTCTTGGCCTTTTAGATCTCTTCTGTGGTAAATATTCTGTCCATGGCATCTCCCATTTTTGGATGGGGTTGTTTGTTTTCTTGTGATTAAGTTTGGTAAGTTCTTTATATATTTTGCTTATTAAACTGTTGTCTGATGCATGGCATGAAAAGTTCTTCTCCCATTCTGAGAGGGGTCTGTTGGCTTGGGTAGTCATTTCTTTTGACGTGCAGAGGTTTTTAATTTGATATAGCCCCATAGGTTTATACTTGCCTTAGTCTTCCTTGTAATTGAATTCGTTTCATTGAAGATGTCTTTAAAATTTATACTGAAAAGAGTTCTGCCAATAGTTTCCTCTAACTATCTTATAGTTTGCAGTCTAACATCCAAGTCCTTGATCTACTTGTAATTTACTTTTGTATTTGGTTCAGTTTCATTCTTTTGTATGTTTCAACCCATTTTTTCCAATACCATTTCTTGAAGAGACTACTTTCCCCATTGAATAGTCTTTGTCGAAGAATAGATGTCCATAATTGTGGGGGCTTACTTTCGGGCTCTCAACAATATTTCACTGGTCAGTGTGTCTATTCTTGTTCCAGTACCAAGCAGTTTTAATGACAGTGGCCCTATAATACAATTTGAAATCTGGGAGTGTGATGCCTCCAGTTCTGTTCTTTCTTGTCAAGATTGTTTTGGCAATTCTAGGTCTCTTCTGGTTTCAAATAAATATCTGTAGCATTTGTTCTAGTCTCCTAAAAATTGTGATTGGGATCTTGATGGGGATAGCATTAGATTTGTAGATGGCTCTGGGTAGTATATTCATTTTGATGATGTTAATTCTTCCAACCCCTAAACATGAAATATCTTTTCACTTCTTTGTGTCTTTCAATTTCCTTGAGTAGTGACTCATAATTTTCAGTATACAAGTCTTTCACTTCTTTTGTTAGGTATATTCCTAGATAATTTATTATTTTATTGCTATAGTAAAAGGAATTAATTTCTGGATTTCATCTTCTTCTAACTTAGTGTTTGCATAGAGAAATGGCATTTAATTTTGAATTTTAATTTTGTGGCCTTACACCATACTGTATTGCCTGATGATTTCCAAAAGCTTCTGGCTGGATTCCTTAGGTTTCTCTATGTATACTATCATGTCATGTGCAAATAGGGTAAATTTGACTTCTTCTCTTCCAATCTGTATCCCTTTAATTCCTTGCTCCTGCTTAATTGCTATGGCAAGAACTTCCAACTCTATGTTGAATAATAATGGTGATAGTGGTCAGACCTGCCAAGTACCTGATCTGAGGGAAAATGCTTGCAGTTGGTGGATCACGTTGATTGATTTACATATATTAAGCTTACCTTGCATCCCTGGGATAAACTACACTTGGTCTTAATGAACAATATTTTTAATACACTGCTGTATCTGGTTGGTTAGAATTTTGTTTAATATTTTAGCATCAATGTTCATCAGAGATATTGGTCTGTAGTTTTCTTGTTTGGTTCTGTCCCTGTCTGCTTTTTTTTATCAAAGTGATGTTGGCTTCAAGAAGCTGGAAGGGAGTATTCCAGTGTCTTCAGTCTTCTAGAAGACTTTTAAAAGTAGAGGTATTAGTTCTTCTTTGAAGGTTTGTAGAATCAATTTGTAAAACCATCTGGTCTAGGACTTTTATTCTTGGGAATGTTTTTGGTATCTGTTTCAATTTTGTTGGATGTGATGGGCCTACTCATATTATCTACTTCCACTTTATTTAATTTTGGAAGTTCTTAGGTATGTATCTAGGAAATTGTCCATTTCTTCCAGGCTCTATAGCTTGCTGGCATATAGTTGTTCATAGAAGCCTTGCATGATATGTTGAATTTCTGCGGTGCCTGTTGTAATATTTCCTCTTTCATTTATGATCTGATTTATTTGGGTATTCTCCTTTTTTGTGTTGTGAGTCTGGCTAAAGTTTTGTCAATTTTTGAATTTGGCAGTTGTTTCAATATTATTTTAATCCCTGAGTTGGACCATCGTGGATTTTGAAGTCTCTTTTGTTCTTTTTCTTCCCTGTAGGCTATGGGAGCTTGAGGGTTTTTAAACTATAAATAAGCTTCTTAGCTTAATCCCTCACTTCTGACCAAGAGATAAAGCACTGTGGGGGGGGGAGAGAATACAGTGGTTTTCAAAGAGACTCTAACACCCCAAGGATCCACTGCTCCAGGCTCAATTCATCTTCTCTGCCAACCAGAGCAGGGCAGCATTGCTGGGCCCTGTGAGTTTCTAAAAAAGTCCCATTTATAGTCTGTAGGTTCTGAGGCAACTATTTATTATGTTCTCATCAGGAGAACAACATGGAAAGGCTCCCAACACACAGACCCACCACCAGGCCACCAAGGTGTAGAACTTCCCCTGAGTTTCCTGGTTAGTTCTTTGCCCTCAATGTCAGCACAGTGACTCCCCTCCACCTGCCCGCCCTGCTGTTCCAGCCTCTGAGGGCAGTAACAATGGAGACTCACAGTTGCATTTGGTGAGTTTTAGGGGAGTCCTTTGCTCCCTTCAGCCACCTTTTGTTGGTAAAACAGACTAGAGGTGGTGCCTGAATTGGTAAGCTGCTGGACTGTTACTAGCCACCTAGTCTCTCCCTAGACTCCTCTCTGTCCATGAACCACATATATTTGCACTCACAAATTATTTGGTAGGTTTCTGAAGTCGTTCTATTCCTGACTTGTGGTCTCAGATGATCTTCTTTGGTATTCCTAGTTGACTCACTCCCTCTCTTTCTTTTCATCTATTTCATGTAACCATTTCTCTCTATCACACATGAAATAAATAAAACTAATATTTTAAAAATAAAGTTATTCCTATTCTTTAGAAACACAATCCTATCATTTTTATCATTATAACTTGACTTATACATCATTTTCTCTGTTATTACTTAGATCTATAAATTATTTTCACTCTATAGTAGTGAAAAGAATACTTTTGACATTGTATACAATCAATGGACTTTAATACATCACCATTCATTTTGAAAGACTCTGTATCACTAAAAGTAACTTAGTTATTGCCTACTTTGTAGATATTAACCTCCATCAGGAACTGTGAACTCACTCCTAGAGAACAGGAAATGTTTTCCATTGTTCTTTAAATCTCAGTACTTGCTACCATACATGACATGCCAGTGTTAACCTTTTTTTTTTCTTCTTCTTCTAATAGACTAACAGTGTTTAGATGATTTATTGTTTATTTTCATAACATGGTGTTAGTTTATTGGATAAATCCTTATGTACTGATTCTCAAATACCTCCCATTCGTGTATAGTTGAAGATACCACAGCATAATTTCTCCCACAAGAGTCAGTTAGGTAAAGAGATTATTTACAAAATTTCTAAGTAAAATATTGACAGGTATATGATAGTATAAATAAGTTGGGGGTTAGTTTTCTATAGCAATTCTTATTAGGGAAATGAAAAACTTTATCTTTCTGTTAACGACTGTACTGTAAACCATTAATTTCCCCAATAAAATCACACACACACACACACACACACACACACATGCACCAGGACTCAAAGAATAAGAACTGAAAAACTAAGCATAAAGTATCACTTGGACTGGGCTTGGTGTATATATATGCTTATTTTTTTGCAGTAGAGTGTAAACACCAGTTTCATATGCACTGGGAAAATAAAATCAAAAAAAGATAATCAGGCCTTCAGAGCATATGGACTATGACTGATATCCATATAGCCTCGCTTGTAAAGTGGGTCTGATTACAAACACCTACTTCACTGTTCTTTTATATCACAGACCTTGATCCTCACCTGCAGGGGAGGAGTTTCACAAGAGGCAAAACAGGGCTTTAGGCATCTCTCTCTCTTGTCTCTCTCTTTCTACGTTCCTCTTCCCTCTCAATTTCTTTCTGCCTCTATCTGAAGTAAATTAATAAATTAATATATGTAAACTTTGACTTAGGTGATTGTAAAGCCCATGGCCATACATCGTTAATTTTGATTAGTAAGCAGCACACACGCAGAAAAACCTACAACACGTTCAGTTAATTCACATGACAGAGCAATGAAGTAGGTGCTTTTCAGCCCCACTTTACAAGCAAGGCTATAAGAGAAGATTAGGCAAGTTATCCTTGATCACAGTTAGTATTTGTAATTTGGATATAAGTCCCAGTCCCTATGCTCTGAAGGCCAGACTTTTTAAAGATTTATTTATTTTTCATGAGGTAAAAATACAGGGAGCATGCACAGAGTACAGCTAAACTCTGAGTATTGAACCTGGGACTTCTAGTCTCTCAGGTAAGCAAGTCCTTTGCTTTAACATAGTGATCTACCTCCTTGTTCTAGCTCATACTGTTAGATATAATATCATAATATTTGTTTGTTGGAGAAGTCATCACAAATTTTTCTGTTTTTCTCTGCAAAAATGCATCCTGATTTTTCTGACAACCCCAAATGCCATATTTATAAAAACGTGTCATTGATCAAGAAGATGAACATTTGAATTAATAAACATAGTGTGTCAAAAATCTGTCATTATAGTAAAAAGAATGTTAAGCTTATTGTAATACATGTTTGGATAAATAAAGGCTTTACTTTTTTAGCAATATGAATAGTAAAGTATTTTTATTTCTGTAATAAAGAAAAAAATTATCACTGTTATTTCAGCTCATCACATCAGTGTTATGTTTCATTCATTCTGTGTCTTGATGCTAGCTCTTAATCACCCACATGTTTTGATAATTATTCAAGTTTTCATATTTTCCTCAATTATAATGAAAGTCTTAATGATAGTGGTTATGTGGTATATATCAGAGTATATATTAACATAAGACGTGTGAGAGACTGAACCTGGGGCCTCACACATACAAACTCAAACAAAGGCTTTTATGGGAACTCAAAAGATTTTTGATGGCTAAGCCCATGCCAACCATACATTGCTATCCTTTGAAATTTAGTGAAAGTGAATGGATTGCTTTCAGTATGACAAGAAGACTTCCATATGTATTTTCATTGGATTTATGCAAAACATCCATCCTTAGTTATAGCATTGCCAGTTTGGATACTAATGTTATCCTAAGCTGTGTTAATAGCATTGCCAAGAAGGTGGCGAGATCATTTCATATCTCTCCCATGGGCCATGGTATTATCGGTAAGTAGAAAGGTCAGTGGTTTTGTCATGAATTAGGACAGGAATGCAAAAGTAGATAACCTGAGATCAGAACTTAGTATAATCATTTATATACAGAAGTAGATATTTCAGAGCCTGCCCCCTAGACACAGTTTAGCTGTGGATTTCATCTATGCTTTTCACACTGACACTGAACACGTTTTATAATCTCTTTGTGTCTCAATTTCCTTAACTGCAAATTGAGGATAATAGGATTAACTTCATTAGACTCCTTTACAAATGAACCAACTTACTATATGCAGACTGCTTAGAACAGGACCTTAAAGTATTTATGAAATCAATAAAATATCATACCTGTTCTCTAAAAATCTCCCTTGAGAGTTGTAAATCATAAATGTTTCCCAGAATATATTTATTAAATAATGATGTGATGGGTTCAGAATAGTTTTTCTTTATTAAAAACATAAACAAACCAATTCGATATAAAGGAGCAAAGATAAATGTGTGGAAACCTTGCTTTATCTCTAAAGAAAAGTAGATATTTTAGGATTATCAGATAAAAATAGTTGTAATGGATTTAGAACTTTAAAAATATAAGCATGGATGTATTTTAAAGATACTAATTCAAAAATTATCTTTATTTGTGGAGGAGGGCTAATTTAAGTAAATATTCAAAAGGGGGAAAATTAGGGGGAAAGTCTATTTCCCCAGCTGGGAAATGTCTGCAGATATAGTGAATACTTAGCCAGCAGATCTCTATTTTTATTCAAGCAGCTTGCCAAGAATTACAGTGGATGCAGTTTTCTCTTCTCTCTAATGTGAACTGCAGCTCAGCTAGGAATACTGGAAACGAATGCCCATCCTTTAATGTGCCTGAGTGGGCGATGGGTAGCATGCAGGTCAGCAGATTCTCATCCCCCTCTCTACTGTGGGAATTGGCCCAGTTAACAAAGGCAAACTGGGTTAGATCTGGGCTGACGGCATACTGTTACTATTTGAGCATGCTTGATGAACAACATGCTTAAGCTCTTTTGTAAAATCATTGTGTAATATCCTGGCTTCCTATTTATTTTAGAAAGCAACCATGTATATTCTCAATCTCTCTCTCTCTCTCTCTCTCTCTCTGTTTGTGTGTAGAAAGAATTCAAGACATAAAATATGATTTTTATGGTGCTTTTAACTACCTGTTTAGTCTTAATACTTATTCTTAAACTGCTTCACAACAAGGAATGGTTTTGTACTGTTCTTCCATATTTTTCCTTTTAATTATTCAGTATATTCATATTTAATGTTTCATTAGGGAAACAATAATATACAAGAAAACTATTTCCATGTGAGCATAATTTAGCTCCCCATGATAGGCTCCAACAAACCGCAAGCCCTGACTCTCTGATAGGCTGTAATGTAAAAGTTACACAAGTTGCCTCTATTGACAGTTGCAGTAAGGAGCGATCATTTCTTTCTTTTTATTTTTTCCTTTTTTAAGACTTTATTTATTTATTAATAAGAAAGATATGGAGAGAGAGAGACAGAGAGAGAGAGAGAGAGAGAGAGAGAGAGAGAAAACGAACACCAGACATCACTCTGGTACATATACTACCAGGTATTGAACTCAGGACCTCATCCTTGAGAGTCCAATGCTTTATCGACTGCCCTAGCTCCCAGCAAACAGGGACAATCATTTCTATTCCCACACTTTTGAAGTGTATCATCTGTGCCTGTTTTATTGCATGGCCACTTTCTTCCATACTTACTAAACTTTCATATGTTATCTTCTTTGTAAGCTTTTGGGGAAGTATTTATATCATACTGATACAGAAGTATATATAGTATTTGTATATAGTATTTATAAATAGTATTATATAGTATTTGAGTAATAAAATTTTGAAAAGTATGTATATAGATATTAAATCACTTAATTCAGATGGCAGTATAGAAATAGAGAATATTTATTCCAATTATAAATAAATGATAGTAATAATTATAATTGCCATATTGAGAATGTGCTAAAATTTATCATTGTTACATATATACATATATAATCCAATCAAACTCACATAACATTTTTATAAATAATTATTAATATTCACACTTATGGATGGTATAATTGAAATACACTGCAGCCATACAGTTTACCCATGTAGAATTTATAGAGCTGGCATTTGATTTTTTAAAATTTTATTAGCAATTTAATAATGCTTTACAAGATTAAAGTTTACAGGAATACAGTTCCACATTGGAACCACCATCAAAGTTCTATAACCTCTCTCCAGCTAAGCACAATGATTCTCACAAAGTGTTAGAGATACTTTTTTGCTTTGTTTAGTCTTTCAGATTTTTAATTCCCTTCCTTCTTTCTTCCCTCCCTGCCTTCCTCCATTCTTTCTTTCTTCTTTTCTTTCTTTCTTTCTTTCTTTCTTTCTTTCTTTCTTTCTTTCTTTCTGTCTTTTGTTTTTTCTTTCTTTCTCTCTTTCTCTCTTTCTTTCTCTCTTTCTTTCTCTCTTTCTTTCTTTCTTATGTCCCTTCTTTCTTTCTTGATAGAGAGAACCAGAAATTGAGAGAAAGTGGGAAACAGAGAGGGAGAAAGACAGAAAGACAACTGAAGCCTTGCTTCACCACTTGTGAAGCTTTCCCCTTGCAGGTGGGGAATGGGGAATTGAACCCTCATCCTTACACATTGTAATATGTGTGCTCAACCAGGTGTACCACCACGTGGCCCCTTGCTTGTTTGTTTTTGTATGTTCATGTACTTCAATTCTCTATATTCTATATTAGAGTGAAATAATCCAGTAGTGGTCTTTCATCTCTTTACTTATTCCATTAAAGATAATCACTTCCATATTAGTCTCAGTGGACATAATCCTTTTGATTGCAGAGTAGTATTCTATGGAGAATATGTCCCATATTATTTTTAGCCAGTCATCTATTGATGGACATTTAGGTTGCTTCCACATTTTGGCTACCGTGACTAATGCAGCTATGACCATATGGGTGTATATGTCCCTTACAATTAGTGTTGTAATGCCCTTTATATAAATACCTAAGTGGTTTTGTTTAATCATAAGTTATTTCTATTTTTATTTGTTTAAGCATTCTCCATACAGTATTGCAGAGCATTTACCCACTTTCTTATTGGGTTAGCCCTTTTCATGTTTTTGAGTTGCACGAATTCTGGATAGAAGACTGCTATCAACCACTTGTCAGTTGTGTTATGTTCAAATATATTTCCCAGTGGCTACGTTGCCTGTTTACTCTTGTGGGATTTTCTTTTGATGTGTGAAAATTATTTATTTTGATAAATATTTACTAAATCTTGTTTCAGTTTTACTCGTTCGTGGGGTTTAGTATCCAAATATGTACTTTGTTCTGAAGTGTTTCACTGATAACTTCTTCTATGTATTTTATAGTTTCTGGACTACTATCTGGATTTTTAATCTACTTTTAGCTAATTTTAATTAATGGTGCTAAATGGTGGTCTAGCTTCAATATTTTGTATATGGCAGTCCGATTCTCCTAGCATTGTTTGTTGAAGAGGGCTTGCTTTTTTCCCCATTGTACAGTTTTTGTAGTCTCATATATTAGGTGTCTGTATATGTGTTGGTTTATTTTTGGATTCTTTCCTATCCAATTGGTCTACGCTTTTCAGTTTGACATAGCTCCATTAGCTTATTTTTGTTTTTGTCTTCCTTGGAACATTTTTCTTTGTTTTTGGAGTTTTGTTTTACAATTATGTCTTGATGTTCATTGTTTTAGATTTTAAATATATTAATTTATTATATATTGGATAGACATGAAGAGAAGGAAGGGGGAGAGATAGACCTGCAACACTGATTCATTGCTCATGAAGCTTCAACTCTGTAGAATGGTTACTGGACCTTGTACCCAGATTCTTGCACATCTTAATGTATGCTCAATCGGGTGCACCAATGTCCAGTCCTAATTTAAAAAAATCTTATTAATTAATTTATTCATTTTAGATAAAGACAGAGAGATATTGAAAGAGAAAGAGAACAGTGAAGGAGGAGAGATACTTGCATCACTACTTCACCAACTGTAAAGCTTTCCCCTGTAGGTAGGGGAAGAGTCTTGAACTGAGACAGAGTTTTGAACCTGGGTCTTTGGACACTGTAATGTATGTACTCAACCAATTGTCCCACCATCTGGACCCTGATGTTCATCATTCTAGAAATAGGAAATTGAGTGTTCACTCAAATTCTTGAATGGTTATGTTCTGATGATTGCTCAGGTATGGATAACTTTCTGCTATGATTATTTTTTTAAATGCTCTCTATTCCCTTCAACCTGATCTCTTCCTCAGAAATTCCTCTCACTTTCACTTTTTAATAGAGTGTGATATATTATACAAAATAACATTGTTTCCCTCAATATTTGTTATCTATTATCTCTGAATTCACAGAGTGAATTTATTTTTTCTTCTAGATCAGGTATCACCTTCTCTACATGATTGAGTCAACTTCCTAAGTCTGTTACTGGACCCTGTACTGCATTCAAAATATTTACATCCTGAAATTTTGTTGTAGAATTTTTTTCTTTTATGTTTCCTATCTCCTTAATGGAGTCTGTTTAGAATTATTTTATTTTTTCTAATTTCTAAGTGAAACAGTCTTTCTATCTTGAATATGATTTTCCATGTTAAGCTTAGATTAACAGTTAATTATTTTATCTCTGATAAATCCTCTCTAGTTCTGGCAATATTTGGAGATTTTTTTTTTCTTTCAGTAATGTCTGTCAATTGTAGGCTGTTTTTTTCTTTTTCTTTTTTTTAATTTGTTTTATTTAAGAAAGGATTAACTAACAAAACCATAGGGGAGGAGGGGTACAACTCCACACAATTCCCACCACCCAATCTCCATATCCCACCCCCTCCCCTGATAGCTTTCCCATTCTCTAGCCCTCTGGGAGCATGGACCCAGGGTCATTGAGGGTTGCAGAAGGAAGAAGGTCTGGCTTCTGTAATTGCTTCCCCGCTGAATATGGGCGTTAACTGGTCAGTCCATACTCCCAGTCTGCCTCTCTCTTTCCCTAGTAGGGTGTGTCTCTGGGGAAGCTGAGCTCCAGGACACATTGGTGGGGTCTTCAATCCAGGAAAGTCTGGCCAGCATCGTGATGACATCTGGAACCTGGTGATTGGAAAGAGAGTTAACATACGAAGCCAAACAAATTGTTGAGCAATCATATACCCAAAGCTTGGAATAGTGGAAAGGAAGTGTTAGGGAGGTACTCACTGCAAACTCTAGTGTACTTCTGCTTTCAGGTATATACTTTGCAGTAGTTTATGGATACGTGTGAACATAAGCTTTCTCTCACAGAAACTGGTGTATATCTAGGTTTTGGGACTTTGTTAGAAAGTGAACCACCTGAGATAAAATTATAGTATACTATGAATGGAAAGGTCTCACCCGAGTAATGAAGCTGAAGGGTTGTCATTCCACATGTGAAGTCTCTGGACACAGTCTGAAGTGAAGCATGTTGAGGTGGCAACCGTTGCGTTGGTTAGCTTGCGATCGGCTGATGCAGTATTATTTGGTATGGATTGGGAGAGGCATATGGGAAAGTGGGCCCTATCCAAGGGTTCCAGGACTGGGGGAAATAGAGGCTCTATAGTGGAGTTGTGAGGTTCCTGCTGTCTTAGGGTTCAAAAAGACAATCGATAGTTAATGTTATCATCACATTATTTGGTAACTGGGTTAACTTTGAAAAGTCCTTTTGTTATGGTTTGCTGTACAGTATCCAGTATCTTATATATAGCTGTGCTATTGGATGCTTCTAATCCACTTGGTCTAGGCTTTTGAGAGAGTCCGCATATCAAATACACAGCCTATATATTAAAAAGATTCAGTTTGTGTTTTGAAAAACTTTGAGACGTACAATTGATTTTCCCCCTCTCATATTAATTAACTACTGATTTATATGACTACATTTTGCCAGGAGTGTACATAAACACCATTCCCACCACCAAAAGGCTGTGACCTATCCCTCCCACCAACTCCCACCCCCCACTGGCCCAGGAAGCTGCATGTCTACCCCTCACCACAGGGTTTTTACTTTGGTTCCCTACTTACAATTTGATCAGGTCCTGCTTTTAGTTTCCCTTTCAGATCTTCTTAGTCAACTTCTGTGGATTAGTGGCATCATCCCATACTCATCTTTATCTTTCTGACTTAGCTCACTTAACATAATTCCTTCTAGCTCTGTCCAAGATGGGTCAGAGAAGGTGGGTTCATTGTTCTTGATAGCTGCTTAGTATTCCATTGTGTATATATACCACAGCTTTCTCAGCCACTCATCTGTTGTTGGGCACCTGGGTTGCTTCCAGGTTTTAGCTATTATGAATTGTGCTGCTATGAACATAGGAGTACACACCTCTTGTTGGTTGGGTGTTATGGAGTCCTGGTGTATAACCCCAGGAGAGGATTTACTGGATCATATGGAACAGAATTGAAAGCCCAGAAAGCCACCTTTTCTGCATGTTTGAAAAAGTGTGGTTTGGGGGGTCAGGCGGAAGCAGTGGGTTAAGCACACGTGGCACAAAGCGCAAGGACTGGTGTAAGGATGCCAGCTCCCCGCCTGCAGGGGAGTTGCTTCACAGGCGGTGAAACAGGTCTGCCAGTGTCTATCTTTCTCTCGGCCTCTCTGTCTTCCTCTCCTCTCTCCATTTCTCTCTGTCCTATCCAACAATGAACGACATCAACAATAACAGTAATAGCCACAACAAGGCTACAACAACAAGGGCAACAAAAAGGGAAAAATGGCCTCTAGGAGCAGTGGATTCATGGTGCAGGCACTGAGCCTGAGCAATAACCCTGGAGGCAAAAAAGAAAGAGAGAAAGAAAGAAAGAAAGAAAGAAAGAAAGAAAGAAAGAAAGAGGGAGAGAGAGGGAGAGGGAGAGAGAGAGAGAGAGAGGGTGAGAGAGAGTGGAGAAAGAAAGAAAGAAAAAAGAAAGAAAGAAAGAAAGAAAGAAAGAAAGAAAGAAAGAAAGAGAAAGAAAGAGAAAGAAAGAAAGAAAGGTTGTGGTTTATTGTTCCAGACAGCAGCTGGCAGTCTGCTTACCCTACTGAAAACCTATCTTAGTTTGGAACAAATCTTACTGCTTCGCCAGATAACCCCTGCCACTACTCTTGAACAAAAAGATGATATTATATCCATGCCACTGTGCTGAATCTTGCAGGAAGCTAGGGATTATTAGCCCAGAGTTTTCCCAACCTACTATAGCCAGAAAGGGTTCTGCTGTGTGGATAACAATATGATAACAGATCCCAGCACCTGTGCCTGGTTTCTGTAATGCACCCTTACTCACTGCCTGGCCACACTTGTAAGCACCCATTAGAATGCCAGAATGTTAAATGAGCTTCTTTAGAAACATTATCTGCAAGCTGACAAGGTTTTCATGTCATCTATTCTTGTTCTTTGGGGACTGATATTGTATTTGCTGTTATTCCATGAAATCAATATATATATATATATATATATATATATATATATATATATATATATTCAGCACTGATTTGTTATGGAGTTTAAAAATTTAACATTGTAAGGGTGACTATGCAGAACCTAAAAATACACATGCATGATTTTCTTAAATGTTCCAAAGTGTTCTTAAAGGCCATTTGAAGGGAACATAACTTATGTATGTTTATAAAAATGCATTATTAATGATAATACTTGAAAGTCATTTGGTAACAATGTCAACCTTTTCATTGTAGAAAGTTCTTCAAATTAATGAATTGACTTGACTCTAAATCTCAGTGAGTGGTCCACCTATGTTCCAAAATTAAACATGAAATAAATTTAGTTTAGAAATTAGACATACTAATATAACTCTTATATATGAGGTTTATTATAAAACATAATAATATGGCCTTTACAGTGTTCTAGAGGACATATAATGTGAAATTGTGATGATTGTGAATATCTACAACTATGTAATAATGTAAAATTAAAATTAATTTTATATACAGTTAGAATAGAATTTTGATCGAGCACTTAAAAATGACTAAATAAAAATTGTATCTTGCTTGCTGAATTTCAATGTTGTTCCTATTAGTGTAACCACATTTTTTCATCATTAATTTACCACATCCATTTTTAAACACTTTTCTAGCTCTGGATTTCCTTATCTTTGACAATATTAATGTACAGAAAAGAAATATATCTCTCTTGGGAGTCAGGCTGTAGCGCAGTGGGTTAAGCGCACGTGGTGCAAAGCACAAGGACCGGCATAAGGATCCTGGTTCGAACCCCGGCTCCCCACCTGCAGGGGAGTCGCTTCACAGGCGGTGAAGCAGGTCTGCAGGTGTCTATCTTTCCCTCCTCCTCTCTGTCTTCCCCTCCTATCTCCATTTCTCTCTGTCCTATCCAACAACAACGACTACAACAATAAAAAAACAACAAGGGCAACAAAAGGGAATAAATAAGTTAAATAAAATATTTTAAAAAATAAAAATAAATAAAAATTTAAAAAAATTTAAAAAAGAAATATATCTCTCAAAATTTGAAATTATTAAAATGATTAGACATATACAAGATTGTAAGAAATATAATATACACGAAGGTTCCTGGAAGATGGCGGACTGAGAAGCTGCTAGTGGCTGAGCTCTGACCACATCCCCTGGAAATGAAATGAAAACAACCTTGGAGGAAAGGAATGGCAGTATTAGGGAAACAATAGTTGAGACCCCCAAGGAAAATACTGATTATCTTGAGACAATTAGATAACTGAAAGCTGAAATAGCTGTAATGAAGAAAGAAGCTGAGGCAAGGGAAAGCAGACTAACAGAAGCAGAAAACAGAATTAGTCAGACAGAGGATGAGTTAGAGAAAACGAAGAAAGAGGTGAAAGAGCTTAAAAAGAGATTGAGAGACACTGAAAACAACAACAGAGACATATGGGATGATCTCAAAAGAAGTAACATTTGTATAATTGGCCTGCCAGAGGAAGAAAGAGAGGAAGGGGAAGCAAACATTCTAGAGGAAATAATACAAGAAAACTTCTCAGACCTGAATAACAGAAAGGACATCAAGATTCAAGAGGACCAGAGAGTACCAAACAGAATCAACCCAGACCTGAAGACACCAAGACAAATCATAGTCACAATGAGAAGAAGTAAGGATAAAGAAAGGATCCTAAAGGCTGCAAGAGAGAAACAAAAAGTCACATACAAGGGAAAACCCATAATTATCTGCAGACTTCTCCACTCAAACTATAAAGGCCAGAAGGGAATGGCAAGATATCTATGGAGCCCTGAATGAAAATGGGTTTCAACCAAGGATAATATATCCTGATAGACTTTCATTCAAACTAGATGGAGGGATCAAAACCTTCTTAGACAAACAACAGTTAAAGGAGGCAACCATCACCAAACCAGCCCTGAAAGAGGTTCTAAAAGACCTCTTATAAACAAGAACATCACTATAAGACTTGCAATATATCAGAGCAAACAAAAAAAAATTTTTGAACAATGGCACTACAATACATTAAAACCATAATATCAATAAAAGTCAATGACTTAAACTCACCCATCAGGAGGCACAGGGTGAGAGGATGGATCAGAAAACATAACCCAAGCATATGCTGCTTGCAAGAATCCCATCTGTCACAACAAGATAAACACAGACTTAAAGTGAAAGGATGGAAAACTGTCATACAGGCTAACAGACCACAAAAAAGGGCAGGAACAGCCATTCTCATCTCAGACACGATAGATTTTAAATTAAATAAAGTAATAAAAGATAGGCAAGGACATTACATAATTATTAGAGGATCAATCAGCCAAGAAGACTTAACAATTATTAACATCTATGCACGCAATGAGGGACCATCTAAATACATCAAGCACCTACTGAAAGAATTTCAAAAATACATCAATAGTAATACAATAATAGTGGGAGACTTTAATACCCCACTCTCACACTTAGATCAACAAAGCAGAGAACCAACAAAGATACAAGAGAATTGAATGAAGAGATTGACAGACTAGACCTCTTGGACATTTTCAGACCCCTTCACCCCAAAAAACTGGAATACACCTTCTTTTCAAATCCACATAACACATACTCAAGGATAGACCACATGTTAGGCCACAAAGACAGCATAAATAAATTCAAGAGCATTGAAATCATTCCGTTTCTTCTCAGATCACAGTGGAGTAAAACTAACATTCAACAAACAGAAAATTATTAAAAGTCACAGAATTTGGAAACTAAACAACATACTCCTTAAGAATCACTGGGTCAGATACTCACTCAAGCAAGAAATTCAAGTGTTCCTGGAAACAAATAAAAATGAAGACACAACCTATCAAAATATTTGGGACACAGCTAAAGCAGTACTGAGAGGGAAACTTATATCCATATAATCACATATTAAACACCAAGAAGAAGCTCAAATGAAGGACCTTACTGCACACCTCAAGGACTTAGAGGAAGAGGAACAAAGGAACCCTAAAGCAACCAGAAGGACAGAAATCACTAAAGTTAGAGCAGAAATAAACAACATCGAAAATAAAAGAGCCATACAAAAGATCAATGAAGCCAAATGTTGGTTCTTTGAAAGATTAAACAAAATTGACAAATCCCTAGCCAGACTCACCAAACAAAAAAAAAAAAAGAAGACGCAAACTAATAGAATTGTAAACGATGGAGGAGATATCACAACTGACACCACAGAAATCCAGAGAATCCTGCGAAACTTCTATGAAGAACTATATGCCACCAAGCTAGAGAATCTGGAAGAAATGGAACAATTCCTAGAAGCATATGCCCTTCCAAAACTGAAGAAAGAAGAACTACAAAATCTAAATGCACCAATCACAGACAAAGAAATTGAAACCGTTATTAAGAATCTCTTCAACAACAAAAGTCCTGGAATAGATGGCTTCACAAACGAATTATACAAAAATTTCAGTAAACAGTTAGTAGCCATACTTCTTAAGCTTTTCCATAAGATTGAAGAAACAGGAATACTCCCTTCCACTTTTTATGAAGCCAACATCACCCTGACACCAAAAGCTGATAGGGACAGAACAAAAAAGGAAAACTACAGACCAATATCTCTGATGAACATTGCATCCGCCAATCACAACCTAACCAAAGCAACGATTGCCATCTCAACATGCTTCACCTCAGACTGTATCCAGAGACTTCACATGTGGAATGACAACCGTTCAGCTTCATTACCCGGGTGAAACCTTTCCTTTTATAGTACACTCTAATTTCATCTCAGGTGGTTCACTTTCTAACAAAGTCCCAAAACCTAGATATACACCAGTTTCTGTGAGAGAAAGCTTATGTTCCCACGTATCCATAAACTACTGCAAAATATATACCTGAAAGCAGAAGCACACTAGAGTTTGCAGTGAGTACCTCCCTAACACTTCCTCTCCACTACTCCAAGTTTTAGGTCCATCATTGCTCTACAATTTGTTTGGCTTTGTATGTTAACTCTCTTTTCAATCACCAGGTTCCAGATGCCACCAGGATGCTGGCCAGGCTTCCCTGGATTGAAGACCCCACCAATGTGTCCTGGAGCTCAGCTTCCCCAGAGACCCACCCTACTAGGGAAAGAGAGAGGCAGACTGGGAGCATGGACCGACCAGTCAACGCCCATGTTCAGCGGGGAAGCAATTACAGAAGCCAGACCTTCTACCTTCTACAACCCTTAATGACCCTGGGTCCATGCTCCCAGAGGGATAGAGAATGGGAAAGCTATAAGGGGAGGGGTTGGGATATGGAGTTTGGGTGGTGGGAATTGTCTGGTGTTGTACCCCTCATACCCTATGGTTTTGTTTATTAATCCTTTCTTAAATAAAAAAAATTAAAAAAAGAAATATAATATACTCCACTCTTTCTACTAACAACAAAATATTAAAGTTATATATAGAAATTGTCATTATCATCATAATTTAATATTTATAGAAAAATAACATTTTTCATTGATTTAATTCTCATCATTGAGACAGTAGGATAACAGGGGTACAATTCCACACAAATCCCAAAGCCAAAGTTCCCATCCCATCCATTAGAAACTTTCCTATTCTTTGTCCCTTGGGAGTATGGACCCACGGTCATAATGGGGTTCAGAAGATAGAAAGTTTGGCTTCTGTAATTCTTGGATGGACATGGGCAATGGCAGATCAATCCATACTCCCAGCCTGTCTCTGTCTTCCCTTAGTGGGGCAAAGCTCTGGAGAGGTAGGTGTACAGGACACAATGGTGAGGTTATCTGCCTAGGGAAGTCAGGTTCGCATCATGGTAGCAGCTGCAACTTGGTGGCTAAAAAGCATTAAGATATAAAGTAGAATCCACTTAGTAATCAGTAACCTAAAGGTAAGACTACAGCAGATGAAATTTGGGGTCTTCATTTTGGAAAAAGCTACTTGGTCTAACTTAAGTATATTCCAACGGTTCCATGACTTTACTCATTTTTGCCTGAGCCTGACAGCTAACATACAGGTGGGTTATAGGTATTGTATGGGGACAATAATATTTTTTGACAGATTGTAGTGGTAACACTACTTTTCTACCTCAGTAACTTTTCAGATTTGAAAGAATGATTTGTTAAGGAGGGTTTTTTGTTTGTTGATTTGTTTGCTTTTCATACGTGAAAAGAAAAATGTTCCATTTAGACATAGTGTGATTCAAGGGAAAGAACCTATGATCTACATTAATGTAGGGCAACATCTAAAGTTTAGTAACAGCTAATTGTATACCCCAGGAAAGTCATTCCACTTCTTTGAATTTTACTCTAGAACACATAAGATTGTATTTTATCTCATAAAATAGCATATACTTGGTGTATTGCATTAAATTAAAATACTACAGAGTTAGGGGAAGAGTTCAAGTCATGGAACATGATGGTAGAGGGGGACCTAGAGAGGGTTAAATTATCATGTGGAAAACTGAGAAATGTTACACATGTACAAGCTATTGTAATTTACTGTCGATTGTAAGCCATTAACACATCCTTGATAAAGAAAACCTCAAAATTCCTAAAAAATAGTATATACTGATACATTTATCACTAGAAAAAAATAATGTTCAGTAAGGTAGCTTATCTTTATAAAAGCAATTTGTGAGAACTTAAGGTGTCTACTAGTCATTGTGAAGCCGATACTCAGAAGTAAACCTGTTGAGAAATTAACTATTTGTAAAACATAATCTGTGTAAGCCAGGGAGATACAATAATAATTATGAAGTAAGACTTGCCCTAGAACCTCCATAAACCAGAGTTAAGCAATGCTGCTCTAAAAACATAGTAATGACAAACTAATCTAATCTGCCTTTGAAGTATGAATGCCCATATGAAGTCTAGGCATAGCACAGGATAGTAAAATATATTGTGTAGGGGAATGATATCTGTGCAACGTAATTGTGGTGCATAGACCTATATGGTTACCATCACCTGATAAAATTTATCAGGGCATCTTATTAGATTCCGGTGTCTGTTTACTGGGTGACAACAGAGTGAGTCCAATAAAGAGAATAATTGAATAACAACAATAAAGTTTACTTGCAAAAGGATTAATTTGGCTTTAATTGCACTAAAATTAAAATCACTAGAAAAGCTCATAACATATGTAAGTAGAAGAGACAATTCAAATTTAGAAAAACATATGAAGGGTAAGGGAGACAGCATAATGGTTATGGAAATAGACTCTCATGCCAGGAACCTGGGCTCCTAAATCCCAGGTTCAGTCCACTGCACTACCATAAGCCAGAGCTGAGCCGTGCTCTGGTGTTTCTCTCTCTGAATCTCTCTCAAAAATAAAATTAATTAAAAAATTAAAAACGTTTTAGAAAAACACCTGAAGAGTGGGGTTTTTTTGGATTTTTTTGTTTGTTTTAGTTTATTTATTTGTTTTGTAACCTGACTGATACTTTGGCTCTGATAGAACGTGCTTTCCAAACTATAAACCTCATCAAATTATTTCCCCGATTATAAGAAGTTCATGATCTACCACCAAGAATCATATCCTCAAATGTAATTATTTTTTTTCCATTTTGTTGGCCTTGTTATTGTTATTGTTGTTGTTATTACTGTTGTTTGATAGGTAAGAGAGAAATGGAGAAAGGAGGAGAAAACAGAGAGGAGAAAAAGATAGACACCTGCAGAGCTACTTCACTGATTGTGAAAGGACCCCCTGCAGGTGGGGGACAGGGGGGTGGGGAGGACTGGAACAGGAATCCTTATGCTGATCCTTGCACTTCACACCATATGTGCTTAATCCACTGTGCTCCTGCCTGGCCCCCCTCAAATGTAATTCTATCTGAGATCCAACTCTAATTTTATATATATATGTGTGTGTGTGTGTGTGTGTGTGTGTGTGTGTGTGTATTATTTATCAGAGCACTGTTCAGCTCTGGCTTATGTTGGTGCAGGGGCTATGGAGCCTCAGCTGTGAAAGTCTCTTTGCATAACCATTATGCTATCTACCCTCACCACCGGCTCTACTTTTTTTTTTTATTTAAACCTTTTCATTTTGCCCCTTCAATACTTCCTATTCTGTTCCAGTTATACTGAACTTCTGGTCTTTTCCTTATCATATCTTATTTTTTGGACCCTATAATTCAAGCTTCCTTCTCTGTCCCCTCTCCTCTCACTTCCCATGAGTCAACTCCTTATTTGTGAAAGTGTATCTCTTCAGAGCAGCACATCCCATTTCTGTAGACCAGCAATATTGTCATGTAAATATTTTCCCAAAATACATTACTGGCACTTCCATTAGAATACAACCCATTTAAAGTCTCTTTATTCTTTATATCTTGCTGACCAAAAATGGCATTGAAAGATGGAAAGGTTTTATTTACTAGCCTTTAGCAAGTGGCTAACACACAGCTGTTGTGTTGTAGAAATTTTTGTAGGAAAAAAACATCTGCCCACATGGAGAAACAAAATACGATAAATATAGCATCCTATGGTACACTGTCTTTTATTGTGACAAGAAACTGAAATTCTCTTCCAAAATGCTATTCTGTGATTAGTAGAATATTTCTTTAAATTTATCCATGATATTTGGAGTCCTTATTTCCTATTTTATTACCATTCTAGTAGATACTTATTTTTGTACTATCAATGCTTTTAAATTATGATAGCTTGCAGCATGATATGTAGGTAGAAAATATTCTATGAAGAGTTTTACTTTTCTATACTTTAACATTTGAAAACACTCGCACAAATGTGAAAATATCACAAAATTGAAAAACATTCACTTTGTTACTCCCAGAAGTCAGTTTAAACAAGGGTGATTTGGAAAGCAAGGTGGAAGTGGACAATAACATTAACTGAGGGTGACAGGAAAAAGGAAAGAGGTGGAGATTTAAGGTAGATGATGATTGATCAATAAAAGACAAATATAAAAAGTGTATACCACATTTGAGAAATCATGGGCATCAGTCCACCTGAAGCACATAATTTGTTTCAGTTAACTAATAGTATGATAGTAGCATCTGTGAGAATTTTATTTGAAAAGAATTATAAAGTATTTCTAGTCCATATCACAGCTGTGTGATATTCATCATACATGTCCTGCAGAAGTGGTTCTCCAAGGTCTGCATGAATATGTACGTACAGCAGTAATTTATGTCACATGTTAAAATATGTTTCTTTAAATTTTGGTCCATACTCTTAGATGGATAAAGAATAGGGAATCTTCCAATGGAGGGGATGGGACACAGAACCCTGGGGGTAAGAACTGTATGGAATTATACCCCTGTTTTCTTACAGTCCTATTAATCATTACTAAATCACTAGTTAAAATAATGTGTGTGTGTGTGTGTGTTTGTGTTTGTGTTTAATTCAACTATTGCAACCATATTGAAATATTCCTTCAGCAGCCTAGCCAAATTCAAATAAAGACAAGTAGGATACTTTGTTGATCAACGTATTTTCATCTAAAATAATGGCTAATCATTATCCCAAGAAAGACTTCCATAATCTGAAAACTTTACATTCTACTCATCTCAATGAAAGTTATGCAGCTATTTAGATTCACTTACACAGGGATTTCGCTATTTGAAAATTTTGCTATATACTAGAGACATAGTAATGTGTCTTTTAATAACACAACATCATATATCTCGGGAGAGTTCAAGTAAACACATCTTTTCTCCATCTTTTAATGTGATTTGTGACATTCTAATGAATAGTGTATGCCTTATACATTGACATATAAACTGCTGTATAGTATTGTCCTTTTCATTTTGATTTTCTTTTTGTCTTCAGGGTTTAATTGCTCCAGGTTTTATATATATATATATATATATATATATGTATATATATATAAATATATATATGTATGTATGTATGTAGAGAGAGAGAGAAAGAGAAATTGAGACACACACAGAGAAAAATATCTTGGCACTGAAATTTCCTCCAGTGTAGTTGAGGACTGACTAGGATTTGTGTCTTGTGCCTGATAAAGAAGTCATACTATATAGCCAAGCTATCTTGCCAGCCCAGTACTGCTTTTTTTCAGAGATATATAGGAGAGAGAGAGGAGAGAGAGAGAGGGGGAGAAAGAGAAGGAACACAGCACTGAAGTTTCTTTCATTTGTGGTGGGGATTAGACTCAAATCTAAGTTGTCCACATAAAAAAAAAACTATACAAGTGAACTATATTGCTGGTCCCTGATTCTGTCCTTTTCCAATAGCTTTTGGAAGGTAAACTTTTTTTTTTCTTTCTAGTACATTCTCCTTGACATTCTTTATGCAAATCTAGACCTAAGAACACATGCTGGACTTAGAGGCAGCTGCTGGCATGAGATCCAAGGCAGCAAATAGGTAGGATATTACACTGTCAGCAGGATGGTGAATAAGGGGTCCTAAGTGTAACACCAAAGAGGTGACTATAGCTCAATCTCGTGTTAGAAAACAGAGGAAAAAGAAAGGAAATCTGATTTTTCCTGAAGCGCACTCCTCCCACCCACCCCAAAACCAGATCCCAGGGACTAGAGAGTTGCTATTAGCAGGCTCCCACTGGGCTTTTTTCTTTACCAAAATTCCTGGCTCAACATTCCTGTCTCAGGGGTGTCATTCCAATTCTTTTCTTATTTGATTTATTTCTCTCTCTCTCTCTCTCTCTCTCTCTCTCTCTTTTTCTAAGTGAAAGGAGATCTAGTTGAGTAACAAAATCTGACCAATCAGAGCCTCACCCCTGCCTGGGAAAGACTACCTGGAGGTTTTTTTTTTTTTTTTTATAATTGCTAGTCTTTCCACAGGCTGCCTGAGCTAATCCTGAGTCCACCAAGCTTCAGAATGACTGTTCGGGTTTTCTACTCTATTTTATTTTATTATTACTATTATATCTACTTGTGTGCCTCTCCCCACTCCTTCTTCAGGTTGACCAAAATTAACTGTTATTGTTTTTTTCTATTGCTAGATGACTGGCTGTCCTGTTCACTGTGAGAGGAACTAGCCTCATTCTACCTCTTCCATCCACTCTCCCCTTTTTTCCTCCTCCTAGCTAATTAAAAAAAGCATTTCCTTTCACTTTTCTTTCTTTTTTTTTTCTTGTTATTATCTTATCTTCTTTTTGTCCCTTCTCTTTCTTCTGTTTTATGAATTCACTGATACTCATCTGTGAATTAATTTGGGGAAGAAATCTGACTCAGAGTGGACTCTCTGTGTTCATCTCTCTTCTCTACTTCCCTTTCTCCTCTTGCTATCACGAGAATTTACAGAAGACAGTAGATTTGCATAATTGTCTATTCTTGCTTTCCTTTTTTTCATTTCTCTTCCCCATTCATTTAGATTTGGCTGCTATTTTTTCTTGAACCGGAGGTGCTGTTTGGCTAACTGGTATTGGTTAAACTGCATCAATCCTTGCTTCAGTTACTAGTGTAATTTCTTAGGTTGGTGACTGCATTTGTCATAAAGGTATTTATCATAGTGTGGCTTGTACTCAAGACACAATAGCTGAAGAAGGGCAAAACAGAAAAATTTTTAAAAATCAATAAAATATAGTTAAATCAAGAGCAAATAAAACTGCAACTACAATGAATCAAGACAGGATACCAGAAGAAACTCCAAATCAGTCAGAAGTAACCATAGACAAGAAAAATATGCAAGCAATAGTAAACTTAATAATCACAGAAATGAAGACAACTATGGAGGAAAGGGCTGCCAGAAGTAGGGAAACAACAGATGAGACCTTCAAGGAAAATACTAGCTACCTCGAGGTAATCAGAGAACTGAAAGCTGAAATAGTTGAACTGAAAGGTCAATTAGCAGAACAAGCTAATACTATAACTGAACTGAAGAAAGAAGCTTAGGGAAGGGAAAGCAGAATAACAGAAGAAGAAAAAAGAATTGTCCAGACAGAGGATGAGCTAGAGAAAACTAAGAAAGAGGTAAAGGAGTCTAAAAAGTGGTTGAGAGACACTGAAAACAAGGACAGAGACACATGGGATGATCTCAAAAGAAGTAACATTCAGGTAAAAGGCCTACCAGAGGAAGAAAAAGAGGAAGGGGAAGTAAAAATTCTAGAGGAAATTATAGAAGAAAACTTCCTAGACCTGAAAAACAGAAAGGACAGTAAAATTCAAGAGGCCCAGAGAGTCCCAAACAGAATCAACCCAGACCTAAAGACACCAAGACACATCATAGTTACAATGAAAAGAAGTAAGGATGAAGAAAGTATCCTACAGGATGCAAGAGAAAGACAAAAAGTCACATACTGTGGAAAACACAACTCTTCAGTTCAGTTATAGTATTAGCTTGTTTTGACCTTTTTTTGTTCAGCTATTTCAGCTTTAATTCTCTGATTACCTTGAGGTAGCTACTATTTTCCTTGAGGGTCTCATCTGTTTTTTCCCTACATCTGATAGCCCTTTTCTCCATAGTTGTCTTCACTTCTGTCATTATTAAGTTTACTATTGCTTGCATACCCATATCAGCAGACTTCTCCACTCAAACCTAAAACCCAGAAGAGAATGGCAAGATGTCTATCAAGCACTGAATGAAAAAAGATTTCAACCAAGGATAATATATCCTGCTAGACTTTCTTTCAAACTAGATGGAGTCATCAAAACCTTCTCAGACAAACAACAGTTAAAGGAGGCAATTCCTAGAAACATATGCCCTTAAAGGAACAATTCCTAGAAACATATGCCCTTCCAAATCTGAATCAAGAAGAACTACAAAACCTAAATGCACCAATCACAGACAAAGAAATTGAAAATGTTATTAAGAATTCCCCCAACAACAAAAGTCCTGTACCAGATGGCTTCACAAACAAATTCTACAAAACCTTCTTGAAACAGTTAATACCTATACTTCGAAAGCACTTCTACAAGATTGAAGAAGCAGGAATACTCCCTTACACCTTCTATGAAGCCAACATCACAATGATGCCAAAAGCAGATAGGAACATGACAAAAAAGGAAAACTATAGACCAATATCTCTGATGAACATAGATGCCAAAATATTAAACAAGATCCTGGCCAACCGGATACAGATATCAAAATGATTGTTCATCCCGAACAAGTGGGATTTATCCCAGGAATGAAAGGCTGGTTTAAAATACCTAAGTCAAACAATGTCATTCACCACATCAATAAAAGCAAAACCAAAAACCACATGACTGTCTCAATAGATGCAGAGAAAGCCTTTGACAAAATCCAACAACCATTCATGCTCAAAACTCTACAAAAATGGGAATAGATGGGAAATTCCTCAAGATAGTTTAATCCATATATAGCAAACCTACAGCCAACATCATACTCAATGGACAGAAGCTGAAAGCATTCCCTCTCAGATCGGGGACTACACAGGGCTGTCCAATATCACCATTACTCTTGAAAATATTATTGGAAATTCTTTCCATAGCAATCAGGCAAGAGAAAGAAATCGAAGGAATACAGATTGGGAGGGAAAAAGTCAAGCTCTCACTATTTGCAGATGATATGATAGTATACATAGAAAAACCTAAAGAATCCAGCAGAAAACTACTAGAAGTTATTAGGCCATATAACAGGGTGTCAGGCTACAAAACCAATGTACAAAAATCATTGAAAATTCTGTATGCAAACCCTAAATCTAAAGAAGAAGATATCCAGAAGTCACTCCCATTCACTGTTGCAGCAAAAACAATAAAATACCTAAGAATAAAGCTGACCAAAGAAGTTAAAGACTTGTAAACTGAAAACTATGAGTCACTATTCAATTGAATAGAAACTTATACCAAGAAATAGAAATACATCCATGCTCATGGATTGGAAGAATAAAAATAATCAAAATGAATATTCTCCCCCCAGAATATACACATTTAAAGTGATACCCATCAGAGTTCCAACAACCTTCTTTAAGAGAATAGAACAAAAACTAAAATCATTTATCTGTAACCAGAAAAAGCCTAGAATTGCCAAAACCATCTTGAGGAAAAGAAACAGAAATGCATGCATCACACTCCCAGATCTCATTCTATATTATAAGGCCATCATCATCAAAACAGCATGGTACTGGAACAAAAATAGGTACACAGACCAATGGAACAGAATCGAAAGCCCAGAACTAAACCCCCACAGCTATGGACATCTAATCTTTGATAATGGGTCCCAAGGTACTAAATGGAGGAAGGAGGCTCTCTTCAATAAACAGTGCTGGGAAAACTGGGTTGAAACATGCCACCTTATCTCACCAAAAACAAAAATCTGAACCACCTTATCTCACCAAAAACAAAAATCAACTCCAAATGGATCACGGACCTGAATGTTAGACCAGAAAGTAACAAATACTTAGAGGAAAACATTGGTGGAACACTTTTACACCTAAACCTCAAGGACATCTTTGATGAAACAAACCCAGTTGTAAGGAAGACTAAAACAGAAACAAGCCAATGGTGCTACATCAAATTGAAAAGCTTCTGCACAGCCAAAGAAACTATCACACAAACAAAGGGACCCCTCACAGAACGGGAGAAGATCTTCACATGCCATGTATCAGACAAGAGACTAATCACCAAAATATATAAAGAGCTCAGCAAACTTAGCAACAAAAAAGCAAATGAAAACATTTGAAAATGGGCAGAGGATATGAACAAAACATTCACTTCAGAGGAGATCCTAAGAAACATATGAAAAACTGTTCTAGGTCGGTGATTGTCAGAGAAATACCAGTAAAGAAAACATTGAGATACCACCTCACTCCTGTGAGAATGGCATACATCAAAAAGGACAGCAGCAACAAATGTTGGAAAGGCTGTGGGGACAGAGGAACCCTTCTTCACTGCTGATGGGAATGTAAATTGGTCCAGCCTTTGTGGAGAGCAGTTTGTAGGCTAGATATGGACCTTCCATATGATCCAGTAATTCCTCCCCTGGTGATATACCCCCAAGTACTCCATAACACCCAAGCAAAAAGCTATGTGCACACCTATGTTCGTAGCAGCACAATTCATAATAGCTAAAACCTGGAAGCAACCCAGGTGCCCAACAACAGATGAGTGGCTGAGAGAGCTGTGGTATATACACACAATGGACTACTATGCAGCTATTAAGAAAAATGAACCCACCTTCTCTGACCCATCATGGATGGAGCTAGAAGAAATTATGTTAAGTGAGCTAAGTCAGAATGATAAAGATGAGTATGGGATGATCCCACTCATAAACAGAAGTTGAGAAAGAAGAGCAAAAAGTAAATTCAAAGCAGGAGTTTTCTGAATTTGGAGTAGGGCACCAAAGAAAAAACCCTGAATGGAGAGTGAGGGTGAATGTTCAGCTTCATGGGCTGGGTGGAGGATGGGATAGGACACAGTCTTTTGGTGGTTGGAATGGTGTTTATGTACACTCCTATCAATTTGTAGTCATATAAATCACTATTTAATTAATATGAGATGGTGAAAAGTTGATTGAATATCTCAAACTTTTTAAATCATAGACTGAGTCTTTTTAATACATAGGCTGAGCCTTTGATATGTTGACTCTCTTAAAAGCTTAGTCCTGGGAGAACAAAAGCAACTGGTGACATAGCTATATGCAATTAATGTCAAAGGACATAAAATATGGTGAGGGTGTGTATGATATAGCACATCCTAACAAAAGGATTCTTCAAATTTAACCCAAATGCCAAACAATGTGATTATTTCAATAACTATCTATTGTCATCTTAAGCCTAAAACAATAGGAATCTCCCACTTTGTCTACAAAGCCTATGTTTCTCCCAATCCTGGAACCTCTAGGATGGGGCTCAATTCCCTGCATGCTTCACTCAAGTCAGGCCAAATGATAATGCATCTGCTGATTCCAACCTAATCAATGCAACAAATATCATCTCAGTATGCTTCACCTCAGACTGTGTACAGAGACACCAGGCATGGATTGCCAAACCTTCACCCTCATTACTTGGGTGAGATCTTTCCTTTAATGGTAGTCTCTAATTCCATTCTGGGAGGTTCACTTTCTAACAGGGTCCCAAGGCCTAGATATAGGCCAGATCCAGTAAGATAATGCATATGTTCAATGCATCTATAAATTAGGGCAAAATATATACCTGAAAGCAAAAATATACAATAATCTTTAGTGAGTCAGTATCAAGTTCATAATCAAATAGTGTACACTTAGACTAGATCCTCTCCTCACCTACTTACTATTACAGTTCTCTCACTCACTCCAAAGCTAACCTTAGCAAAGCAAGGACTGCAAAAATCTGAATAAGTTCAAGAGACTGGCATACTTTAAGGATGACACTTTAGTTACTATCAGCGCATTCCACTAGCTGGGGCCCTAATAGGGGAGTCCTGAGTCTCCCAAACAGACTTGATGGGCCTAGACTTCAAATGAATCCCTCTCTCCATTGTTTCCGGTCATCTCTGTCAGGAACAACAGAATAGAACCCTTTGTGGGCCCCCAAAGGAACTTGCCCTCAACCTGGATCAACAATGGTAGAGAATGTTCCATCCTCTGAAGGGAGGATGGACAACATATTCTATGATACACCTGAGGAAGATGGGTCGATATTGGGGCAGCATGTAATGTTCCTACTCATGTCCACAGAATGTGAGCTCAGATCTAGAGGGATGTAGAGGTCACACAGGCTCCTTAGCTAATTATGGGCCCCAGATCACATCAAATTGATGGGGTTTACAGTAATATCTATACCACTTTCCCATATTAGGGAGCTACTCTCTTCCCTGATACAGCTTTCTGGTCCTTTTCCCAGCCATGACATCATCTCCCCAGACACTAATTAGTATTCACCTGAATATCAGATTTCAGGCTCGTTAAAAAAAAAAAAAACACTTGTGTAGCTACAGGCTTTTTGAAATATAACTAAAATATGCCTACGAGCTATCTACAAAATGGAGGACCCTCCAATGCTTCACCTGCACTTATTCTAGCCCTTAGGTCTATTATTGTTCAACAACTTGTTTGGCTTTGTATGTTAACTCTCTTTTCAGACACCAGGTTCCAGATGCTAGCAGGATGTGACCAGACTTCCCTGGAAAGACAACCCCACCAATGTGCATTGGAATTCTACTTCCTCAGAGCCCTTCCCCACTAGGGAAAGACAGTGACAGGATGGAAGTATGGATCCACCTGTTAATGCCCATGTTCAGAGAGGAAGCAATTACAGAAGCCAGACCTCCAACCTTCTGTATCCCACAATAATCTTAGGTCCATACTCCCAGAGCATTAAAAATAGGAAAGCTATCAGGAAAGGGGTTGGTATATGGAGGTCTGGTGGTGGGAACTGTGCAAAGCTGTAGCCCTCTTATCGTATGGTTTTGTCAATGTTTCCTTTTCATAAATAAAAAATAAAAATTTACACATGCTACACAGTACTTGCTGCTCTCAAAAGCACTCCATTGTTCTTGGGTTTTCATTTGAATATTGTTCTTTCTGATGACAGCATTATACATGCTGAACAAAATTTACAGTTTTATGGCAATCTTAAAAACAGGTGAACATTTATCCAAAACACTCTTGCCCCTAACATCAGTGCCTTGTAAGTTGTTTATATATAGTTTTCTTCTTGTGTTTTTCTCTGCAAATCTGCAACAATAATATTTAGGTTATGTTATATAGGGCGTGTTTATTCATTTACTTTGAATTTATTATTATCTTTATTGGATAGAAAAAGTCAGAAATGGAGAGAAAGGGAGGAAGAGAAACAGAAAGACACTGGCAGACCTCTGTCACCACTGGTTTAACTTTTCCCTTGAAGTTGGGGACAAGAGGCTTGAACTTAGGTCTTTGAACGTTGTAACATGTGCACTCAACCAGGTGTACCATCTTGTAAGTTTTTGACTTCAAGGTAAAATGTGCTCTTTATATAAACATAAATGACTTCAAAGATGCATAGCTTGGGCAGTCCCATAGAGTCTCACACTCAACAGAGCTTATACTTGATTTATTATTCTATCTTTAATGTCTAAAGTTACTTAATGAATTTAGAATAAAGGACTCTATACTTTGATTTTGTACTGGTGTTATAAATCATGCATCTAACCATGAAAACATTAAAATTTTAAAGGGTCTCCACCATCCAGATATACCTATCTATGTAAACTCTGGTGTCTGTTTCTGTTCCTACAGTGCATGATAAATTCAAAGTAACCTACCTCAAAAGGGTGCAATCAAATGTGACTCTGCTTGGATTCCTCTGAGAATAAGGTTTTATCAGTCTTGTGGCAACTACAGCACACCTTTGACTTAGATTGAGATTGTAGATGTGATGATTTTCTTGTTCCATACTGGGTCCCTTTTGCACTCCACAATACAGAAGGTGTTTGGTCCCATTTTCAGAATTATTTTTATTGTGGGCTTTGATCCTATTCAGAGAAAATTGACAGTCACAGAGAAGTGTCTTGTTCCATTGACACTGTGTCCTTACTTTGATAATATGTTTTTTCAAACTGACTCCAGACTAGTTGTTCATGTATAACCCCAAGGTTCTTTCTGATGTATAATAATACATAGCAATACTTAGAAGTAAATGAAGGTTAGCTGTCATCCTAAAACCTTATTTCCAAACTATAATGGAAGTTTGTTTTGGATCACATCCTGTAAATATAGCAATATTAGTTGAACAGATCTTGGTATATGTTAGGTAGTAAGACACAAATTAGTTCCTGCAACCCATTTCATAAGTTTGGTGGAGTCTCAACCGTCTGTACACGTAATTACTATGTGAAGACCATAAATGAATGGTTAATTGGAATCTGGTACAAATTTATTGTTATCGCCTCTTCCTCCTTCTCCTCTTCCTCCCTCTCTCCCTCCCATCTTTGCCTCTCCTATTCCTTCTCCTTTTCCTTCCTTCCTTTCTCCTCCTGATTCTCTTCCTTTACTTACTTCATCCCCACCTTCTCCTCCCTATTCATTTTTGTACAGTCAGAATCTCACACATGTGCAATTTTAATACCTGGGATATATATATATATATAGAGAGAGAGAGAGAGAAAGAGAGAGAGAGAGAGAGAGAGGGAAAGAGGGAGAGAAGAGGGGGGAGAGACTAAGAGACCACAACATTAGAGCTTCCTGGTTCCATAGCTTCTATGTCTTAATATATATTAATTAATTAATTTATTTATTTAAGAAAGTATTATTTAACAAAACCATAGGGTAGGAGGGGTACAAATCCACACAATTCCCACCACCCAGTCTCCATATCCCACCCCCTCCCCTGATAGCTTTCCCATTCTCTATCCCTCTGGGAGCATGGACCCAGGGTCATTGTGGGTTGCAGAAGGTAGAAGATCTGGCTTCTGTCATTGCTTCCCTGCTGAACATGGGTGTTGACTGGTCTGTCCATACTCCCAGTCTGCCTCTCTCTTTCCCTAGTAGGGTGGGTCTCTGGGGAAGCTGAGCTCCAGGACACATTGGTGGGGTCTTCAGTCCAGGGAAGCCTGGCCGGCATCCTGATGACATCTGGAACCTGGTGACTGAAAAGAGAGTTAACATACGAAGCCAAACAAGTTGTTGAGCAATCATGGACCCAAAGCTTGGAATAGTGGAGAGGAAGTGTTAGGGGGATACTCACTGCAAACTCTAGTGTACTTCTGTCTTAGTATTTTAATATTCTAATGGATGGTCTCAACAGGAAATGGTAAAACATTTAAATTATTTTAAGTCGAGGATTTTTATTTATTTATTTTTTTGTTTATTTAGTTTTCCTCCAGGGTTATTGCTGGACTCGGTGCCTGAACCATGAATCCACCGCTCCAGGAGGCCATTCCCCCCCCCTTTTGTTGCCCTTGTTGTAGCCTTCTTGTGGTTATTATTATTGCCATTGTTGATGTCATTCGTTGTTGGATAGGACAGAGAGAAATGGAGAGAGGAGGGGAAGACAGAGAGGGGGAGAGAAAAATAGACACCTGCAGACCTGCTTCATAGCCTGTGAAGCGACTCCCCTGCAGGTGGGGAGCTGGGGGGCTGGAACCTGGATCCTTACGCCAGTCCCTGTGCTTTGCACCACATGTACTTAACCCACTGCGCCACAGCCCGACCCCCTATTTATTTTTTTACTCGCCACATCCCCTCCCACAGAGTCTTTTGCTTTGGTGCAATACACCAACTCTAGTCCAGGTTCTGCTTAGTCTCTTTTGATCTTGAAGCTCCATCCAAGATGTGGTGACAAAAGTTAAATCATCATTTTGAATAGCTGAGTAATATACATCACAACTTTCTCAGCCACTCATCTGTTGGACACCTGGGTATCTCCCAGGTTTTTGCTATTACAAATTGCACCGCTATGAACATAGTTATACACAAATCACTTTAGATGGGTGTGTTTGGTTCCTTAGTATATATCTCCAGGAGAGGAATTGCAGGGTCATAGGACAGGATTTTGTATTTTTAACAACTTATTTTTTTCTCATTGTATATTTGCATATCTATATGTATGTGTCACCTATTCTTTGTCCTGTCACTTCTAATTTCTGGGCCAAAAGACAAGGGACAGGATTAAGTCTGTCAGGTTTCCTACCTGTATATATACCAAGGTAGAGTATACAGAAGTTAGTCAGATTCACTAGTTTAACTATGGTTCTATCATAATCCAAAATAAAATTCTGCCCATACTTCTCTATTCTATTATAATATAAACAGTGACAGTAGAGAAGAAAATAAGGGGTCGGGCGGTGATACACCTGGTGGAACACACATGTTACAGTGCTCAAGGACTGGGTTTGAGACCCCAGTCCCTACCTGTAGAGGGAAAACTTTGCGAATGGTAAAGCAGTGTTGCAGGTGTCTCACTCCCTCTCTATCTCTCCCTTCTCTCTCAATTTCTGTCTATCTCTATCCCATGAATAAAGATATAAAAAATTTAAAAAAAGAAGAAAATAATACCATAAATCTATTAAATTTACACATAATGGCTGTGTCTACAGCAGTCATTGTAGACATGAGAACACTGGCAATATCTTTTTTTTTTTTTAAGAAATTTTTTTTTGGTAATTGTTATTTATTTATCTTCCCTTTTGTTGCCCTTGTTGTCTTTTTATTGTTGTTGTAGTTGATGTCATCTTTGTTGGATAGGACAGAGAGAAATGGAGAGAGGAGGGGAAGACAGAGAGAAGGAGAGAAAGACAGACACCTGCAGATCTGCTTCAGCGCCTGTGAAGCGACTCCCCTGCAGGTGGGGAGCGGGGGCTCAAACCGGGATCCTCATGCTGGTCCTTGCGCTTAGCGCCACCTGCGCTTAACCCGCTGCGCTACCGCCTGGCTCCCTGGCAATATCTCATTGATGAAAAATTGAGAGATAGTTCTAGCATCATGGTTAATTTTCAGAAGTCACCATAATATTGCTGAACTCTTTACACAGACTCCACCTCATATAATAGACATAAAAATTCTACATTTTTAAAATTACTATGACTTTATTTTTTATTATTTCATTTTAATTTTCATTATATAGGAAAGATAGAAATTGAGAGGGGAGAGGGAAATAGAGAGGGAGAGAGAAAGATACACCGTGTCTTTATATATCATATTATAATTTATAGTTATAAGGTCTTCAATGTAATCAATTATGGGGGAAGAAGTTATCATAGTTGGGTAATTGTGGCAGAAGTGATGCGGTTCTTTTTCTGATTTTATGAGGCTCTCAGTATCTTAGTTGTGGAGTTTATAAGATATTGGAGACGGGAACAGAATCATCAGAACAAGTTTATTGGTGACCAGTTTCTCTTCCTGAATCATGGTAAGTTCCAAAATATATACAGTAGAGAGTACTTGAGGGGATATGTAGTGCTTGCACCTGGTTGAGCACACACACCACTGCGCATAAGGGCCCGGGTTGAAGCTCCTGGCCTGTACCTGCCGGGAGGAATTTCTGTGAGTAGTAGATCAGGGATGCAGGTGTCTCTGTCTCCCCCTCTTCTCTCAATTTTTGTCTCTATTCAGGATAAATAAAATATATTTTAAAAAAAAACAGAATACCTGAGAAATTTCTTGAGAGATAGTGCTTGCATTGGAAAGGATAAACCTATTACTTTAGATAATTCTAGGGTCTGGGTGGTGGCGCACCTGGTTGATGGCACATGTTACAATGCTCAAGGACGTAGGTTCGAGCTCCCAGTCCCCACCTGCAGGGGGAAAGCTTCACAAGTGGTGAAGCAGTGCTGCATCTGTCTCTTTGTCTCTCACCCTCTCTATCCCTCCCTTCCCTCTTGATTTCTGACAGTCTCTATCCAATAATTAAATAAATAAAGATAATAAAAAGAAAAAAAATATTTTAAAAGGATAATTCTATGTGTGCTAATGCTGACCATGTAATAGGTAAGTACCAATAGCTATCCATTGTCCTCATTTTCTGAAGTATAAAAAACAATCATGGTTATTTTTAAAATAGCTTATTTACTTATTGGAGACAGAAATTGAGTGGAAAGAAAAGGAAGAGCTGAGACAGAGAAAAGCAGAGAGACATCTGCAGCAGTGCTTCACCACTAATAAAACTTCCCCCTTGCAGGTAGGCTTGAACCGGATCCTTTCACATTGTAACATATGTGTTTTACTGGTTGCACCACTGCCTAGCCCCTAAATCCTAAAGTTTTTTGGGAGGAAGAAAACAAATCCTCTCTTCAAGGTAGCATTTAGTAGATAGGTATTCAATAAACACAATCTTTTTATTATTAAAGTACTTGCCTCAGACAAATACTAATGAAGAATAATTCTGTATAATCTAAAAGAGGAAATACGGAGATATTATTTATATGTGACCTGTATTCCTTCCATAGTAGGAAAAGCAGTTTTAGAGTTAAGTCTTTTGTTCTTAGACCCACTGTGGTTCCATTCCCACTAAGAACTAGGCAGATTTTTGTTCTTATTTAAACATAAATCATTTTATTATTTATAATACTATATTACATATTTGATTTAAATGTTAAATTAAATATTTAACTTAATATTAATTTCAATATTTAATTTTAGCTATTAAGTATTAAAACAAAGAAATTGAGAGGGAAGGGAGAGAGAGAGAAAGAGAGAGAGAAAAAAAAGAAGGAGAAGGAGAAGAAGAAGAAGGAGGAGGAGGAGATATCCTGTTTTTTTGTTTTTCTGGCTTAAGCGGTACTGGGGATTGAACATGGGACCTTAAAGACTCAGGCATGAAACTCTTTTGCGGAATCATTATGCTGTTTATCCACTGCTAGAACACTATTTTTAGATAATAAAAATTTACTCAGCCTTGCTTATTTTTTTAAAATTATTTTGTGCTTGTGTGTAGAGTCAGGGACTTGCACAGGTGTGATGTCACCATTTTGAGTCCCCCCTCCTTTTTTTTTTTATTAAGATAGAGAAACAGAGATGTGAGACAGAGAGAAGTGAGGTAATACAACATCAAAGCTTCCTCCATTGCCATAGCACTCCCATATGGCATAGAGACTCAGATTTGGCAATTCAGTGAGCTATCTCTCAAAGCAAGTCTTTTGTTTTTAATTTTTTATTTTAAAATTTAATTTTTATTGATAAAGTGTTTTACCAGATTTTAGTTGCTTCAGAGGTACAATTCGACACTTTACAAAAATATGTGTTAGTAAATCTTACCCATCACTGAAGTGGCATCTCTCACCACCTCAGGGTGTTGGTCTTTTCCTACCTTTTAACCTCCTACTCTTCTTTTAGTATCTTTAGATGTGTAGGCATACAATAAATGTTAAGGGTTACAATCTGTTTTTGCCCTGGCTTAGACAAGGGAAAAAACACAACTTGAGAGTGAGATTACCTTGTATTCTTCCTTTTCATTCTAGTATGTTTTATTTAACCCTGACCCCCTCCAGTTCCTTTAACAACAGTGTTTGTAAGGTGGTCATCATCAGCAAGGACAGCTGAGGGGGAGTGATCCTGATAGGCCTTGTAGTACTTTTAAAGCATTGGCAAAAGCAGGAGCATTTATTTATTTATTTATTTATTTATTTATTTATTTATTTATTTATTTATATGAGGTTAATGGATTGCAGTGTAGCTGTTGACAAATACATCCATTTTCTCATCTCCCTGCAATAGGATTCATAATAACTAGCTAAAAGAATGACTCCATAGATGGTTTATAAGAAATGAATAAAAGGACATTATAGAGTGAATTCTCATAGACAATAGTCTATCACAGCAGAAGGGCTCAGGAGGGGGAAGAGAGGAGCACTAAGGGGAGCTTGGGGACCTAAGTCCTTATGGTGGCACAAAGTGCCGGTTTGATTGAGAGAAATGTACTGACATCTATCTTGGGGAAATGTAGACATGTACCCTTGTGACAATAAAAATCCTGCAAATCCAGATTTCCTCAATAAAGTGATATTAAAGTAAAGCTAAAATAAATAAATAAATAAATAAATAAATAAACGTGATTATTTTCTTGGATTTATGCCCTGCCCTGAACTGGAATGCATGCACAATATTATCTAAATGTTCCTAGACACTTTCATTCCCATGTGTCTTGATTTTATCTAAAATCAGAGATATTGAGCAATCTACAAATCAGTGAATAAAGACAAGTAATTTTCTTAAGAAATATTTATTGCAGAAACTAAACCAACATGAGTCAAGCATTCAAAAAAATGGAAAATTGATAGGAAAAATGTGCTTTATGTAGAGACATCTGAGTAACCCATTAATCTGTCATCTTTATTCAAACTGATATAATAGTGAGGAAATGTTCTAATTTTTATGTGCTTTGAGATGAATTGCGAATGGACAGACTATATAAAATAATTGTAATAACAACCTTCCAATGGACAGGCACTAACAGTGTGATTCTCTACAATAGTTTGAGAGGGTTTTAAGCAACTATTACACTTCCATTATCTGACTCAACTTGCGTTTGCATCCTGCTAAGACCAGTATTCAGAAATTGTGAGCACACATAGGCCTGCTGCTCTATCAGTCATCTTTCTTTGATACTGTCTTCCAAATGTACCTGTTTCCTTCTTATTCAGATCTCTGGGCACTCCTCCTGCTCCATTTTACTACTCCATTTAGTCTCTCTCTGTGATAATTCTTATTGTACCAATCAACCATTTCCCATCACTGATTGAATTTTATATTTACTCATGAGGCAGAAGCATTTAACATTGACATTTGTATGATTACCTCAAAGGCATTCTTCTTTGAATTTGTTAGTTTTATCATTGTTTTGCTTTACCTAATGGTCACTCTAGTCTGAAAAGTTTGTTTTTTCTTCACAGATAGCTTTATTTATATGCCATTCCCATCTACAAAACAACTTACATCTCCTAGTATCATGGAAATCTGACCAGAACAGCAAGGGACATTTCTTTAACCTTTTCTCCATGCCTTCCTTGCTGTGTCCAACTATTCCAAGGGAGTTTCTTACAGCCTTACCAGCCTCTTTTGTGGGTGAACAGATTATATGCTAATATTGTCAATATTATTCCATTAATGACAATATATATATGCATACACATATACATATATATATGATAGCTTCTAAACACTTTATATTATCATATGGTTGTATTTCTTTTGTTTATGATAAAAAACTGACCTTAATAAGAAATCTAACAAAATACTGTTTCACAAAATAGATAAGCCCAGAAACTAGTCATTCCATAATTTTCCATAATCGTGATTTCATCTACATGTTCAAAACAATGAAACAAATCTGTACCTTTCTCCACTTTAGAGGTAACTTTTATATTATATTATTTCATTGTTAGGGAAGCTAGATTATTTGTTGACAAATATAGTGTCAGTAATTGTAGCCAGATACTTCACAATTTACCATTTATCATAATTCCTTATAAATAGGAATCTCAATGAAAATAGTTCTCTTGGCATGAGTTGTGATTAGGTAAACACAGACATAGATATACATACTTATATATTGAACCATTATGGTACACTAAGTGGGTATCTTTTATTGGTGTTAGTGATTTACAATGTAAACAATTATTTGAACATGTGTAAAATTTCTGCAAAACACTCTCAACTCCAGACTAGGTCCTCCCCCAACGGCATATACCAGGACTTGAAAGCCCTCCATATCTCCCACTCCAGAGTCTTTTACTTTGGCTCAATACTATAAATCCAGTCTAAGATCTATTTTGTGTATTGCTTTAATGCTGTTATTTCTCAGTTTCTGACCATGGATAAGATCATCCCATATTCATTCTTTTCTTTTTGGATTATCTCACTTAACATGATTCCTTCAAGATCCATCTAAGATGGGCTGAAGGAGGTGTAGTCACAGGCACACATCTGTTGTTGGACACCTGGGTTTCTTCCAGGTTTTGCCTGTTACAAACTATACTTCTATGAGGATAGGTATACACACATGTTTTTGGATGGGTGAATTTGATACCTTAGAACATATGACCCCAGGAGAGGAATTGCAGATCCATTTATAACCTTCTTTTTAATTTTTTTATTTATTTAGAAAAGGAGACATTAACAAAGGATAAGAGGGGTACATCTCCACAGAATTCCCACCACAAGATCTCCGTATCCCATCCCCTCCCCTGATAACTCTCCTATTCTTTATCCCTCTGGGAGTATAGACCCAAGGACATTGTGGGATGCAGAAGGTGGGAGGTCTGGCTTCTGTAATTGATTCCCCGATGAACATGAGCGTTGACTGCTCGATCCACCCTCCCAGCCTGCCTCTGTCTTTCCCTAGTAGGGTGGGGCTCTGGGGAAGCAGAGTTCCAGGACACATTGGTAGGGTTGTCTGTCCAGGGAAGTCTGTTTGGCATCCTGCTAGCATCTGGAACCTGGTGGCTGAAAAGAGAGTTAACATACAAAGCCAAACAAATTGTTGAACAATCATGGATATAAAGGCTGGAATAATGCAGATGAAGTGTTGGGAGCCCTCCAATTGGTAGATAGCTAGTAGGCATATTTTAGTTATATTTCAAAGGACCTGTAGCTATACTAGTTTTATTTTCCTCTGAGTCTGAAATCTGATAAGCAGGTGGATACGAGTTATTGTCTGGGGAGGTGATTTCATGACTGGAAAAGGGACAGAAAGCTGGATCAAGGAAGAGATTAGCTCCCTAATGTGGGGAAGGCATATAAATACTGTTGACTGTAAACCCCATCGATTTGATGTGACCTGGGGCCCATAATCTGCTTAGGAGCCTATGTGACCTCTGAATCCCTGTAGATCTGAGCTCACATTCTGTGGTCATGAGTAGGAACATTCCAAGCTGCTCCAATATCGACCCATCTTCCTCAGGTGTAGCAAAGGTATGTTGTCCATGCTCCCTCTGGAGGATGAAACATTCTCTACAGTTGTTGATCCAAGTTGAAGGCAAGGTGCTATGGGAGGCCCACAAATGGGTCTTTTTTGTTGTCCCTGATAGAGATGACTTGTAACAATGAAGAGAGGAATTTATTTGAGGTCTAAGCACATCATGTCTGTTTGGGAAAATCAGGACTCTCTGAATAGAGCCCCAGCTGATGGGGTGACCTGATAGTGACTAAAGAGTCATCATTAAAGTATTCCATTCTCTTGCCCTTATTCAGCTTTTGCAGTCCTTGTTTTGCTAAGGTTAACTTTGAAGTGAGTGAGAGAACTGTAATAGGAAGTACGTGAGGAGGTTATCCAAGTCTAAGTAGATACTATTTCATTAGGAACTTTATACTGACTCACTGCAGACTATTGTGTACCTTCGCTTTCAGGTATGTATTTTGCCCTAGTTTATGGATACGTGTGAACATATGCTCTATCCAACGGGACCTGGTTTATATCTAGGTTTGGGGACTTTGTTAGGAAGTGAGCTGCCTGGAATGGAATTAGAGAATACTATGAAAGGAAAGGTCTCACCTGAGTAATGAAGCTGAAGGGTTGTCATTCCACACTTGAAGTCTCTGGACACAGTCTGAAGTGAAGCATGCTTAGGTGGTACACATTGCTTTGGGATTGGCGGATGCAATATTATTTGGTATGAATTGAGAGAGGCATGCAGGAAATTGCTCCCCACACTAAGGTTCCAGGACTGGGGAAAATACAGGCTCTATAGTGGAAATGTGAGGTTCCTACTGTCTTAGGGTTCAAGAAGACAATAGATAGTTATTGTTTTAATCACATTACTTGGTAATTGGGTTAACTTGGAAAAATCTCTTTGTTAGGATTTTCTGTATAATACCCAAGATCAGTATAATTTATGTGCTTTGACATTATTTGTATATAGCTGTGCCACCGGTTGCTTCTGTTCTCCCTGGTCTAGGATTTTGAGAGAGTCAATATATCAAAGACTCAGCTTACGTGTTAAAAAGACTCAGTCTGTGCTTTAAAAAGTTTAATACATACAATAATTTTCCCCTCTCATAGTAATTAGTGATTTATATGAGCACAAATTAATAGGAGTGTACATAAACACCATTCCCACCACTAAAATATTGTGTTCCATACCACTCAACCCTGTCCCCCCGCCTCCCAGAAAAGTTGAATATTTACCCACACCCTAACGCCAGGGTTTTTACTTTGGTGCCCTACTCCAGATTTAGTCAAATCCTTCTTTTAGTTTCCCTTTTTGTTCTTCTTCCTCAACTCCTGTTGATGAGTGGGATCATCTCATACTCATCTGGCTCAATTAGCATAATTGCTTCTCACTCCATCCAAGTTGGCTCAGAGAAGGTGGGTTCATTGTTCTTTTTAAAAATTTTTATTATTTATTTTATTTAATTTCTTTATTGGGGAATTAATGTTTTACATTCAACAGTAAATACAATAGTTTATACATGCATGATGTTCCCTAGTTTCCCATACAACAATGCAACCCCCACCAGACCCTCTGTCATCTTTCTTGGACCTGTATTCTCTCCACCCACCCACCCCAGAGTCTTTTACTTTGGTGTGATACGCCAATTCCATTTCAGGTTCTACTTGTGTTTTCTTTTCTGATCTTGTTTTTCAACTTCTGCCTGAGAGTGAGATCATCCCATATTCATCCTTCTGTTTCTGACTTATTTCACTTAAGATGAATTTTTCAAGGTCCATCCCAGATTGGCTGAAAATGGTGAAGTCACCATTTATTACAGCTGAGTAGTATTCCATTGTGTATATGTTCCACAACTTGCTCAGCCACTCATCTGTTGTTGGAAACCTGGGTGGCTTCCAGGTTTTGGCTATTACAAATTGTGCTGCTAAGAATATATGTGTACATAGATCTTTTTGGATGGATGTGTTGGGTTCCTTAGGACATATCCCCAGGAGAGGAATTGCAGGATCATAGGGTAGGTCCATTTCTAGCCTTCTGAGAGTTCTCCAGACTGTTCTCCACAGAGCTTGGACCAATTTACATTCCCACCAGCAGTGTAGGAAGGTTCCTTTGACCCCACACCCTCTCCAGCATTTGCTTCTGTTACCTTTTCTGATGTATGATATTCTCATAGGAGTGACGTGGTATCTCATTTTTGTCTTTATTTGCATTTCTCTGACAATCAGAGACTTGCAGCATTTTTTCATGTGTTTCTCAGCCTTTTGGATCTCTTCTGTGGTGAATATTCTGTCCATGTCCCCCTCCCCATTTTTGGATGCGTTTATTTGTTGTCTTGTTGTTGAGTTTGGCAAGCTCTTTATATAGGTTGGTTTTTAAACTCTTGTCTGATGTATGGCATGTAAAGATCTCCTATTCTGTGAGGGGTCTCTTGGTTTGGGTAGTGGTTTCTTTTGCTGTGAAGAAGCTTTTTAATTTGATGTAGTCCCATAGGTTTATACTTGCCTTAGTCTTCTTTGTAATTGGATTCGTGTCATTGAAGATGTCTTTATAATTTATGCAGAAAAGAGTTCTGCAAATATTTTCCTCTAGGTATCTGATAGTTTGTGGTCTAACATTCAAGTCCTTGATCCACTTGGAATTTACTTTTGTATTTGGTGAAATACAGTGATTCAGTTTCATTCTTCTGCATGTTTCAACCCATTGTTTCCAACACCATTTGTTGAAGAGACTCTGCTTTCCCCATGTAATAGTCTGGGCATCTTTGTCAAAGATTAGATGTCCTAGGAATGGGGGCTCACATCTGGACTCTCAATTCTATTACTGGTCAGTGTGTCTATTCACGTTCCAGTACCAAGCAGTTTTGATGACAATGGTCCTATAATACAATTGGAGATCTGGGAGTGTGATGCCTCCAGTTCTGTTTTTTTTTTTCTTCTCAAGATTGTTTTGCCAATTCTATGTCTTTTCTGGTTCCAGATAAACATTTTTAGCATTTGTTCTATTCTCCTAAAAATGTGTTTGGGATCTTTATGGGGATAGCATTAAATTTGTAGATGGCTCTGGGTGGTATATTCATTTTGATGATGTTAATTCTTCCAACCCATGAACATGGAATATCTTTCCACTTTTTTGTGTCTCTTTCAGTTTCCTTGAGTAATGACTCACAATTTTCAGTATACAAGTCTTTCACTTCTTTGGTTAGGTTTACTCCTAGATATTTTATTGTTTTTGTTGCTGTAGTAAAAGGAACTGATTTCTGGATTTCAATTTCTTCTAATTTAGTGTTTACATAGAGAAATGCCACTGACTTTTGAATGTTAATTTTATAGCCTGACACCTTACTGTATTGTCTGATGATTTCCAAAAGCTTCTGAATAGATTCCTTAGGTTTTTCTGTGTATACTATCATGTCATCTGCAAACAGGGAGAGTTTGACTTCTTCTCTTCCAATCTGTATCCTTTCAATTCCTTGCTCCTGCCTGATTGCTATGGCAAGAACTTCCAACTCTATGTTGAATAGTAATGGTGATAGTGGGCAGCCCTGTTTAGTACCTGATCTGAGTGGAAATGCTTCCAGTTTTTCACCATTGAGTATGATGTTGGCTGTAGGTTTACTATATATAGACTCTACTATCTTCAGGGATTTTCCATCTATTCCCATTTTTTATAGTGTTTTGATCATAAAGGGATGTTGGATTTTGTCAAAGGCTTTCTCTGCATCTGTTGATATGACAATGTGGTTTTTGGTCTTGCTTTTGTTGATGTGATGGATCACATTGATATATTTACGTGTATTAACCCAAACTTGCATGCCTGGGATAAACCCCACTTGGTCATGATGAACAATCTTTTTAACATACTGCTTATCCGGTTGGCTATAATTTTGTTCAATATTTTAGCATCTCTGTTCATCAGAGATACTGCTCTGTAGTTTTCTTTTTTGGTTTTGTCCCTGTCTGCTTTTGGTATCAGAGTGATGTTGGCTTCATAGTAGCTGGCAGGGAGTATTCCAGTGTCTTCAGTCTTCTGGAAGACTTTTAAAAGTAGAGGTATTACTTCTTCTTTGAAGGTTTTGTAGAATTCATTTGTAAAACCATCTGGTCCAGGACTTTTATTTTGGGGGAGATTTTTGATAACTGTTTCAATTTCATTAGCTGTGATGGGCCTGTTCATGTTATCTACTTGCTCTTTACTTAGTTGTGGAAGTTGGTAGGTATCTAGGAAATAGTCCATTTCTTCCAGGTTCTCTATCTTGGTGGCATATAGTTGTTAATAGAAGCCTCACATGACATGTTGAATTTCTGCGGTGTTTGTTGTGATATCTCCTCTTTCATTTAGTATCCGATTTATTTGGGTATTCTCCCTTTTTTGCTCTGTGAGTCTGGGTAAAGGTTTGTCGATTTTGTTCATTCTTTCGAAGAACCAAAATTTACTTTCATTGATCTTTTGTATGGTTTTCTTATTCTCAATGTTATTTATTTCTGCCCTAACTTTAGTGATTTCTGTCCTTCTGGTTGCTTTAGGGTTCCTCTGTTCTTCTTCTGGGTCTTTAATATGTGCAATCAGGCTGTTTATATGTGCTTTTTCTTGTTTCCTAATGTGTGCTTGTATAGCTATGAACTTCCCTCTCAGTACTGCCTTAGCTGTGTCCCAAATATTTTGATAGCTTGTGTCTTCATTTTCATTTTCATTGAACTCTCGATACATTTTGATTTCTTCCTTTATTTCCTCTTTGACCCAGAAGTTTTTAAGAAGTGTACTGTTGAACTTCCACATTTTGGGACTGTTACTAATCTTTCGTTGTTTGTTAAGAGTTAGTTTAATTCCACTGTGGTCTGAGAAGATGCTTGGGATGATTTCAATGCTCTTAAATTTGCTGATGCTGTCTTTGTGGCCTAGGATATGGTCTATCCTTTAGAATGACCCATGTGGATTTGAGTAAAATGTGTATTCCAGTTTCTTGGGATGAATGACTCTGAAAATGTCCAATAGTTCTAGTTTATCTATCTCTTCATTTATGTCTTATGTTTTTATTGATTTTCTGCCTGGATGATCTGTCAAGTTGAGAGAGTGGGGTGATAAAGTCCCCTACTATAATTGTGTTGCTGTTAATATAGTGCTGTAGCTCTTTCAGTAGACATTTGATGTACTTATATGGCTTCTCATTGGGTGCATAGATATTAATAATTGTTAAGTCCTCGTGATTGGCTGATCCTCTGAGCATTAAGTTGTGTCCATTCCTATCTTTTTTAATCTTATCTATTTTAAAGTCTATCGTCTCAGATATAAAAATAACTGTTCCTGCCCTTTTTTGTGGGCCATTGGCTTGTATGATAGTTTTGCATTCTTTCACTTTAAGTCTGTGTTTGTCTTTTTGAGTTAGGTGGGTTTTCTGTAGATAGCATATTGTTGGGTTGTGTTTTCTGATCCATCTTCCTACTCTGTGTCTTTTAATAGGTAAATTCAGGCCATTGACATTTATTGATATCAAAGATTGAAGATATTTTAATGCTATTTTTGTAGAGTTTTAGAATGTTCTGATATATGTACTATTTATGGTGGTCTGACTGTTTATAGGAGATCTTTCAGAACTTCTTTCAGGGCAGGCTTGGTGATAGTTGATTCCTTCAACTGTTGTTTGTCTGAGAAGGTTTTGATGCTTCCATCTAGTCTGAATGACAGTCAAGCAGGATATAGTATTCTTGGTTGAAAGCCTTTCTCATTGAGCACTCAATAGATATCTTGCCATTCTCTTCTGGCCTGTAGTGTTTGTGTGTAGAAGTCTGATGCTAATCTTATGGGTTTTCTTCTGTAGGTGACTCTGTTTTTCTTTTGCAGCCTTCAGGATCCTTTCTTTATGCTTATTCCTTTCCATTCTAAGTATGATGTGTCTTGGTGTCTTTAAGTCTGTATAAATTCTGTTTAGGACCCTCTGGGCTTCTTGAATCTTTATGTCTTTGATGTTGTCTAGACTAGAGAAGTTTTCAGCTATTATGGCCTGATGAATGCTTTTTTCCTCTCCCTCTCTTTCCTCCTCTGGTAAGCTAATAATGTGTATACTGTTTCTTTTGAAGTCATCCCATAGGACTCTGTTGTTGTTTTCAGCATCTCTTAATCTCTTTTTGAGATCTCTAACTTCTTTTTTAGTTGTCTCTCATTTGTCCTCTATCTTGCTAATTCTGTCTTCAGCCTCATTGATTCTATTCTCTCTGCCTCTACTGTTTTCTGGAGTTTATCTATTTTGTTACCCTGTTTTGATACTGTTTTAGCTTGTTTAGATAGTTGTGTTCTTAGCTTAGCTATTTCAGCTTTCAGCTCTCTAATAACCTTGAGATAATTAGTGTTTTCTTCCAGAGTCTCATTTGTTGTTCCTGTATTTCTGATTACAATTCTTTCAAATTCTTTACTCACTCCTGTGATTACTTCCTTAGCTAATGTTTGGATGTTGAACTCGTTATTTTGTGTTTCACCCTTTTGGGGGCTGTTGTTAAAATTTCGGAGGCTCTTGCCGGCCGGGCTAGCTTCACGGCGGGTAACAGAGATGCGGAGACAACGGCTGGGCAGGGAAGCTGTATTTCTTTATTCAGGAACCACGATTCATAAATTAAGACAAACTAATCACCAAACAGAACTCTGCTGTCTCTTTGTGGCGGCACAAGCACTCTCTTACTCTCGAACTCAGGAACTCAGGAACTCTCGTACTGGGGAACCCTCTGAAACTCTGGCACACTGGAACTCTCTCTTACTCTGTAACCCTGAAACTCTCGAACTCAGGAACTCTCGAACTCTCGTACTCTGAAACTCTGGAACTCTCTTACTCTCAACTCAGGAACCCTCTCCCGGGGTTCCTTCGGGCGGGGCCAAGCAGGCCCACGAAATTAACAGGCCTGATCCAATTCTCTTGGTGGGGGGAGGGCTAGGACAAACCAATGTAAAGCATACGACAGGGGGCCTTTAGCTGGACTCTTATCCTGGTTGGTTTCTCCGATATTTCTTCTTGTTGGTTTAACCATTTTATATATTATGTTATGAGTTCCCTCATTCAGAACTTTTCAAATTACTGATCACTATTGCCTGGATTGATTTGTGTTTAAGTAAGTTAATTAAAAGGTTCACAGTGATTGAAGTTAACAGTTGTTTCAATTGTATTTTAATCCTTTTGTTGGAGCTCAGTGGTTTAACAGCCTCTTTTTTTTCTTCCCTGTAGGCTATGGGAGCCTGAGGGATTTTAAACTATAAGTAGGCTTCTTGGTTAATCACTGACTCCTGAACAAGAGATAAAGCAGGGTGTGGCAGAGATAATCCAGTAATTATGCAAAGAGACATTCACAGCCCCATTGTTATGCCACTGAGGTATAGGTCTTCTCCTGAGTTTCCTGGTTAGATCTCTGTCCCCTGGTGTCCCTCCCTGCTGCTGCTCCAGATTCTGAGGGTAGTAACAATGGAGACTCAGAGTTGTACTTGGTGAGTCTCTGGGGAGTCCTCTCCTCCCTTCAGCTGTCCCCCTGTTGGTGGGACAGACTGGAGGTGGTGTCTCAACTGATAAACTGCCGGACTGTTACCAGCCACTTAATCTCTTCCTAGGCTCCTCTCTGTCACCAGCCACATGTATTTGCACTCACCGGTGATATGGTGGGTTCCTGTAGTCGTTCTAGTCCTGTCTTGTTTTGGTCCGAGGTGGTCTCCTATGGTATTCCTAGTTGATCCGGGAGAGGAGAGAAGAGGAGAGAAAGAGATCTGTTGCTGCTCATAAGCCCGCCTCTGGAAGTCCTTGGGTTCATTGTTCTTAATAGCTGCATAGTATTCCATTGTGTATATATACCACAGCTTTCCCGTGCAGAAGGGTTCCTCTGTCCCTACAGCCTCTCCAGTATTTGCTGCTGCTGTCCTTTTTGATGTATGCCATTCTTATAGGGGTGAGGTGGTATCTCAATGTTGCCTTAATTTGCATTTCTCTGAAAATCAGTGACCTGGAGCAGTTTTCATATGTTTGTTAGCCTTTTGCATCTCTTCTGTAATGAATGTTGTTCATATCCTCTACCTATTTTTGGATAGGGTCATTTGCTTTTTTTTTCTAAGTTTGCTGAGATCTTTATATATTTTGGTGATTAGTCTCTTGTCTGATGTATGGCATGTGAAGATCTTCTTCCATTCTGTGAGGGGTCCTTTTGTTTGTGTGATAGTTTCTTTTGCTGTGCAGAAGCTTTTCAATTTTATGTAGTTCCATTGATTTGTTTCAGCTTTAGTATTCCTTGTAACTGGGTTTATATCATCAAAGATGTCTTTGAGGTTAGGTGGGAAAGAGTTACACCAAAGTTTTCCTCTAAGTATTTGGTATTTCCTGGTCTAACATCAATGTCTTTGTTCCATAGGTATTTTATTGATTTTGCTGCAACAGTGATTTCTGGATATCCTCTTCTTCACATTTATTGTTTGCATAAAGAAATGCCACTGATTTTTTCACATTGCATTTGTAGTCTGACACCTTGCTATATTGCCTGAAAACTTCCAATAGTTTTCTGCTGGATTCTTTAGGTTTTTCTATGTATACTATCATGTCATATGCAAAGACTGAGAGCTTGACTTCTTCCCTTCCAATCTGTATTCCTTTGATTCCTTTCTCTTGCCTGATTGCTATGGCAAGAACTTCCAATACTATGTTGAAGAATAACGGTGACAGTGGACAGCCCTGTCTAGTCCCCGATCTGAGGGGGAATGCTTTCAGCTTCTGTCCATTGATTATGATGTTGGCTGTAGGTTTGCTATATATAGACTCCACTATCTTGAGGAATTTCCCAACTATTCCCATTTTTTTGTAGAGTTTTGAGCATGAATGGGTGTTGGATTTTGTCAAAGGCTTTCTCTGCATCTATTGAGATAATCATGTGGTTTTTGGCTTTGCTTTTATTGATGTGGTGAATGATATTGATTGACTTATGGATGTTGATCCACCCTTGCATTCCTGGGATAAATCCCACTTGGTTGTGATGAACAGTCTTCTTGATACACTACTGTATCTGGTTGGCTGGGATCTGCTTTCCCTTCCCTCAGCTTCTTTCTTCAGTTTAGTTATAGTATTATCTTGTGCTGCTAATGGATCTTTTAGTTCAGCTATTTTAGCTTTCAGTTTTCTAATTATCTCTAGGTAGCTTGTATTTTCTTTGAGGTTCTTATCTGTTGTGTCCTTAATTCTGATACCCCTTTCCTCCATAGTTGCCTTCATTTCTGTGATTATTAGTTTTATTATTGCTTGCATACTTTTCTTATCTTTGATTACTTCTGACTGATTTGGGGTTTCTTCTGGGCTCCTGATTCATTGTGGTAGCAGATTTATTTTCTCTTGATTTAACCATTTTTTATTGATGTGATTTTTATTTTTCTGTTCTGCCGTTCCTCGGTTGTTGTGTTTTGAGTACAAGCCACACTATACTAAAGACCTTTATTGATAAGTGCAATCATCAAACTCAGAAATTACAACAATAGTAACTGAGGCAAGGATTTATGCAGTTCAACCAATATCATTTAGCCTAACAACACCTCCAGTCCAAGAAAAAAATAATAACCAAATCCAAAAAAAAAGAAAGAGAAGGGAAAAAAGGGAAAGCAAGAACATACAACTATTCAAATCCACTATAAATTCTGTCCACTATAAATTCTATGGATAGAAAGAAGAGAAAGAAAGGGAAGTAGAGAAGACACACACAGATAGAGTCCACTCTGAGTCAGATTTCTTCCCCAGAATAATTCACAAGTGAGTATCAGTGAATTCAGAAACCAAAAGAAGGAGGAAGTAAGGAAAGAAAAAAAAAGAAAGAAAGGAAGAGAGAGAGAAATAAAGAAAGAAGAAAAAAGGAACAACAGTGAATGTAATGACTTATTTTTTTTGTTTGTTTTTAAATTAGTTAGGAAGAGGAAAAAAGGAGAGTAGAGAGAAGAGATAGAGAGAAACAAGTTCCTCTCACAATGGATAGGACACCCAGTCACCTAGCAATGGAAAAACAACAATGATTAATTTTGATCAACCTGAAGATGCAGATGGAAAAAGGACACGTGTATATAATAATAGTAGTAAGAAAATAAAATAAAACAGAGTAGAAAACCCCTAAAAGTCAGTCTGCAGGTTGGACTGCTTGACTGGTTACAGGCAACCTGAGCAAAGTATCCAAAAAAAAAAGAAAGAAAGAAAAACCCTCCAGGTAGACTTTGATGAGGTTCTGATTAGTCAGGCATTTTGTCACTCTAATAGAGCTCCATCAACTTGAGAGAGAAAGAGAGAGAGACAGAGAGAGAGAGAGAGAAGTTAAAGGAAGAGACTTGGAATGACACACCTGGTGAGCAAGGAATCTTGCTAAAGAAAATACCTCAGCACGGAGCCTGCTAGGAGCAACCACACTGCCCTTGGGAGCTGGTAGTGGTCGGGTGGGGGGTGAGCTCAGAAATAATCAACAGATTTTCTTTTATCCCCCTGACTTACATTTGTCAGCCCAAAAGAGAGTTATGGGACTGTATTTTGGTGTCACTCTGACCAGCCCGTGTTCACCTTCCTACAGACAACCCAGTATCCTACCCCATCCAGAGGATCCTGGGTTTCAAGCTGCTGTCTCTTGGAGCCCACTGCAGCTGAGGCTCCAAACTTCATTTCTAACCTTCTGAGAGTTCTCCAGACTGCTCTCCTCTGGGGCTGGACGAATTTACATTTGAAGTTGCTATTTCATTATTTTTTAAAAATATTTATTTATTTATTCCCTTTTGTTGCCCTTGTTTTATTGTTGTAGTTATTATTGCTGTTATTGATGCCGTTATTGTTGGATAGGACAGAGAGATAGAGAAAGGAGGGGAAAATGGGATGGGGGGGAGAGAAATATAAACACCTCCAGACCTGCTTCACAGCTTGTGAAGTGAATTCCCTACAGGTGGGGTGCTGGGGGCTTGAACCGGGAAACTTACGCAGGTTCTTGCGCTTTGCACCACCTGTGCTTAACCTGCTGTGCTACCACCCAAATCCCCTGAAGTGCCTGTTTCTATTTGATTCAGCTTGGATTATGTTCTCACAAGTTCACATCTCTGGAAAGGATTTTGTCAAATACTGCTTCAAATTTCTTTAATCATGAAGTTCAGGGAAGAAAAGGGCATGATAATGAATTCAGAATTTAGTTTTTACCAATGACATTATTTTTCTTTATTTTAAGAAAATAATATTGAGGGTAGTAGTGGTTTACGGTATAGTCTTTAACACATAGGTGTACAACCTCTCATCTCCTCTTGATTGTTGTCTATAAGACACAACAGTATCCCAATGTCCTTCATATTGTCATTTTCCCTCCTTTCCTAGAGTCCTTCGTTTGGTGCAATATGCCTCACTCAGTCCAAGTTTTACTTTAAGTTACATCTAGAGGTGAGATTTTTTTAAAAAAGATTTTATTTATTTATTCATGAGAAATGATAGGAGAGAAAGAACCAGACATCACTCTGGTACATGTGCTGCCGGGGATTGAACTCAGGACCTCATGCTTAAAAGTCTGAAGCCCTATCCGCTGAACCACCTCCCAGACCACTAGAGGTGAGATCTTTCTGTATTTATTTTTATCTGGTTTGTCTCACTCAATGCATTGCCTTTGAGTTCTAAGATGATCTTGTAAGGAGCTGACCTCATCTTTTCACAACTGCATAGTACTCCATTGTATATTATGTATCACAACTTCTTAGTCACTTACCTGTCTTTGTGCATCTGGGTTGCTTACAAGTTTGAGCTAATCACAAACCACAAACACGATGCTATGAATGTTGGTGTTCATCTACATTTTGATAGTTTTTTTTTGTTTTGTTTTTCTGGGTAAATACTTAAAAGGATTACTGGGTCATAAAGGAGGTACATTTCTAGTGTTCTGATGTCTCTCCTGACCGTTTTCCATAGGGATGGGACAACAGACATTAAGAAAAATAAATGGGAGTTGGGAGGTAGCACAGCGAGTTAAGCTCACATGGCCCAAAGCTCAAGAATCTGACTAAGGATCCCTATTAGAGCCCCTGGCTCCCCACCTGCAGGGGAGTCCCTTCACAGGCAGTGGGGCAGGTCTGCAGGTGGCTTTCTTTCTCCCCTTCTGTCTTCCCCTTCTCTTTCCATTTCTCTGTCCTGTCTAACAATGAAAACATCAATGACAACAACAATAATAACTACAACAACAATAAAAAAAACAACAAGGGAAACAAAATGGTATATAAATTTAAAAAATTTAAAAATTGTGCAAAGTCACTAGTGGTCAGGGAAATGCAAATAAAAACAGTGAGATACCATTTTGCATACGTGGCAATGTCATGAATTAAAAAGAAACACCAACTGTTAAAGAGGCAGTGGGGGAGAGGGCTTTCCTACTCAAACATTAGTTTATCTGTTACCTCACAATACCGTAAGCTCTGTGAGAGTAAATTATCTTTGTTTCCTTAACTCCCCCTTAGGACACTGTCAAATCTGTGCTCCATTAATGATTCATTTATTAGAAAAATAATGAGATCTTTACATCTCAGAAATTTATTAGCTACCCTATTGCTTATACAATGAAAGTTAATTGTAGTTCAGTTTGTGTCATAAGACTCCAGAGCTCTCTAGACTTTCTATTGATATTTCATTGTATTGTTATGCACAGATGCTGTGCTAAGACTCTTTACCTGAATGACTTCATTTAATCCTTAAAATAGCTCTATGAAGTAGATGCTATGATTGTCTCAATTTTGCAGATGGGAAAATGAATATTAAGAGAGGAATTCATTTGTAAAAGGTGACAAAGTTTCTAAAAATATAAGCTATGGATGTTTTCCCTCTCAATTTATTGGGGGGTGATGTTAATGGATTACTGTATAGTTGTTGACACATGGGTACACTTTCACATTACCCCATGACAGGTATCCGTAAAGCACTCTCACCCCAACCTTAGGTCCCTTTACACAATTATTTCACAGTCTGTGATCCATTCTCCAACTCAAGTTCTGGGAACCAGAATAACAAAATCTGGTAACAATGGTATTTAGGGTAATTCCATAGCCTTTTTACCTTGCTCCTTCAACATTATTTTTTTGCGAAAAAATGATTTATTTATTAATTAGCAAAAGAGAGTGAGAGAGAAAAAGAGAACTAGAGTTTTATTCTGGAACATGTAATACCAGGGTCAAAACACAGGATCTCATGTTTGAGAGTCCAACACTCGATTCACTGCACCACTTCAAATACTTCTAACACTAAGAAGTAATTTTTATGCATTCATTTATTTCTTGACCCATTTATTCCAGTCAATATTTTATTTTTAATTTTTAGTGACTTAATATTGATTTACAAACTTATAAGATAGCAAGGCTATAATTATGCACCACTCCCACAACCAGAGTTTTACATCCCAATTCTCTCCATGGAAGCTACAGTAGTAGTCCCAAAGTCACAGTTATTTTGTTGACTGTTATTTTTCTTGTCTTTTTTTAAAATTTATTTTCCCTTTTGTTGCCCTTATTGTCTTTTTTATTGTTGTTTTAGATATTGTTATTTATGTCATCATTGTTGGATAGGACAGAGAGAAATGTAGAGAGGAGGGAAAGACAGAGAGGGGGAGAAAAAGACAGACACCTGCAGACCTGCTTCACCGCCTGTGAAGGACTCCTTTATAGGTGGGGAGGTGGAGGCTTGAACCGGGATCCTTACACACGTCCTTGCGCTTTACAACATGGGCGCTTCACCCGCTGCACTACTGCCCGACCCCCTTGACAATTATTTCTATAAAAAAGGGTTCCAAAACATTAAATGGAAGAAAGAGGGTCTTTTCAACAAATGGGGGTTGGAAAATTGGATTGAAATACATAAAACAATTAAATAAAGCCATCATATATCACCATGCACAAAAGTGAACTTTAAATAGGTTAAAGACTTGTCCATTAGATCAGAAACCATCAAACATATAGAATATAATCCTGGCAGAAGACTTTACTGTGTCTGTTTCAGAAATGTCTTTTAACAATCTAGTCCAACAATAAGGAAAAATAAAGAGACAAAAAAACAGTGGGACTGCATCAATTTGAAAATCTACACAGTGAAAAGAACCATCACCAAAACAGAGAGACACAATAATAAATGGGAAAAGATATGACATACATTAAGCAAGGGGTTAATCACCAAACTTTGTTAAAAAAAAAAAACTCAGTGACAACAAAAACAGACACATTCAGAAGTAGCAATAGGTGTAGGTGTGATTTAGAAAGGAAGAAAATGCAAGGCCATAGGAAAACAAAGGGCAAATATATAAAAGCATAGATAGTTATGGAAATAGGATGGCGGACTAAGAAGCTGCTAGTGGCTTGAGTTCTGACCATGTCTTCTGGAAATGGTAGGATTTTCTGCCTTTAGTAGGCCAGTCAATAAGGGGTCCTAGCGGTGACACCAAGGAGGTGACTATAACTTAATTTGGGTTAAGAAATAGAGTAGAAAAAAGGGGGAACAACTATTTCCTTTTAATTATTAAGCACACCTCCTCCCCCTAACCCCCCCCCCATAACCAGTCCCTGGGGACCAGCTCCTAGCAGGCTCCCCTGCTGAGCTTCTGTCTTTACCAAATTCCTGTCCCACCAAGGAGTATCATTCAAAGTCTATACCATTCTGAAACCTCTGGAATTTTTCTTTCTAAGTAGCTACTCCCCCACCTCACCCCTTATAGCTAACTAAATAACTAAAAATAAATAAATAAATAAACTCTTTCATTTCACCACTCTTTTATGACTGTTCTTTTTCTTATCTTTTTATTTTTTCTCTCTCTGTCTCTTTCTTTTTTTTCTTTTTCTCATTCTTGTCATCCTTTCTTCCTTAGTCCTACAGCTTCCAAAGCCACAGGCCCCAGCCCCCATAGCACCAAAAAGTGTGCTTTTTTGAATTCACTGACACACATTTGGGAATTATTTTGGGGAAGAATTCTGACTCAGTGTGGACTCTCACTATGAGTATCTCTGCTCAACTTCCCTTCCCCCTTTAGACAGCCCTAGAATATACAGTGGATAGTAGATTTGCATAACTGTCTATTTCAGCTATCCTTGTTTAGTCCTGAGGTTTTCTTTTCTTCTCATTCTTAACAATCAGCTGCCTATGATCACGAGGTTTGAGGTAATCTGGGACAGGATTTTTTTTTACCCTGTTTTATTATTAATATTATATAAAGGCATATATATTCCCCCTTTTAGGTTGATCAAAATTAACTCTTAGGGTATCCTTCATTGCCAGGGTAGTGGGCATCTTATCTATTGTGGGAGGAACTTGTCTCCTTACTCCTACCTCCTCTACAGACTCTCCCCTCCCTTCGCCTCCTAGCTAATTAAAAAAGTCAAATTAAATTAAATTAAAAATAAAGTAATAAAAAACCTTTCCTTTCACTGCTCTTTAATTACAGCTCTTTTTCTTATCTTTTCCCTTTTCTCTCACTTGTCTCTCTTTTCTTTTTTTTTTTTTTTTATCTTGTCATACACTTCTTCCTTCTTCTTTGCCTTTCTGAATTTATGAATTATTTTGGGGAAGAAATCTGACTCAGAGTGGACTCTCTATGTGGATCTCGGCTCTAGTTCCATTTCCCTTCTTGTTACCCCTAGAATATACAGTGCATAGTAGTTTTGCATAACTGTCCATTCTTGCTCTCCCTTCTTTCTTTTGTCTTTCTTCTTCACTGGGATTTGGTTACTATTCTTTCATGGACTGGAGAAATTGTTTGGCTAACTGGTAGTGATTAAACTGCTTCAATACTTGCTTCAGTTGCTACTGTAATTCCTGAGGTTGGTGAGTGCAATTGTCATAAAGGTATTTAGTACAGTGTTGCTTGTGCTCAAGGCACAACAACTGAGGAACAACAGAGCATAAAAAAGAAACACATAAATAAAAAAAATGGGTAGATCAAAAATAAATAAAACTTCTACTCCAATGAATGAAGACAAGAGCCCAGAAGAAACTACAAATCAGCCAGAAGTAACCATAGATAAGAAAAGTATGCAAGCAATAATAAACTCATTAATCACAGAAATGAAAACAACATTGGATGAAAGGAATCGCAGTATTAGGGAAACAACAGTTGAGACCCCCAAGGCAAATACTGATTATCTAGAGGCAATTAGAGAACTGAAAGCTGAAATATCTATAATGAAGAAAGAAGCTGAGGCAAAGGATAGCAGACTAACAGAAGCAGAAAACAAAATCAGTCAGACAAAGGATGAGTTAGAGAAAACTAAGAAAGAGGTGAAAGAGCTTAAAAAGAGATTGAGAGATACTGAAAACAACAACAGAGACATATGGGATGATATCAAAAGAAGTAACATTCACATAATTGGCCTGCCAGAGGAAGAAAGAGAGGAAGGGGAAGCAAACATTCTAGAGGAAATAATAGAAAAAAACTTCTCAGATCTGAATAACAGAAAGGACATCAAGATTCAAGAGGCCGAGAGAGTACCAAACAGAATCAACCAAGACCTGAAGACACCAAGACACATCATAGTCACAGTGAGAAGAAGTAAGGATAAAGAAAGGATCCTAAAGGCTGCAAAAAAAAAAAAGTCACATAGAAGGATAATCCCATAAGATTATCTACAAATTTCTCCACTCAAACTCTAAAAGCCAGAAGAGAATGACAATATATCTATGGATCCCTGAATGAAAAAGGGTTTCAACCAAGGATAATATATCATACTAGACTTTCATTGAAACTAGATAGAGGGACCAAAACCTTCTTAGACAAACAACAGTTAAAGGAGGCAACCATAACCAAACCAGCCCTGAAAGAGGTTCTAAAAGACCTCTTATACAAGAACATCACTATAATACTGGCAATATATCAGAGCAAACAAAAAAAATTGGTTTTGAACAATGGCACTACAATACACTAAATCCATAATATCGGTAAATGTCAATGGCTTAAACTCACCCATCAAAAGGCACAGAGTTAGGGGATGGATCAAAAAACATAATCCAACCATATTCTTCTTGCAAAAATCTCATCTGTCACAACAAGATAAACACAGACTTAAAGTGAAAGGATGGAAAACTATCATACAGGCTAGTGGACAACAAAAATGGGCAGGAACAGCCATTCTCATCTCAGACACGATAGATTTTAAATAAATAAAGTAATAAAAGATAGGCAAGGACATTACATAATGATTAGAGGATCAATCATCCAAGAAGACTTAACAATCATTAACATCTATGCACCCAATGAGGTACCATCTAAATACGTCAAGCACTTACTGAAAAATTTCAAAAATACATCAATAGTAATACAATAATAGTGGGAGACTTCAGTACACCACTCTCACACTTAGACAGATCAACAAAGCAGAGAACCAACAAAGATACAAGAGAATTGAATGAAGATATTGACAGACTAGACCTCTTGGATATTTTCAGAGTCCTTCACCCAAAAAAACTGGAATACACCTTCTTTTCAAATTCACATAACACATACTCAAGCATAGACCACATGTTAGGCCACAAAGACAACATCAATAAATTCAAGAACGTCGAAATCATCCCAAGTATCTTCTCAGACCACAGTGGAGTAAAACTAACATTTAAAAACAAAGAGAAACAGACTTTATTAAAAGTCACAGAATTTGGAAACTAAACAACATACTCCTTAAAAACCACTGGGTCAGAGATTCACTCAAACAGGAAATTCAAATGTTCCTGGAAACAAATGAAAATGGAGACACAACCTATCAAAATATTTGCGACACAGCTAAAGCAGTACTGAGAGGGAAACTTATCACCATACAATCGCATATTAAAGACGAAGAAGAAGCTCAAATGAACGACCTTACTGCACACCTCAAGGACTTAGAGGAAGATGAACAAAGGAACCCTAAAGCATCCAGAAGGACAGAAATCACTAAAGTTAGAGCAGAAATAAACAACATCAAAAATAAAAGAACCATACAAAAGATCAATGAAGTCAAATGTTGGTTCTTTGAAAGATTAAACAAAATTGACAAACCCCTAGCCAGACTCATCAAACAAAAAAGTGAGAAGACTCAAATAAATAGAATTGTAAATGATGGAGGAGATACCACAACTGACACCACAGAAATCCAGAGAATCCTGCGAAACTTCTATAAAGAACTATACGCCACCAAGCTAGGGAATCTGGAAGAAATGGAACAATTCCTAGAAGCATTTGCCCTTCCAAAACTGAACCAAGAAGAACTACAAAATCTAAATGCATCAATCACAGACAAAGAAATTGAAACCATTATTAAGAACCTCCCCAACAACTAAAGTCCTGGATCAGATGGCTTCACAAGCGAATTCTACAAAACTTTCAGGAAACAGTTAGTACCCATACTTCTTAAGCTTTTCCATAGGATTGAAGAAACAGGAATACTCCCTTCCACCTTCTATGAAGCCAACATCACCCTGATACCAAAAGCTGATAGGGACAGAACAAAAAAGGAAAACTACAGACCAATATCTCTGATGAACATAGATGCCAAAATATTAAACAAGATCTTGGCCAACCGGATAAAGCAACATATCAAAAAGTTTGTTCATCACGACCAAGTGGGATTCATCCCAGGAATGCAAGGGTGGTTCAACATCCGTAAGTCAATCAATGTCATTCACCAAGTCAATAAAAGCAAAGCCAAAAACCACATGATTATCTCAATAGATGCAGAGAAAGCTTTTGACAAAATCCAGCACACATTCATGCTCAAAACTCTACAAAAATGAGAATAGATGGGAAATTTATCAAGATAGTGGAGTATATATATAGCAAACCTATAGCCAACATCATACTCACTGGACAGAAGCTGAAAGCATTCCCCCTCAAATCGGGTACTAGACAGGGCTGTCCACTGTCACCGTTACTCTTCAACATAGTATTGGAAGTTCTTGCATAGTAATCAGGCAAGAGAAAGAAATACAGATTGGAAGGGAAGAAGTCAAGTTATTACTATTTACAGATGATAAGATAGTATACACAGAAAAACCTAAAGAATCCAGCAGAAAACTACTGGAAGTTATTAGGCAATATAGCAAGGTATCAGGCTACAAAATCAATGTACAAAAATCAGTGGCATTTCTTTATGCAAACACTAAATCTGAAGAAGTAGACATCCAGAAGTCACTCCCATTTACTGTTTCAGCAAAATGAATCAAATACCTAGGAATAAAGTTGAGCAAAGAAATGAAAGACTTGTATACTGAAAACTATGAGTCGCTACTCAAGGAAAAAGAAACTGATACCAAGAAATGGAAAGATATCCCATGCTCATGGATTGGAAGAATAAATATCATCAAAATGAATATTCTCCCCAGAGCCATATACAAATTTAATGCAGTACCCATCAAAGTTCCACCAAGCTTCTTTAAGAGAATAGAAAAAACACTACAGTCATTTATCTGGAACATGAAAACAGCTAGAATTGCCAAAACCATCTTAAGGAAAAGAAACAGAAATGGAGGCATCACACTCCCAGACCTTAACCTATATTATAAAGCTATCATCATCAAAACAGCATGGTACTGGAACAAAAATAGGCACACAGCCCAGTGGAACAGAATTGAAAGCACAGAAACAAATCCCCACACCTATGGACATCTAATATTTAATAAGGGGGCCCAAAGGATTGAATGGAAAAAGGAGACTCTCTTTAATAAATGGTGCTGGGAAAACTGGGTTATAGTATGCAGAATAATGAAATTGAACCACTTTATCTCACCAGAAACAAAAATGAACTCAAAATGGATCAAAGACCTAGATGTCTGACCAGAAACAATCAAATACTTAGAGGAAAACATTGGGCAAACACTTCCCCACCTACACCTCAAGGACATCTTTGATGAATCAAACCCAATTGCAAGGAAGACTAAAGCAGAAACAAACCAATGGGACTACATCAATTGAAACGCTTCTGCACAGCCAAAGAAACTATGAAAAAACAAGGAGACTTCTCACAGAATGGGAGATCTTTACATGCCATACATCAGACAAGAAACTAATCACGAAAATATATAAAGAGCTCAGCAAACTTAGCACCAAAAAAGCAAATGACCCCATTGAAAAATGGGCAGAGGATATGAACAAAATATTCACTACAGAGGAGATCCAAAACGCTAACAAACATATGAAAAACTGCTCTAGATCACTGATTGTCAGAGAAATGCAAATTAAGACAATACTAAGATACCACCTCACTCCTGTAAGAATGGCATACATCAAAAAGGACAGCAGCAACAAATGCTGGAGAGGTTGTGGGGACAGAGGAACCCTTTTACATTGCTGGTGGGAATGTAAATTGGTACAGCCTCTGTGGAGAGCAGTCTGGAAAACTCTCAGAAAGCTAGACATGGACCTTCCATACGATCCAGTAATTCCTCTCCTTGGCTTATACCCCAAGGACTCCATAAAACCCAACCAACAAGAGGTGTGTACTCCTATGTTCATAGCAGCACAATTCATAATAGCTAAAACCTGGAGGCAACCTAGGTGCCCAACAACAGATGAGTGGCTGAGAAAGCTGTGGTATATATACACAATGGAATACTATGCAGCTATCAAGAACAATGAACCCACCTTCTCTGACCCATCTTGGACAGAGATAGAAGGAATTATGTAAAGTGAGCTAAGTCAGAAAGATGCATTGGATCGACCTTCTCGTGGTGCATCCCGTGAGTACCCATTCATTGGGGGAAACGGACGATCCTTCCTAGCTGACTGAATCCACATGGATCCCAGTCACTTTCAAAGCCAGCAACAAGCAGCTCCTGACAGCTTTCAACCTGACACTGTTGACTTGCTATGGAAGAAGGGCAAACGCTAGAAGAAGAAGAAGTCAGAAAGATAAAGATGAGTATGGGATGATCCCACTCATCAACAGAAGTTGAGTAAGAAGATCTGAAAGGGAAACTAAAAGCAGTACCTGACCAAATTGTAAGTAGGGCACCAAAGTAAAAACCCTGTTGTGAGGGGTAGACATGCATCTTCCTGGGCCAGTGGGGGGTGGGAGTGTGTGGGAGGGGCCACAGTCTTTTGGTTGTGAGAATGGTGTTTATGTACAATCCTAGTAAAATGTAGTCATATAAATCACTAGTTAATTAATATGAGAGGGGGAAAATTAATTGTATGTCTCAAAGTTTTTCAAAACACAAAGTGAATCTTTTCAATATATAGGCTGTGTAATTGATATGAAGACTCTCTCAAAAGCCTAGACCAAGTAGATTAGAAGCAACCAATAGCACAGCTATATACAAGATACTGGGTACTGTACAGCAAACCCTAACAAAAGGACTTTTCAAAGTTAACCTAATTACCAAATAATGTGAAGTTAACATTAACTATCAACTGTCTTTTGGAATCCTAAGACAGCAGGAACCTCACAACTTCACTACAGAGCCTCTACTTCCCCCAGTCCTGGAACCATTGGATAGGGCCCACTTTCCCGTATGCCTCCCCCAATCCATATCAAATATTATTGCATCTGCCGATAACAACCTAACCAACACAACGATTGCCACGTCAACATGCTTCACTTCAGACTGTGTCCAGAGACTTCAAGTGTGGTATGACAACGCTTCAATTTCATTACTAGTGTGAGACCTTTCCTTTCATAGTATACTCTAATTTCATCTCAGGTGGTTCACTTTCTAAACAAAGTCCAAAAACCTAGATGTACACCAGTTTCTGTGAGAGAGAGCATATGTTCACGTGTATCCGTAAACTACTGCAAAATATATACCTGAAAGCAGAAGTACACTAGAGTTTGCAGTGAACACCCCCCTAACACGTCCTCTCCACTATTCCAAGCTTTGGGTCCATGATTGCTCAACAATTTGTTTAGCTTTGTATTTTAACTCTCTTTTCAGTCACCAGGTTCCAGATGTTATCAAGATGCTGGCCAGGCTTCCCTAGACTGAAGAACCCAACAATGTGCCCTGGAGCTCCGCTTCCCCAGAGTCCCACCCTACTAGGGAAAGAAAAGTCTATAAGCCTCCCAGTGCCTCATGGGATAACGAGGTCCTGCCTAGCCCGAATCACCCAGCCATTTACATTGGAGACTTTAATAGTCATTACCAAGACTGGGGATATTCCTCCACTTGTGTTGATGGCTCTATCTTAGCCGACTGGGCTTCAGCGAATGACCGCTCCCTATTATATGAACCCAAACAGCCAGGCTCTTTTCACAGTGCTAGATGGAATAAAGACTCGTCACCTGACCTGTGCTGGATTATCACCGCCCACCCTGTTCAACGTTTGACGTCTCGTCACCCAATCTGGTCCCCTACGCCTACACTGAACTTCTCTGTTCCAGTCTCTTGGAAACAGAGCTGGCAGTCAGCTGAGGTAAAGAACAAACACCTCATCACAGACCCCTGCAAGCATTAACCCGGCTTTGACCTAGCATGTTATGTTTGGGCCCCCCTCAGTCGCTATCGAACAGGCCATGACCGGTGCGCCGCTATGTTCCATCGCTGGGGAGCCAGAGACGACCCGAACTACCCCTGAGGCTACAGACAGACTATGACCCACATAGTCAATGACTGCCACCTCTCCAGATTCAAAGGAGGTCTCGAAACTTTACATCAGGCTCAACCTGATGCTGTTGACTAGCTACGGAAGAAGGGCAAATGCCAGAAGAAGAAGAATCACAGTCAATGGCCAAGCCTTTCCCGCTACGAGACAAGTTCTCAAGATCTTCCCGCACAGTCATCACTGCCCAGCTATCATCCACATTGGTCTCCAGCCCCCACTGATTCTGTGCTCAGAGAAACTAAGATGGAACTTTCGGAAAGAAAACTGGCGTCTGTTCAGTGATCTTACCAACAAATCTATTCCTGCAATTCCAATTAACTCTATCCCCTCTGAAGATTCCTACAGGCGCTTCCGCCAAGCCATCTTCAAAGCAGCTTCCCAAGCCATTCCTCGTGGGAGACGTGCTAACTATACGCCTTGTCTTGATGCTGAATGCTAGCAACTACTAAAGCAGTATGATGAGTCGGGCGACCCAGATGTGGCTGACCATCTCATTGCCTCCCTGGATGCAGCACGCCAAGCCCGCTGGCAACAACTCACGGAAAGTCTGAACTTCACCCACTCAAGTAGGAAGGTCTGGAAGCTTCTTCACAGACTGGGTGCCGGTAGCCAACCCCCTCCCATCTCCCATCCTCCCTTATCTCCAAACTCAGTGGCCAGTCACCTAGCTCAAGTTGGATGTGCTAAGATCGACCCAGTCTGGAAAAGAGAAATTTCCCATGAGTGGTCATCCCACTTCCGTTTATCTTGTCCATCTCCAAAAATATCTCCCTTTACACTGTCTGAACTGGAAGACGCTTTGAAGAGGGTTAAACTGGGAACAGCTGCTGGCTATGATAACATCACCCCAGAACTTATTCTTAACCTGGGCCCCATGGCAAAGAAGTGGCTCCCTTCATTCCTGTCCCACATCTTGGAATCTGAGTCTATGCCCAAAGTTTGGCATTGTGAAAAGATTATAGCAGTTTTGAAACCAAAGAAAGACCCAACACTGGCCGCCAGCTATAGACCAATTTCTCTCCTCTCCATGTGTTACAAACTCCTTGAGAGGCTGCTTCTGTCACGTATTTCTCATCTTACAGAGAAATTCCTATCACCCGCCCAGGCTGGTTTCCGCCCAGGAAGATCTACCTGTGAACAAGCCATGGCCCTCTCAACTTACATTGAAAATGGATTCCAGAAGAATTTAAAGACGGGTGCTCTCTTTGTTGATCTCACAGCAGCCTATGACACGGTCTGGCACCGTGGTCTCCTAGTCAAGATCTCAAGATGCCTGCCTCCATGGTTGGCCAACGCTATATCGTTTCTTCTCCCAAACAGAAGATTCCGGGTACATCTGGGTGACAAGTTTAGCAGATGGAGACTTGTCTCAAGTGGCCTCCCCCAGGGCTCTGTTCTTGCTCCTACGCTATTTAATATTTACATCAATGACCTTCCAGAAACTTCTTCAAGGAAGTTCATCTACGCCGATGACATCTGCTGTGCAACTCAGGCATCCAAGTTCGACATCCTCGAGGAAACACTCATGAAAGACATGTCTCTGATATCTGATTACTGTAAAAAATGGCGACTAATCCCTAGCACTGCAAAAACGGTATCATCTGTTTTCCACCAACACCATGCCTCAGCCTCGCGTGAGCTTAATGTGCAGCTTGGCGATACGAGAATCCGGCATGAAGCCCAGCCAGTCTATCGTGGTGTTACTCTCGATCGCACCCTGTCATTTCACAAACATCTCATAAAAACTGCAGCAAAGGTGGGCGCGAGGAATAACATCATTGCAAGACTGGCCAGCTCCTCATGGGGCGCGAGCGCTTCCACACTACGATCATCATCTCTGGCATTATGCTATTCCACCGCAGAATACTGTGCCCCCGTATAGTTCCGTAGCCCCCATGTCCACTTGGTCTATTCCAAATTACATTCCTCCATGAGGATAATTTCTGGAACCATCCATTCCACCCCGGTTCCATGGCTGCCAGTTCTTAGCAACATGGCCCTGCCAGATATTCGTCGGGATGCGGCATCATCTAAGTTCATTTCCCACGTCTACGCTCGACCGGACCTGCCAATATACGCGGATATCTTTGCCCACCCTGTTCAACGCTTGACTTCTCGTCACCCAATCTGGTCCCCTACGCCTACACTGAACTTCTCTATTCCAGTCTCTTGGAAACAGAGCTGGCAGTCAGCTGAGGTAAAGAACAAACACCTCATCACAGACCCCTGCAAGCGTCAACCCGGCTTTGACCTAGCACGTTATGACTGGGCTCTCCTCAATCTCTATCCAACAGGCCATGGCCAGTGCACCTCTATGTTCCATCGCTGGGGAGCCAGAGATGACGCGAACTGCCCCTGTGGCTACAGACAGACTATGACCCACATAGTCAACGACTGTCACCTCTCCAGATTCAAAGGAGGTCTCGAAACTTTACATCAGGCTCAACCTGATGCTGTTGACTGGCTACGGAAGAAGGGCAAATGCTAGAAGAAGAAGGGAAAGAGAGAGACAGACTGGGAGTATGGACTGACCAGTCAACGCCCATGTTCAGCGGGGAAGCAATTACAGAAGCCAGACCTTCTACCTTCTGCAACCCACAATGTACCTGGGTCCATGCTCCCAGAGGGATAGAGAATAGGAAAGCTATCAGGTGAGGGGGTGAGAAATGGAGATTGCGTGGTGGGAATTGTGTGGAATTGTATCCCTCCTACCCTATGGTTTTGTTAATTAATCCTTTCTTAAATAAAAAATAAAAATAAATAATTAAAACATTTTTTAAAAAGGCAAAAAAAAAAAAGATAGTTATGGAAATAATAGCCCATATCTGTGATCTTGAGAAAGCTATTACAGTTTCCAATGAAGGAAATGATGACACAGAACTTTGGTGGTGGGGACAGTGTGGAATTATATCCCTACTATCTCATAATTTGCTAAATCAATATTAACTCACTAACAAAAAAAAGGCAAAAATAAAAAAGACACGTAGAGAGGACATGGACAGAATTTTCACCGAAGAAGATATCCTGATAACCAAAAGGCATGTGAATATAGGTTCATAGTCATTATTATCAGATAAATGAAAATAAATAATGAAATACCATGTTACACCTGCTTATTCCCCTGTACATCAAATGACAGAGCTCTTTCCCCATGGCTTGCATATTATGCTATGATTTGTTTTTTGCAAATACTTTTCTATTAATATAACTAGAGTTTCAAAAATCCCAGGAGTCCAAAAATAATTCTACACTCAGCATTTCAATATACTATTGTAAAGAAATGCAGGTCTTTATGAAGTGTCAAAGTCATTGAATCACCTGAAGGTTCTGAATGCTAATCATATTAGATAGAAGTTAATTTTGAGGTAACTTGCCCTCTGGCACCCCACATGTCAGCTAGTGTAGCAACTCCTTTATTTACAGTGGCATGCAACTGAGCAATGGTATACTTAGAGAATAATGTGTATTCCAGAGCTGATACCTTCAAATGATTTCAGAGCTTTTTGGAAAAGACAGAATTCTAGAATGTTATGAACATGAATATTATTGTTGAAAACTGGCCTTTTCTACAAATTCAGAACAATGAATAATTGCTAATTTCCATGGACTTGAATTTGACTAAAATCCACTTGTCATCAGTATGAAATACTTTATTTTCATTTTAAATTTAATCATAAATTGCTGAAAATAGTATCTCAAGAGGTAAATTAGAGTGGAATAATAGCATAGCTGAGTCCTAACACTGAATTCTTTTCATTAAATATTAAGTATATATGGGGGACTTTGACTAAAACAGAGTTACATTAAAAGTGTCAACAATGAGAACCCCTAATTCTAAATTGAAATTATTTTTTATGTTTTGGGACTATTGTTTAAGATAGAAGAATTTAAATAAGGGAGGCCAACTTGTCTATCCTCATATCATCTTTTACCTAACCACTGTAAGATACTATTGTATCTGTTCAGTACACTTTTCAGAATGGGTGGCACTTTCAGAATCATAGTGTAGTTATTCACATTTTTAACCTGGAATTTTAAACTGGACAATTGAAGATCATATTAATGATGTCACTTTTATAAGATTTCAATCAAAGACAACTGATGTTAATAGTCTTTAATATGTTCACTATGTCTTGTCACTAATTTAATATATTGGCCTTAAATTGGGGAAAGCTAAGTAGAGTTTGAAATATATTATTGGGAGTTGGGCTGTAGTGCAGTGGGTTAAGCGCATGTGGTGCAAAGCACAAGGACCCACGTAAGGATCCCGGTTCTAGCCCTGGCTCCCCACCTGCAGGAGAGTCCTTTCACAGGTAGTGAAGCAGGTCTGCAGGTGTCTATCTTTCTCTCCCCCTCTGTCTTCCCCTCTTCTCTCTGTCCTATCCAACAATGACGACAACAATAAAACAACAAGGGCAACAAAAGTGAATAAATAAATAAATATTAAAAAAATAAATAAAAATAAAAAAGAAATATATTATTATAAGAGAAATTATTATATCAAATATAACCATAAATGGTCAATAGCTAGATTAATTAATTGTATTGTTTTCATTTTGCCTGAACACGGCTGAGTTCTGGTTTATGACGGTACCTAGCCTCAGAACCTTAGGCATGAAAGTATTTTTCTTTATAATCATCATTCTGTCTTTCTGGTCTGGATTGACTGGACTTTTAGCTGGCAGTACAGTGTAGAGAAGTATAAAGAACATTGAGAATATGAACAATAGTCTCTAGTTTTCATTTTGTCACTAATAAACTGTCTGAATTTAAGGGACTACATTACTTGCTTGTGTTGGAGGAAAAAATTAGTGAAACATATTATTATGTACAAGGTCAAGTAAAGCTTTGGAATTAGCTAACAATTTTAAAGGATACAGACATGATCCAAAAATTAGAATCATGACAAAGAAAAAAAAAATAAGTCAATTTAACCCAGACTTTGTCTATAAGACTTAAGGAAAAACAAACATCTGGTCATTTGCATAGTTTTATTCACATGAGCATGATGTTTGCAGCACTCCTTTGGAAGAAAACCAACAAACATTAGAATTAGCACAATAGGAGATCTACAGAAGACCATGAAGCAGTATTTTAGAAATCTTAAATATCCTTTAGGATGCCCAACTATAAGCCATAATGCAATGGGACCCAGGACAAAAGGAGGTTTGGTTAGGGAAGTAGTACTGTGGGTCTGAATGGAACTAACTGCCAGGGAATCCAAATGAAGTATGTTCAAAGGGCAAGAAGGCATTGCATAACTATGTTGAAGTTTTCTAGTATATTCTAGACATGTTATCCTTCCTGCAGACTGTGATCATGTCTGTGTAGTTAATAAATCATGGGACTGTATAGACAGTTTGCCTTACCTGTTCAACTGGTTAACTTTGCTTTGAAAAGAATGCAATAAATAGGTAAAAGCTGTCTAATGCCCTTCTTTTGTGATTTGAGATTGCTGTTATGATGTTCTACTTTGAAACTAAGGCTTTGAAGTAGTGCAGCACATGGTTTACCTCCTGCTTTTTCTATTAATAATGTATGTTATCCTGAATAAATTTCTTTGTATATTTGACCCTCAGTTTCCTTTTAGGTAAAATGAAGATAATTATGGGTTGTAAAACTTCTAATTATAAATGATAAATGTAATACATTTTCTAACAAATCTAGGCTCATTTTAAAGTGAAATTATATATAAGTTTTCTATTTATGTTCTTTAAAATATTATTTAAACTTATTTCTAGTTTTATAAAACTAGAATTAACCAAGTCAGGCATAGTTTACTTTATGTATATATTCACAGAAGTAATCTAATCTGTTCAAGAATGCAGAGAAATTTGGCTGTTAAATTGGGTATAACAGACACTATTTTACTTATTTACTTTCTTTTCTCTTTGACTTACTAAATTATCACTTCCTTTATTTGCATTCCCTACTATTCTTCAGTGAACTATATATTCAGACTTTTGCCCACTGTTTTACTAGATTTTTTGTTGTTTTGTTGTGCACTTATAATTTCTTTATAAATTCTCAATATCAGTACATTGTCATATGTGTGATGTGCAATTATCTTTTCTCGTCTTTTTTATCTTTTTAGATGTTTCTTTCAATATGTAGAAGCTTTTTAATCTGATATAGTTCCATTATATTATTGTTTCCTTAGTTTTCCTTACTCACTGGATTGAGTCTTCAAATACTTGTTTGTTATTGTAGCCCTGAAGTATTTCAGCTATGTTTTCTTCTATGAATTTTATAGTTTCATGTTTAAATAATACAATTTAAGTTATCTCTGGTGTGTGATGTTAAGTAATGGTTTAGTTTGATTTTTACACGTGTGATTGTCTAATTTTCCCAACACTCTTAAGAAAAATAATTTCTTTTCCCAGTTAAATATTTTGGGTTCCTTCTTCATATGTTGGATTTTGACATGGGTCTGGTTTTATTTTGAGTTCTATATTCTGTTCTTTTGCTCTATCTGGCTTTTTGTATATGTTTGTTTTTGTTTGAAACTACACGGAATTATTATTTCTTTTTTAGGTAAGTGAACTTTTACTAGACCCAGAGTTCAATTATGTAAGGAATGTATTAAGCAAGCAGGTAGATAGCTGATTATCAAGTAAACAGTATGTGTCAAGAGCATTTGAAGCAGGTTAACCAGAGCTGGAGTAATTCAGTGTAACCAGAGGTTCTGGGCTGGACTTTATAGCTCCCTTTTTAATTTCTTTATTAGGGAATTAATGCTTTACACTCAACAGCAAATACAATAGTTTGTGCATGCATAATATTTCTCAGTCTTCCACATAACAATAGAACCCCCACTAGGTCCTCTACCATCATGTTCCAGAACTTGAACCCCCCCCATCCCAAAATCTTTTACTTTGGTGCAATACACCACGAATTATTATTTATTTATAGTACACACAGACATCAGGATGCACAATGTTACCATGCTTTCTTTTCTTCTCCCCTTTTCACTCAGTCTCTTTGGTAATTTAGTAATTTGTGGCCTTTTGCTTTTTCAATTTGTGAAATTGGTCTATAACAACTAACAAAAGATGACAAGTTTTGATGAGGATGTAAAGAAAGAGGAATCCTGATAAATTGTTGGTGAGAATTCAAACCAGTACAGTCCTAATGAAAAACAATATGGAGAGTACTTAAACAAATAAAAATGGGAATACCTTATGATCCAGCAATACCACTTCTAGGCATATATGCAAAAGACATGAAATCACTAATTTGAAAGTAAATTCTTCCTTATGCTCATAACTGCATTCTTTACAGTATCCTGCAGGCTTTACAAATAACCTGAGCACCCAGGTGATTAGATAAAAAACATTATGGGACACATATACAATGAAACACTTCAATAAAAAAGATGAGATTTTGTCATCTGGTACAAAATGGTTGGGACTGGAAGTTATTATGCCTAAGGAAGTAAAGAGGTGATAGAAAAGTACCAGTTGGGCTTACTCATGTACAACATAGATAACTAAGACGAATGATCTTGCAAAAAGAAGACAAATGTCTTTTGAATTCTGAGAGAACTGTGACAGTTAGATGGGGGGGCACAGAAATTTGGTGATATATTTAGTGACACACACACACACACACGCACATCCCTTGTGTGGATTTGAAATTTAGAGTTTTGTAAAACATTGTTAAACCACTAATAAAAATGCAAAAATAAGACTAATTTTCTTCTCAAGTAAAAATGTGAATGTTCAATTTCCCATTTTATTTGGTGTTTCTTTCAATGAGCTCTCACCCAGTTCAGTTCATATTATGTAATCATAAATAAACTGGGCATCATTTCTAATAAAGTTATTTGTACTGATAAATGTAAAAAAAACATGCTTAACAAATGTCTCTTCAGAAGTATTCATGCACATCGTTCTTAGAGATATAATACACATTTTTACAATTATCTTAATATTAGCAAGAAAGAAAACACATACCAAAGATGGCAGGAGGCAAAAATAAGATTGTATCATCCCTGAAGTTTGAATTCACTGTACTCTTGGTTATGTTAAAAAAAAAAATCACTGTCAGATTAAGTCATTCTTTTCTGGTTGTGACCACAACTGAGACTGATATGCTATACTTTAAGCCTCTAAAAATTGTTTGGCATATGCATTCTTTTGAGGTCCCTAGAGACAAACTTTCACTCATTCTATCTTTCTTCCTGTTTATTTCTAACAGTTACCCTTCTGTTATTGACTTCTCAGGGGCAAAAATGAGTGGTAGCTGGGATCTTCTTCTTCTTCTAGCATTTGCCCTTCTTCCGTAGCCAGTCAACAGCGTCAGGTTGAAAGCTGTCAGGAGCTGCTTGTTGCTGGCTTTGAAAGTGACTGGGATCCATGTGGATTCAGTCGGCTAGGAAGGATCATCAGTTTCCCCAATAAATGGGTACTCACGGGATGCACCGCGAGAAGGTCGATCCAATGCATCCCATAGCTGGGATAATATGCAGCCAATTTGTGTGATGTGATGACTGGGAAACTGGAATCCAGAGAAAGGTCATTTAGTGGTAGAGCAAAGACTCAGGCTGAGGATATTTTATGTTCAGTCCCGTTCTCCTATGCTAAAACTACATAGTATTTCCCCCATGCCTAAAGCTCCCCATTAAATGTAGTGGGTGGGGCTGAGTAATGGTACATCTAGTAAAGTGAACACGTTATTATGTATAATGACACTGGCTCAAGCCTAGAGCCCCCACCTCCATGGGGAAGATTTCCAGTTGAGTAGAGCAGTGCTGCAGGTCTCTCTCTCTCTCTCTCTCTCTCCCTTTCCCTCTCCCTCTCTCCCTCTCTCCCTCTCTCCCTTCCCCTCCCCCTCCCCTCCTCCTCCCTCTCCAGTGTTTCTCTTTCTCTCTCTCTCTCTCTCTCTCTCTCTCTCTCTCTCTCTCTCTCTCTCTTTCTCTATTTGCCTGTCTTTTGGTCTTTCATTCTCTATCAAAATAGTAAAATAAGGCCACTGGAAAAGGATGGTGGAGTCATGCAGACACAAGACTCAACAATCACCCTGGTAGAGAGGAAAAACAACAACAACTAGGCATCTGCCTGACACAATATCTAAATGGGGAGAATGTCTGATTTTCCAAGTGTGTGATCTAGGTTTGAACACATCCATCATCACACTGCAGGAAGCTTACATGTGGTGCTCTTTCTCTTTCTCTTTCTCTTTCTCTTTCTCTTTCTCTTTCTCTTTCTCTTTCTCTTTCTCTTTCTCTTTCTCTTTCTCTTTCTCTTTCACTTTCTCTTTCTCTTTCACTTTCTCTTTCTCTTTCTTTATCTGTCTCTCCTCTTTCTGCCTCTGCTTCTCTCTTTCCACCTGAAAAAAGATAACCAGGAGCAGTGAAGCCTTACTGATGACAACAACAAAAACATACTGGGAATTAGTCTAATTAAAGTATTTTTGAGACAAAAACTTTACCTTCCTATTTGATCATTATACACACCACATAGGCAAGGCACAACCCTATTCCATTATCTGAAAAATGGCTAAACAGAAGTGGGCATGCTATAGAGTTATTGATGAGATCAAGGGAGTGAATGCATTCCATGTTCTTAGAATAGTGCCTAAGATCTAGAAAGAGCAAAATATTCTCATAAAGAGATGAAATTATCATGATCTGTAACTCTAAAATATGAATCTGTTCAATTTGTTTATCCTAGGAATTTTCAAAATGACTAAAGCAAAGGCTCTTAGTAAGACAGATATGAGCTCTATACCATAATTTGTCACTATGAATTCTGTGACATTGGGAAAAGCACTCAGAATATTACAAGTGATGTTTCTCTAATCTGAAAATGAATATTTGCTTAGCTTTTTTACTGCGATGCTTTATGCAAACATACAACGTACTGTAGGTGTTTACTTACAGAAAATACTGTTATCTTAAAATTAAGACTTCCAATTTAGAACCATCTAATGTACCTTCATTTTTTATGCAATTTACATTCCTCTCTGAGCTTGAACTAACTGGTGTAGCCCAACTTCTGCTAGTTGTTTCTTGCAATCTCTTGGTAATTGTAACCTAAATTTGATAGGTCAGTTTTGATGAATTATAGTATCTAGTTGGCTGATCAAGAACTACTCTAGATGTTACTGTAAACATCATTTTAGGTACAATGATCAAGCATTTTTATTTGCTTGTTTGTTTTAGATAGATAGGAGAGAGGGAGGGAGGGAGAGAGAGAGAGAGAGAGAGAGATCATACAGCACCAAAACTTCCTTCAGTGCAGTTGGGGCCAGGCTTGAACATGGGTCATGTACATGGCAAAGCAGTGCACTAGCCAGGTGAGCTATTTCACCAATCCATGATCAAGAACCTTTAAGTAAAAGGAATTTTCACAATGATGTGTATGTGTATCAATCAGTTGCATTCCCTAAGTGAAAAAACCAAAGTATCCTGGAAAAGAATCATTTCATAATACTGTAACATAGAAATTCTGCTTGTTTCCAGTCTGCCAGCTTGTTAGCCTGCCCTGTGGATTTCAGAACTGAAAGCCCCCATAAATGCACCAGCCAATTCCTTAATGCAAACTGTTTAGTGACTATAATTAATATAATTAATTAACACTTAATATATCTTATTGGACATTAATTCAACTCCTCTGGAGAACTCTGATGTGTATATTACATCTTGTACAAAATGGGATTCCGTTGGTTATTTTCAAATCCTATTGAGAGCTTCCTCTTAACTTTTGAAATTTCTTGTGAATAATGGGAGACGAGCTGCTCTATAGGATAGCTGGCTGATGTGTTTGGGTTTCTGCGTTTGTTTTCTATTTTGAAAATTGGACCTTCCTTCTCCTTTCACAGTCAATTTGCTATTCCCTACAGCCTTTCACTTCCAATTTACCACTCATCTCTACATACCTCTTGGGAATTTCCAGTCCAGTAGCTTTCTCTTTTCCTTCTCAATCCTCCTTTTGGCTATCTTGTCATAACCACTCATTAATCATTAAAATCATTTTACAAATCAGGCTTGGGCAACCCTATGGCCACTGGATCCAACCCAGTGTGAGTGGATTTAATATTGTTATACCAAGTTCTATGTACCATACATGGAAACACTGCAGATATTTTATCCTGTGGACACTTTTGACAAAATAAAAGATTTGTTAGTCATTTATAGCCATGTGGGGAAGTTCAAAGGATTATATGTAGGGATCATGATAATATCTTCATCCAGAATAAAGCATCCCTGCTCTTTTATTATGGCAGAACAGGATATCTCCTCTATTCCTGGACAAAGTGCTTACCAATGGATATTAGTGTTCTAAGACGTTTTCATCTGCTCTAGCAGGCATGGCTCAGGGAAGCCAATTAATTAAACTAGTTTTCCAGCTGATAGATTGATACATTGCCAGTGTGTCAGTAAAACACAAATTAGAAACATACTGTGTCTGATGGTGTGGTCTTCTCTCAATGTTGACACTAATATGCTAGAGAGAAAATCAAGAAACAAGCAGTAAACCAGGGAGAGATAAAGCATTGTGAATACTAAGGAAATATTTCTTGAACATACTACATGACTAGTATATGCCAAAAGGTCGATTTTAGTATTATCTCAGTTGTGTGAATAAAGAAATAGATTCATTTTCTTTCCCAAAGATACATAGAAATTTAGTGGCAGAGCTTTCAGAAAGCATACTAAATAAAATAGCAATAGTTATATATCGGCATCTCCACACAGAACAAATATAACTTCTGAGGATCCAGTGACCTTTCGTTTGTCTCCTTAGAGATCACTGCTCTCACCTTCATCAGTATACATCAGGGGTCTTCATTATCATGACAATGAGTTAAATTTCTTGTCCTCTCATTTTTTTAAAGGAAATATCAACTTTTAAAATATGTAATCAGTCGCTTGGAAGTGTTCTCCCTAGCTGAGCATGCACACTACCAAGTTTAAGGACCCAGCTTCAACCCTCTAGTCTCTACCTGCAGGGGGAAAACTTCATAAGCAGTGAAAGTGTGCTGTTGGTGTCTGCCATTCTCTCTTCCTCTACATCTCCACATTTTCTCTCTCTTTATATCCAATAGAACAAAAATAACATTAAAAATGTTATTGGGGAGATTAATGGTTTACAGTAAACAGTAAATAGAATTGTTGGCATACCTGTAAAACTCCTCAGTTTTCTGCAAGACATTCTAACCCCCTCACTTAACCTTCACCATCATGCACAAAGACCTGAAGCCTCCCCCCCACTCCCAGAGACATTACATTGGTGCAGTAAACCAAACCTATCCAGTTATGCTTTGAGTATCCCCATCTGGTTTTATTTCTCAACTTCTGAATGGGATTATTCCATATTCATCCTTCCCATTGAGTAATATCCCATTGCACATATATACCATAACTTACCCAGCCACTCATCTGTTGTTAGATAGCTGGGTTTCTTCCAGGTTTTTCCCATTAGAATTTGTATTACAAACATAGATATACACAAATTTTTTGGATGGTTGCGTTTGGTTCCTTAGGAAAGGAATTGCCAGGTTTTAGAGTAAGTCCATTTCTAGGCTTCTGAGAGTTTTCCAGATGGCTCTCTACAGGAATAATTCACATTCCCAGCAGCATTCAATAGGGTTCCTTAACTCCCATAACCTCCCTGGTGTTTGTTGTAACTATGCTTTCTGAGGTATGACATTTTCACAGGAGTGAGGTGGTATCTTCTTATTTTTTTTAAAATTTATTTATTCCCTTTTTTACCCTTGTTGTTTTATTGTTGTAGTTATTATTGTTGTCATTGTTGGATAGGATAGAGAGAAATGGAGGAGAGGAAGACAGAGAGGGGGAGAGAAATATAGACACCTGCAGACCTGTTTCACCGCCTGTGAAGCGACTCCCCTGCAGGTGTGTGTGGGGGGGATTTTTTGTTATCCTTTTTGTTGCTGAGTTTGGTAAGCCTTTTATATATTTTGGTTATTATCCTTTTTTAAATATATATATTTTCCCTTTTGTTGCCCTTGTGTTTTTTTTTAAATTTTTTATTTAAGGATTAATAAACAAAAACATAAGGTAGGAGGGGTAAAACTCCACACAATTCCCACCACCCAATCTCCATAACCCACCCCCTCCCATGATAGCTTTCCCATTCTCTAGCCCTCTGGGAGCATAGACCCAGGGTCGTTGAGGGTTGCAGAAGGTAGAAGGTCTGGCTTCTGTAATTGCTTCCCCGCTGAACATGGGCGTTGACTGGTCGGTCCATACTCTCAATCTGCCTCTCTCTTTCCCTAGTAAGGTGTGTCTCTGGGGAAGCTGAGCTCCAGGACATATTGGTGGGGTCTTCAATCCAGGGAAGCCTGGCCAGCATCCTGGTGGCATCTGGAACCTGGTGATTGAAAAGAGAGTTAACATACGAAGCCAAACAATTTGTTGAGCAATCATGGATCCCAAGCTTGGAATAGTGGAGAGGAAGTGTTAGGGAGGTACTCACTGCAAACTCTAGTGTACTTCTGCTTTCAGGTATATATTTTGCAGTAGTTTATGGATACGTGTGCACATAAGCTCTCTCTCACAGAAACTGGTGTATATCTAGGTTATGGGACTTTGTTAGAAAGTGAACTACCTGAGATGAAACTAGAGTGTACTATAAAAGGAAAGGTCTCACCCGAGTAATGAAGCTGAAGGGTTGTCATTCCACACTTGAAGTCTCTGGACACAGTCTGAGGTGAAGCATGTTGAGGTAGCAATCATTGCGTTGGTTAGGTTGTGATCGGTGGATGCAATATTATTTGGTTTGGATTAGGAGATGCATACAGGAAATTGGGCCCTATCCAAGGGTTCCAGGACTGGGGGAAGTAGGGGCTCTATAATGGAGATGTGAGATGGTTACTTCTGGCTGATTTGTAGTTTCTTCTGGGCTCTTGTCTTCATTCATTGGAGTAGCAGTTTTATTTGTTTTTGATCTACCCATTTTTTTTATTTATGTGCTTCTTTTTTTTTAATGCTTTGTTGTTCCTCAGCTGTTGTGTCTTGAGTACAAGTAACACTGTACTAAATACCTTTATGACAATTTCACTCACCTACCTCCAGAATTACAGTAGCAACTGACGTAAGTATTGAAGTAGTTTAATCGTTACCAGTTAGCCAAACAATTTCTCCAGTCCATGAAAAAATAGTAACCAAATCCCAGTGAAGAAAGAGAAAAGAGAGGATAGCAAGAATAGACAGTTATGCAAATCTACTATCCACTGTATATTCTAGGGGTAACAAGAGGGGAACTGGAAGTAGAGCAGAGATACACACATAGAGAGTCCACTCTGAGTCAGATTTCTTCCCCAAAATAATTAACAAATTCAGAAAGGCAAAGAAGGAAGAAGTGTATGACAAGATTAAAAAAAAAGAGAGAGACAAGAGAGAGAAAAGGGAGAAGATAAGAAAAAGAGTTGTAATTAAAGGGCAGTGCAAGGAAATTCCCAAATGTGTATCAGTGAATTCAAAAAAGCACCCTGTTTGGTGGTGTGGGGTATCCTGCTAGGAGCTGGTCCCCAGGGACTGCTTATGGGGGGGGGGGAAGGAGGTATGCTTGAAAATTAAAAGGAAGAAAAAAGAATTTGCCCCGGCCTGCGGGGTTATCGACGGAAACCTAGGGTAGGGGGCAAGAGAATGGAGGGGACAAGAGACACGAAGAACGAGAGCAAGACAGGTTTCTGATCAAGCTCTGAAAATTTTATTTTACAGCCGCATTTTAAGCACACACCATGAGGAAGTTCTGCTAAGGTAGTGGGGGAAGGGAGGTGGGTGAGCAACTTTCCAAATAGTTAGATGGTAATCACAGTTACAATGATCAGAATGTCCGTTCACTGGTTATGTGAGAGACTTAGCTAAGGTTTTGGCTCCCGGCATGTCCTCCCTTTTTACAATTTAAGTGAGGCGGCAATTGAGGTTAAAAGCTAGGAATCTTATCAAGAGATAAGCAGGCATTAACCAGAGGGGAGAAGTATTGACCTGATTTCTCCCGGGGGGTAAATATAGAACTGATCTTCCCACATCTTATACTGCTCTTGGTGTCTTTTTCGGCAGGGGAGGAAGAGCCACTATTTCTAAGGTGAGGAAAACTCATGGCGAAGAGTTTTGATGACTGACACCAACCTCCATGCAAATCAGGTTTGCTTCACGGGGGACTCAGAAGCGGACTATAGGGTTCTCCCCCTGCAGTGCTTAGCCTTGCACCCCTTACCGGTGCCCACGCCATGCCAAGGCTGGCGTGCATAAATCTGAGTTTTATGCAGCTCCTAAAAGAGGTCTGTCACCCTCAGGTTCAGCCAAGCCTCTGTCAGCCAAATCAAATCTGTGATAATATATTTGTAAGGGTTTCAATGCCAAGGAGTCAATTTGTTGTTTTATAAGGCCAATAATCTTATTAAAAATAAAGGGTCCCAAGGTAATCATTAACAAAAGACTAATCAGGGGTCCCATAAGGGGCATCAAAATGTCCTAGCGCGCCACCAGCAAGTCTAATGGAAGCAGTCAGTGGATGTGATGTCCAGGGGAAGAAACAGCACGTCTGGTCCTCCGGTGGGTCAGCACCAGCTGATGAAATTCTTCTTCTTCATAGAGGGTCAGCTGTGGAACAAGCAAAACTAGGAGGCAAGGACCAGGTAGAGAAGAATTGACATGAAAATATAGGGTGGTGTTGTACCAAAACACAGAGGAGGTGCATACACATTAGGTGAGGTTCTTTGAACATGAGGAATATTTTGAGAAACGTGAGCAGTCAATAAACATGAAAGGATGAAGTCAGCAGTGGTAGGTCAGCAGAAAGAGAAGACTTGGATAGGCTGGTCAGGTTAGCTGGACTATATACTGCCATGGCGTCCTTTGTGGTAAGGACTTGCCAACAGGGACTGTGAATTTTGCAAGATCAATAATGTCATCCACCATAATAAAAGGAAAACAAACATGGACATCCAGTGTTGAAAAACAGAAGAAAAATAATATGTCTCTATGGCTGGGAGAGTGGGTGGCTTTGTCAATGAGATATAATAAATGGACAATTCAAATTTTTGTAAATATTAAAAAGGCTTAGTATAATTACTTCATTGACTCTTTAGCCAACTGAATATTGGGGGGGATGCATTCCCCTTCTTTTTTAATTTATTTTTTGAGCTTTTAATGTTCTAAAGGAAAAAAAATACATGGATTGGATGTCTATTGAAGCAAAACAGAGCATATGACTCCTAAGGTTTTTGAGCTTTTTCTTGTTTGAGCTGTAGCCCCCATAAATTTAGAAAAGGTATCAACTGAGAAAAAAAAATGTTTTTGTTTACTAAACATGGGCAGGTGAATTACATCAATCTGCCAGAGAGCATTGGCTTTTATCAATGGGGATTAATCTTAAAAGTCTGAATAGCAGGATCTTAATTAAACAATGCAGGAGCCAGTAAAGTGCTCTCACTATGGCAGGTCAAGCATTAAAATTTTAAGAGACTTGTAAAAAAATGAGAAAAATTTTAGGATATGAGTGACTTTAGGAGTCATCACACACCCATAAATAAAAAATGAAAAATGTTTAGTTTTAAATCTTACCATATAAGCAGTCAGTTCTTCATGTGCAGATGTACCTATAATTATTTACTTAGGGAGAGAACTTGTACCAAGTTAATTGATGATCTAATGGTTAGAATTAGCTTCAGTTCTTTCATATGATTTTAGAAGGCTCTTTATTAAAATATACCAATATGTTACAGAAAGTCAATACCTAATGTGTTGACATGATAAAATGTTTACCATTTTTAGCATTATTTTAAACTGATTAGACAGTTTAAGCACACTATTATAACTTTAGTTTACTAAGATCTTTACTCATCACAAAGCTATCATGAGTAAGCGTAGACATAAAACTCTTAATAGATTTTGCTCTTTAGAACTCTAATATGGCAACTTAAAAGGCTAAAATAAGACCTCATAGCTTAATTGTTCAAAGTACTAATTTTGTTAAATCAGGATTTGCCAAAACAAATCTATCAGACAGAAGCACCATGTATTATCTTAATTTATCAAGAATAAACCTCTGACAGTGTCTTAAAACAAGCCAGATAAATTTATTTTTTTACTCTCTAAAAGAACTGATTAAAGTTTGACATGTAGAATATGTACTCTCAAAAGCCAATTATTTGATTTTTTTGTAGTTTTTCTAAATAGGGGAGTTATCTCAGTAACAACTTTATTAGAAGGAGTAAGTCACTGTAAAAGCAAAAGTAACTAACTCATGAGTAAGATTTAAAAATCTCTTAACAAGTTTTAAAATAAAAGTTTTAACCGGAACATTTTTGTCTATATCAGACATAAAACTCTCTTAACTTTTTACCTAGTCTCTCATGTTTTAATATCTAGAGTTCTTTTTCAGGGAAACCAGGGGCATACTTCTTGAATAAAATGTAAAAAGGTTAGCTAAAACATCTATACAGCTCTACATTAGGCCGCCCCATATTTATTTGATAAGTTTTATTTGGAAAAAAAAATTTTTTTACATACCTTATTTAAATTAAACCTCATTTATCAGAGCAAAAGCCTCTGGTGTTAGATAATTAACATAACCATTATCTTTTACTAACCCAAGCCAGTTTTGCCTGTTTAGTTGAGAAAGTATTTTAAAAACTTTTTTTTTTAATTCACTTAAACAATTTTAAGTAAAATGTTAAACTTTGTTTGTTAGGATCTTTGCTTATCACAAAGCTATCACACCCTTAGGGCAGCTATGAATAAGGGTGGGTGCACAACTTAATTGATCTTTCACTTTGATTTGGATAGGTAACTTAAAAAGCTAAGATAAACCTCATGGCTGAAATGTTCAAAATAAATTTTTACTGTTAACATTTCTTTTAGATGACCATTTTACACTAAATAATTTTGTTGAATCACATCTGCCAAATGAAAAATTTTTATCAGGCCAGGAATACCACATTTAACCCTTTTTTCCTGGCAAGGCCACTGCTCTACACTGACTGGGCCACTAGAAAGCCATTTCAAGCATGGAATTAACAAATTAAAAAACAGTGGCATTTGGTATTGGGGTGCTGTTAAGGTTTACAATTCTCACAAGAGGGAGAGAGACTGCAGGGGCATTTTACCATGCCTAGAGATCTCAGAAAATCTTTTAACTAATGAATTGATGCTGTTATTAGCTATCAGAAGGACGAAACTGTCCTATATTTTACTTTGGTAAAGGTGTGCCAACTATATGAGTCGGGATCTTTAAAACCACATTTAGCTTAACTGAATCTTATTTAAAACTTAAAACAACCTTTAGTTACTTAGGGGTTAACACACATTAATGGAAACAAGATTAACACACAGACTTACAACAGACATTCTTGGTGAAAAGAAATATTTCCCTTTGAAAAACCGCTTTGGATTTTGGATTCTTAACTCCATCCTCTACACCCCCCCCCCACCAGGAGGGGCCTTTGTGGCTTAGGGGAATGACTGACTGAATTTGCCAATCTGTGGAGCAGTAGCTCTGTGCCATGATTGGCTGCACACGGACAGAACAGGTGGGCTTAGTTTACCGCGCAGAGAAAAATCTTTGAAATTCTTTTTTCTGGGGTAAGGTACATTTTTAGAGTTTTAAAGAAACAAATCATTAAATTTCTATCAAAAGTGTGTACTGGTTCTCTGATTAATAGTTTTTAAGTTAGAGCTCTGGTGGTAGCCAGAGGGAAAACCTGGATTTTTTTTTTTTTTTTTTTTTTGCTGGCTAGTTTTAAGATAATGACAAATCAAGAGCCTACAGTTCTTTAACTAATTGTAAATGGTCTCGTTTTTCTTCTACTAATTTTCTAAGGGAAGCTGTTTTTTGTGCTAGTTGAGTTTTAGCCTTGGTGGTGTCAGCCAAGTCGAGGACCGGAGCACAAAATGGAGGGGTGGTGGCATAGGGAGGCAGTCTGGACAAAGAAGAGCAAAGGGGTGGCCAGTCAGGACTATGATATTTGGCCATCTCTTCATCAAGGGATAAGGCCTCTTCAGGAGAAAGACTATCATCAGGCCCATCTTTGGCAGGGGGGTCTTAAGGTTGTCAAAGAGGGGTAAATCTTAACAGGAGGGGACTTAGCAGGAGCCTCTGTGGCGATCACCACACAGATCTTCACTCACTCTGGGCTAGAGCGGCGATCCAATGCGAACCTTCACTCACTCCTTCTCTGAAGTGGCGGTCCTATGCTCCTTGGTCTACCATCGGGGAGCGACATTCTCTCGGACCCCAGACCCAAAAAGGTCCCACGTCAGGCGCCAGGTGCCCCGGCCTGCGGGGTTATCAACGGAAACCTATGGTAGGGGGCAAGAGAATGGAGGGGACAAGAGACACGAAGAACGAGAGCAAGACAGGTTTCTGATCAAGCTCTGAAAATTTTATTTTACAGCCGCATTTTAAGCACACACCATGAGGAAGTTCTGCTAAGGTAGTGGGGGGAGGGAGGTGGGTGAGCAACTTTCCAAACAGTTAGATGGTAATCACAGTTACAATGATCAGAATGTCCGTTCACCAGTTATGTGAGAGACTTAGCTAAGGTTTTGGCTCCCGGCAAGAATTTTTTTCCCCTACTCTAATTCTTAACCCAAATTAAGTTATAGTCACCTCCTTGGTGTCACCACTAGGACCCCTTATTGGCTGGCCTGCTAAAGGCCAAAAATCTTACTGTTTCCAGGAGATGTATTCGGAGCTCAATGGCTAGCAGCTTCTCAGTCCGCCATCTTCCGGGAATCTCCCCCCTCCAGACTTTTTTAAAGGATTTCTCGAAAATGAAAACTAGCTCCAAGTCCTTTGATCCAATGAGAACTATACTTAAGAAGTCTTTGGATCCGCCCTCAGGGTTTCGGTGGTCCCTGGAGACTCCCAAGAGAACGCCCCCGAGCTATAGTGCTCCCTCCGGGTCCTCTGCCAGCCGCCCAGCAGCGCTCTGCAACCGGCGGAGGAGCCGCCTTCCCAGGCGGAGGACAATGCCCGGCGCACCCGCCTTGCCTGCCGCCGCCTGGGAAGTCTGGAGCAGCCCGCCCGCTAGTCCCTGCCACCTTTACTCTAATTCTTAACCCAAATTAAATTATAGTCACCTCCTTGGTGTCACCACTAGGACCCCTTATTGACTGGCCTGCTAAAGGCAGAAAATCCTACCGTTTCCAGAAGATGTGATCAGAGCTCACGCTGCTAGCAGCTTCTCAGTCCACCATCTTCCTGGACCTCCTGCCCTTGCTTTTTATTGTTGTTGTTGATGTCGTTATTTTTAGATAGGACAGAGAGAAATGGAGAGAGGAGGGGAAGAGGAGGGGGAGAGAAAGATAGACACCTGCAAACCTGCTTCACCACCTATGAAACCATTCCCCTGCAGGTGGGGAGCCAGGGCTCGAACCAGGATCCTTACGCTGGTCCTTGTGCTTTGTGCCACCTGCACTTAACCTGCTGCGCTACCGCCCGACTCCCAGTTCTTATCCTTTTGTCTGACGTATGACATGTAAAGATATTCTCTCATTCTGCAAGGATTCTCTTTGGGTGATGGTTTCTTTTGCTGTGCAGAAGCTTTTCAGTTTGATGTAGTTCTATTGGTGGATTTGTGCTTTAGTCTTCCATCCTATTGGATCTATATCATTGAAGATTCCCATAAAATTTAAATTGGGAGAGTCGGGCTGTAGTGCAGCGAGCTATGCACAGGTGGCGCAAAGCACAAAGACTGGCATAAGGATCCCGGTTCGAACCCTGGCTACCCACCTGCAGGGGAGTCGCTTCACAGGCGATGAAGCAGGTCTGCAGGAGTCCATCTTTCTCTCCTCCTCTCTGTCTTCCCCTCCCTCTCTCCATTTCTCTCTGTCCTATCCAACAACAACAACAACAACAATAATAACTACAACAATAAAACAGCAAGGGCAACAAAAGGGAAAAAAATAAATAAAATAAATATTAAAAAAATTTAAATGGAATATGTTCCTCTAAGTATTTTCTAAATTCTGGTCTAACATCCAAGACATATATCTGCTTAGAGTTTACTTTTCTGGGTGTTTGTGCATTGTAACACGTATGCTTAATCAGGTGCACCACCACCTGTCCTCACTCCTTTCCATTTTAACAATGATTTTTCTTGGTGTATGTAGGTCTGAGTTGAATCTCTTTGGACTCTCTAGGCTTCTTGAATTTTTATGCCCTTTCTTTTGTTTAGAGTAGGGAAGTTTTTTCTATTATCTCCTCTAGTATGTTTTCTTCCCCTTCCTTTCTTTCTTCAAACCAATAATTTATATGTTATTTCTTTTTTTTTTATATTTAATTTATTTATTCCCTTTTGTTGCCCTTGTTATTTTATTGTTGTAGTTATTATTGTTGTTGTCATCGTTGTTGGATAGGACAGAGAGAAATGGAGAGAGGAGGGGAAGACAGAGAGGAGGAGAGAAAGACAGACACCTGCAGACCTGCTTCACCGCCTGTGAAGTGACTCCCCTGCAGGTGGGGAGCCGGGGCTCGAACCGGTATCTTTATGCCGGTCCTTGTGTTTTGCGCCACCTGCGCTTAACCCGCTGCGCTACAGCCCGACTCCCATGTTATTTCTTTTAAGGTCATCCCATATTCCCCCTTCCCTTCTTTCTTCAAGCCAATAATTCATATATTATTTATTTTGAGGTCATCCCATATGTCACCATCATTGTTTTCAGTTCTCAGTGTATATTTATATATATATATATATATATATATATAAGTTATTTTACTTTTTCCTTAGTTTTCTCTAATTCATCCTAAATCTTGATAATTATATTTTCTGCCTCACTTGATCTACTTTCACTTTCCTCAACTCCATTCCCTAGTTAAGCTATTTATTACCATATTCAGGAGAGTGTTAGTTTGATCCACTAGTTGGGCTCTTAACTCAGCTATTTCATTGTTTAACTGTCTAATTACTTCAAGATAGTTTGTGTTTTCTTTCAGAGTCTCATTTTTCCCCTATTTCTGATATTTGTCTCAAAAGCTTTCCTCATTCCTTTGCTTATCACATCAATTGATATTTGGATGCTTTCTTAATTTTTGTTTGCTTCTGGCTTGTTGGATTTTTTTTCTGAGTTTCTCTCCTGGTTCATTGTTGCAGTGGTTCTCTTTGGTTGGACCATTATACTTGATGTCTTTTGAAATGTGTGTCCTGTGTGTTGCTGTTCAGGTATGACATGAGATGGTGTCTGATCTAGTTGTTCCTGGACCCCTGAAGCCAATAATCTTGTTTTATGTCTCAGGAGTGTGTGGGGCTGTTGTTCTAATTGCAACAACATTGCCTTTGGAATATGAGAGGTAAGGTATCTTGTGTTCAAATTGAAGAGATAAACAAATGGAGCTGAGAGAGATATGCAAAAAACAGACAAAACAAAACTAACAAAAAAGAAGTGACAGTAACAACAACAACAACAAAAAAAAAAACACAAAAAACCTGTAGCAAATAGTTGGAGTACACACAGCAAGCCAGAGAAGTAATAAACAAGCTATCAGAAAATGTATGTGGTTATAATCGGGGAAGATATTGGTCTGATGAAACACTCCTGAGTTACTAAAGTACCTAGATTTCAGGTCTCTGCTGCAGCAATGTGTGACAGGTCTTTATTGCTAAAATCCAGATGTGGCATTTGATCAGAGTTTGTACTAGGACAGAGAAAGAGGACATAGATCCTAAATATTTAACATCCACAGGCCATGGAAGTCCTTTAGAAATGATAGTTGAGGGAGATGGACAATTGTAGGATGAATCATTTATTTCTGTTAAAAAATCCTACTTGAGATAGTAATCTCATTCTCATTCACAGATGGAAAGGAAACATATAGTCGTAGTTCTCTTGACAATCCATAGTAAGAGGTGAGTACTGGAAGAAGAAACAAACAGATAAAGAGAAAAAATAATAAATATTATCCATAAAACAGCAAATTAATTGGTATAATTAAAGTAGAGAGTACATGTTAAGATAAAAGCACAATTTGTAATAGATGAAACCTGGAAGTAACCCAGGTGCCCAACAACAGATGAGTGGCTGAGAAAGCTGTGGTATATATACACAATGGAATACTATGCAGCTATTAAGAACTATGAACCCACCTTCTCTGACCCATCTTGGACAGAGCTAGAAGGAATTATTTCAAGTGATCTAAGTCAGAAAGATAAAGATGAGTATTGGATGATTCCACTCATCAACAAAAGTTGAGGAAGAAGAACAGAAAGGGAAACTCAAAGCAGGATTTGACTGAATTTGTAGTAAGGCACCAAAGTAAAAACCCTGGGGTGAGCGTGAGGATGGATATTCTACTTCCTGGGGAGGAGGGGTGGGTTGGTGGGTAGGTAGGATGGTACATAGTCTTTTGGTGGTGAGAATGGTGTTTATGTACACTCCTATTAATTTTTACTCATATAAATATCTAATTAATATGAGAGGGGAAAATTGATTGTATGCCTCAAACTTTTTAAAGCACAGACTGAGTATTTTTAATACATAGGCTGAGTCTTTGATGTTGACTCTCTCAAAAGCCTAGAACAGGGAGAACAGAAGCAACCAGTGGCATAGCTATATATAAATAATGTCAAAGGACATAAATTGTGGTGATATTAGGTATTATACAGCAAATCCTAACAAAGGGATTTTTCATAGTTAACCCAGTTACCAAACAATGTGATTATAACAATAACTATCTATTGTCTTCTTGAACTTTAAGACAGCAGGAACCTCACATTTCCACTATATAGCCTATATTTCCCCCAGTCCTGGAACCTTAGGGTGGGGCACACTTCCCTGCATGCTTCTCTTAATTCTTACCAAATAATATTGCATCCGCTGATCCCTATCTATTCAATGCAATGGGTACCACCTCAGCATGCTTCACTTCAGACTGTGTCCAGAGACTTCAGGTGTGGAATGACAACCCTTCAGCTTCATTACTAGGGTAAGATATTTCCTTTCATAGTATTCTCTAATTCCATTCCAGGTGGTTCACTTCTTAACAAAGTCCCAAAACCTAGATTTAGACTGGTCCCATGAGATATAGCCTATGTTCACACCTATCCATAAACTAGGGCAAAATATATACCTGAAAACAAAAGTACAGAATAGTCTGCAGTGAGTAGCCCCCAACACTTCATCTGCACTATTCCAGCCATTAGGTCCATGATTGCTCAACAGTTTGTATGGCTTTGTATGTTAACCCTCTTTTCAGCCACCGGGTTCCAGATGTCATTATGATGCCAACCAGACTTCCCTGGACAGACGACCCCACCAGTATGTCCTGGAGCTCCACTACCCCAGAGACCCAGACAGGCTGGGAGTATGGATCCACCAGTCAATGCCCATGTTCAGCGGGGAAGCAATTACAGAAGCCAGAGCTTCCACATTCTGTATCTCACAATGTCCTTGGGTCCACACTCCCAGAGGGATAAAGAATAGGAAAGCTATCAGGGGAGGGGATGGGATACAGAGATCTGGTGGTGGGAATTGTGTAGAGTTGTACCCTCTTGTCCTATGGTTTTGTTAATATCTCTGTATTAAAATAAATAAATAAAATAAATAAGTAAATAAATAAAAGTCTAAGAGGAGGTCAGGAATGAACAAAATAGATTCAGAAGGAATTTACAGTCATGTTAAAGGAATTTTTATTTCATTTTTTAAGAAGGTGGAAAATTATAAATAAGCTTTGACTATGAAAATGACTTGCTTAGAGAGAAAATAATTTTAAAATACTTTCTCTAAAAATGGTCAAGAGAATGATTTACGTATGACAAAATCCAGAAGTGTTAAAGTAGATAAAGTGAGAGATGATGGTTGGAACTAGAATTATTATGAGAAAGGTTGAGGAAAATGGATGGAATGATCAACTCTTAAAAATTTAGTAAGGTAGAAAATGAGAGAGCAGAGCACTGTTCAGCTATGACTTATGGTAGTACTAAAGACTGAACCAGGAAACTGCAGCCTCTGATGTGGAACTCTGGAAAAAGACCTCTTTGTTTTCTCCCAGGTTATTTTAAAGTTAAGTGGCTAATACTTGCTAATGGTTTAGAAATGGAGAAAAGTAGGGAATCTGGAATAACTACTATGTTTTACTTTGGATAAATATGCAGACCTTGTTGCTATTTAATAATGGAACCACAGTAACAAGACTTCCTTTGTACAAATTTGTGTCATACCTACCTACTTGTTCTTTTTATTGGAACTTTTTATTTAGTATCTACTTTTATTCACTGTCAAAAGCAATCAAAGGTCACTCTTTGATAAAAGTTCCTAAATAATTGTCACTTGAATATGATATGGCAAACTTCTATAGATTTTATTAACTATACTGAGTACTGGAAGATATGTGATCTGGAGGATCATAGGAACTTGACTTTGGCTTTTGTATCCTATGGTAATTATGGAAGGAAAGAGACAAGAGGAATTAAATAAAATATTTAGCTCTGGGATTATCTGACACATAATAGATGTGATCCTTGATTTGTTCTGACACTTCTGTCATCTCAAAAGCTCAAGTAATTTTTTTTAAGATTAAAAAAAATATTTATTTATTTTTTTCCTTTTTGTTGCCCTTGCTTTTATTGTTGTTGTAGTTATTATTGTTATTGATGTCATAATTGTTGGATAGGACAGAGAGAAATTGAGAGAGGAGGGGAAGACAGAGGGGGAGAGAAAGATAGACACCTACAGACTACAGACATGCTTTACCTACTGTGAAGTGACTCCCCTGCATGTGGGGAGCCAGGGGCTCGAACCAGGATCCTCACATTCCTTGTGCTTTGCGTCACTTGTGCTTAACCCACTGGGCTACCGTCCGACTCCCTCAACTAATATTTTTAATTCTCACTCTAATAACTATGAAGTATACTTTCCCATGAAACATAATAATACCATCCAGCTTTACTCTCTTTTTTTAAATTTTAATGTTATTTATTATTGGATAGAGACAGAGTGAAAGGGGAGGAGAGATAAAGATGGAAAGAGAGAGACACCTGCAGCACTTCTTCACCACCTGTGAAGGTTTCCCTCTGCAGGTTGGGACCAGGGTCTTGAACCTGGGTCCTTGCACACTGTAATGTGTGCGCTTAACCAGGTGTGACAAAGCCTTTACCCTACCCCTTTAGTCTCATTAACTTTTAGTATGCAACATATATGCTTCACTCCTCAACCCTCAGTTCCCTCCTAAAATTGTACTTCTATTTGAAATACCACCACTGTCCCCATTTTTGTCCATCAAAGTGTATTTACCTTTTCCACACCAATTTTGTTAAACTTTTCCATGAGAATTTGTGGAGGAACATCCAAAAAAGTCATTTCAGTATTTCAGTTTTGCACTGGCCACAGACTTGTAGAAACTATGGTCTACTAGTTCTGCATGGTCAACAAAGATCTATATCTCCTCAAACACTGATAGGTGTCCGTGGAGACAATGCTCTAGGTTTCACATTTCCAGGCTATAGCATATTTGATAATTTATATGAATGTAGAGGAATATTATTTATTAAACATTGTGGTGCTCCTTATGCAAGACCTTGACTAGTAATTAGAGGAGACTTCCGGATTTACCTACCCTGTTCATTGGTTCTGTCCTTTGCAGTTTCCTCTCTCCTTTTGTTTGACTTGTAAAACTGTTCTGATTTTACTGATACAAGCTATTTTAAAGTTCCTTTGGTTTATCTTGAAGCAAACTAATAAAAAGGTAAGAAATCCAAAGATCAAGGATGCACCACACATTTTTCTCTGCCAGACTATGAGGTTATGTCAGTCACCCTGGGCTTTCTAAGACTTGAATCTTGAGCAATTATTTATTATTTCTACATCAGATACTTCAAGTTTCTCCACAAAAAAAACTTCATCCTATAGTAATTTGTTTAAATATTTCTATAGCATTTATCTCAGTATTATCAGTCATTTGGCATGGAATAGTATGGAAGAAAGTAAACCTAGAACAGGGCAGCAGTCAAGTTAGAAATATCTGTGGAGCTCAGAATTAGCCCTTTGATGCATTTGTGATTGACACTCAATCTAATATTTTAAAATTTAGATGACTATCTCCCAAATGACCTAGCTCAATAAAGTACATATTACAATTTCAATATTTTGATTAGGTGAAATTTGACTTTTTTTCTTATTATTTCTTTGCTCTTTTTAATATCAATACACTTATTATTTTCAAAATTGCAAACATATTGAAATTTTTTCCTTGGAGGATAGGTCATGCTACAGTAAACACTGATGACTATAAATGTCTGTATAAAACAAGGATAAAATGATATTGATTAAAACCAAGTCTACATATGAATTTTTATGTTTAAATCTGAAGAAAGGACACTTGACAATCAATAAAAATATGCATTCTGTTCATCATACATTCTTAATAGTGAATATTTGTCTTTTTTTTTCATCCCTGTCTATAATCAAAGAATGCAGAAAAGTATGGTGAGTTAGTTTTTGTCTGTGTATCTGTGTTGTTATAGTTGTTGTTTCTTCTCTCACCACAAGATTTAGATTAGAAATCTGGTTCACCCTTTTCACTAACACTGTTTTTTCTATTTGTTTTTTTAAATGGAGCACTGCTAGCTTATGGTGGTACAGGGAGTCTCTTTGAATACCTTTATTTTAGTCTTACTTACCAAAAATAGTGTTCTGCATCTTGTTTCACTTGAGTATCTGTGTGACATCAATAACTCTGATGAGACTGGATTTCTGTAGTAAAGTTAAATTCACTAATATAACTAAAACATATTCTGCTGTTTTCAATTCAATAATGTTATTTGTTTTAGCCTAATATTGTTTTTCATATCTTGAATAAAGGAATTTTTGCTACATGTTTAAATATCAAAGCAGTTGTAATGTGGAAGTCATTTGTGAGTGAATGTTCAAGGTAAGTACATACTGGATGTATATATTTCCTATGTGTTAGAAAATAATATTTACTGAAAATATTTTTGCAGTACTTTTTCTTTTTTTAAAATTTTTACTTACAAAAAGGAAATACTGACAAGAACTATAGAATAAGAGGGGTACAACTCCACATAATTCTCACCACCAGAACTCTGTATCCCATCCCCCTCCCCTGATAGCTTTCTTATTCTTTATCCCTCTGGGAGTATGGACCCAGGGTCATTATGGGGTGCAGAAGGTAGAGGTCTGGCTTCTGTAATTGATTCCCCTCTGAACATGGGCATTGAAAGGTTGACCCATACTCCCAGCCTGTCTCTCTCTTTCCCTGGTGGGAATGGGCTTTGCAGAAGAGCGGTTCCAGAACATATTGGTGTGGTCATCTGCCCAGGAAAGTCCGGTTGACATCATGTTAATATCTGGAACCTGGTGGTTGAAAAAAGAGTTAACATATACATCCAAACAAATTGTTGACTAATCATGAACCTAAAGGCTGGAATAGTTCAGATGAAGAGTTTGGGGTTCTCTGTTTTGTAGATAGTTAGCAAGCCTATTTTAGTTATATTTCAAATGGCCCATGACTATACTAGTTGTTTTTTTTTTCTGAGCCTGACATCTAATATGTAGTTGCATCCAAGTTATTGTCTGGAGAGATGATATCATGGCTGGAAAAAGGTCCCAAAATCTGTATCAGAGAAGAGAATAGCTCCCAAATATGGGAAAGGCTTGTAAATATTGTTGACTGTAGACCCCATTGATTTGATGTGATCTGGGGCTCATATTCAGCTTAGGAGCCTATGTGACCTCTATATACCTGTAGATCTGTGTTCACATTTTGTGGTCATGAGTAGGAACATTCCAAGCTGCCCACATTTCAGGACCCATCTTCCTCAGGTGGAAGATAGAGTCTGTTGCCAAGCCTCCCTTCAGAGGATGGAACATTCTCTACTGTTGTTCATTCATGTTGAAAGCAAAGTCCTATGGTGGCTTACAAAGGGATCTATTGTGTTGTTCCTGATAGAGATACCTGGTAACAATGGAAGGAGTTATCTATCTGAGATCTAGGGATCTAGGCTCATCAAGACTGTTTGGGAATCTCAGGACTCCCCAGCTGGAGCCCCAGCTGATGGGGTGGCCTGATAGTGACTAAAGAGGAAGCTGGAGATTGCCTTCTTAGGGTTTAAGAAGACAATAGATAGATATTGCTGTAATCAAATTTTGCAATTGGGTTAACTTTGAAAATCCCTTTGTTAAGATTTGCTGTATGACAGAAAACATCACCATAAGATGGTGGGAATGGTATTTATGCACCCTCCTATTAACTTGTAGTCATATAAATCACTATTTAAATAATATGAGAGGGTAAAAATTCATTGAATGTCTCAAACTGTTTAATGCACAGGCCACAGGCTGAGTCTTAGAAATGTTGACCCTCTTAAGATGTTAGACCAGGGAGAACAGAAGCAACCAGGCTCATTAATCTGTAAGACACAGCTATATACAAATAATGTCAAAGGACATGAATTATGGTGACGCTGAAAATATTTTATAATCATCTCTTGCTGATAGTCTCTTCTATTTGTATCCATTCACTTTCCAAGATCCCAGTAATAATAAACACATAGGAGTGCGAACATGATGTTCTTTTCATATCCGTTTTGGATGTAAGTTGCACAAGCACAGTGATATAGACTTGGTATCTTATATTACTTAAGCTTGGCCCCCTTGTTTTTCAACCAGTTGAAACATTTATTTATTTTCTATGTAGCATCCATAAACATTTTATTTTGATATATTTTCATTGGGGGCATTAAGGGTTTACAATAAATAAAGTTGTTGGCACATGTGTAAAATTTCTCAGTTCTCTACAAAACACTTTTGCCTCAAAGTCTTCCTCAGGTGCTAGGACCTGAAAATCCCCAGCCTGTACTTGGTGGGAAACTGAATTACTTTGAGAGATCCATGCAGATAGCAATCAAGTCTCGGTACCCATTAACATTGAAATGGTGAAAACAGGTACTTCACACTTGTGTGTTAGGTAAAGGCTATTGATGTTTATTTCACATGGTATCTCTACTCTATGTGTGAAATGCTTCAGAATTACTATAGTAAGGAAATTCCTTATTCATTTTTTACAGATTGTGCAATAGATTTTGATAAATCACATTCCACCCCCCTCTGGCTGCTGGTTACTGATAACCCTGCTTCCTGGTTCCTTTAACTGATTCTGACCCTCCCCCGACCCCTTGCCTCTCTGACCATATATGGAACAGACAACTTACTTCCTCCTGCGACCCCTTAAAAACCCTGCTTTGCTGTTCAGTAAACGGATTGTTAGCAAACACAGTCCCTGGGTCATCTTATGCCACATCACTAGCAACGGACACTAAGAGAGTCCCGTAGTACTCACCATTGCTACCCCGAAGTACATCCTTCTTGACACCCATTTCTGGTGTGCAACAGAGTGGGGTAGTCAGAAGGCCTGTACCCAGGAGAGGTCCCCCTACAAGGTCCCTGCACCTGTCTCTCCCTCTCTATTTACCTCTCCCCTCTCAATTGCTGGCTGTCTCTATCCAATACATAAAAAAATATAAAATAAAAAAGAAATACTCAAATTATTCTGTGTGCACATGAGTAGGGGGAAGTAGGGGAAGGGGATCACTTATGAGATTTGTTGTCAAGTCAATATAGTTACTTATTTCCCAGAAATATGTAACTATGGGTATTATAACACCAAATGAAATCTATGGGTATCATAACACCAAATGAAATCTCCATCAATCATCTTGCATTTGGTTCAAAATGCCCTTTTCAAGACTTCTTGTTTTTTCCTTGGATCAACTGCAATAGTCCATCACTAATCTCTGGTTCACTTTTATTTTTAAGTACTATGTATGAATGAGATAATTCAATATTCATCCTTTCCCTTCAGGTTTATCTTTCTTAGCATCATTCCTTCAAGTGCCTTTCAATGTGGTCAAAGATATTTTATCATATCTCCTTCTGAGAAGTATTCCATTATGAATTATGAGCATTACATACACTACAACTATATTTTTATTGGGGAGGCTGTTAGTGGTTTACACAATAGTCTTTGATATATAGTTACAACTTCTCATCTCCTGTTGAACCTCAATGTCCCATCATCTTACTCTTTTTTCTCTCCTTCTCCAGTCATTTGTTTTGTTGGAATACAACAGACTCCGTCCTTTGACCTTACATTTAACCTATGAGTGAGATTATTGGTTTTGCTCTTGCTCTTTGTGATTATATCACTCAACATGACATGTGAAAGCCCTGACCAAGATATTGCAAAGGAGATGTCCTCATAATTTTAGCAGCTGCATTTTATTCTACTGTGTGCATGTGTCACTAAATTCTTATTTTTAAATATTTATAGGAGTGAATAATGATTTACAGTATATACAGGTTTTGATACATGTGTAACATTTCTGTTTTATGCAAAGCACTCTCACCCACAGCATAGGTTTTCCTCTACCACTATGCACCAACACCAAAAAGCCTGCACCACTGGCCCAGAATCATTTACTTTGATACAATATGCAGAACCCAGTCCAAGTTCTACTTTGTGCTTCCCCATTCTGTTCTTATTTCTTAGCTTTTGTCTATGAGTAAAGTCATCTCATATTCATCCTTCTCTTCTTCTCTTTCTGGCATTTCTCACTTAGCATGTTTTCTTTAAGCTCCATCCAAGAAGAGGTGAAAAAGGTGAATTCATCATTCTTAACAGATGAGTGGTATTCCATTGTGTATATGTATACCACAATCTTTTCAGCCAATCATCTGTTGTTGGACACCTTGGTTGCTTACAGGTTTGGGTCATTACAAATTGTGCTTCTATGAACATAGGCATAGACAGATCTTTTTTAATGGGTATGGTTTCTTCATTAGGATATATTCAGAAGAATTGTCAGATCATAGGGTAGGTTCACTTTTAGTCTTCTGAGATTTCTCCATGTGGCTCTGGACAGGGGTTGGCCCACTACACATTCTCACCAGCAATGAAGGAGAGTTCCTTTACCTCCACAACCTCATGAGCATTTGTTGTTTACTATGCTTTTTGATGTATGAAATTTTCTTTTTTTTTCTTTTTTTTCTTTTCTTTTCTTTTATTTATTTATTCCCTTTTGTTGCCCTTGTTGTTTTATTGTTGTAGTTATTATTGAAGTCATTGTTGTTGGATAGGACAGAGAGAAATGGAGAGAGGAGGGGAAGACAGAGAGGGGGAGAGAAAGACAGACAACTGCAGACCTGCTTCACCGCCTGTGAAGGGACCTGCCTGCAGGTGGGGAGCCGGGGGCTCAAACCGGGATCCTGACGCTGGTCCTTGAGCTTAGCGCTTAATCCGCTGCACTACAGCCCGACTCCCAATGTATGAAGTTTTCACAGGAAAGAAGTGGTATCTCATTCTTTTTCTTTGCATTTCCCTGGCAGTCAATAATTCTGAACATTTTTTTTCAAATTTTTATTTGTCTTTGGGACCTCTTATTTGGTGAATACTCTGTTCAAACCCTCTCCTCACTTTTGGATGGGGCCTTTTTTTTTTTTTTTGATGAGTTTTGCAAGCTCCTTATAAACAGTGGCTATTAACTTTTCATCTGATGTATGACATGTAAAGTGTTCCCATTCTATAAGGAATCTCTTTGGGTGATGGTTTCTTTTGCTGTGCAGAAAATTAAATTTGTTGTAGCCCAAATGGTTTATTTTTTTTTCTTTGCAATTGGACTTGTGTCCTTCAAAATGCCTTTGGCATTTAAATGGAATAGAGTGCTGCCAATATTTTCCTTTAAGTATTTGGTAGTTTCTGGTATAACATTCAAGTTCCTAATCCATTTTTACTTTACATTTGTGTGTGGTGAAATGTCGTGTTTCAGATTCATTCTTCTGCCATGTTTCAGCTCATTTTTCTCAAAACCATTTGTTGAAGAAATTATCCATTCTCCATTTAATACTTTGGGCCTTTCTGTCAAGAATTAGATGTCCATCAGTGTTAAATAGTATTTATGGACACAAAATTCTATTCCACTGTTCATTGTATCTATTTTTGTTCCAATACAGAGTAGTTTTGTTTACAGTGGACTTATAATAGAGTTACAGTTATGGAAACTTGATATTTACAATTCTGTTTGTTTTTCTCAAGATTGCTTTGGTGCGTCTAGGTATTTTTTAGTTCCTGATAACATTTTGTAGCTTTTATTCTATTCTCTTAAAAAAAGTTTCATGTGAAATTGATGGGGATTGCATTAAATTTGTATATGGCTCCAAGTAGAATAGTCAATTTGATAATGTTAATTCTTTTCTTTCCTTTTAATTTATTTTTTATTTAAGAAAGGATAAATTAACAAATCCATAGGGTTTGAGGGGTACAACTCCACACAATTCCCACCACCCAATCTCCATATCCCACCCCCTCCCCTGATAGCTTTCCCATTCTCTATCCCTCTGGGAGCATGGACCCAGGGTCATTGAGGGTTGCAGAAGGTAGAAGGTCTGGTTTCTGTAATTGCTTCCCCGCTGAACATGGACTTTGACTGGTCAGTCCATACTCCCAGTCTGCCTCTCTCTTTCCAGAGTAGGGTGGGTCTCTGGGGAAGCGGAGCTCCAGGGCACATTGGTGGAGTCTTCAGTCCAAGGAAGCCTGGCCGGCATCCTGATGGCATCTGGAACCTGGTGACTGAAAAGAGAGTTAACATACAAAGCCAAACAAATTGTTGATCAATCATGGACCCAAAGGTTGGAATAGTAGAGAGGAAGTGTTAGGGGGGTACTCGCTGCAAACTCTAGTGTACTTCTGCTTTCAGGTATATATTTTGCATTTATTTAAGGATACGTGTGAACATATGCTCTCTGTCACAGAAACTGGTGTATAACTAGGTTTTGGATCTTTGTTAGAAAGTGAACCACCTGGGATGTAATTAGAGAATACTATGTAAGGAAAGGTCTCACCTGAGTAATGAAGCTGAAGGGTTGTCATTCCACACATGAAGTCTCTGGACACAGTCTGAGCTGAAGCATGTTGAGGTGGCAATTGTTGTGTTGATTAGGTTGCAATCAGCAGATGCAATATTATTTGATATGGATTGGGAGAGGTATACGGGAAAGTGGGCCCTATCCAAAGGTTCAAGGACTGGGGGAAGTAGAGGCTCTATAGTGAAGATGTGAGGTTCCTGCTGTCTTAGGGTTCCAAAAGACAATGGATAGTTAATGTTATCATCACATTATTTGGTAATTGGGTTAACTTTGAAAAGTCCTTTTGTTAGGGTTTGCTGTACAGTACCCAGTATCTTGTATATAGCTGTGCTATTGGTTGCTTCTGATCTGCTTGTTCTAGGCTTTTGAGAGAGTCCGCACATCAAATACACATCCTATATATTAAAAAGACTCAGTCTGTGTTTTAAAAACGTCGAGACATACAATTAATTTTCCCCCTCTCATATTAATTATCTAGTGATTTATATGACTACACTTTACTAGGATTGTACATAAACACCATTCCCACCACCAAAAGACTGTGACCCATCCTTCCCACCCACTCCCACCCCCCACTGGCCCAGGAAGCTGCATGTCTACCCCTCACCACAGGGTTTTTACTTTGGTGCCCTACTTACAATTTAGTCAGGTCCTGCTTTTAGTTTCCCTTTCAGATCTTCTTACTCAACTTCTGTTGATGAGTGGGATCATCCCATACTCATCTTTATCTTTCTGACTTAGCTCACTTAACATAATTCCTTCTAGCTCTGTCCAAGATGGGTCAGTCAGTGAACATCTTTCCACATTTTTGGTATCTTTTTATATTTCCTTAAATAGTGACATAATTTTTGATGTGCAAGTCCTTCAGATCTTTTGTTAGGTTTATTCCTAGATAAATATTTTTCTTTTTTTCTTTTTAACTAGTGACTTAATATTGACTCACAAAATTATGAAATAACAGGGCTATAATTCCACATCATTTTTTCCACCTGAGTTCTGTGTCCCCATTCCCTTCACTGGAAATTTTAGTAGTATCTCAAGGTCACAGATGTGGGTTTACTATTATTTCTATAAATATTAACCTATATTAATATATCCTGCCCATTTTTCTATGGACTTGCCTTCCCTTCCTTTCTGTGTGACACCTACACTTATTGCTACTTCTGTATGTCCATCCTGTTTTCCTCTTCTTTCTCTGAGTCCTGATGAAATTTGAACTCAGAGCCCTCTGGTCATTTTCCCCTAACATTTCTCCCCCTCTGAAGTAAAATCTTTATGTGATGCAGAAGACGGGAGTTCTGGCTTCTGTAAATTGATTATCCACTGGACAAGGACATTAGCACGGTGATCCATATCCCTACATGATTCTGTCTTTCCCTAGTGGAGTAGGGCTTTGGAGAGGTGAGGTACCAGGACACACTGAACATTGTCCACCCAAGGAGGACAGGGTGGAATCATAATCACATCTACAACCTGGTGACTCAAAAGTGGTAAGATATAAAGCAGGACAAAATGATCACTGGACAGGACCAAACAATAAGAATATAACAGGTGAGAGTAGGAATGTGGGTTAGAAAGAATCTAGGAACTCAATTTTAGGTATATTCCTAGGGGCCCATGACTTTAGTAAGCATGGAGGTTGTTTCTAAATATTTTATTGTTTATGCTGCTATAGTGAGTGGGGCTGTTTACTGTATTTCTTCTTTTTAGTGTTTACATAAAGGGATATCACTGGCTTCTGTATATTATTTTTATAGCCTGACAATTTATTATATTGTTTGACAATTTCCAGAGGCTTCCTGATAGATTCTTCCAGGTTTTCTATGTATATTATTATAACACCTATAAATAGAGGCAGTTTAAATCCCTGTATTACATTTTTGTTCCTTTAATTTCTTGCTATTACCTTTTTGCTAGGGCAATAAATTGCAACACTATGTTGAATAGTAATGGTCATAGTGGGCATACCGTTCTAGTACCTGATTGAACTGGGAATGCTTTCTGCTTCTCACCATTGAGAGTAATGTTGGTTGTATGTTTGCTATATATGGACTCCAATAGGTTAACTAATTTTCTATCCTTATTTTTGTAGTGTTTTGATGATGAAAATATGCTGAATGTTGTCAAAGGCTTTCTCTGCATCTATTGATATAATCCAGTGTTTTTTGTTTTACTGGTATGGTGGATCACATATATTGGTTTGTGTATATTGAACCACTCTTCCACCCCTACATAAATCCCACTTAGTAATTGTGTCCGATCTTTTTCATATACTTCTGCATCAAGTTGGGTAGACTTCTACTTATTTTTTTGGCATCTATATTCAACAGAGATATTAATCTTTAATTTTTTTTTTTTGTGTGTGTGTGTGTGTCCCTGTCGGCTTTTGGTGCCAAAGAGTTGTTGCTTTCATAGAAGGTACCAAATTTTTCTTAACATCTAATCAGCCATTGAGCATCTAGGTTATTTCCAAGTTTGAACTATTTTAACCTGTGCTATTATGAACATAGATGAGTGCAAGTCTATTCAGATAGGTGCCTTTGATTTCCCTGGGTATATTGACAGGGGAAGAATTGCTGTGTCATTTTTTGAATTCAAATGAATATCCTACTGTTTTCCAGAGGGATTGGATCAATTTATGTTTCTGCCAACAATGTCTGAGAGTTTCTCTCCCCTGCCCCCCACACATATATCCCTCCAGTAGTTGGTGTTTCTGTTGTTCCTAATGTGTAACATTCTTACAGGTAAAAATTAGCATCTCACTGTTATTTTCATATGTATTTCCTTGACTGGTCTTTTTTTCATATATATATATATATATGCATAAAAACTCTGAAACACCACTCATCTGTCAATGGAAAATGTGATTGCTTCCAAATTTTAGCTACTAAAAATAATGTGGCTATGATCATTGGTGTGTATAGATCTTCTCAGTTACAAGCTTTTGCCATCATTTGATAGATCCCTACGAGAAGAATTGCTGGATTTCATGATCGGTCCATTTTAATTTATTGATATTTTCTAAAGAGATATATCATAATACAACAACTTTCTTCCTTCAGTGCAGTGGGGCCAGGATTAAACCAGGTTGCACACTTCACAAAACAGCATACTACCCAAGTGAGAGTTTGGTCTATTTTTCATCTCTTGATAGTTCTCTCAACTTTTTTCAACAGATACTGAAACAACTTAGATTTCAACCAAAAGTGTAGATGGGGTGACTTCACTGCCCCCCCATATCTTCTCCAACACTTGTTGTTTATGTACTTTTTAATATATGACATTTTAATAGGTATAATGTACCATCTGAGTTTATATTATTTTAAATTTCTCTGCTAAACAAAGGTAAATATTTTTATCAGTTTAGAATGGAGACTTTCACATTTTGACTTTAGGAAGTATAAGAGCATCAAAGACTGTAAATATTGCAGAAAATTGGAAAGAGTTTCTGGTGGTCACTTGAGGCCTCTCTAAGCATTTTCTTATAAAGATACTGCAGAAAGGAAAAAGAGTCATGCTCATGGGTTAGAAGAATGAACATCATCAGAATGAATATACTACCCAAAGCCATATGCAAATTTAATGCAATCTCCAAAGGTTACATCCAATTTTCTTAGGAGAATGAAACAAAAGCTAAAAATGTTTATCTGGAACCAGAAAAGAACTGGAATTGCCAAAAAAAAAAAATCTTGAGAAGAAATAACTGAACTGGAAGCATCACACTTCCAGATCTCAAACTGTGTTATATGGCCACTGTGATCAAAACTGCTTGGTACTGGAACATGAATAGACAAATTGAGCAGTGGAATACAACTGAGAGTCCAGAAATAAGTCCCCATACCTGTGGACACTTAATCTTTAATAAAGATGTCCAGACTATTAAATGGGAGGAGAATCTCTACAACAAATGGTATTGGAAAATTTGTGTTGAAACATGCAAAAGAATGAAACTAAATCACTATATTTAATCAAACACAAAATTGATCAAATACTTGCATGTTAGACCAGAAACTATCAAATGGAGCAGAAAATAAGCATAACTCTATTCCATATAAAAATTAAACTTATCTTCAAAGATATGAATCTAATTACAGAGGAGACTAAACAAAAGTAAACCAGTGGAACAACATCAAAATAAAAAATCTTCTTCACAGCAAAAGAAACCACTACCCAGACAAAGAGACCCCTTACAGAATGGCAGAAGATCTTTACATGCCATACATCAGACAAGAGACTAATAACCAAAATATATAAAGTACTCACCAAACTCAGCAACAAGAAAACAAATGACCCAGTCCAAAAATGGGGAGAGGACATGAAGAGAATATTCACAAAAAAAAAGCAGATCCAAGAGGCCAATAAACATATGAAAAAATGTTCCAGGTGATTGATTGTCAGAGAAATACAAATAAAAATGACAGTGTGATACCATTTCATTCCTGTGAGAATGTCATACATCAAAAAAAGGTAACAGCAGAAAACGTTGGAGAGGTTGTGGGGATAAAGGAACCCTCCTGAATTGCTGATGGGAATGTAAATTAGTCCAACCCCTATGGAGAGCAGTCTGGCAAACTCTCAGAAGGCTAGAGGTGAACCTACCCTATGACCCTCCAATTCCTCTCCTGGGGATATATCCTAAGGAACCAAACATACCCATCCAAAAAGATTTGTATATACCTATGTTCTTAGCAGCATTATTTGAAATAGCCAAAACCTAGAAGCAACCCAGGTGTCAACAATAGATGAGTGGCTGAGTAAGTTGCATATAGACACAGTGGGATACTACTCAATTATTAAAATCGTGAATTCACCTTCTTCATCTCATATTGGATGAAGCTTGAACAAATCATGTTAAGGAAGATCAGCCAGAAAGAGAAGGAAGAATATTGGATGATCTCACTCAAAGACAGAACTTGAAAAATAAGAAGAGAAGGGAAACCACAAAGCAGAACGTGGACTGTAGTTGATGTATGGTACCAAAGTAAAAGCCGCTGGGGTGGGGGGAAGGGTTCTGGTGCTGGAATGTGATGGCAGAGGAAGACCTAATGAGGGTTGAATGGGTGCGTTATGCCATTTGGGCATCTCTGTCTTTTGATTCTCCCACCTCTCATTTCTGTGTTCCTTGCTCACTTTTTTCTCCCTCTCACCTTCATCTTGTAGTCTTCATTTTACTCGTCCCAACTTAGAATAAATTCCCATAAACTAGAGACTTGTTTTCTTCTCATTAGTTCCTTGAATTTTCATTTTCAGATTAATGTAGTGAGAGATTGTACAGAGATATGATATGTTTGAACTGATATACAGTATCTAGATATTTTCTTCTCAAAATTCTATATCTACGCATTTAAAATATTATATTTTTGCTGAAGGAATACATGGTGATTTCCTGTTACTCTAACAATCAAACATTTTTTAAGTAACTGCTCTGTGGCACACATCATTCTATATGGTGAGAATATAAAGAGAGTAAAATCTTTATTTATTTATTTATTTATTTATTTAAGAAAGGAGACTTTAACAAAACTGTAGGATAGGAGGTGTACAACTCCACACAATTCCCACCACCTGATCCCCATATCCCATCCCCTCCCCTGATAGCTTTCCCATTCTCTATCCCTCTGGGAGTATGGACCCAGGGTCATTGTGGGTTGCAGAAGGTGGAAGGTCTGGCTTCTGTAATTGCTTCCCCAAGAGAGTAAAATCTTAATATGCCTACCAATAGGGATAGGGTCAATTTCCTTTCCAGGTACATTTTTGGAAACCAGAATTTAGTTTTTACAATTTTCATTATCCAAATCTTACTTTTGCAGTCTCAGTTAAAGTGTTCTTACTAAACACAATCAGATATAACCATGGGAATCCTGAAACTGTACTTGAAAGTTTCAGAACAAATCCATTTCCAAAGTAAATCTGGGCATTTCTTCAAGTAGAAAGCAAAGGATAATTCAAAATCTGAATTTTAGAGGCCAAGAGTTTTAATTATTACAAACTAAAATATTTTTCTCTCCAAATATTGTCCTCATAAGACCTTTTGGTACTTTTGCTTCCAAAATGCTGCAGCTTAATCCTGAACTCAAAATATTAGAGATTCAGTGGTTTATGTTATAAGTCACTTTCGATTGAAGTATAAATAAATGTGCTTATATGAGTCTAAAGATCAATGTCATAATTTTCTACTAAATTGATTTGTAAAGCATGCATAATGTAATGCTCTTAATAATAATGGCTGTCATATTTGTTTTATATGTCAAACAATATACTGAATATATGATATAACATTAAGTTAAATAATTATGCTAGATTTGCAGGTTCATTAACTATGACAAATTTAATTTTTTCACTAGCATTTTTTCTTGGTGTTGTGCCTATACAAGTCTACCACTGCAAGACATTCTGTTATATAATGTATGAAAGACAGAAAGGGAGAGAAAAAAAGAGAGAGAGACTATAGATTCTCCTTTGGATGATGTCCCCATATGGTGGCCATGTGTTTGGCTGGATATGAAACCCTATGCATGGTAAAATATGTGCTCACCAGGTGAATAATCTTTCAACTTCTTATAAAGGAAAAAAAAAATAAACAAGTATGAGTTTTCACTGGATGGAATGGCTATTTTTCAAAATTTTATCAAGGTTTATTTTTTATTTTTTATATACAAAAAAGAAATATTGACAAGACCATAGGATAAGAAAGACACACTTCCACACAATTCCCACTACCAGAACTCAACATACCTTGAAAGCTCTCCCATTCTTATCCCTCTGGGAGTATGGACCCAGGATCATTATGGATGCAGAAGGTAGAAGGTTTGGCTTCTGTTTGGTTTTGCTTCCCTGCTGAATATGGACATTGGCAGGTTGATCCATAATCCCAGTTTATCTCTCTCTTTCCCTAGTGGGGCATGGGTCTGGGTAGGCGGGGCTCCAGGACACATTGGTAGGGTCTTTTGCCCAAAGAAATTAGCTTAGCATAATGGTAGCATCTGGAACCTTGGGACTGAAAAAGAGTTAAGATATACAGCATAGCAAATCATTTACTAATCATGAACCTAAAGGCTGGAATAGTGCAGATGAAGATTTGGAGTCTCCATTTTGGAAAAAGCTAGTAGGTCTATTTATGGTATATTCCAAGGGGGAATGTTTATTGTTTTTTTCAATACTGCATCTCAGATAATGATGACCAAATTATTGATACTATTACTTCATTCATGGTTCTGGGCAACTTAAGGAAACAGATAAAAATGTTATTTTATATAAGCAGAATATACTATGTTTTATGTATTTCCTTCATGATAAGAGTTACAAAGGAGTCTGTGGTGTCACCAACCCTAAACTATCTTAGGAGAGAAAAACATATTTGATAGAAAACATTTTTTTAGTAAATTTCATAAGTTGTTTTAGTCTGAGAAACATTTAAAACCTTCTTCAACATTTATAATGTTACAATGTTACAGTTGTTCCTAATATTGTTGGTCTCCATTCATTCTCTTGGTAAAAATGAGATTTACAAGAACTTATTTTTGTTCCAGGTATAGAACTTTTGCTATGCTTGATAGGCAATCTTTTGTAAAATTTGCCATCTGTACATTTTAATGCCTGTGACTTTTTCTTTTCACTTAACATCATTCCAGAACAATATTATTTATTTTAGAAGTGTTAAAGAAGTTAAATTTCATTTACTATTTTCAGTCTACTAAGTTTTCCATAATGTATTTTTTTCTGTGCATGAGCCATATTTCCTACAATGTCTTCCTTCTGACTATTTTTAAACCATAATATTTCAACACAGATCTCTTTTGTTTATATAAAAAAAATTTGTACTCTGTTCCCTTGGTGATTATGATTCTGTCATCACTAACATGAGGCTTCTATTTTGTGATCTATGATGGTGTCTTTAGGTCTATAGTCCTCTTATAAGGCTGTTTTAGTAGCACCATTCTTGCCCTCATTTTTTTCCCTCTCTCTCTGCCTTATGGGGGGTCACATGCATGCAGACCTTCAACAGTCCCAATTGGATGTTACATTCTATGGTTTACTCTTTGCAGAATTGTTTTACACAGAAACCAGAACATTTTACAGCAATGAAATAAAACTTCATTTTCTCTAATCCTTGTCAACCATTGCTACTTTCCATTTTCTTATGGCCTTTATAATGGGTGAGAATTGGTATCTTTTTTTTAAGGACTCTATACTTTAATATGAAGTAGTGCCTAAAAACAAAGTTTCTGGTAATTGACAGGCATGGGCTGTGATTCCAGTTTTGTTGCATAGCTGTATAGCCTCTCCTACTCTCAGTTTCCTTAACTGTTAAATGAGAAAGTGGGGGCAGACATAAGTGCACCCTGTTTAGTGCATGTATCATCATGTGCAAGGACCTGAGTTTGAGTTCCCACTCTCCACCTACAGGAGGGGAAGCTTTAAGAGTGATGAAGCAGGTCTGTAGGTGTCTGTCTTTCTCTCTGCTGCCATAGCTCTCCCTTCCTTCTCAATTTCTCCCCATCATGTCAAACAAATCAGAAAGAAAGAAAAAATAGGATGGGGGAATGACTACCTGGAGTAGTGGGTTCCTAGAGCTGACACTGAGCCCCATTGATAATTCTGGTGGCAATGAATTAATCAAATAATTAGTTAATTAATTGTTTTAATTGAGGACAGTAACATTATTAAAACTAGAGTAACATCATAGAGAGGAAGAGAGAAAGATAGACATCTGCTTCACTGCTGATGAAATTTCCCCCTACAGGTGAGGAGGAGCCACTCGAACCTCAGCGGTCCTTGAGCATGGCAATGTCTGTACTCAGCTGGGTGTGCCACTACCTAGACTTAAGTATCATATTCCTTTGGTTTTTTTTTGTTTGCTTTTAAAATATTTTTAATCTTATTTATTATTGGATAATGACAGAAACTAAAAAGGGAGGAGAAGGTAAAGAGGGAGAGAGACCAGAGAGACACCTGCTGCCCTGCTTCACCACTCATGAAGCTTTCCCCTTGTACGAGGGGACCGGGAGTTTGAACCAAGGTTTGCTCATTGTAGTGTGAGTGCTTATATATTTTCCCCTAATTTATGGATGCATGTGAACATTTGCTTTATCTCACAGGACCTGGTCTAAATCTAGGTTTTGGGACTTTGTTAGGAAGTGAACCACCTGGGATGGAATTAGAAGATCCTATGAAAGGAAAGGTATCCCCCTGGTAATAAGACTGAAGAGTTGACATTCCAGGCTTGACATCTCTGGACACAATCTGAAATGAAGCATGCTGAGGTGGTACTTATTCCATTGATTAGGTTGGGATCAGCAGATCCAATATTATTTGATATGAGTTGAGAGAAGAATGCAGGAAAGTGAGCCCCACCCTAGAGATTCCAGGACTGGGGGAAATATAAGCTCTCTAGAGGAAGTGTGAGATTTCCATCTTAGGGTTTAAGAAGGAAATAGATAGTTATTGCTATAATCACGTTGTTTGGCAATTGGGTTAACTTTGAAATATCCCATTGTTAGGATTTGCTGTATCATACACAACATCACCATAATTTACATCTTTTGACATTATTTGTATATAGCTGTGCCATCGGTTGCTTCTCCTCTCCCTTGTCTAAGCTTTTAGGAGAGTCAGCATATCGAAGACTCAGCCTATGGTTGTGCATTAAAAAGTTTGAGACCCTCACCCTAGGGATTTTACTTTGGTATCCTACTCCCGATTTAGTCAAATCCTGCTTATAGTTTCCCTTTCTGTTCTTTGATGCTGACCAGACTTCCCTGGACAGATGAACCCACCAATGTGTCCTGGAGCTCTGCTACCCCAGAGCCCCACCCTACTAGGGAATGAAAGAGGCAGACTGGGAGTATGGACTGACCAGTCAAAGTCCATGTTCAGCGGGGAAGCAATTACAGAAGCCAGACCTTCCACCTTTTGCATCCCACAATGCCCTTGGGTCCATACTCCCAGAGGGATAAAGAATAGGAAAACTATCAGGGGAGGGGAGGGGAAATGGAGATCTGGTGGCGAGAATTGTGTGGAGTTGTACCCCTCTTATCCTATGATTTTGTTAATGTCTCCTTTTTTAAATATATAAAAAAATAAAAAATAAAGTTTCAGACATTAAATCAATTTTCTCCTCTCATATTAATGAAATAGTGATTTATATTACTACAAATTAATAGGATTGTACATAAACACCATTCCTAACACCAAAAGATTTTGTTCAATCCCATACTCCCCCCTCCTCCCTCCCACCCAGTGAAGCAAAACATCCACCCTCACCCTCAACCTAAGAATTTTACTTTGATGTCCTAATCCAAATTCAGTCAAATCCCGCTTTGAGTTTCCCTTTGCGTTTTTCTTTCTCAACTTCTGTTTAAGAGTGGTATCATCCCATACTAGTCTTTATCTTTCTGACTTAATTCACTTAACATAATTCCTTCTAGCTCCATTCAAGATGGGTCAGAGAAGGTATGTTCATTGTTCTTAATAGCTACATAGTATTCCATTGTGTATTTAAGTCACAGATTTCTCAGCCACTCATCTGTGGTTGAGCACATGGTTTGCTTCCAGGTTTTAGCTATTATGAATTGTGCTGCTATTAAAATAGGTACACACACACACACATATATATATCGTTGGACATTATGAAGTTCTTGGGGCATATCCCTAGGAGAAGAATTACTGGGTCATATGGAAGGTCCATGTCTAGCCTTGTGAGATTTCTCCAGACTGCTCATCACAGAGGTTGGACCAATTTACATTCCCACCAACAGTGCAGAAGGGTTCCTTTGTATCCACAGCCTCTCCAGGCATGGTAGACCTAGACCTCAAATAAATCCCTCTCTCCATCATTACTGGTCATCTCTATCAGGAACAACAAAATAGACCCCTATGTGGTCCCACATAGGACCTTGTCCTCAATTTGGATCAACAATGGTAAAGAATGTTCCATCCTCCAAAGGGAGGCTGAACAACATATTCTATGATACACCTAAGGAAGATGGGTCCTGATATTGGGGCAGATTGACCACAGAATGAAAACTCAGATCTACAGGGATGCAGAGGTCACATAGGCTCCTAAGCTGTATATGGGCCCCAGATCACATCAAATAGATGAGGTTTACAGTCAATAACATTTATATACCTTTCACATATTAGGGAGCTACTGTCTTCTCTGATCCAGTTTTCTGGTCTTTTTCCAGCTATGAAATCATCTCCCCAGACAGTAACTTAGATCTACCTGCATATTAGATTTCAGGCTCAGAGGAAAAAATGTATAGGCACAGGCTCTTTGAAATATAACTAAAATATGCCTACTAGCTATCTACAAAACAGAGACTCCTCCAACTCTTCATCTGCACTATTACAGCCTTTAGGTTCATGATTAATCAACAATTTGTTTGGCTTTGTATGTTAACTCTCTTTTCATTCTCCAGGTTCATCCACCAGGTTCCAGATGCTAGCATGCTAGCATAACAAAATTTTAGCCAAAGCAAGTGAATATTTTTTGTTTATTACGCTCATGAGAATGATTACCGGAAATACCATTTCATCAATGTGCTCTGATTCCCCAGAACCCCTCTCCACTAGGAAAAGAGAGAGCTAGTCTGGGAGTATGGATCGACCTGTCAATGCCCATGTTCAATGGGAAAGCAATTATGGAAGCCAGACCTTCCACCTTCTGCATCCCACAATGTCTTTGGATCCATGCTTCCAGAGGGTTAAAGAGTAAGAAAGCTATCAGGGGAGGGGATGGAATACAGAGTTCTGGTGGTGGGAACTGTGTGGAGTTGTGCCCCTTTTATCCTATGGTTTTGTCAGTGTTTCCTTTTTATAATTAAAAAGAAAGAAAGAAAGAAAGAAAAAGAAAAGAAAAAAAGAAGGCAATTGACATCAAACACAGCAGAGCTGAATTTTAAGGTTTGAGGTAGACCAATCCTTTTTAAAACTCAAAATTAGTGTTAGTGATTATATTTGAATTTACCTGAGTGTAATTTTCCAATGTTCCTCAATTTTTACTTCTTCCACCATCATATCTTCATCCTGTTTAACAAGCACCTGAATTTTCTCTACTGCTTGGAAATCTTTCAGTAGTTTTTCCATTAACTCTTCTTTGTCCTGATGAATCAAACTATGTAAGAGTAAACTTTATGACATGATATCTATGTCTGAAGATAAATTCCAATAGTCTAATTCACTTTTAACAAAATTTTAGCCAAAGCAAGTGAATATTTTTTGTTTATTACGCTCATGAGAATGATTACCGGAAATACCATTTCATCAATGTGCATAGACAGCACTGGGACTAACTGTTAGAATACTTGGCACACTGTACTTTACCACAGTGTGGTGACCCCAGCAGGAGTTTGGAACTATTAACATACAAATAAGTTCACTCTGAGGAGGTGCTTCAGAGAAGGGAATGTATACAAGCAAGGGACTTTGAGCATGTGGTATGTCGTGGTCAGGTGTCTTTTTCTCTCCTTCTCTGTCTTCCCTTCCTCTTTCCATTTCTCTCCATCCTATCTAACAATGATGACATCAGTAACAACAACAACTACAACAATAAAAAACAAGGGCAACAAAAGGTAAAATAAATAAATAAATGTAGGGTATAAGAGGAGGGGGCATGTACTGTCGGGTTGTGTCACCAGGGAGAGAACTCAACTGGAGCCAGCCTGGGCTGCTGCTTACTTAGCAATGCAGGAGAGGAACCAGGAACTTGTGGCTTAGCAGGAATGCAATGCAATAATGCCTTTATTGACCAGAAAAAAAAATGCCTTTATTTCTTCTGAGATGGAAGTGGCAGGTTGGAAAAGGAAATGGCTAGGAGAGGGGGTGAAGAGAAAAATAAATTAGCAAGAAGGTAGCAAGCTTCCATCTAACCAGTGGGGATTAAACCAATGCTCTGCAGGCAGGGCGAGTCTCAGGAAAAACAATGATTATGTAAATAGATCACAGCACCAAGCAATGTAGCATGAAGCAGGGGGGAGCTGGCATAATGCCCAACAGACCTTTTTTTTTTAAGGATTCTGCATACTATTTCTACAGGGACTGTACTGAATCAATAATTTTAGTTGTTGGTATTTAATTTTAGGAAATAATTGAAAAATTATAAAAAAATATTATGTAGGGGCAGATGATAATTGCAATTTATTATTATGAGGACTTTCTAAGTTAATTATCAGTAAGTTAAAGATACTTTGATAAACATCAACAGTTTTATTTTATACAACATTAAATATAATATTACATATAAAATATTTGATATTTGATTTTCTATGTGATTTACATGTGTTATCTTTATTAGTAATGGGATTTTAAGTGTGAGTAATATTTTATGTCACATTTTATGGATTGTAATACAGTTAGATATATTTACATATTCAGAAGCAGGCAGTGAGTTAAGTGACAGATACAAGATTTCAGTAAAGAAATGTCTACATAAATATTATTTTATTAACAGAAACATGTTACTGAGGTATAATTGACATAAAATAAACCCAATGAATCAAAATTGTGTAGATTTGAAAATTACAAGACATGAATAAGTATATAACTATCTTCACAATGAGCACTACAGATAAATTGCATCCATAAAAAATTCTTGTTTCCTTCAATAATTTTGTTTTTGCTCTTGTTTATTTTAATTCCACTGAATTTCCTTTGCCACTTGATATAACATTAAATGGTCATATATGTTACTTCTCTTTCTGGAGTATATCTACTGTTCTGTTGTTTTATTTTATTTTATTTTTTACGCAAGATCACTGCTTAGCTCTGGCTTATTGTGTTGTTTAGGATTAAACCTGGAATCTGTACTGCCTAAGGCTTGAAAATCTTTTTGGATAACCACTATTCTACCTCCTCAAGCCCAATTTATTTGTCTTTGTTTACAGTAGTTCTATCTTTAATATAGTGCAACAGAGTTCAACATAATATAATAAGATTAGAAACCAGGTAATAAAATTTTCTTCCTTATTCCACTTTTAACTGTTGTTTTGACCATTCTATTTCTTTTACGTTTCCATATGAATTACAGAAACAGCTTATTCATTTCCACAACATAATCTCCTCTGATTTGAAATGTTATCACATTGAATATATAGATCACATTAGCAAGAACTGGCATATTAACAATTTTTAATCTTCCCATATGTGAAATTGATATATTTATCAGTTTACTAAGGTTTTCTATGTAGTTACATTATTTATCATTTCTATGTAGATCTATTGATTTAGGTTTTTACATAGTTCATTGTACATAATTTAATGATATGGGCAGATTTAAGAATAGTCATCTTTGTAACTATTTTGAAATTGAATATCTATTTATTGGTATACAGAAACATAGCCGACTTTTATATAATTAAATTATAATCTGTAATTTTGATAAAATTAATTTATTACTTCTGGTAGCTTATTGGTTGTTCCAGTAGATGCTTTACATAGATAGTCATGTATTTGAATGACAGACACATATATTATTTTCCAAAATGAGTAAAATTTTTTACTTGTTTTTTATTACTGATTTATCTTTGCCAGTACAGTATTTAATACAAGTTGAAAGAGTGAAAATATACTTATTCTGTGTCCTTGAAATATATAAGCCATAGCCTAAGTCTGTACCTGTTTTTCTTTCAAATAATGCCTATATTAATTACATTGTTCTTCTAGGAGTAGAAAGTATCTAGACAAGTATAAGTGGTTTTGCAATTATGTGTATCAAAAGTGTCTCTGAGACAATTGTGCTGAAGGCAGGGATGGGCCTGATTTGTATGAATGGAGAGCTGGGGTTTCTTTTAGATTTTGTGACAGAGTACTAGCTGATTAATTTCTCTCCATATATTTCGGGCATTGGGAATATTTTTTGTTTTTCATAGCTAAAGGACAAAGGCAACATATTTACTTTCTGGTTCTAAGATAGAAAGTAGTGGCTGTCCTAGACTAACCTTAGTTCTCTTTGAAAATGACTTTGAAGGAAAGACTTGCCCAGGGATCTGAACAGATCAGAAGTCTGTTTTCAAATGAGGAAGAGCAAAGAAGTGCAGCCCAGCTCAACTAAATTGAGCATGCTACCTCTGTTTTGGGTGGACATTGCCTTTGGAATTACTAGGCATTTGGGGTGAATGAAAGAATTAGACAGTGAAGTTGCTTTGTCCTGCCTGAGGGATCTAGGATACTTTTTGGACCATAACCTATAATTTATAGGTGAAAAGGTGTTTTAGACTTTGTTTAAATGATTTTGGGCAAGTAAATGACATAGGAAAGAAAATAATAACAAGCAGTGGAAAACTACCTTTAACATGTACACAGACAAATACAATTTTCTCTAAAGATGTGGAGATAAGTGGTAACACATATGCATATGAAAGAATCCTACTCTGTGTATCTGTGATATTCTAAAGAAGAAATAGTTTTGCCCATGACTAAGAACTTGCTTATCTATTTGAATAAATGTGAGATAAATATTTTTTTCTCATAGATACAATCATTTGTTAACTTGTATGCTGTGTTTGGATTAACTTATCACAGACTTTAGTAAAATAAAGATTTTTTGTTAATTATTTATATTTATTTTCCCTTTTAAAATATTATTTATAAAAAGGAAACACTGACAAAACTATAGGATAAGAGAGGTACAACTACACACAATTCCCACCACCAGAAATCCATATCCCATCCCCTCCCTTGATAGCTTTCCTATTGTTTAACCCTCTGGGAGTATGGACCCAAGGTCATTCTGGGATGCAGAAGGTGGAAGGTCTGGCCTCTGTAATTGCTTCTCTGCTAAACATGGGCATTGACAGTTCGATTCATACTCCCAGCCTGCCTCTCTATTTCCCTAGTGGGGAGGGGCTCTAGGGAATCAGACCTCCAAAACATATTGGTGGGGTTGTCTGTCTAAGGAAGTCCGGTTGGCTTCATGCTAGCATCTGGAACCTGGTGGCTGAAAAGAGAGTTAACATACTAAGCCAAACAAACAGTTGACCATTCATGAACCTAAAGATAGAATAGCGCAGATGGAGAGTTGGGGGTGTCCGTTTTGTAGATAGCTAGTAGACAAATATTAGTTATATTCCAAAGGGCCTGTGGCTATACTAGTTTTTTTTCTTCCCCTGAACATGAAATCTGATATGCAGGTGGATCCAAATTACTGTCTGGGGAGATGATGTCATGGCTGCATAAAAGAGTAGAAAGCTGGGAAGAGAGTAGCTCCCAAATATGGGAAAGATGTATAGATATTGTTAACTCTAAACCTCATTGATCTGATCTGATCTGGGGCCCATATTCAGCTTAGGAGCCTATGTGTCCTCTGCATCCCTATAGATATGAGCTCATACTCTGTGGTCACGAGTAGGAACATTCCAGACTGCCCCAATATTGAACCATCTTTCTCGGGTGTAGCATAGAGTATGTTGCCCAGCCTCCCTTCAGAGGATGGGACATTTTATACTGTTGTTGATCTAAGTTGAGTGCAAGGTCCTATGGGGGGGCCCACAAAGGGGTCTATTTTGTTGTTCCTGATAGAGATCACTGGTAACAATGGAGAGAAGGATTTATTTGAGGTCTAGGACCTTCATGTCTGTTTGGGAATCTCAGGACTCCCCAACTAGGGCCCCAGCTGATGGGGTGGCCTGACAGTGACTAAAGAGTCACTATTAAAGTATGCCAGTCTCTTGCCTTTATTCAGGTTTTGAAGTTCTTGCTTTTTTTATTTTATTACTTTATTTAAGAAAGGAGACATTAACAAAGCCATAGAATAAGAGGGGTACAATTCTGCACAATCCCCATAACCCGATCTCCATATCCCATCCCCTTCCTGATAGCCTTCCCATTCTCTATCTCTCTGGGAGTATGGATCCAGGGTCGTTGTGGGTTACAGAGGGTGGAAGGTGTCCTTGCTTTTATAAGGTTAGCTTTGGAATGAGTGAGGGAAGTGTAACAGGAAGTAGGTGAGGAGGGTATCTAAGTGTAAGTAGACATTATATCATTAGGAACTGTGTCTTATGTAGTAAATGCCATCACTCACATGTATACACACACAGTATCACCCTTTCTCACACACAGATTTGAATGTTGAGAGCTAGTGCAAATATTTGAATACCCATGTCCAAAACCTTTAATGTTTGACCCTCAAGAAACAATTAGCGGGCAGAGGGTAGATAGCATAATGGTTATGCAAAGTGACTCTCATGCGTGAGGCTCCAAAGCCCCAGGTTCAATCCCCTGCACCACCATAAGCCAGAGCTGAACAGTGCTCTGGTTAAAAAAAAAAAAAAAAAAGAAAAAAGAAACAATTAGCATTGCTTTTGAAAATGAGATAATACAATTCAGTTAGCAAAAATCATAACAAAATCCCTGGTAACTTACTTTTATTTATTTTTAAATAGGGGCATGTGCCCTTCTTTTCTTTTTTTAATATTTTTTAATTATTTTTTAAAACTTATTTATTTATTATTGGATATAGACAGAGAGAAATTGAGGGGAAGGGAAGATAGAGATGGAGACAGAGAGGCACCTGCAGCCCTGCTTCCCCACTCATGGAGCTTTCCCCCTGCAGGTGGGGACCAGGGGCTTGAACCCGGGTCCTTGGTCACTGTAGTGTGTGCACTTAACCAAGTGTGCCACCGCCTGGCCCAGTAAGTTACTTTAAAAAAATTCCTTATTAGGATATTAATGTTTTACAATCAACCATAAAATAAAACAGTTTGTACATGCACATTTCAATATAGCAATACAACCCCCACTAGGTCCTCCTTTGCCATCATGTTCCAGTACCTGAAACCCATCCACCCCCATCCCACAATCTTTTACTTTGGTGCAATACACTAATTCCATTCCAAGTTATGCTTAGAGTTTCCCCTTCTGATTTTGTTTTTCAACTTCTGCCTATGAGTGATATTACGCCATATGCATCCCTTTATTTCTGATTTACCTCACTTAACATGATATCTTCGAGCTCCATGGAGTAAAGAAGGTGAATTCACCATGAACCTGGGACTTTGCGGTCTCAGGAATAAGAGACTCTTTGTATAACCATTATGCCATCTACCACTCTTCACATTTTTCAATTTTCCACATAACAATTCAGTGCACCTCTAGGTCCTCCTCTACCATCCTGTTCCAGGACCTGAACCCCTCTCCCCAAACACCAGAGTCCTTTACTTTGTCGAAAAACATCAGACCCAGTCCAAGTTCTGCTTTGTGTTTATTCTTCAACTTTTTTTTTAATTGGATTCATTTCATTGGGGAGTACCTTTAAAATTTAGATGGAAAAGATTTCTGCCAATATTTTCCTCTAAGTATTTGATAGTTTCTGTTCTAACATCCATGTGGTGTTGAAATCCCCTACTATTACTGTGTTGCTGTTAATTTATTGCTGTATTCCTTTCAGTAGATATTTGATGCATTTAGATAGCCTCTCGCTGGGTGCATGAATGTTAATAATCATCAAGATCCTCTGAGCCATAAGTAATGTCCATCCCTATCTTTTAAAATTTTACTTGTTTTAAGGTCTATCGTGGTAAGTCACTTTATGTGGAGTGTATATTTCTTGCATTAAATGATAGTCCTGGCCCAAGTTTCAGCCTTTGTTTTGCCTTTCCTTCTTTGTTTCTTAAGTTCTAGCTATAAGTGAGATCATCTAGCATTCATTTTTCTTGTCCTAGCCTATTTTACTTAGTGTGAGATGATTTCATCATGTTAATAGCTTAGTATTATTTCACTATTTATGTATACATAGCTTTATTTATTTCCATTTTATTGGGGGGGTACTGATTTACAGTATGGATGTTGACACATGGGCATAATTCCTCATGTCCCCATGGCAGATGTCTTCAGAAAATTCCAACACCCAATGTACCATTCTATGGCCTCTTGTCCCAAGACCAAGGGGGGAGTGTAGGAGGAAGGAACTTAGTGGATATTGGAAAGCCAATGCATGCTGGTAGAAAAGGACTTCTATGTTGTTAGTGGGAGTGGTGCTTGCACCTATAATGGGAGGATAAGAAATTGTACCCACTTGATAAGAATTATCTTTTAGTTCATACCTTCCTGAATAAAACAATACAATAGATGATGCTGGCTGCTACAATTCCTGCACACCAGATTACTGAGTAAATAAACATTTTTTTGAAGCTTAGGAAAAAACATGTTTTTCATAACTTCACATAGAATATCACATCTTTGTATTTTGACCAAGATTAGTTTATCAGAGACTTTTTATATTTTATTTATTTATTATTGGATAAATACAGGCAAAAATCAAGAGAGAAGGAAGAGAAGGAAAGAAACAGACAGCTGCAGACCTGCTTCAACACTTGCCGAGTTTTTCCCCTGCAGGTGAGGACCAGGAGCTTGGAGTGAGGTCCTTGAGCATTGTAACATGTATTCTCCACAGTGACAGGTGTGTCACTGTCTGGGCCCAGTTTATCAGAGAATTTAATATATTAAGTATATTATGTATGTAGGAAACCTCAGAGATGGATGATTCTATCACTCTAACATTAAGGAACTGAAGCCTCAGGAGTGTGAATTTAAAATATATTTTGGGATTATTCCACTCATAAACAGAAGTTTAGAAGGAGAACAGAAAGGGAAACTAAAGCAGAATCTGATTGAATTAGGAGTAGGGCACAAAAGTAAAAAAATCTCTGGGTGGAAAGTGAGGGTAGATATTCAGTTTCACTGGGGTTGGGGTGGGGGGGCACAGATTTTGGTGGTTGTGAATGATTTTGATGTACATTCCTATTAACCTGTAGTCTCATAAGTCACTATTTAATTAATAAGAGAGGGGAAATTGATTGAATGTCTCAAAAATTTTGATGTATAAACCATAGCTCTGAGTATATGTTCCTTTAATATAAGCTCTTCAAACTTCAAATTGGTAATCAGATTGAATTTTAATAGTGGGCTGAAATTGTTTACACATTTCTGATAATTTCTTGTTCTTTGAAATATTGACTCTCCTAAAAGCTTAGACCAGGGAGAACAAAAGCAACCTGTGATGTTAGTTTATAAGATACAGCTATATATAAATAGCGTCAAAAGGCATAAATTATGGTGAGGTTGTATATTCAAAGTTAACTCAATTGCCAAATAATTTTGTTATAACAATAACTATCTATTGCCTTTTTAAATCCTAAAACAGCAGGAACATTCCCCTTTATCTATAAAGCCCATTATTTCTCCCAGTCCTGGGACCTCTAGATTATGGTTCACTTTCCTTCATGCTTCTCTCAAATCATACCAACTGATACTGCATCCATTGATCCAAACCTAGTCAATGCAAAAAGTACACCTCTGAATGCTTCACTTTGGAATGTGTCCAGAGACTTCAGACATGGAATGTCAACCCTTAAGCCTCATTACTCCTGTGAATCCTTTCCTTTCTCATAGACTTCTTAATTCCATTTCAGGTGGTTCATTTACTAACAAAGCCCAAAAAACCGATATATATATATCAGGTCCCATGAGATAGGGCATATGCACACATATATCAATTCTTCTTCTAGCGTTTGCCCTTCTTCCGTAGCCAGTTAACAGCATCAGGTTGAGCCTGATATAAAGTTTCGAGACCTCCTTTGAATCTGGAGAGGTGGCAGTCGTTGACTATGTGGGTCATAGTCTGTCTGTAGCCACAGGGGCAGTTCGGGTCGTCTCTGGCTCCCCAGCGGTGGAACATAGCGGTGCACAGGCCATGGCCTGTTTGATAGCGATTGAGGAGGGCCCAATCATAACGTGCTAGGTCAAAGCCGGGTTGATGCTTGCAGGGGTCTGTGATATCAATAAATTAGGGGAAAAGATATACCTGAAAGCAAAAGTGCACAACAGTCTGCAGTGAGTCAATAAATGCAGCAAGCAAGTAGTAAGACCTAAAATGACACCATAAAGTACCTAATGAAATAGTTTCTACTTAGACCTAGATACACTAGATACCTACTTCCTATTACACTTCCCCCAATCACTCCAAAGCTAACCCTGACAGACAAAGCAATGGCTAAACAAGCAGAATAAAGGCAAGAGAACGGCATACTCTAATGATGACTCTTTAGTCACTATAAGGCCACTCCATCAACTGGGGCCCTAATTGGGGAGTTCTCTGATTCACACACAGACATGAATAGATCCCACTCTTCACTGTCTCTGGTCCTCTTCATCAGAAACAACATAATGGACCCCTTTGTAGGCCCCCATAGGACACTGCACTCAATGTGAATCAACAAAGAGACTATTCCATCCTCCGAAGAGAGATTAGATAACATACTCTACCTAACACCTGAGGAAAATGGGTCCTGAAGTTGGTGCAACCTGAAATGTTCCTACTTGAGACCAAACAATATGAGCTCAGCCCTACAGGGATACAGTGGTTACATAGACTTCTGTGCAGAATACGGACCCCAGATCAAATTGATGGGGTTTATACTCAACTATATTTATACACTTTTTCCTTATTTAGGAGCTATTCTCTTCCCTGATCCAGCTTTCTGGCCATTTTTCCAGCCATGACATCTTTTCCGCAGACATTAACTTGGGTCCACCTGCATATCAGACATCAGACTCAGGCAAAAACTAGTAAAATCATGGGCCCCTTAGAATATACCTAAAATATACCTACTAGCTTTTTCCAAAATGGACACCCCAAATCTATATCTACAGTATTCCAGCTGTTAGGTTCATGAGTAGTCAAGAATTTGTTCTCCTTTATATCTTAACTATTTTTCTGCCCCAAGGTTACAGATGCTACTATAATGCCAACCCGACTTCCCTTGGCATACAACCCCACCCATGTGTCCTGGAGCCTAGCTTCCCCGGAACCCTGCCCCACTAGGAAAAGAGAAGACAGGCTGAGAGTATGGATAGACCTGTCAACACTCATGCTCAGTGGGGAAGCAATTACAGAAGCCAGACCTTCCACCTTCTGCACTCCATAATAACCCTAGGTCCATACTCCCAGAGGGATAAAGAATAAGAAAGCTATCAAGGGAGGGGATGGGATACGGATTTCTGGTGGTGGAAATTGTGTGGAATTGTATTCGTCTTATCCTATGGTCTTGTGGGTCTTTCCATTTTCTAAATTAAAAATAAATAAATAGAACGTATTTTGGGAAGAAATACACTGAAAATAACCACAAAGTAGCTGAGATACCATCCTTCAAAATTAATTATTAATATATGAACAAATTCATAATCTCTATAATAGTATGTCATAATCTCTACAATTATGTCTTATTTTATAGCATTTTGTGATTCACTTTAACGAGTGTGTGGGGGGAGAAAAGGAACATAGGGATAAAATTTTGCTTAACTTATTAAAATCTAGAAACTTAAAATCTAGAAATGTGTTTCTGGCATTTGAACTGTACTTATTAACTGAGGATGCCCACCTTGACCTGCTCCTCTCAATGTGGCTGGTTCGTGTTGGGTCCCTTGCCCATGTCAAGCCTGTTGCCTATTCACTTTTCATTACCCACACCTCTAAATCAGCTGAGATCACAGTTTGAGCCAAATAAAAAAATAAACACATAGCATCCATTAAAACAAGTACTGTTTTTTTTTTTTGCCGCACAGATAAAACAACAGGGACATTAACAATATAGTACACTTTAAAATTTTTCTTCTTTTTCAATCATGAAATAAATATATTCTCAGTGAAGAGGATTCATAAAAGTCATAAAATACTGTGAAGATAATTTAAAATCCCCACACCTAAATCCATGTTTTATTACATTTTGGTTCTTGAAGGCAAACGTATGTCAAGAAATCTACAAACATGTTTTAAATTTGAGAGAAAGTGATTTTATATAAATTATATATATACTTTAGTAACAGTACTCCATAGACATGATTCACCACAGTTAATGTAAACAAGCATCCACTGGAGAATATTAGATAGTATTTTTCTTTATCAGAATCATCATTATAATAAATGCCATTTTCATAGGTTGGCTGTGAACAAGTTTCTTGTTAAGATATTACTATTTTTTACCTCAGGGTAAATTCTAAAAAGTAAGATTTTTATAGCTAAGGGACTCAAAGTCTTTGACTTTATATTAGGTTGGCTTCAGATATATTATATCAATTCCAATACATTATATCAAATTTTCCCAAATGAAAACTGAATATGTGATATTGATTTTCCTATGCCCTTGATAACTGTAAGCATTATTTTTAAAAACTCTGCCAGTCTCACATGAAAACAGAGTACATCTTAGGATGTTTTTTAAGCTTTTATATATTTTTTCTACTTTCTTAATATTTTTTTCTATTTAAGATATTTTTATTATCTTTTTATTTATTGTATAGAGACAGCCAGAAATCAAAAGGGTGATAGAGAGCGAGAGAGACAGAGACACCTACAGCACTACTTCACCACTTGCAAAACTTTCCTCTTGCAGGTGGGAACTGGAAGCTCAAACCACCACCTGGTCTACTTTCCTAATATTTTTAAATCACTTTATTGAGGGAGATGTTTTATGTATATGATACAGTTGAGTCATGGGTAAATTTTCTAATGTTCCTGTGATTGGTTTCTGAGAACATTAATCCACCCAACTGAAGTCCTTTTCCACCATCATGCAACTTTATGGATATATATTTACTATGTCTTATTTTATTTTATTTATAAAAAGGAGACACTGACAAAAGAGGGGTACAACTCCACACAATTTCCACCAACAGAACTCTGTATCCCATCCCCTCCCTTGATAGCTTTCCTATTCTTTAACACTCTGGGAGTATGGACCCAAGGTCATTGTGGGAGGCAGAAGGTGGAAGATCTGGCTTCTGTAATTGCTTCCCCCACTAAACATGGGCATTGACAGATGGATCCATACTCCCAGCCTGCCTCTTTCTTTCCCTAGTGGGGCGGGGTTTTGGGAAATCGGAGCTACAGGACTCATTAATGGGGTTGTTTTTATCAGCATTTCTTTGATTACCAGTTAGGTGGGGGAATAGTCCTATCTGCATTGATCCTTGACTTGATACTTCCTCTTGTGGCGGTTTTTTAAATAATTTGTTTATGCATTAATTATAAAGGTAGGAGGAGAGAGAAAGAACCAGACATCACATGTGCTGCTGGGGATTGAACTCAGGACCTCATCCTTGAAAGCCCAATGCTTTATCCACTGTGCCACCTCCAAGACCACCTCTTATGGATTTTTTCCTATGACAACAATATATGTTTTCTCATTAAGACTGATTGCATGGTCACTATTAACCAAACATCTTGCTAGATATTTTGTGATCCAATTTAAACTATGCAATCCAACCAGGCCCCCGCAGATACAACCAATGTACATAATTTTAAAGATGCACAGTTCTGTACCAAGTGCAGACATAGGTGTGTGGTGATAGGTGTGTGGTGCTAAACCAGATCCTTATGATTTTCAAGGTCTGCTCACTAACTTTCTCTGCACACACATTGCTTTGTATCCAGATTTCTTTGCTGATTTTTGGCTCCAATTTATGCTTAGAAGAACCTCTCTTTGATGTGAGTCAGGAAATCACACCATCTGTTTAGTGAGAAAGGGCAAGGCATAAAGCAAACTTAAAGGACATGGGGAGATATTAAACATACTTATCAGAGACGCACACTCATTTGGACTGTGCCCTACTACCTGTCACTGTCAGTCCTGCTTTAAAGAGCCCTGCTTACATTTGCTGCCTCTGAAAGTTCAGCTACATTGAATGTCTCATCACTTCTTCAATTAACCTTTAGACTTACTCAAGTAGATATGATCTTGAGAAGATTCTTCTTTTAACTCAATGCTCTTAGTAGTATTGAATCTATCTTGCCCTTAGATCCAGAAAGAGATTTCAAGTTTGGGCACCTTTATGAACTTCTCTTCCTACTCACATCTCAACTACTCTTGTTTGGTTTACCTTTTTCTGAAAATATTTCTCACAACTTCTCCAGTGACTAGTAACCACCCCCATACACTCCTGGATCATTACTGGAAACACCTGACAACTCTTAATTTTGAAAAAATATATATAAATGCCTATACAAACATACATACATATTATTTTTTTTTGCATCTGTGACTACACTTTCTTGACTTTATTCATATATGGAAGAATATCCCAAAATTGATTTCCCCTGTCTCATTTAATAAATAAACATCATTATGTTTCCAGATTTTCTTGTGTGCTCTCTTGCCACAAAATACACCACCGCATTGCCTGAAGAGTGTAGATTTATACTCAGTAATACAAAAAGAAATACTTTCATGAATTAAAAAGTTGTATTTTCAAAGCAGATAAGCTTGGATCCACACAGTAACATATGCAACATGATACCGAGTGTCTCTACACAGATATTTTTAGTACATGATAGTCTGAACACTTTAAAAATAGAAACCATTCTCACCCTCAGATTTTCTCTCATGCTTCATCTAACTAATTTTCCAGGAAAAAAATTTGGGATACTTTTTAATTCTCCATTTATATACATTTTAATAGGCCTAAAATAATATACACTTCTCTTCTAATGTGTCTTTTATTTTTGGTCTCTATTGTTGAAATAAGTGACAGGCTGATAAACTATATTTCTTGCATTCACTATTTTTTATTGCCACCAGTGTTATCACTGGGATTTGTTGCTGGCACTACAAATCTATCACTTACAATGGACATTTTTTCCTATATTGCTGGATAGAACAGAGATAATGAAAAAGGAAAGGGAGATCACAAGAGAAATAAAGATAGACAGGACACCTGCTTAACCCCTTCCAAACCCTCTCTGCTAAGCCCCTGCATCCATGATTTAAACCTTCAAACGATCTTTACATTGTTCTCTTAGAGGTGTGCCATTATATATGGGTGGGAATCCTAGGATTATGTGACTAATGCCCCAGATGATAGGGTGGCCTGCTAGTGACCAAAAGGGCCATCATTAAAGGGTGCCAGTCTCTTGTCCTTATCCATCTGTTGTAGTCTTTACTTTATCTGACAGAGGTAGGCTTAGAGCAATTGAGGGAAGTGAAATAGGAAGTAGATGAGGAGGGTATCTAGGTCTAAGTAAAAAAAGAAAAAATTGATTAGGTACTGATGGTGTCTTCTTACTTGCTTGTTGCACTTACTGAGTCACTGTAGACTACTGGACATTTTTACATTAAGGTATATATTTATGGATACATGTGCACATGTTCTGTCTCCAATGTGTCCTGGTCTATATCTAAGTTCTATATTTCTGCCAGGAGGTGTGCTACCTGAAATGAAACTAAGGATTCCGATGAGCTAGGAAAAGTCTCACTAGAATATTGGAACTGGAGGGTTGACACCTTAGGTCCGGTGTCTCTGGACACAGTCTGAAATGAAACATGTTGAGGCGGCACTGGTTGAATTGGAGCAGCATATATAGTATCAAATGGTATGGATCAAACTGGTTATCTTTATTAGGAACAACATCATAAACCCTCTTGTGGGCCTCTACAGGACCTTGCCCTCAATCTAGAGTAACAATGGTAGAAACTTCTCCCACTCTCCGAAGCGGGGCTGAGTCAATATACTTTACCACTTGGGGAAGACTGGTCCTGAAATGAGTGAAGCCCATAATGTTCCCAAATATGATCATGGAATGCGAGTTCAGACTGGCAGAGATGCAGAGACTGCAAAGGCTCATGTGCGAAGTATGGATAAACATGGGTGCTAGGTCAGATCAACAAAGTTTACAGTTAGTGGTATTTATATACTTTTCCCATATTTGAGAACTACTCTTTTCCCTAATCCAGCTTTCTAGTTCTATTACCAACTGTGCCACCGCTATCTTACATTTTTAGCTCACCTGTGTGTTAGCTGTTGGGTTCAGGAAAAAATAAGTAAAGTCATGTGTCCCTTGATATATAACTAAACTAGACTTCCTAGCTTCTTCCAACATGAAGACCACAAATCTTACCTGCTTTATTTTTACCTTAAGGTTCCTGATTACTAAACAATTGGTTCTGCTTTATATCTTAATGTTTTTCAGCCACCAAGTTGCAGTTGCTACCATGATGACAACCTGACTATACTGTGCAGAAGACCTCACCAAAGTGTCCTGGAACCCCAACTCTCCAGAGCCCTGCCCCACTAGGGAAAGATATAAACAGACTAGGTTATGGATTGACCTGCTAATGCCCAGGCTGGGGGTTCAGATCAAACTGTCAGTGGCCATGTCCAATGGACAAGCAGTTACAGAAGCGAGACTTCCACCTGCTGTACCCCATAATGGTCCTGGGTCCATACTCCCAGATGGATAAAGAATAGGGAAGCTTCCAATGGAGTGGATGGGATATGAAACTCTGGTGGTGAGAACTATGTGGAATTGTACCTATTTAATCCCACAATCTTGCTGATCATTATTAAATCACTGAAAAAAAAAGAATTAATGTTATAAAGTGAAATTCAGATCATATTATTGCCGATTCTCTTCATCATGTTCAATGATACAAATCCAATTGCAAGGCAGACCAAAGCAAAAATAATGTATTGGGATTACATCAAATTACAAAGCTTCTGCACAACAAAAGAAACCTCCACCCAAACAGAAAGATACCTTACAGAATGGGAGAATACTGAATACTGATGATTTCACTCATAGACTGAAGTTGAGAAATAATAACAGAAAGGGGAAATACAAACTAGAACATGGACTTGTTTTAGTGTATTACACAATAGTAAGTGACTCTGGGATAAGAAGTAGGGGGTGGGGGGTTGAGGTCCTGGTGCATGATGGTGGAAGAGGAGCTAAGCAGGGACTGAGAGTGTTTAGCAGTAAACTGAGAAATTTTACACATGTAGCAACATGTGCATTTACTGTTGACTTTAAACCATTAATTCCCCCAGTAAAAAATAATTTTAGAAAGTTCATTTAGTACAATACCCTATGCTGAACCTTATTTGTTCAAGAGGAAGTAGGTATATGGAGGGTAATTACCACAGGAATAGCATCTTGGCAAAACTGGAACTCAGTTCCCTAACTGCATTGCATAGCCTTTTAATCAGTGGCATTTCTCTATGCAAACACTAAATCTGAAGAAGAAGAAGACATCCAGAAATCACTCCCATTCACTGTTGCAACAAAATCAATAAAACACTTAGAAATAAACATGACCAAAGAAGTGAAAGACTTGTATACTGAAAACTATGAGTCACTCTCTAAGGAAATAGAAACTGATACCAAGAAATGGAAAGACATCCCATGCTCATGGATTGGAAGAATAAATATCATCAAAATGAATATTCTCCCCAGAGCCATATACAAATTTAATGTGATACTCATCAAAGTTCCACCAAGCTTCTTTAAGAAAATAGAACAAAAACTACGTTCATTTATCTAGAACCAGAAAACACCTAGAATTGTCAAAACCATCTTGTAGAAAAGAAACCGAAATGGAGGCACACTGCCAGATCTCAAACTATATTATAATGCCATCATCATCAAAACAGCCTTGTACTGGAGCAAAAATAGGCACACAGACCAGTAGAACAGAACTGAATGCTCAGATCTAAACCCCCACACCTATGGACAACTAATCTTTGATAAGGGGGCCCAAAGTATTAAATGGAAGAAGGAGGCTCTCTTCAATAAATGGTGCTGGGAAAACTAGGTTCTAACATGCAGAAGAATGAAACTGAACCACCTTATCTCACCAGAAATAAAAATCAACTCCAAATGGATCAAAGACCTGGCTGTCAGACCGGAAACTATCAAGTACTTAGAGGAAAACATTGGTGAAACACTTTCCCACCTACACCTCAAGGACATCTTTGATGAATCAAACCCAAATGCAAGGAAGACTAAAGCAGAAACAAACCAATGGGACTACATCAAATTGAAAAGCTTCTGCACAGCCATAGAAACTATCACACAAACAAAGAGACCCCTCACAGAATGGGAGAAGATCTTCTCATGCCAAACATCAGACAAGAGACTAATCACCAAAATATACAGAGAACTCAGCAAACCAGCAAACTTAGCACCAAAAAAAGCAAATGACCCCATCCAAAAATGGGCAGAGGATATGAACAAGACATTCACTTCAGAGGAGATCCAAAAGGCTAACAAACATGAAAAACTGTTCCAGGTTGCTGATTGTCAGAGAGATGCAAATAAGACAACATTGAGATACCATCTCACTCCTGTGAGAATGGCGTACATCTAAAAGGACAGCAGCAACAAATGTTGGAGAGGCTGTGGGGACAAAGGAACCCTTCTACAATGCTGGTGGGAATGTAAATTGGTTCAGCCTCTCTGGAGAGCAGTCTGGAGAACTCTCACAAGGCTAGACATCAACATTGCATAGGACCCAGTAATTCCTCTCCTGGGGATATACCCCAAGGACTCCATAATGCCCAACCAAAAAGATGTGTGTACATCTATGTTCATAGCAGCACAATTCATTCCAGCTAAAACCTGGAAGGAACCCAGGTGCCCAACAGCAGATGAGTTGCTAAGAAAGCTGTGGTACATATACACAATGGAATACTATGCAGCTATTAAGAACAATGAGCCCACCTTTTCTGACCCATCTTGGACAGAGCTAGAAGTAATTATGTTAATTCAGCTAAGTCAGAAAGATAAAGATGAGTATGGGATGTCCCCACTCATCAACAGAAGTTGAGAAAGAAGAACAGAAAGGGAAACTGAAAGCAGGGTCTGATTAAATTGAGAGCAGGGCAGCAATGTAAAAACCCTGTGGTGAAGGGGAGGGTGGCCATTGGGCTTTCCCCCATGGCTGGGGGTGGGGGGGCGGGGGTGGGTGGTGGGGATGGGACACAGTCTTTTGGTGGTGGGAGTGGTGTTTATGTACAGTCCTATTAAAGTGTAAACATATAAGCCACTATTTAATTAACATGAGAGGCGAAAAACTGATGATATGTCTAGAACTTCTTAAAACACGTACTGAGTCTTTTTAATACATAGACTGTCTTTGATATGTTGTCTCTCCCAAAAGCCTAGACCAGGGAGAACAGAAGCAACCGGTAGCACAGATATACAAGATGCTGGGTATTATACCCCAAATCCTATCAAAGGATTTTCCGAAGTTAACCCTACCACCAAATAATGTGACGATAACAAAAACTATCCATTCTATTCTTGAACCCTAAGACAACAGGAACCTCACATTTCCACTATAGAGCCTATATTTCCCCCAGTCCTGGAACCTTAGGGTGGGGCCAACTTTTCTGCATGCTGCTCTCAATTCAAATCAAATAATATTGCATCAGTGGATCGCAACCTAATCAATGCAACGAGTGCCATCCCAGCATGCTTCATTTCAGACTGTGACCAGAGACTTCAGGTGTGTAATGATAACCCCTCAGCTTCATCACTCGGGTGAGACCTTTCCTTTCATAGTATTCTGTAATTCCATTCCAGGTGTTCCACTCCCCAATAAAGTCCCCAAACCTAGATATAGTCCAGGTCCCCTGAGCTAGAGCATAGGTTCACCCGTTCCCATAAACTAGGGAAAAATATATACCTGAAAGCAGAAGTACACAAGAGCATACAGGGAATACCCTCCAACACTTCATCTGCACTATTCCAGTCTTTCGGTCCATGATTGTTCAACAATTTGTTTGGCTTTGTATGTTAACTCTCTTTTCAGCCACCAGGTTCCGGATGCCAGCAAGATGCTGACCAGACTTCCCTGGACAGACGACCCCATCAATGTGTACTGGAGCGCCACTTCCTCAGAGTCCCACCCTACTAGGGAAAGAGAGAAGCAGACTGGGAGTATGGATCGACCAGTCAATGCCCATGTTCAGCGGGGAAGCAATTACAGAAGCCAGACCTTCCACCCCCTGCAACCCACGACGACCCTGGATCCATACTCCCAGAGACAGAGAATGGGAAGGCTATCAGGGGATGGGATGGGATATGGAGATCGGGTTATGGGAATTGTGCAGAATTTTACCCTTCTTATTCTATGGTTTTGTTACTGTCTCCTTTCTTAAATAAAAACAAAAAAGTATAGGAAATCTATCAGGGGAGGGGATGGGATATGGAGTTCTGGCGGTGGGAATAGTCTGGAGTTGTACCCCTCTTATCCTTTGGTTTTGTCAGTGTTTCCTTTCTATAAATAAAATAAAATAAAATAAAATGAAAGTGGTAAAAAATAAAATAAATATTGGTGAGGTGGGGGCAATAGCATAAAGGTTAATCTAAATAAATAATTACATAAATAAATAGAAGAAAAAAAAAAGAAAAGTCTAAACCACTGGACAAAATAGAACATCTATACATGGGGCCAGATGATGATGGTGTATCTAGTCAAGTACTCACTTACAGACAGAAGGATCCATACCAGAATCCAGAGTCAAGACCCTGGTACCCACCTACAGAGGGAAAACTTCATGAGTGGAAGTAGAGCTGCGTCTCTCTCTCTCTCTCTCTCTCTCTCTCTCTCTCTCTCTCTCTCTCTCTAATTCTCTCTGTCTCTATCTTATAATAAATAACTAAATTTTAAATTTAAAAAAGAATAAAAGAATTTCTATACATATAATTAATGATTTTGCAGATCTAGGAAGCAATTATGTTCAGACTCATTATTTAGGGAACACAAATTAAAACTTCTCGTGCATAACACCTTGCAATACCTTGAAAAAATGCCCACTTTCCATGTCAAAGTCTAGGATGTTGCCTAATATTAGGAAAGATGTATAATCTCTTCTAGCTACTCTTCGGCTCTGTCCTTTGAGTTTTGGCATTACATGATCCTTACAGTTAATTTTAACTTTGGCTACCACCTTCCCCACTCCAAGTCAACTATTAAATAGCTTTTAGTGCAGCCAGTGAGGGACAAGTGATAGCTTGCCATTTAGGGTGTCTATATTGCTATGTGCAAGATCCCATTTTGAAGTACTGTAACACTGGAGCAGGGCCAGGGTGTTGGTTTGGTGCAGAATTGTCTCTGCTTTTCTCTATATGATAAAAATAATGGAAATCTCAGCCTGTGAATAGAAAATTTGTAAATGTGTGAAGCACCAGTGCCAAAATTAATCAATGAGTGCTAATTGATTGCCAACTGTGAGCTAAGAACTATACAAGATTCTAAGGACACAGTAATGAAGAGAGCTTAGTCTTGTACCTTTAGGAACTTAAGTTTAGCAGGTGATAAATACATACTAAAACGATGGGGAGTCAGGTGGTAGCCCAGTGGGGTAAGCACACATGGCACAAAGAGCATGATCCCGGTTCAAGCCCCAAGCTCCCCACCTGCAGAGGAGTCACTTCACAAGCGGTGAAGCAGGTCTGCAGGTGTCTTTCTCTCTCCCTCTCTGTCTTCCCTTCCTCTCTCTATTTTTCTCTGTCCTATCCAACAGTGATGACACAAACAACAACCACAATAATAACTACAACAATAAAAAAGACAACAAAAGGGAATACATATTTTTAAAAAATAAAAAAGAAATACTAAAAAGATGACTTTATGTGAACAAGGAGGTAGCTTCACACATAGAGCAATAAACTTGAACTACATCACATGTGGTAGTAGCATTCCATCTCCCCTGTCTCTCTACATATATATGGTTATTGATTATTATTTATTAACATATGATAATTATCAACATGATTACTCACATTTGAAACAAGTGACTATTGTTAAATGATTGGACTTAGTTCAGTGTTTTCCAGTCTTTGATCTACTGACAGTATGGGTTAGCAGGTGTTCACTTTTCAATACCTTTAGCCTTTACTTACTAGATATTTATAGCATGCCCTACTAAGTAATTATACCTAAAGTGTCCTCATGCACTGCCAAGTATTTCTTAAAGGAAATAACTCCATTTGTCAACTTTTTAAATTAATTAACTGAATTAGTACTCAAGTGTCTGTAATTTCCATAAGCATTCTGAGTTACGTTTTTAACTCAGAAATTATACACACGCTGTTCCATTTGCCTAGTTCATTCCACCCCTCTTTTATTGAACCAAACTAATATCACTCATGCTAACGCTCTGCATTACATGTTCCTCTATGTTTTCACACAATTCAGATCATTTTCCATCTGATACCAATCTGATAATTAGCTGTGTATTCATCCATGTCCCTACTCATGTCTAGACTCCATAAGGACAACAGCTGTCTGTTATCATTCATCATTGTATTAAAAAATCAGCGGGGAAGCAATTACAGAAGCCAGACCTTCCACCCTCTGCAACCCACAACCACCCTGGTTCCATACTCCCAGAGAGATAGAGAATGAGAAGGTTATCAAAGGAGGGGGTGGGATGTGGAGATCAGGTTATGGGAATTGTGAGGAATTGTACCCCTCTTATTCTATGGTTTTGTTAATGTCTCCTTTCTTAAATTAAAAAAAAGCGTAAAAAATCAGATTTTTATTTGGCACAAGGTAGATGATCAAATTACGCTCGTTGAACTAATGAATTTGTGGATAAAAGGATGAATTAACTTGATCATGAAAGAGTAAAGTAGTCAACCAGGATTTAATGATAATTTTGCTGATTTGTCATGACTCTTCGATAGGACTCTAAACGTCTGCATAGAACATCAACTCTGAATTTATATGTTAAATCTCCATTTTTCACTGCGATTTTCACTTATATCTCCTTTTCTCTATTTCAAACTTCCATATATATCATGACAAGAACAAGTATACAAGTTAGAAACTGATATTAAATTATTTGGTAATACAGGTTATATTAATTTGTGGATGATGCAAAATATTTTCATAAGATAACTGAGGCAACTTGGTAGATATTTGGGAATTGGGGTATCAACAAGGCCTCAAATAGGCAGTTGTGGAGACAGATGTTTCTACCTAGAGCCATGGGGGTAACGATTCTACCCCAACAAAACTCAGGCAGTAGGACATTAAACAAAATGGAATTTCTCTACATTTAAAGATCTAGCAAAACTTGACTTGGTGGAGTTTGGACTTGCTTGAGACCAGTTATTGACTTCCTTCTGGATTTCCCTTTGTTATGAGAAGGGTTATTTTATATCTCTCCCCCATTCCTAAGGAAACATACAGAAAAATACAATTTCTCATGTTTCAAGGGTTCACAAACGAAAAGAAATTTTATCCCAGACAAATTATACCTTGACCAACAGGCCCTGTTATTTTCTGTGTCCACTAAAGAAGTAGAATCACTGAATGAATCTGTGATACAATGCAACTTTATCTTTATGGTAATTATAAACTGAAGAGATGTTGAAATGTGGAAAAATATGTATTACATAATCAGTAAGATGATATTTGTGGACAAATCAAACGCAGTATGCTATGAAAAACAGGATGCATAAGTGTTTGGGTGGCAGAGTACTCTGGAGAATTCACATTTCAATATGCAAGGACCCAGGTGCAAGTCTTTGATCCTCTCTGTAGGAGAGATGCTTCGTAAGTGAAACAGTATTTCAGGTGTCTTTTTCTCTCTTCTCCTTTATCTCACATTCTTTCTTAATGTCTCTGTTCCCACCCAATAAAATACATAAATAAAATAAAATATTTAAAAGAAAACAGGATATTTATATCAATCAGATCTCAGCAAGAAAATTATTAACCATAAAAATCAGGATAATGTTACCTGATTTTATTGATAAAATAGTTAATTTCATAGATGTGGTGGCCTACTGAGTAACCACAAAAGATAGTGATGGCATTTGCATTTAGAAGCAGTAGAACTGCTTCTTCTTCTGGGGCCAATGTGAACTTAAAAGGGCAAAATTAAGAGAATTGAATAATACTGTCAGTCTTGAAGATCTGGCTGTATTGATATCAACTTCTGAAATGGAAGGACACCCTGTAGAGTACCCTTTTTAGGGATGGCAATGTAGTTCACCTGGCTAGAGCATGCACATGGCCCAGGTTTAAATGAAGTCTCCACCACACTAGAGGAAATTTCAGGGCTATGGTATGTTTCCCTTTCTCCCCCTGTCTCTGTCTCTCTTTCTATCTGAAAACTTGGCTCAGAGTGGCAAAACCCTGATAATGACAACACATAAACAGAATAACAAAGCATCCTTATGAAGAGGAAAGGATTTTTTTTATGTAACTTGCCTCCTTCCCTCTATTACTCTGCCTAAATCTTTGATGCTTCCCTGAATCCCGCTGGAATTCAGAGGGAAAGTGAAGTTGAGTGATAGAACCTATGGATTTTTATTTGCTTAGAAAAACAGTAAGATTGGGGAGAGAAGTGGCAATTACCTATAAATATAGTTATCTTGTAAAGCAGCCTTTATGTATACAACTTAAAAAAAAATACGACCTGAGAGGTTGTTAACAGGTAGACTGTAGGAATCACAAGTGTGAGACCCAGAATTTGACCACTGGCACAGCATATGCTGAAGTGGAGTGATACTCTCAGTTTTGTATCTTTCTTTGAAATGAGGAAATGCAAATGCTTATATGATAATGACATTAACTCTTCTGTACAACTTTGCACTTTGTTCTAGAGGTAAGAAATGAACTACATTAATAACACTTATGTAAGAGGCATGGGGCTCAGTTGGAAATTTATATTTTCATATCTTATGCTTATGATCTAAATAAGACCTTCATAATAAATACCATTGCTTTTCTAGTTAAAATGACTTAATATAAGTGACCCACATTCATTCATTCTTTTCTCCATGTCTATTACCATGATCCTGGATTAGAAGTTAGTTACTTTGTAAAAGAGCTAATGACACAATCTCTCATCTGTGTCACCATCTTATTGTTTATTTTGTCTTACTGATTTTCTTGGGTGTGCTTTACAGATATTCCAGAATTCTTTACTCGCACATTGGTTATTTTAAAATTCTATGTTTAAGCAGTTATTATATGTTTGTTATAATTCTAGAATCAAAGAATTTCTGCTGAACATACAATTCAATTAGAAAGCATCTCTATTTTTTTTCATTTCACATAAATGATATACATTTTCAACCTTAGCAATGAGAAGGGATATATTCCAAAAGAAACAACAAACTAAAATATGAAGGATGATTAGATTAGGAGTTTATATATATATATATATATATATATATATATATATATATATATATATATATAAAGGTTGAAAAGGGAATACTATTTCAGGTAATATGTGAACAGCCCATATGATTATTTGTGGTTCAAGTGTAGCTGACTTTTTATATAAAAAGAATAGAAAGCTTTGTGTCTTGAGCCTTGACTAAATTGGGATATTTCTGAGTGTTCTGGGAACAATATGGTGAACAGTCAATTTGCACAGGCTTTTGTAGTGAATTCCAAGGATTTTTTGGTTTATCAAAAAAAAAAAAATCAATGGGAAGCCTTTGAATTGCATTAGTAGTTCAACAGAGTCTTATTAAATCTTTCTGGATAGCATTTACACCTAGAATTTTTCTTTCCAACTATCTGTAATCTGATTCCAGTCACATACGGAAATTAAAATCATAAGTCTCCTACCTGTGTTTGTCTTCATTTAGCACATATCCAATAGATACTATACTAGAGATTCAGAATATATAAATGAGTGTCACAAAGGTCTCTGTTCTCATGAAGTCTACAGTTCAAGCACACTTTTGTCAAATTTATGTGCATATTTATTCATAGGTATACCATACTAATCTGTGCTTTTGAGAATGTACAAGTTCAAAGTAACTTTATAAGTTTTCCATGTTATTGGGCAGGGGTTTTGTTGTGGATGTCTAAGCCGTTTTTCATTTGTCTTAAGAAAGGAAGAAATGCCAGCGAGATATCTCACTAAGTGGGACACCTTCTGTGCTATGTGTGTATCCCTGGCACCACAGGCTTGCACTATTGTAGCACTGGGGGAAGCTCAGGTGTACTGCTATGGGATGTCTCTCTCTGAATGAAAATCATGCTTATAGAGGCAAAATCACACATGTTCAACACCCTGGATCCCAGCAAAGAGTGATAAAAAGAAAAAGGAAGGAAAAGAAAGTGAAAACAAGTGAGGTGGGGAAATGTTTCACTGTGATTTTGGCTCAACATCTTACAAAACTAAGGACTTCTTTTATGTCCACACACTTGTCTGCTTGTTTTTTCGATCTCCATACAGGCCTTTCTCTTTGAAGCAGCTCGTGGCTTTTTATCTCAAGATTCCATATTACTACTATACTGAGGTTAAATTTCATAATTATACTTCAAGTTTATGGGGAGGAGATCTTATGTTTTTATGCAGACATCCAAGTATGAAACAACATTTGACAAAAGAGAAATGTTGTTGTTGAAACATGACCAATTTCTCAGTTGCACTGTGTGCTGGAGAGGAGACTGAGGGGCAAGGAAAAAAGAAGGGATTTTGGGGAAGCAAATTATTTGGGAATTGCTATATATATTCTCACATACAAAGAAAGTGGTACTTGTGTGAAGAAATTGAAGTCTGTAAAAGGGCTGGAACATCTCATTATAGAGTGAAGTCAAATGGCCCCCCACAGCCTTCATGTCTGTGCTTGCTCATTTTGTTCTCCTTACCTGAAATTCCTTTTATATTCTTCTCTAAAGCTTAAAGGTCAGTCCCTTTAGGCGAAGTGTGGTGCATTGCACCAATGCATAGCACTCTGGAGGGAGAGGAATGGGATGGAAGAATTGAATGGGGGAGGGGTGTTGTGGTGCACCAGGGTTAGTGCACAGAGTGTGAAGAGCAAGTCCTCCTAAGAAGAAGAGGAAGAAGATGATGAAGAGGGAGAAGAAGAAGGAGGAGGAGGAGGAAGAAGGGAGAAGGAGGAAGAGAAACAGGAGGAGGAGAAGGAAGAAGAGAGAAGGAGGAGGAGGAAGAGAGAAGGTGGAGGAGGAGGAGGACTAGGAGAAGAAGTAGTAGTGCTGGATGTACAATGGTGGGAAAAGACCTCCACTGGGGGAGTGATTGTCTTGCAGATAGATACCTATCATCCAGGAGATGAGATGTTATACCTGTTTGGAAGCAAATGTACTATAGACCATTAACAGTTCAATCAAGTGCGAAAATATCAGTCCCTTTAACATAATGAAGTCTCCTCTCCTTTTCATACAATTTCTTTCCTTTTTTCTGAAGCTTTATAAGTCCTAGATTTTACCTCACATAATTTAGCACACACAGAGAATAACATTGCATCGATGTATTTTAAAGATCTTTTCTTCCCAGTTCTCTGACCATACTTATTATAATACATTTAACTGCTGTAAATTCTATATAATTTTTAACATACTGCAATCTGTAAGATTAAGATTAATTTTTTGATAGTTGCTGTTATCACTAGGGCTACACCACTCCTGGCTGACATTTTCAGATAGAAAGAAGAGAGAAAGTCACAAAGGGAGAAATACATCACACCTCTAAAGTTACCTCCAGTATGGTGGGTGCTGAAATTGAACCTGGGTTGTCAGCACTGAGAAGCAATAGCACTGCCCAGGTAAGTTATTTTTCTGGTCTAAGACTGAATCTATGTTTAGCAGATACATTGTGAGTTGACATATTGCAAAGAAAACTGATATGTCTTAACACTGCTAGAAACTTGTAAGTAATGTTTTGAGATACATAATTTCCATAGATTTGTGTGGTTATCACAAACTATTTTAGTAATCAGGCACTCTGGGTTCCAATCATTGTTGTTAAAATTCGGAGGCCTCTAGCGGGCGGGGCTAGCTTCACAGGCGGGTAACAGAGACGCGGAGACAACGGCTGGGCAGGGAAGCTGTATTTCTTTATTCAGGAACAACGATTCATAAACTAAACCAAACTAATCACCAAACAGAACTCTGCTATCTCTTTGTGGTGGCGCAGGCACTCCCTCTTACTCTCTAACTCTGCAACTCTTCAACTCTCCAACTGTGGAACTCTCCAACTCCCTCTCTGGAACTCAGGAACCCTCTCTCTCGGGGTTCCTTGGGGCGGGGCCAAGTGGGCCCGCGAAATTAGCAGGACTGATCCAATTCTCTTGGCGGGGGAGAACTAGAACCCAATGTAAAGCATACAACAAATCATTATGTCTATATTGTCTTATATAAGAACCAATTTGAGCAAATGAGCAAATACACTTGTTGGTATGCTTCTAGTTCTGCTTCTGGGATCCCTTCTGTTACATTGCTTGACATTGTGGTCTATTTACATGATCATTCTGTTACATTGGTTTGGTCTCACTTTCCCTCCGCCCCCCCAGAGATTGTGGTTTAGTCTTTGCCTTTTCCGGTTTCTCCCTTCTCCCTGCCTCCTATCCTACATACTTCCTGGGTTCCTGACTCTGCAGCCTGAGGAGAGAGATGGAGGAGCACACTGTGTGGTGATTAAGTTGTTGGACTGTTTGCCTTCTCTTAAAGATTAAACTGTGTTCTTAGCTCAGCCATGAGTTTCTGGTGGTTTATGTCTCCCGCCCGTGAAGACAGCCCGGTGAAAATTACATACATTAATTTATTTCTTCATCTGATGAATATTTAAGTGGAACTATGGACCAGATAACACAGCCCAAGTCCAAGAAGACAATGTAATATAAACTGAAGGAAAAAAATGCAAGACAAAATTTATTACTTTATTTTCTCTGAGCTTGAATCATAATACAATCTTAGCAAGCAAAGGTTTCTTATACAGACCTACATGTTTTGTTCTTTTTTATTCCATGCCTACAGACTAAACTCAAATTCATGGAATATCATTTAGATATAACACAAAATATTTGTATTTATATGTTCCTATAATTAACTTTGATCTCACAAATGGCATATCTTTCTTGAAGAAATTTGAAAATGTATCTATCATCTCCCTAGGAAAATTTCTTTTTTTTGCCATTTAATTTTTTATAACATTTAGAATTGTATTCATATTGTATTACATATCACCACTGACTTCTACTGCTGTCTATATCTCTAAGTTCCATTAAAATTCTAGATTGTGGTAATGAAAACATGACTGACTCTATGCACAGACAGGCTATTGTTGCTTTGACTGTCTCTGACTTCTTGGCAATCAGTAGATCTTTGCATTTATATGAGGCTCAGTATTTGTGATATGAACAGGTGTTGATGATTTGATGAACATAAATTTCCGCACAGAGAACAAGAAACAATTTTTATGGTGAATGTAGCAATTACTTTATGGAATGTAAGTCTATATTGTGGACTATTTAGTATTAAGAGATTAGTAAATTGAACAAAATTGCTATATAATTTATAATACACTTGATAGTAGGCTATTATAATTTATAAGAACACTTAATTTAAAATCAGTCTAATTTTGAGTGTAATTTATATAGTTTTGTCAGTTTCCATATAAATATCTATTAATATATATATATTTTTTTCTGTATCCATCTAGATATCAAACTATCATAGGGGTAGGCACAATAATATTAATATAATGAACTCCCATGCATCTGTTATGGAATTTCAAACAATATCTACATTTTTCCTTTTGCTACCTAGATATGACATGATTTTATTGGGATATTTTAAATTATATCCCACATAACACGAATTACAAATGATTCTGTTTCCATCTCTAAGTCATAAGGACAAATTTAGCATATGCTACAGAGAGAAAGGTATAGAGAAAGACCAGAGTGCTGCACAGCTCTGGCTTATGGTGATGCTGGAGATTTAACTTGAGACCTCCTAGCTTCAGGCATGAGAATATTTTTGTGTAACCATTTTGTTGCCTCTCCAGCTTATCATAAGCATTATATCATCATCATATCTAAAATTAATAATTGCTTAATGTCATCTAACACTATCCTATTATTTGCATCTTCATAATTGTTTTAAGACACCTCATTACCACTGATTTGCATTTTATTGAATTTCTTTCAGTCTTCTTATTTTAGGCATTTTTATTAGTGATTTAGAGTTTGCCACTCATGTCTATGTGTATGTATGTCACCGTACCCAACAACAAATTTAGTGACTTCCCCTACTTGTCTGGTAACCGCCATAGTTCTCATATAGTTTACGAAACAGGTTTTTTTAATTTCATTTTCTTTAGTTATTGGTACTCCACATGTGAGTAAAACTATCCTGTCATATTTTACTTGTTTTCTTCTATTTCACTTAGCATAAATACATCCAGTTTCACCCATTTGGTGCTAAATGATACAACACTGTTTTTCTTCTTTTTTTTACATAGCAATGTAGTATCACATTGAATATCTTATATTTCTTCCTGTTATCATTGGTGCTTTGCTGCCCTGAACTGACATTTTTTCCAGATAGAAGGAGTGAGACAGAGAGAGAATAAAATACATTAGCACCAAAACTCCCTCTAGCACAGTGAAACTATAGATCTTAAAGAATTCCCAAATACCTTTTTATTATGCAATTGATTTATTAGTGAAAATATGTCCTTTGTGTATAATGCCTCATCATCTGAATTTGTCTAATTATTTTCTGGTGTGTTCAAGGTGCATTTCCCAAAAACTATGAGTTAAATTTTAAAATATTATTCTACTCAGGTCAAGCTAGATGTCATTTATTGATAATATATATTTATTTATTTATAATACTTATCCCTTTTTGTTGCCCTTGTTTTATATTGTTGTTGTTACTGTTGTCGTTGTCATTGGATAGGACAGAGAGAAAAGGAGAGAGGAGGAGAGGACAGAGAGGAGGAGAGAAATACACCTGCAGAACTGCTTCACCACTTGTGAAGCTACTTCCCCTGCAGGTAGAGAGCCAGAGACTCGGACTGGGATCCTTATGTTGGTCCCTGTGTTTTGTGCCACCTGCACTTAACCCACTGTTTCTTTTTCAAGACATCATAAGTTATATGTTGTCAGACTGTGGCATGTTACTGATGTAATACTGGCCAGTGACTTCTGGTTTTTCAGTCTAATTCTCACAACATGAAGCTTCCATCAATATATAATCACATGGTTTTAACAACTTCAGTTTTAATGGTTTTGTTACATTATAAAAAAAATCTTCAGGGTCATATAAGTATTTTCCTAAAACCATATTTCATTCCACATATTTTATATATGCTGCTTCTTTGAAAAATAATTGTCCCCCTTCAACTCTTCAGAAGATCTAAAGAAGAGTTGTGTTGACCAATACAAACTTTAATGGTGTTCAGTGAGCTATTTAGTGTTATGAACTCACATATGTTTATGTATTCACTGCATCTCAATCCAATGCATTCACCATACTTATTGAAAACCGTGGCTTAACCATTACAGGTTAAGTTATTGCAGTAGAATTATATATATATATATATATATATATATATATATATATATATATATATATAATCTCCAGGGTTATCGCTGGAGCTCGGTGCCTGCACTACAAATCCACTGCTCCTGGAGGCTATTTTTCCCCAATTTGTTGCCCTCGTTAATTGCTGCTGTTGTTATTATTCGTTTTTAGTATTACTGATATTATTGCTTTCATTGTTGTTCGATAGGATAGAGAGAAATCTAGAAAGAAGAGGAAGACAGAGAGAGGGAGAGAAATATAGACAACAGAAGACCTGCTTCTTACCAGTGAATTGACCCCCTTGCAGGTGGGGAGTCAGGGGCTCAAACAAGGGATCCTTATGCTGGTCATTGTGCTTATCCTTTCTTAAATAAAAAATAAGTTAAAAAAAAGAAAGTAAAGCAAAACTGTTTCTAAAAAAAAAAAAAAGGATAAATTAACAAAACCATAGGGTAAGAGGGGTACAACTCCACACAATTCCCACGACCCAATCTCCATATCCCATCCCCTCCCCTGATAGCCATCCCATTCTCTATCCCTCTGGGAGCATGGACCCAGGGTCATTGTGGGTTGCAGAAGATGGAAGGTCTGGCTTCTATAATTGCTTCCCCGCTGAACATGGACGTTGACTGGTCAGTCCATACTCCCAGTCTGCCTCTCTCTTTCCATAGTAGGTTGGGTCTCTGGGGAAGCAGAGCTCCAGGACACATTGGTGGGGTCTTCAGTCCACGGAATCCTGGCTGGCATCCTGATGACATCTGGAACCTGGTGGCTGAAAAGAGAGTGAACATTCAAAGCCAAACAAATTGTTGATCATTCATGGACCCAAAGGTTGGAATAGTGGAGAGGAAGTTTTGGGGGACTACTCACTGCAAACTCTAGTGTACTTCTGCTTTCAGGTACATATTTTGCACTAGTTTATGGATACATGGGAACATATACTCTCTCTCACAGAACCTGGTGTATATCTGGACCAAGTATATCAGAGGCAACCAGTGGCACAGCTATTTACAAGATACTGGGTACTATACAGCAAACCCTAGCAAAAGGACATTTCAAAGGTAACCCAATTGCCAAATAATGTGATGATAACATTAACTGTCCATTGTCTTTTCAAACCCTAAGACTTCAGGAACCTCACATCTCCACTATAGAGCCTATATTTCTCCCAGTCCTGGAACCTTAGGATAGGGCCCACTTTCCTGCATGCCTCTCCCAATCCATATCAAATAATATTGCATCAGCCGATAGCAACCTAATCAATGCAACGATTGCCACCTCAACATGCTTCAGCTCAGACTGTGTCCAGAGACTTCAGATGTGGAATGACAACCCTTCAGCTTCATTACTCGGGTGAGACCTTTCCTTTCATAGCATTCTCTAATTCCATCCCAGGTGTATCACTTTCTAACAAAGTCCCAAAATCTAGATATACACCAGAAATATTTCTTTTTTTATTTTTTATATTTATTTATTTTCCCTTTTCTTGCTCTTGTTGTTTTTCATTGTTATAGTTATTACTGATGTTGTCATTGTTGGATAGGACAGAGAGAAATGGAGAGAGGAGGGGAAAACAGAAGGGGGGAGAAAGACAGACACCTACAGACCTGCTTCACCACTTGTGAAGTGACTCTCCTGTAGGTGGGGAGCCGGGGGCTCCTACCAGGATTCTTTAGCTAGTCCTTGCGCTTAGTGTCACATGCACTAAGCTTAACCCTATGCGTTACCTCCCAGTATTTCTTTTTTAAGGTTTATTTATTTATATTTTTATTGTGGGTATAAATAGTACAGTAAATACAGATATTGGTAATGCATGTGTAAAATTGTTCAGTTTTCTGCAAAACATTCTCAAGCCAAACCTAGATACTGCTTAGCCATTGTGCACTAGGACTTATACCACCCCAGAGTACTTTACTATGGTGCAATATAACAAACCCAGTCCAAGTTTTCCATTGTGTTTCCCTTTCTGTTATTATTTTTCAACTTCTGTGTATGAGTGAGTTAATACCATATTCATCATTCTCTTTCTGGCTTATCTCACTTAACATGATTCATTTAATTTCCACCCAATATGAGGTGAAGAGGGTGAATCCATTATTCTTAATAAATGAGTCGTATCTGATGGAAAGATTTCAATCATCAATGAGACTGTATTTTGTATGAGATGAGTCATCCAAGAGCAGTAAAGTGCCAGTGATGGCAAGAAAGAGTGGAAGAGAGAGTAGAGGAGAGGGAGCAGAAGAGGTAGAGGGAAAGCGAGAGGGAGGGAGAGGGAAACTGACTTTGAAGCACTGCACTGAAGCTTTTGCTTACACAGTGTAGGCCAGGCTTGAAATTGGGTTACACACATGGAAAAGCAAACACCCTCCCAGGTGATCAATATTGGCAGCTCCTAATTATTTTTCACTTGAAAATGGTCAAAACATGAAGGATAATGAGTAGGACCCATGGGCCAAAACCATTTGTCTTTTTTTTCACTGAATTTTTTATTGTTTTCCATCCCAATGTCATATAATTGAGGGAATATTCATTTCTAGGTTTGTTTATTTTGTTTTGAGTATATATTTCCAAATTTCTCCAATGTAGGCTTCAGCACACTTACCATCAACTAAACCATCATCTTATTCCAACACAGGGGCTTTTTATAAGTTTTTTTTTTAGTTATCTTGACATGAAGTTTTATTTTCCTAGAAGAATTTATTTTCCTAGAATGTATGACTGCTTTCATGCTATGAAGTCAAAGTTGAGTATATGAAATGACAATTTTGAGGCCCATAATCTGAAACTTTTTAGTATCTAGACATTTACAAAGAAAATTTTATTATGCATAGTTAAGACTAGTGAAAGTTGCTCTGTCTATATTTGCCAGGTTAGCTTTGTGGGTGGGAGAGAGAGACGACCAGAGACTCATGGCTGAGTGGTACATAGTTCAGTCTTTATTCATGTGGAACACAGCGCAATCTAAGCTATCTCTAATCACAATCTTGTTCTTATATATCCTGGGGCTGCCAGTGCAGATCAGCTTATAGGCTCTCTCCAGAGCCTGTTAGAGATGGAAGTCCTGGTGAAGTGCTTCTGATGAGCACTTATATATAAGAGCAGCTGTATATATACTCGCCAAGTAGGGTGGAAATAGGATGTGACAAGGAGAGGGGGCGGAGCAAAAAGAGAGTATGAACCAGCTGGATTAAACCAAAGCCCTAGAGGAAGGGAGGTGCTTAGTTAACAGTAGTTTATGTAAATAGAATACAGTGTTAAGCAGGGGGGATTAAAACAATGAAACAAAAGGGGTCTTAGAAGCAGAATTTAGAAGCATACCAACATATATTCATTAGGATATACTATGGAAATGTCACCCACTCAATAAAGAAAAAGAAATTAGATTCTTCAATAAGAATTGTACTTTGTTGGATATAAGGAGAAGATATTTTCGTTTGTTTCATTTGCTGCTCCGCACCCATATCTAAATTGAAGTGGATTATTTAATGTTTTAGTGACAAACCAAACACAAGAACCATCAATTAGATTCTGAGGAGACTTCACAACTGATTCACAAAGAAAGCACTCATATATATGGAAAGTTCTTTTATACAACTGTTTGATATGTTAGCTAATAACCTGCTGATGTACACTAGAAGCTAGTTATTTGTTTTCCCTGTTTTTATTTCTGGTGATATTTAATTTAACATTTCTGATACATTTTACTTACTTTTTTAATCATGAAGAAAAATATCTGAGTCTACCTTCTGTAACCCATTTTACTGTGAATTCTAAAATACAGTTTGTAAATGAATTCTGATTCACTCTTTTTGACAGACATTACAGTTAATAAGGTTTTTGGTTCTCTTGAGATCTCTAAATTTTATTTTTTATATATCTCACATAAGCAATAAGAAAAAGTTATAAATTTCCTTTGACATTTCAGAGGATTCAAACTGACTCAATAATCTGAATCCTATAATGTGAGTGGCTTAGCTCATTTAAAGTAGCATTTTCTGAGGGTTCCCAGAAGATGGCGGACTGAGAAGCTGCTAGTGGCTTGAGCTCTGACCACATCTTCTGGAAACGGTAGGATTTTCTGCCTTTAGTAGGCCAGTCAATAAGGGGTCGTAGCGGTAACACCAAGGAGGTGACTATAACTAAATTTGGGTTAAAAAATAGAGTAGAAAAAGAGGGAAAAATTTTTTTTCTTTTAAATTATTAAGCACACTTCCTCCCCCTCCCACCCCACCATAACCAGTCCCTGGGGACCAGCTCCTAGCAGGCTCCCCTGCTGAGCTTCTTTCTTTACCAATATTCCTGTCCAACCAGGGAGTATCATTCATTCTAAGTCTATACCCTTCTGAAACCTCTGGCCTTTTTTCTTTCTAAGTAGCCAACCCCCCCACCTCACCCAGCATGGCTAATTAAATAATTAAAAATAAATAAATAAATAAACTCCTTTCACCGCTCTTTTATGACTGTTCTTTTATTATCTTTTTCTTTTTTCTCTCTCTCTTTCTTTTTTTTCTTTTCCTCATTCTTGTCATCCTTTCTTCCTTAATCCTACAACTTCCAAAGCCACAGGCCCCAGCCCCTACACCACCAAACAGTGAGCATTTTTTAATTCACTGATACACATTTGGGAATTATTTTGGGGAAGAATTCTAACTCAGAGTGGACTCTCACTGCAAGTATGTCTGCTTAACTTCCCTTCCTCCTTTAGCTACCCCTAGAATATACAGTGGAGAGTAGATTTGCATAACTGTCTATTTCAGCTATCCTGGTCTAGTCCTGAGTTTGTTTTTTTTTTTCTCTTTCTTAACAATTAGCTGCCTCTGATTACGAGGCTTGATGTAATTTGGGACAGGGTATTTTTTTACCCTGCTCTATTTTATTATTAATAATATATAAAGGCATATATTTTCCACCCCCCTTAGGTTGATCAGAATTAACTCTTAGGGTATATTTCATTGCTAGGGTAGTGGGCATCTTATCTATTGTGGGAGGAACTTGTCTCATTACTCCTACCTCCTCTAAAGACTCTCCCCTCCCTCCTCCTAGCTAATTAAAAAATTAAGTTAAATTAAAAATAAAGTAATAAAAAAACTTTCCTTTCACTGCTATTTAATTACAGCTCTTTTTCTTATCTTTTCTCTTTTATCTCTTTTTCTTTTTTCTATTATTTCTTTTTATCTTGTAATACACTTCTTCCTTCCTTCTTCTTTGCCTTTCTGAATTTAGGAATTATTTTGGGGAAGAAATCTGACTCAGAGTGGACTCTCTATGTGTGTATCTCTGCTCTACTTCCCTTTCCACTCTTGTTACCCTTAGAATATACAATAGATATTAGATTTGCATAACTGTCTATTCTTGCTATCCCTTCTTTCTTTCTCTTTCTTATACACTGGGATTTGGCTCAACAAGATGCTGTTGACTGGCTACGGAAGACAGGCAAACGCTAGAAAAAGAAGAATTTTACTATTTTTTCACGGACTGGAGAAATAGTTTGGCTAGCTGGTAGTAATTAAGCTGCTTCAATACTTGCTTCAGTTGCTGCTGTAATTCCTGAGGTTGGTGAGTGCAATTGTCATAAAGGTACAGTGTTGCTTATACTCAAGACACAACAACTGAGGAACAACAGAGCATAAAAAAATAAACACATAAATAAAAAAATGGGTAGATCAAAAACAAATAAAACTGCTACTCCAATGAATGAAGACAAGAGCCCAGAAGAAACTACATATCAGCCAGAAGTAACCATAGATAAGAAAAGTATGCAAGCAATAATAAACTTATTAATGACAGAAATGAAAACAACATTGGAGGAAAGGAATGGCAGTATTAGAGAAACAACAGTTGAGACCCCCAAGGAAAATACTGATTATCTTGAGGCAATAAGAGAACTGAAATCTGAAATAGCTGTAATGAAGAAAGAAGCTGAGGCAAGGGAAAGAAGACTAACAGAAGCAGAAAACAGAATTAGTCAGACAGAGGATGAGTTAGCAAAAATGAAGAAAGAGGTGAAAGAGATTAAAAAGAGATTGAGAGACACTTAAAACAACAACAAAGACATATGGGATGATCTCAAAAGAAGTAACATTCATATAATTGGCCTGCCAGGGGAAGAAAGAGAGGAAGGGGAAGCAAACATTCTAGAGGAAATAATAGAAGAAAACTTCCCAGACCTGAATAACAGAAAGGACATCAAGATTCAAGAGGCCCAGAGAGTACCAAACAGTATCAACCCAGACCTGAAGAGACCGAGACACATCATAGTCACAATGAAAAGAAGTAAGGATGAAGAAAGGATCCTAAAGGCTGCAAGAGAGAAACAAAAAGTCACATACAAGGGAAGACACATAAGATTATCTGCAGAATCTCCACTCAAACTCTAAAAGCCAGAAGAGAATGGCAAGATATCTATGGAGCCCTGAATGAAAATGGGTTTCAACCAAGGATAATATATCCTGCTAGACTTTCATTCAAACTAGATGGAGGGATCAAAACCTTTTTAGACAAACAACAGTTAAAGGAGGCAACCATAACCAAACCAGCCCTGAAAGAGGTTCTAAAAGACCTCTTATAAACAAGAACATCAAGATACTACTTGCAATATATCAGAGCAAACAAAAAATTTTTTTGAACAATGGCACTAAAATGCATTAAATCCATGATATCAATAAATGTCAATGGCTTAAAAACTCACCCATCAAAAGGCACAGAGTGGGGGGATGGATCAGAAAACATAAGCCAAGCATATGCTGCTTGCAAGAATCTCATCTGTCACAACAAGATAAACACAGACTTAAAGTGAAAGGATGGAAAACTATCATACAGGCTAACGGACCACAAAAAAGGGCAGGAACAGCCATTATATCTCAGACACAATAGATTTTAAATTAAATAAAGTAATAAAAGATAAGCAAGGACATTACATAATTATTAGAGGATCAATCAGCCAAGAAGACTTAACATTTATTAACATCTATGCACCCAATGAAGGACCATCTAAATATGTCAAGCACTTACTGAACGAATTACAAAAATACATCAATAGCAATACAATAATACTGGGAGACTTCAATACCCCACTCTCACACTTAGACAGATCAACAAAGCAGAGAACCAACAAAGATACAAGAGAATTGAATGAAGAGATTGACAGACTAGACCTCTTGGACACTTTTAGAGTCCTTCACCCCAAAAAACTGGAATACACCTTCTTTTCAAATCCACATAACACATACTCAAGGATAGACCACATGTTAGGCCACAAAGACAGCATCAATAAATTCAAGAACGTCGAAATCATCCCAAGTATCTTCTCAGACCACAGTGGAGTAAAACTAACATTTAACAACAAACAGAAAATTATTAAAAGTCATATAATTTGGAAACTAAACAACATACTCCTTAAGAACCATTGGGTCAGAGATTCACTCAAACAGGAAACTCAAATGTTCCTGGAAACAAATGAAAATGGAGACACAACCTATCAAAATATTTGGGACACAGCAAAAGCAGTTCTGAGAGGGAAACTTATAGCCATACAATCACATATTAAACACCAAGAAGAAGCCCAAATGAAAGACCTTACTGCACACCTCAAGGACTTAGAGGAAGATGAAAAAAGGAACCCTAAAGCAACCAGAAGGACAGAAATCACTAAAGTTCGAGCAGAAATAAACAACATCGAAAATAAAAGAACCATACAAAAGATCAATGAAGCCAAATGTTGGTTCTTTGAAAGATTAAACAAAATTGACAAACACCAAGCCACACTCACCAAACAAAAAAGAGAGAAGACTCAAATTAATAGAATTGTAAACGATGGAGGAGAAATCACAACTGACACCACAGAAATCCAGAGAATCCTGCGAAACTTCTATAAAGAACTATACGCCACCAAGCTAGAGAATCTGGAAGAAATGGAACAATGGAACAATTCCTAGAAACATATGCCCTTCCAAAACTGAACCAAGAAGAACTACAAAATCTAAATGCACCAATCACAGACAAAGAAATTGAAACTGTTATTAAGAACCTCCCCAACAACAAAAGTCCTGGACCAGATGGCTTCAGAAATGAATTCTACAAATCTTTCAGGAAACAGTTAGTACCCATACTTCTTAAGCTATTCCATAAGATTGAAGAAACAAGAATACTCCCTTCCACCTTCTATGAAGCCAACATCACCCTGATACCAAAAGCTGATAGGGACAGAACAAAAAGGAAAAGTACAGACCAATATCATTGATGAACATAGATGCCAAAATATTAAAAAATATCTTGGCCAACCGGATACAGCACCATATCAAAGAGATTTTTCATCACGACCAAGTTGGATTCATCCCAGGAATTTAAGGCTGGTTCAAAATCCATAAGTCAATCAATGTCATTCACCACATCAATAAAAGCAAAGCCAAAAACCACATGATTATCTCAATAGATGCAGAGAAAGCCTTTGACAAAATCCAACACCCATTCATGCTCAAAACTCTACAACAAATGGGAATAGATGGGAAATTCCTCAAGATAGTGGAGTCTATATATAGCAAACCTACAGCCAACATCATACTCAATGGACAGAAGCTGAAAGCATTCCCCCTCAGATCGGGGACTAGACATTGCTGTCCACTGTCACCGTTATTCTTCAACATAGTATTGGAAGTTCTTTCCATAGCAATCAGGCAAGAGTAATAAATCAAAGGAATACAGATTGGAAGGGAAGAAGTCAAGCTCTCACTATTTGCAGATGATATGATAGTATACATAGAAAAACCTAAAGAATCCAGCAGAAAGCTACTGGAAGTTATTAGGCATTATAGCAAGGTATCAGGCTACAAAATCAATGTACAAAAATCAGTGGCATTTCTTTGTGCAAACACTAAGTCTGAAGAAGAAGACATCCAGAAATCACTCCCATTTACTGTTTCAGCAAAATCAATCAAATACCTAGGAATAAAGTTGACCAAAGAAGTGAAAGACTTGTATACTAAAAACTATGAGTAGCTACTCAAGAAAATAGAAACTGATACCAAGAAATAGAAAGATATCTCATGATCATGGATTGGAAGAATAAATATCATCAAAATGAATATTCTCCCTAGAGCCATATACAAATTTAATGCGACACCCATCAAAGTTCCACCAAGCTTCTTTAAGAGAATAGAACAAACACTACAATCATTTATCTGGAACCTGAAAACACCTAGAATTGCCAAAACTATCTTGAGTAAAGAAACAGAAATGGAGGCATCATACTCCCAGACCTTAAAATATATTATAAAACCATCATTATCCAAACAGAATTGTACTGGAACAAAAATAGGCACACAGACCAGTGGAACAGAATTAAAAGCCCAGAAATAAATCCCCACACCTATGGACATCTAATCTTTGATTAGAGGGCCCAAAGGATTAAACGGAAAAAGGAGGCTCTCTTCAATAAATGGTGCTGGGAAAACTGGGTTGTAACATGCAGAAGAATGAAACTGAACCCCTTTATCTCACCAAAAACAAAAATCAACTCCAAATGGATCAAAGACCTAGATGTCAGACCAGAAAAAATCAAATACATAGAGGAAAACATTGGTCAAACACTTTCCCACCTACACCTCAAGGACATCTTTGATGAATCAAACCCAATTGCAAGGAAAACTAAAGCAGAAACAAACCATGGGACTACATCAAATTGAAAAGCTTCTGCACATGCAAAGAAACTATTAGACAAACAAAGAGACCCCTCACAGAATGGGAGAAGATCTTCACATGCCATACATCAGACAAGAAACAAATCACCAAAATATATAAAGAGCTCAGCATACTTAGCACCATAGAAGCAAATGACTCCATCCAAAAATGGGCAGAGGATATGAACAAAACATTCACCTCAGAGGAGATCCAGAAGTCTAACAAACATATGAAAAACTGCTCTAGGTCACTGATTGTCAGAAAAATGCAAATTAAGACAACACTAAGATACCACCTCACTCCTGTAAGAATTGCATACATCAAAAAGGACAGCAGCAACAAATACTGGAGAGGCTGTGGGGACAGAGGAACCCTCTTGCATTGCTGGGGGGAATGTAAATTGGTACAGCCTCTGTGTAGAGCAGTCTGGAAAACTCTCAGAAGGCTAGACATGGACCTTCCATATGATCCAGTAATTCCTCTCCTGGGGTTATACCCCAAGGACTCCATAACACCCAACCAAAAAGAGGTGTGTACTCCTATGTTCATAGCAGCACAATTCATAATAGCTAAAACCTGGAAGCAACCCAGGTGCCCAACACAGATGAGTGGCTGAGAAAGCTGTGGTATATATACATAATGGAATACTATGCAGCTATCAAGAACAATGAACCCATCTTCTCTGACCCATCTTGGACAGAGATAGAAGGAATTATGTTAAGTGAGCTAAGTCAGAAAGATAAAGATGAGCATGGGACGATCCCACTCCTCCACAGAAGCTGAGTAAGAAGATCTGAAAGGGAAACTAAAAGCAGGACCTGATCAAATTGTAAGTAGGGCACCAAAGTAAAAACCCTGTGGTGAGGGGTAGACATGCAGCTTCCTGGGCCAGTGGGGGGTGGGAGTGGTTGGGAGGGAGGGGGTCACAGTCTTTTGGTGGTGGAAATGGTGTTTATGAACACTCCTAGTAAAATGTAGTCATATAAATCACTAGTTAATTAATATGAGAGGGGGAAAATTAATTGTATGTCTCGAAGTTTTTCAAAACACAAACTGAATCTTTTCAATATGTAGGCTGTGTAATTGATATGCAGACTCTCTCAAAAGCCTAGACCAAGTAGATGAGAATCAATCTATAGCACAGCTATATACAAAATACTCGGTACTGTACAGCAAACCCTAACAAAAGGACTTTTCAAAGTTAACCCAATTACCAAATAATGTGATGAGTACATTAACTATCGATTGTCTCTTTTAACCCTAAGACAGCAGGAACCTCACATCTCCACTATAGAGCCTCTACTTCCCCCAGTCCTGGAACCCTTGGATATGGCCCAAAGTATGCCTCTCCCAATCCATATCAAATAATAATGCATCTGCTGATCACAACCTAACCAACACAACGATTGCCACCTCAACATGCTTCACTTCAGACTGTGTCCAGAGACTTTACGTGTGGAATGGGAACCCTTCAGCTTCATTACTCGGGTGAGACCTTTCCTTTCATAGTATACTCTAATTCCATCTCAGGTGGTTCACTTTCTAACAAAGTCCCAAAACCTAGATATACACCAGTTTCTGTGGGAGAGAGTATATGTTCACACGTATCCTTAAACAAATGCAAAATATATACCTGAAAGCAGAAGTACACTAGAGTTTGCAGCGAGTACCCCCCTAACACTTCCTCTCCACTACTCCAAGGTTTGGGTCCATGATTGCTCAACAATTTGTTTGGCTTCGTATTTTAACTCCCTTTTCAGTTACCAGGTTCCAGATGTCATCAGGATGCCGGCCAGGCTTCCCTGGACTGAAGACCCCACCAATGTGTTGTGGAGTTCCACTTCCCCAGAGACCTACCCTACTAGGGAAAGAGAGAGGCAGACTGGGAGTATGGACCGACCAGTCAATGCTCATGTTCAGCGGGGAAGCAATTACAGAAGCCAGACCTTCCACCTTCTACAACCCACAATGACCCTGGGTCCATGCTCCCAGAGGGATAGAGAATGGGAAAGCTATCAGGGGAGGGGGTGGGATATGGAGACTGGGTGGTGGGAATTGTGTGGAGTTGTACCCCTCCTATCCTATGGTTTTGTTAATTAATCCTTTCTGAAATAAAAAAGAAAAAATAATAAAGTAGCATTTTCTTTTTTTCTTTCTTTCCTTTTCTTCTCTAGAGCCAGATATCTGATATTCACAAAGATTATAAAGTTTGTTTACAAAAACTAAAACACAATTCTGAGACTAATGGAAGAAATTTGAACAAATATTTATAACACAATATTTACAGTCACCAGACTGCTTTTTAAATATTTATTTTGCTTATACTTCCACTAATGCTGGTACATTTTTTAAATATTATTCCTCTAAAGAGTGAAAATGGTATTTTGTGTGCACCAGAGGTTACACAGATATATTTTAGAATAGGAGCAACTAAGTACTCAATCTGAACAGCAGCTAAAGAATATGTTTGTATTCAATTCCTTTACAGTAATTGTACCCAAGGATTTCCATATAATCAGATATATTCATGTAATTTCTTTAAAATATCACTATATTGTTACTAGGGTGTCAAGAATCCAGACACCTGGATAATGTGCCTAGTTTGCCATGTGCTTAACCCAAGTTGAAGTCCAGCCCCCACTTTAATGGAGAAAATATCAGTGTTGTTATTCTGTCTTTGCCTCTACTGCTCTGTGAAAAAAAATATATATCTGACGCTGAACAGTTAAACCCTGGTGACAACCAGAATGTAATGGAGACCTCAAGGTATTATTTTTTAATAATTAATGGAAAATTGAAAAATCAGAATTAAAAACTAGTGGTAGAGAGTGATCTGTTTAGCTTGATAATAACTCAGTTTCAATCTCTTCTTGTTACTTGTGTGTGGTTTTTTAATATTTTCCACCTGAGAAAACTGAATTTAGGAGATGCTAAAATGAGAACATTTAAGAAGACCCCTAAAATAAATAGGCTTACAAAATTGGAGGAGCGCTTAAGGCTATGCAAGAAAGAGTTGAGAATTAGCTAGATACAAAATATAATTATAAATGGCTAATTATTTGACCTTCTTTAGTAACAATGAATAGCTCATAATATTATACCTTTCATAAATTTAAAGCCTTTTTGGTTTTTTCTCAGCAAAAGAAACCACTATCCAAATAAAGAGACTCCTCACAGAATAGGAGAAGTTACATGCCATAGGTCAGACAAGAGTTTAATAACCAAAATATATAAAAAGCTTGCCAAACTTAACAACAAGAAAACAAATAATTCCATCCAAAAATGGGGAGAATTCATGGACAGAATATTCACCACAGAAGAGATACAAAAGGCTGAGAAACATGAAAACATGCTCCAAGTCTTTGATAGTCAAAGAAATGCAAATAAAGACAACAATGAGATACTGCTTCACTCCTGTGAGAATGTTATACATCAGAAAAGGTAACAGCAGCACATGCCAGAAAGGTTGTGGGGTCAAAGGAAACCTCCTGCACTGTTGGTGGGAATTTAAATTGGCCCAACCTCTGTGGAGAACAGTCTAGAGATCTCTCAGAAGACTAGAAATGGACCTACCCTATGATCTTTCAATTCCTCTCGTGGGGATATATCGTAAGGAACTCAACACACCCATCCAAAAAGATCTGTGTACACATATGTTCTTAGCAGCACAATTTGTAATAGCCAAAACCTGGAAGTAACCCAGGTATCCAACAACAGATGAATGGCTCAGCAAGCTGTGGTGTATATACACATCTATTAAAAATGGTGACTTCATTGTTTTCAGCCCATATTGGATGGAGCTTGAAGTAATCATGTGAAGTGAAATAAGTCAGAAACAGAAGGGTGAATATGGGATGATCTCCCTCTAAGGCAGAAGCTGAAAAACAAGATCAGAAGAGGAAACACAAGTAGAACCTGAACTGAAATTGACGTGTTACACCAAAGTAAAAGACTCTGGAGTGGGAGAAAACAGGTCCAAAAAAGGATGACTAGTCAGGGTTGTATTGTTATATGGGAAACTGGGAAATGTTATGCATGTACAAGCTATTGTATTTAATGCTGAATGCAAAATATTAATTCCCCAATAAAGAAATTCAAATAAATTAAAGCCATTTTGACAAAGTGTATGCATTTTCATTTTATCTTGTTTGTATTCACCATCCTCTGCTATTTCTGTTTAGTAAAACTTTTGAACTGGTCAGTAACACTATATTTTTAAAAACTTTATTTAATTGATAGAGCAGATAGAAATTGAGAAGGAGATAGAATGGAGTGTGACAGAAACACCTGTAACATTGTTTCATCATTTGTGGAGCTCTCTCACTACAGGTGGAGGCCAGGTGCTTGCACCAATTTCTCTGCACGTTGTATTACATAAACTTAACCAGGTGGTCCACTGCCTAGCCCCCTTTGAAAAAAAATTCTATGGCAACGTAATTTCAAATTAAAAATACAAACTATTTCCACATCAACAATCAATTCAGAAATCTGTCATAGTTTTGTCATTGCCCCATATTTATAAATAAACTAAGTACCCTCTGAATTATAAACTTCTCATGTTATACAGTCACTTAGCAAGTATTTCAAATGATTTCCATGAAAGGGAACATTCATGTTCATCCATAATCAAATAGCAAAACATAAACATTAAAACAATAGTTGCATTACACTTTTTAATCTCCTGAATTTTTGGCTCCTTTTCTAAAACGAGCTTCAGCTCCTACTGTCAGCTAACAATATAGAACACTTGAAAAATATAAAATAATAGGCTTTAGAAGTATGCCATTGCTTATGAATTGATATGCAACTGGGTTTATATTCCTGACTCATACATTTTCTTTGTGTGGTACTGACATTTTGTTTCTGTACAGTTAGTAGAGATGCGCCAGCTAGGAACTTATATTATTTCAACTTTGAGGTTATTCTAAAATTCCAACAGACTTTTAGCTATACATGATTAAGGAAATTGACCCCTATATTTATGCTTGCATTGTACTCCTCTGATTAAAGCCTAGATTAATAAGATATTTGGATGGACTCTGTTTTAATTTTTTAATTTCTTTAGCCTTTTATTTTGAGGTGATTTCAATTTTCTTCTTTAATTTCTCCCTGGGAAAGAAATAATTGAAGGGGTTTCAAACTATTCAAATTTGGGGTATACTTCATGTTGTAATTACTTGGGCTACTTTCATAATCTCTGGTGATCCATATTAATGCAGATGGGCATAATTTGAGATGAAAATATAATAAAGATAAAACATTTTGCCAAAGGTACAATGCAATCTTGGGATTGATTTTAATAATGTCTTATTATGACCCACTTTGTATTATTATGAGGAGAAAAAATTGAACTGTTTCCAGATGGTCCCAATAAGACAGACAGGATAGCAAAAATAGTAGTGGATTCTACAAGAACTGTTTGTGGATGTGGGTAGGTGGGGGATGTTGGAGAATCACTGGACTAATATATTAGCTGTTTACTTACCCAATGGAGTGGTCAAATGTATCCTTCTAACAAAATTCGCAGGGTGAAGACAAATGTTTTCATCTGAAAATGCATATTCAAATCATTTTGAGTTTTTTTATTTTTATAATGTTTTGGTAGTGCCTCCCTACCACTTGCTTTTTCTATAATTTATTTTATTTTAACTTAATTTTATTTGATAGGACAGACAGAAATTTAGAGAGAAGGCAGAGATAAAAAGGGATAGATAGATACCTGTAGACCTGTTTCACCACTTCAAAACTTTCCGCTTGCAGGTAGGGACCAGGAACTTAAACCTAGTTCCCTGCACACTGTAACGTGTGTTCTTAAACAGATGCACCGTCATCTGCTCCCCGGTGAATCTTTATATTACATGGGATTTACCATAGACTCAAACAGATCAGGATCTTGGGATTTAGAGTAAATTGCTTTTAACAAATCCCTTGCCATTTCCACTTGGAAATATAACAACCTTGGACTTTATTCCTCACAATAGACTCTGTGACAGAAATTTGCATGTAGGAAGTTTATTGGGAGAGGACTTCCAGGAGGTGGGGTTTATGGAATAACTGTGATCAGATTGGAGCTCTCCCCAAAACAACAATTGAATACAATATGAGACCAAATTGAGCACATAATCTACAGCTGAAAGTTCAACAGCTTCAGGCTGATGAGAGATATGGGTTGAAAGACCAACATAGTTAAACCAGAGCTCCAGTTGGGTGGCACCATGCTGAACCATGCCATTTTTTTGGGCAGTAAGCACAGTTATCAGAACCAGAAGAAAATAAATGAAAACAAAAGAGCTTAAAACCTCTCAATCTTTGACTTAGGGCTTTTTTTTTTTTTTTGTCTGAATCTAAGACAAGGACAAAACAAAAAAAAGATAGCTTTTGTGACCAAAGGAAAGTGGAAAACACACTCCCCCACTCACTGCCACATATAAAACAAACAAGGGAAAACAAGATATCATGACAGCACCACCTGCTGGTCAACAATAGCCTACATTATAAATGTGTAAACAAGGAAATAAACAAAATATGCCACAACAAGCAGATGCAAGTGAAATGGTGGAAATCCAAGACATTCCAGATGCAGAGAATCTATCAGAGACAGATTATAGAAAGCTTATTATGAGAACTCTCCAGGAACTTAAGGAAGAATTGAAAGAGCATTATATTTTGAAATTAAGACACACAAAAGAGGAACTCAGAACAGAATTTGATACGAAGCTACAAAGCTTGAGAGAAGAATTTCAAGCAGAGTTCACTAAGCAGTTAAGAAGCATGAGAGAAAATTTTCAAACAGAACTGCAAGGACTGAAAAACACATTTAGTACAACTCAAACTCAGGTAGAAGGTTTAGGAAGTAGATTCACATATGCAGAAGAAAGAACTACCAATCTAGAAGATACAGTTAGCCCAGTCTTTCAGTTCAAAGATGAGGGAAAGGAAAGGTTTAGAAATTATGAAGCGGGAGTCAAGCAGTAGTGCATCAGGTTAAATGCACCTGGCATGAAGTGCAAGGAACTGCTTAAGGATCCTCCTTTGTGCCCCTGGTTCCCCACCTGCAGAGGAGTCCCTTCACAGGTGGTGAAGCAGGTATGCAAGTGTCTATCTTTCTCTTCCTCTCTCTGTCTTCCCCTCCTCTCTTCATCTGTCTCTGTCTTATCTAACAAGGACAACATCAATAACAAAAATAACAATAACTACAACAGCAATTAAAAAAAAGGGCAACAAAAGGGAAAATAAATAAATAAATAAATAAATACAAAAATATTTAAAGTGTGAAGCAACTCTTGGGGTCAAGCAGTGGCAAAAATGATTAAGTAAATATATTACAGTGCACAAGGACCCTGCTTCAAGCTCCTGGTCTCCACCTGCATGGGGAAAGGCACAGGGCTGCAGGTGTCTCTCTTCTTCTCTATTTCCCCCTCCCCTCTCAATTTCTCTCTATCACTACCCAATAATAAATAAATACAAATCAAAAGAGAGTGAGTTTTATCTTTGTGAAATTGAAGACTCCATAAAAAAGGTCGTATGTAAGAGTGATAGGAATATCTGAGGATGAAGGCAGAGTCAAAGGGCCAGAGATAATTTTCAGAGAAATTTTAGCTGAGAATTTCCCTCACCTAGACAATCCTCAGAACATATTTATTGAAGAGGCAGATTGATCATCCAGGTTAATAAATCCACACAAAGGCATGTCATTATAAAACTATCAAAAGTCAATGACAAGGAATATATGTTGCAGGATGCTAGGGAAAGGAAGGAAAATATATACAAAGGCAGAACTATCAGACTTTCATCAGATACCTCTTCGCAAACCTTAGAAGCAAGGAGAGAGTGGAATGACATATTCAAAATACTAAAGGGGAGGGAATTCCAGCAATGAATATTGTATACTGGGAAATTATTTTTCAAATATGAGGGAGAAATAAAGGTTTTCTCAAACATTCAAAAACTAAAGGAATTTGCCACAATCAACCCCACTTTATAAGAAATACTGAATGGAGCCCAACAAGAAAGGAAGAGGCCCATAACAAAAGTCCAGGCCCTGAAGGCTATACTAATGAATTTTGAGAACATTCAAAATAGAACTAACACCCATCCTTCTCCAACTCTTCCAGAAAACAGAAGAATTGAAAATACTCCCAAACACATTATATGAAGCTAAAATCAACCTAATACCCACAGCAAGAAAGGACCCCACTATAAAAAAAAGAAAATTATAGACCTATATCCCTGATGAACATTGATGCAGATACAACAAAATTTTGGCTAATTGAATCCAACAACATATGAAAGGAATAATCCACCAAGATTAAGTGAGATTCATCCCTGAGAAACAGGGATGGTTCAACATGCATAAGTTAATCAATGCAATCCACTACTTGAGCAAAAAGAAAGATAAAAATCACATTATTTTATAAATTGATGCAGTAAAAACATTTGACAGGTTCAAAAACCAATTCATGATAAAGGTGCTTGAGAAACTGGTACTGAAGAAAAAAATCTTTAATATAATAAAAGCCAAATATGATAAACCCAATTCTAACATAATAATCAATGGGGAAAGATTTTTGAAAGCTTTCCCCCTAAAATCAGGAACTATACAAAGATGCCCACTCTCACCACTTTTATTCAACATAGTCCTAGAAGTTCTCACACTCAGAATCAGATAAGAAATTAAAGGAATCCAAATAGGAAAAGGTGAAATTAAACTCACATTATTTGCAAATGATATATTGGTATACCTGGGGGACTCTGGAAACTATGCCAAGAAACAGCTGGAAATCATCAGTAAATTCAGTAAAGTAGCAGGCTACAAAATCAATACCCACAAGTCTGTGGCTTTTCTCTATGCAAAATATGGGTCCTAGGAAATGAAACTGAAGTAAGCAATCCCATTTACAATTGAATCCAAAAAGATTAAATAAAAAATTAGAAAATATTACAATAAATTGTTTATAGCCTTCTTCAACCCTAAGACTGCAAGATCCTTCCCCATTCTCTATAAAGCCCATATTCTCCCAGTCTTGGAACCTCTAGGTTGGGGCTCCCTTTCCTGCATGCTTCTCTTAATTCATACAATTCAACTGATATTGCATCTGCTGATCCCAACCTAAGCAGTCCAACCAGTATCACCCTGGCAAGTTTCATTTAGGACTGTGTCTGGAGACTTCAGTCATGGAATGTCAACCTTTCATTACTTCATTACTCTGGTGAGAACTTTCCTAGTCCATAGGTCTCCTTAATTCCATTTTGGGTGATTTACTTCGTAGCAAAGCCTCAAAATCTAGATATTTAAATGGGGTCCTTGCACACTTTGATTTGTGTACTTAACTGGGTGCTCTACTGCCTGGCCCCTCTGAATGGCATTGACAGAAATAGCTTTCAAACACTGTTGCTTATTGGAGTCAATTTTGGTTCATATTCCAGAATATAATTTATTTTATTTTTATTCTATTTTGTATTTGTCTTTGTTGTGGGGTTAATGGTTTATAGTCATCAATAAAATACAGTAGTTAGTACATGCGCAACATTGCTCAGTTTTCCAAATAACACTCTAACCCCACACCTAGGTCCTCCTCCTCCTCATGTTCCAGGAAATGAATACTCCCTTCTGGTAAGTAGTCAGTCAAATGCCAAAGTCTTTTATTTTTATGCAAAACAACTCCACCTGAACATCATTACTAGACTTTATGAATTATTATTTCTGGGGTGTCAGTATTTAAAATAAGTTTAAATGATGACCAGAGTGCATAGTCAGGATTGGGGCTAGAGTTATAAAATGATTTACAATGCACTTATTCAAGTCTTAACTAGCACATAAATGAATATAGAAAAAAAAAAAGGTCTTGTGGTGGTGGCTTACCTGGTTGAGTGCACGTGTGTGAGTACCCAGGTTCAAACCTCCAGTTCCCACATGCATGGGGGAAAGTTTCACAAGTGGAGAAGCAGTGCTGCAGATGTCTCCCTGTCTATTTTCCTCTTCCCTCTCAATTTCTGGCTGTCTCTATCAAATAAATAATGACAAAAGAAACTATTTGCTATGGTCTAATGACTTCTGTTGCTACATATGCATTTAGTAGAGATTTGAATATTCTCTTCTAAATCTATAGTGAGCTAGATATTCATTTCTCATTTATTAGAAATTAGGGTTTGACTATATTGAACATGTTGCCAAATTTGAAAAATGACATATTCTCTACACTTTTCCCTATTTGTCTACCAATCCAATTCATTATTATAAATGTTCTCTTTAGCATGTGCTTTTTAGACACATAAATATGTCATCTCAAATGCTTGACTTTCAATGTACACAAATTATTATTCAACATATGACCAAGACAATTATTTTCCCCAAGATAACTCTATTTTGAAATTTACACTGCCTTTGACTTCTGAGGAACTACTTACTGATAGTGTTTCTAAAAGTAATGTTGTGTAATATAAAATACATTAACCTTTTACATAAGTTGAATGAAAAAGTTACTCATACCAAATGATTTTCACTTTATTGCCACATAGTTTTGTGCATTGTAACATGTGTGTTCAACCAGGTGTGGCACTACCTGGCCTCCATAGTTTTGTCTATTCTTGATATTATCAGTAGATGCTTTAGTGTGTCATATCAAAAGATTAAGTAGCATTTCTCCAGATAGTAATTAGTGATGAGATTCATTGGATACACATGTTTAAAATCTTTATTTTTATTATTTTTATTTATTTATTGGATAGAAGCATCCAGGAATTGAGAGGGAAGGGACTGAGAGAGAGGGATAGAGAGAAAGAGACACCTGCAGTCTTGCTTCACCATTGGCATAGTTTTTCTCTTGCAGGTGGGGGTTGGGGGTTCGAACCCAGGTCCTTATGTATTGTAACGTGTGCTCCAGAAGGTGCACCACCACTCAGCCACACAAGTAGTGTAAAGCTTAACAACAACAACAAAGCCTTTGACAAAGGAGAATCTGTTAGCTTATCTAAAAACAAAATCTTGACTGACTCTAAAACAAGTAGCCCCAGCAATATTGTACTAGCTTGATTTATCTCCACACTCAACTGTCCTTTCCTATGTTATTTCCATTATCAAGATTCACATACAAAATCTACAGGACTGTGACTTCCCAAATCCAAAATCCAAATATAGTAAAAAACTATATTTCTACTCAATATGTTTATGATCTCATTCTGACTGGACGAACAAAGTTCATGTATTTCCTTATAAATTGATCACTGTGACGATGGTGATTTTGAGACTCAACTGATTAATTCTGGTCACTGTTCTTCACCATTGGATTAATTCAATCATAATGGAACTAAGGCAGCACAAGCGAGAGCAGCAATTCCAGAAGGTGCTGGAGGGACCACTACAAGAAGAAAGATATGATAAATATTGCTATTTCAAAACAAACATAAACTGTGATTTAACTGTACTGCCAACATCATACTCAATGGACAGAAGCTGAAAGCATTCCCCCTCAGATCGGGGACTAGACAGGGCTGTCCACTGTCACCGTTACTCTTCAACATAGTATTGGAAGTTCTTGCCATAGCAATCAGGCAAGAGAAAGAAATCAAAGGAATACAGATTGGAAGGGAAGAAGTCAAGCTCTCACTATTTGCAGATGATATGATAGTATACATAGAAAAACCTAAAGAATCCAGCAGAAAACTATTGCATATTTCAATCCAATTTTCCTGATATTTATTGAAGACACTTTTCTTTCTCCATAGAGAGTTATTTCAGATATGATAGCATTGACTACATGTCAAAAACAATGCTTCTGATTCTGTGGAACCACCTATTTCTGGATCTCCTCCTATCTCCCTACCTATTTTTTGAATTCTCATTCACAGACTAATTAACTTTTATTTAATTATTTTTAAATATTTCTTTTATTTATTTGGGTATAGACAGAAATTGAGAAGGGAGTGGGGAGATAAATGGAGAGGGAAGGTGGGGATAGAGAAGGAGAGGGGAAGAGAGACACCTGCAGGGCTGCTTTACCACTTGTGAAGCTTCTCTTCTGTGGATGGGGACCCGGGGCTTGAACCTGGGTCCCTGTACATTATGGTCTTTGCACTCTATCAGATGTGCTACCACCCAGATGACAGCAAAGTTTTAACAGAGTCATAAATAGTTCGATTATTTATTTATGTATTTATTTTCCTGTTTGCTTTAGTTATCTATATCACATATATGAGGTAAACCACTGGTTAGCTGTCCTCTGACACACTGAAAAAATGAAACTAAGAGAGTCAGAATGTGGTGTACTGAGGTGAGGTCAAGGTCTGAAGTTTGAGGCCTTCCTCCCACCTGTGGGGGGGTGAGGGGTGTAACTTCACAAGTGATGAAGAAATACTACAGGCGTCATCCTTTCACTCCATCCCTCCCTTGCTTCGCTCTCAATTTATCACTGTTTTATCTAGTAAAAACAGAAAAGAAAGGAACTGGGTGGTGGCGCACATGGTTGCGTACACATGTTACAATGAATAAGGACTCGGGTTTGAGCCCTAGCACCTTCTGCAGGGGGAAAGCTTTGCAACTTGTGAATCAGGGCTGCAGGTGTTTTCTCTGTCTCTCTCCTTCTCTATCTACCCCTTCCCTCTTGATTTCTGTTTCTATCTAAAAAATAACAAATAAATAGATATGTTTTTTTTTGTCTTTGGTGAAATATGGTGGATCAGTTTCATTCTTCTTCATATTTTTATTTTATTTTATTTTATTTTTTTTTAATTTTTTATTTAAGAAAGGATTAGTGAACAAAAGCATAAGGTAGGAGGGGTACAACTCCACACAATTCGCAACACCCAATCCCCATAACCCACCCCCTCCCATGGTAGCTTTCCCATTCTCTATCCCTCTGGGAGCATGGACCCAGGGTCGTTGAGGGTTGCAGAAGGTAGAAGGTCTGGCTTCTGTAATTGCTAGATATGTTTTTTTAAATTAAGAAAAATAGAAAAATGGCTGCCAGAAATAGTGAATTCATGGAGCAGGCACCAAGTGTTAGTGACAAACCTGGGGGGGGATAAATAAATAAACCAACAAAAATTAAGTCTTTTTTTTAAATTTAATTATTTATTTATTTATTCCCTTTTTTTTGCCCTTGTTGTTTTATTGTTGTAGTTATTATTGATGTCGTTGTTGTTGGATAGGACAGAGAGAAATGGAGAGAGGAGGGGAAGACAGAGAGGGAGAGAAAGACAGACACCTGCAGACCTGCTTCACCGCCTGTGAAGGGACCTGCCTGCAGGTGGGGAGCCGGGGGCTCGAACCGGGATCCTGACGCCGGTCCTTGAGCTTAGCGCCACCTGCGCTTAACCCGCTGTGCTACAGCCCGACTCCCAAATTAAGTCTTTACTTAGATTAATTTTAATTGTGTTCCTAAATTTGAAGGAACAGCTTGACTTGTGGAGTCAAACTATTGAGGTAACTGCTCTTTAATCAGCTGCACAAACCAATCAACCTTGACTGAGGAAAAGGTGTTGAAAAGACAGTATGGAGGTACATGGAAATTTGTGAATACAATTCTCTATAGATGGGTAAAAGTCTTGGCTTAATAGTGTTGTTCCTTCAATATCATTCCTTTATCTATTTCATATAAATCAGTTAAATTGTGGATTTCTGTGTGAGAAAGGAAGAGGTAGGGTGGTGAGAATGTCCTTAGAACAAGCCACATTTAATAAATTGCACACAAGTATTTGTGGGGTTATGTGTAAGCTTGATAGAGCTTAGGGAGAACTCCCCCCATCCTTGGATGGAGGTCTGAGAAGATACCCTCTTGTTAGTCTCTCTCTCAACTGAGGTGAACAAAGGGGAGAAACCATCTCTCAGACTAAGTTCTTCCCTTCTTGACTCTCAAGCCCACAGAAACCTCAGTACCTCTCTCCATTAACTGCAGGCCACATGGCCGCCTACTTTGATTCGTTTACTCAAAGTTCACCTCAACTTCTGATCAAAGAGGAGAACACACCTTATCACATACACCTAGCACTGCCCTTTGATGTCCTTAATTTGCTTATCTTCTCTTTATCTTGCCTTAACTGGTTCAACCCCTATTCTTCTCTCAAACGCCTCTAGGTGATTAAATGCCTGCTAATTATCTTGACCTTTATGTATCTCATCAAATTCTTATCATAACCAGTCCCCTACCATAGGGGCAAGCTGACCTTTAAGAGACCTGTAATTTCTGATATGCTTGAATAATGTTCTTTGTTTGGTTTTCTATTTAAACTCTTGCCCACCTGCTAATAAAGGAGATTTGAGATTTGAGAGCACATCATTTCTCCCCGGTGTCTTTACTTCGTTTCGTCCCTTGATCAAGCGAGAGAGAACCGGTCGGTTGCCTTCTAGCTGGTGTCACCCCAGGTGAATACCGACAAGTATTGTTTCTGTTTTTATCAAGAAAAATATTTTTATTGAAATTAAATTACATTCGGAGTGAATATAATCCACAGATACAAAGTGAACTTCTTGGTATGGTGGTGGCTTCAGGTTTTTATAGTCAACTTATAATTTTTCTAGGGAAATAATGATTTAACATTTTTGTCACAAAATTGCAATTTCTTATCTCCTGACCATAGTTGTCTGAACACCACTGCCACCTCCAAATTAAGTCTTTCTCCACTAATGTGTACTGTGTCTATTTAAGCTGGATTGAGTCTATCTTAGTGCAAGAACAGAATAAATAGCTTTTCTGCTACTATGGTGAATTCCTGCAAGTAGATCAGTTCCCTGATTTCCTCCAGGTTATGAGTTAACAGCCCATGGGCTTTCCTCTTTTGCAAGAAACATTTTGTTCTGCTGTGTATCAGGCAATATGGCACCGCAGCATTTGGAGAATCTATTATGCCTGATTTCTGTCTCGTGCCCCTTCTCACCCCATGAACATATCCATGAGTGCCAACTTGAAGCTAAAGTGCTTCTTTGGATATCAGCTGTAGTTAGACAAAGTTTCCTAAATTCATTAGCTGTCAGCTCTTGTCCTTTGGAGGAAGGGACTTTGGGTCTGCTGTTACTCCATGTTTACATCTACTAAAAGTCCTAAAAAAATCTCAATTTTAAAAGAAAGTTTGAACTATTGAGTTGTTGGAAAAGACATGATGTATATTTCTGTGTTTTTATATGCAATGCCATGTTGTGACTTTCCCGAGAAATATATATATTTGCATTTATATTCAGAGGCACACACTCGTATATACAAGTGTGTATGTGTGTGTGTGGGTGTGTGTACATATAGTGTGTGTGAGGTATGAGAAGTGTTATGAATTACTAAACCAGATTTGTGAGTATAAACATAAAAGTTAATGGCTAAAGGGATATGACCTAGAGAATCATGACCTTTAAAATTCATGAAAGGAGAAAAGAAAAGATAGGTGGAAAGTTGCAGCCAGGTCAGTAAGACGCCCTTAAAGAAAAGTGGAAAATGAATTTCAATGAGGAGGGACTAGTCAGCTGTGTCAAATGCCTCTGCTAGATGAAATAATATGAGAAGTGGTCATTATATTTAGCAACATAAACCCACTTGGTGACCTTGATAAGTAAAGTTTCAGCATGGTAAGTGAAAAGTCTGATAAGTTCAAGTTCAAGAGAGAATGGAAGCAGAAACTATATTGATAGTGTGTGCAGGTGCTGGTATAGCTTCGCAGGTGGGAGACAAATGACCAGGGACTCATGGCTAAGCTGGGAAGCAGTATCTTGTTTATTAATCAGATACATTGCCTTTTATGCATCTCTTCACCAGAAGTGACAAGGGAAAGGAAATGACTAGGAGAGGGGGCAGAGCAAAAAAAGAGTGGGAACAGAACATAGAAAGCTTCCATCTAACCAGTGGGGATTAAACCAATACCCTGCAGGCAGGGTGGGACCCAGGTAAAACATTGATTATGTAAATAGACCACAGCCTCAAGCAATGTAACAGAAGGGGTCTTAGAAACAGAATTTAGAAGCATACCAACATTTCCCCCTTTCTTTTTAACTAATGGCCATAAAAGGAGATACATTCCCCCAATATTCAGTTGGCTAAGGCACCAAACCTCTTTTTCTATAAAAAAATTTAAATCGGATGCCCTGCTAACCACAGGAAGCAGATTGTTTGTGTTTCTTTCACAGGAATCCCAGGAAAAACCATCTGGACCCCTGCACACCCTGACATCGCCCACTAGACGGCACTACTATAGTGGCACACTCCCTGAAACCCATGATATGACCTGACACGATCTGAAGAATCTGATTCACAGACTTCAAGGACAGAACTTTCTCACTGTCAGTCTTCCCTTCCTGCTTCTGCTTTGTCTGTAACGCTTTGGCGGTTCCAGCCCACTCTCTACAGTAAAGTGGAATTCCGGTGCCTGACCTTCCCCATGTGTTGCTATGCTTCCGAGAGATTGTGGTTTAGTCTTTGCCTTTTCGGGCACTTCCCCATTTGCCCCTCCCCCTACCCCCTATGGACTTCCAGAGTTCTTTCCGGGACAGCCGGAGGAGAAGGATGCAGGACAGATCTGTGTGGTGATTGGTTTGGGTTAGTTTTTTGAATCGTTGCTCATAAATAAAGAAATACAGCTTCTCTGCCCAGCCGTGTGTCCCCAAGTCTCTGTCTACCACTGCGAAGCTAGCCCGGCCTACTAGAGCCCCGAACCTTAACAATACCCATGGAGATAGACGTCCAGCGTTTCATCCCCTGGCATTTCTCCTGGTCATCTGCTTTGGACTGACACTTCTATGAACTTACTGGCATACCTCTTGGACACTTTACACAACTTTACAGCAGTTTCCCTTTACGCTGCTGGGTTTCTCAAAGACTGACCGCAGCAGTCCATAGACTTTGCAGTCAGCAGCCTTGGGGACTCTATAGGCCCCCTCTCCTGCAGGCTCTGTCTACAGAGGCAGAATCCCCCATTACTAAGCCCTGTCCCCAGAGGTAGGAGACGCCCCCAGAGGCAGGAAATGCCCCTTTGCACACCAAGCGTTCCCTTGGCATCAAACTGGCTCTTAAAAGGTTTAAGACTGCCCAAAAGGTTTCTGCTCACCCCTACACTACTATTCCTCTGTCACATATGGAGTCTTTTACAGACATTAAACCATCTTAATGCGATGACTAGATAGAAAGATAGGAAAATATGTAGAAATATTGTGAGAAGATGGTGGAGCCTGGCAGAGCTTAACCTATGAGATGAGTCCCTCCAGGTAAGTCTCTCTCTCTACAGATGTGTTGAGCACAGGGGGGACACATATATCTCACAAGGTTGGTGGCCATGTAAGTCTTCCCTCCCCCACAAAAACATCCTACGTCTTCCCACCTGAGCATGGCATTCCTTAAAAAAACATTTAAGCCTGTTCCACTCTAAATTTCCTATACTGTGGCTATTAGGTAAAAAGAAAGGGGGAGATGCTGTGCAGATGTCCCCTCAGGCTAGTGCAAGTTCCTGTGAGAGTTGGGACATTCTCAGAGCACCTGTTCTGCCATGTTGTCCCCTCAGGCTAGTGCCAGTTCCTGGGAGAGTTAATACGATATTCTCGAAGTGCCCTTCCCAACCAATCCTGTCCTGGCTCATCACTCCCGGTTTTTGCCCTATAAAGCCCTTCTTCTTCCGCCTCTCTCTTTCTTACCTGCTCTCTTGCCCACTCTCTTGCCTATTTTTCACATAGATGAATGGAAGGGTGTGGCACATAGCAGGAGGCGGCCATTTCGGCTACCTCCCTGTGGCCCGAACTGCTGCACTCTCACCCAACTCTGAGGTGCCCTCCCGAATAAAGAATTGTGTTCCCTCTCCACTCCAGATCTCCTCTCTCTCTCCTCTGCGGCGCAGCAAGACATGCAGGGAACTTTTTTTTTTACAAGTTAGTGGTGGGAGGTGATACATATACATAAACTCAAATATAATGTGTATCCCAGAGAATAATTTTAAGAATGAAATATCTTTCCTCTACTGTATATTTTTTTACCATTTCTAATCAGGATATGTTACTTTTGAAAGACATAGCAATTGATAAGTGTAAAGATATTTTTTGGTTATTGTTACTCCTATATAATGTGAGTTCTCCTTGAATTTACTGTTATTTAAACCAGTGAGAAGACATCTAGAGTAACAGGTTTCCTTAATTTGGTAATGCACTCAGAAGACTTTGTCTAGAAATGCTTCTGTTTTTCCAAGGATATATTTATCTTCTTTGTCTCTATGAAGGAAGCAAATTAACCAGGCTGATTGCCATTGTGACTGACCTTGAATCTCACATTTAATCAAGAGAATTACTGTACATTTTTTACCTCCTCAGTTAACAATGTACAACAGTTACAATTATGTTTTAACTTTTTTTAAATTTTTATTTATAAAAAGGAAGCACTGACGAAAACCATAGGACAAGAGGGGTACAAATCAACACAGAACTCATTATCCCATCTCCTTCCCTCATAGATTTCCCATTCCTTATCTCTCTGGGAGTATGGACTAAGGGACATTATGGGGTGCAGAAGGTGGATGGTCTGGCTTCTGTTATTGCTTCCCCACTTAACATGGGCATTGACAGATCAATCCATACTCCCAGACTGACTCTCTCTTTCCCTAATGAGGCAGGGCCCTGTGGAAGTGGGGGTTCCAGGACATATTGGTGGGGTTGTCTATCCAGGGAAGTCCAGTTGGCATAATGGTAGCATCTGGAACTTGGTGGCTGAAAAGAGAGTTAACATATAAAGCCAAACAAATTGTTGGCTAATCATCAACTTAAAGGCTAGAATATTGCAGATGAAGATTTGAGGGTCTCCATTTTGTAGATAGTTAGTATTCCTATTTTAGTTATACTCCAAAGGGCCCATGACTATATAGGTTTTTTGTTGTTGTTGTTGTTGTTGTTTTTTCCTTGAGCCTGACAACTGATATGTAGTTGCATCCAAGTTATTGTCTGGAGAGATGATGTCATGGTTGTAAAAAGGACCAGAAAGCTGGATCACGGAAGAGAATAGCTCCTGAATATGGGAAAGGTGTATAAATATTGTTGATTGTAAACCCCATCGAATTTATCTGATCTGGGGCCCGGAATGGAATTAGGGATTCCTATTAAAGAAAAGGACTTGCTTGAGTAATGAGGCTGAAGGGTTGAAATTCTATGCCTGACCTCTCTGGACAGAGTCTGAAGGGAAGCATTCAGCCAAGATGGTACTCATTGCATTAATTAGGTTGGTATCAGCAGATGAAGTATCCCTTGGTATGAACTGAGAGAAGCATGCAGGAAAGTTAACCCAGCCCTAGTGGTTCCAGGACTGGAGGAAATACAGGCTCTAAGGAGGAAGCAGGATATTTCTGCTATCTTAAGGTTTAAGAAGGCAATAAATAGTTATTCTTATAATAAAATTATTGGCAATTTGGTTAACTTTGAAAATACCTTTGTTAAGATTTGCTGTATCATATACAACATCAGAATAATTTATGTCCTTTGACATTATTTGTATATAGCTGTGTCTTATAGAGTATTGCCACCACCGGTTGCTTCTCTTCTCCCTAGTCTAAGCTTTTAGGAGAGAACATTTTTATTACTCAGCCTATGGTCTGCACTAAAAAGTTTAAGGCATTCAATCAGTTTTCCCCTCATATTAAATAAATAGTGAAGCTTCACTTAAGTGGGAGAGATGGGATCGGACAAAGTCTTTTGGTGGTGGGAATAATGTTTATATATGCTCCTAACTAATTTGTGGTCATAGAAATCACAATTTATATTTTTACTATGACAAAATCTAAGGCAAACAATTTCCACATGCTCTATACCTCTCCTGCTACAGTGTGGTTTAGAAGTAGATTATCCGTTTCTTACTGGGTCTGTCTGTACTATGAGCTGTTCTACATTTCTATAAACGATGAATTATTGAATAGAATTTTCAATAAAATACAGTTTTTATATATATGTCTATCAAATTAAAGATTTGAAAATATATACATCTATATATCCATCCATTAAGTCTCAGTGTTAATTTTATTCCATTTTAGGTTTATAGTTCAATAAAATTAAGTATATGCACATTGTCAGGTTAATTCGCTATCACCCAGCTCCATAACAAAATGTTCCTTCCCAATTTGAAACTCCGTAGCAGTTCAAGAGTAACTCTCAACTTGCCTCTCCTCCCACCACTGAACAACATTATTCTATTTTATGTCTCTGTAAATTTGACTCCTTCAGGTATTTTTCCTGTTGCGCCTGGCCATTCATTTTAAGAATAAGTAATATTTCATTATATATGAATACCACAATTTCTTTGTTCATTTATTTATGGTAGGTTGTCGGGAAATTGTGAGAATGTGGTAGAGCCTCATAGGGCTTGACCTGAGGAGTCTGTCTATCCTGTCAGTCTCTCTCTCTACCGAAAGGTTGAGCAAAGAGGGACAGGACTGACCCCAAAGGTTTTCCCCATCTTATCAGACTCCCTGCCTCACAAAGCACCCTGCATTCCTGATACTATAGCCATTAGATAAAAAGAAAGCGGGAGATGTCGGGAAATTGTGAGGATTCTCACAAAGCACCCTGCATTTTTCTGCCTCCAGGAGAATGGCATTCCTTAAAACATTAAGCCAGCTCCCCCTGCTCCACCCTGCATTCCTGTTACTATGGCCTATCTACATAATCATTGTTTTGCTTGAAAGATCCACACCCATTCCATTCCTTTGACCTATCTTCTTTCTACCCTCCAGACCCTCCCTGCCTGTAGGGTATTATTAATCCTACCAGTTAAAACCCTCCCAACAGTTGCTAAGGAAGTCCCTACCTTTCCAGCCTCTTTTGCCTTTCTCCACCCCTTTCCCAGCCATTTCTGTTTCTGACTTGCCACTACTGGGTTTGCCCTTTAAAAGGCTTGGCTCTCTGTTCAATAAAGAATTGCATTGCCTCGCCACCATGAGCTTGGATCATGGGTCATCTCCATAGCATAGCAGCCCAGGCTGGCTCCGTTCACGTTTTTTCCAACCTAAAGAGTACATACCCGGGAAGAGGCACCCCCACACTAGCCCGGCAGTAGGCTGCTCATAACTTTTGTCTAGTGTGAATAATACTGCTATGAGCAGGAATGTATAGATATCTGTTCTTTTTAGCACTTTCTCTTTGAGACATAAAACCAGACAAAGAACTGCTACATTATAGAAAATAATACATTTAATGTGTTGAAATGCTGTTAGATCCGTCTCTCAGCTACCATTCATATTCCACATCATAGTCATATATTGAAGTTTTAAAAATGCACTGGCATAATTTACACTCATACAAACTCTAATTTAGTAGATATGAGTATTTTTCTCTTATGATTCACTTTTTTATGTCTGAGGAGATAACATAATGGTTATACAAATAATTTCATGCCCGAGGCACCAAAGGTCATAGATGCAATACCCCTATACCACCATAAGTCAGAGCTGAAAAATTTTCTGGTAAAAAAACACATATTAAAATATTTTAGGGGAAATAGGGGTTTACAGAATATTTGTTGACATATGAGAATGATTTCTTGTACATGTGTACACAAATTTTTCCTCTAACCTGCACTGGTATGACACAACAAAAACAACAACTGCTACTACTACTACATAGACCAATATCCTTGATGACCCAAGGCACCAAACTGCTAATTTTCCTTTTTTCCTTTCTGTTTGATGTTCGTTATTAGTGTAATTATTCTTTGGTATAACCAATTCTTGAAGATATTTCACTACTCCTGAATTTATACATACTGCTTTGCTAACTTAACATATGGTCTACCCTTGAGAATTTTCTGTGTTTACTTGACAAAAAATGCATATACCACTGTCTTATGATGAAGAACTCTAAAGATACCTATTAGGTCAATCTACCTATGTCTTCATTTAATTAACTTGTTTCCTTTTTATGCTTAGTTGTCTTATTTATTTGGGAAAGTAGTATGTTAAAACTCTACTATTGTTGTATTACTGTAGATATATATTCTCAGTTTTATCAGTAAGTGCTTGACATATTTTGTGGCCTCTTTACAGATGGATAGATATTGGTTATTGTTAGGTCCTCTTGGTTTACTTATATTCTGAGTATTATATAATGTCCATCTATATCTTTAATTACTCAATAAACTTTAAACTTCATTGTTTCAGATATATGCATGACTGTTGCTCTATTTTTGTGGTTCCTTTGCTGTGTGGGTTTGAAAATAATGTGTATTCCTGTTTAGGGGGGTGAAGAACTCTGAAAATGTCCAGGAGGTCTAGTCTGTCCATCTCTTCAATTAATTCTCTTATTTCTTTGTTTGTTCTCTGCTTAGTTAATTTGTCTAAGTGTTAGAGTGGGGTGTTGATATCTCACACTATTGTTGTACTACTATTGATGTATTTTTGTAGTTCTTTCAGTAGGTGCTTGATGTATTTAGATGGTCCCTCAGTGAGTGCATAGATGTTAATAATTGTTCATTCTTCTTGGTTGATTGATTCTTTGATCATTTTGTAATGGACTTGCCTATCTTTTATTATTTTATTTAGTTTAAAATCTATTGTGTCAGAGATGAGAATGGTGGTTCTTGCCTTTTTTCAGGTCCATTAGTCTGTATGATAGTTTTCCATCCTTTCACTTTTTAATCTGTGTTTGTCTTCTTGGGTCAAGTGGAATTTGTGCAAGCAACATACGATTGGATTATGTTTTCTGTTCCATCTTCCCACTTTGTGACTTTTAATGGGTGAGTTTAAGCCATTGACATTTATTGATATTATAGATTTAAGTTACTGTAGTGCCATTATTCAACAGTTTTTTGTTTTCTCTGATATATGGCAAGTATTATGGTGATGTTCTTGTTTATAAGAGGTCTTTTAGAACCTCTTAAAGGGCAGGCTTGATGATGGTTGCTTCTTTTAACTATTGCCTGTCTGAGAAGGTTTTGATGACTCCATCTAGTTTGACTGAAAGTCTAGCAGGATATATTATCCTTGGCTGAAACCCCTTTTCACTGAGGGATTGATAGCTATCTTGCCATTCTCTTCTGGCTTTTAGAGTTTGAATGGCGAAGTCTGCTTAGTCTTATGGGTTTTTCCCTGTATGTGACTTTTTATTTTTCTCATGTAGCATTTAGGATTATTTCTATATTCTTGCTTATTTACATTGTAACTATGATGTGTCTTGGTGTCTTCAGATCTGGGTTGATTCCGTTTGGCACTCTCTGGGTGTCTTGAATCTTAAAGTCTTTTCTGTTGTTTAGGGCAGAGAAGTTTTCTTCTATTATTTCCTCTAGGATGTTTACTTCCCCTTCCTCTCTTCCTCTGGCCAATTATGGGAATGTTCCTTCTATGAGATCATCCCAAATGTCTCTGTTGTTTCCAGTCTCTCTCAATCTCTCTCTCTCTCTTTTTATCTCTTTTAACTCTTTCTTAGTTTTCCCTAGATCATCCTCTATCTGGGCAATTCTGTTTTCTTCTTCTGTTATTCTGCTTCTCTTCCCTCAGCTTCCTTCTTCAGTTCAGTTATAGTATTAGCTTGTTCTAGTAATTGGCCTTTTAGCTCATCTATTTCAGCTAACAGTTCTCTACCTCAATGTAGCTAGTGTTTTCCTTGAGGATCTCATCTGTTGTTTCCTTATTTCTGATAGCCATTTCCTCCATAGTTATCTTCATATCTGTGAATATTAAGTCTACTATTGCTTTAATAAGTTTCTTTTTAAATTTTTTTCTTTGCCTTCAGGTTTATCACTGGGGATCAGTGCCAGCACTACAAATCCTCTGTTCCTGGAGACTATTCCTCCCCCCCCTTTTTTTGCTCTTTTTGTTTATCATTGTTGCTATTATTATTGTTATTGTTACTGTTGTTAGATAGAATAGAGAGAAATCAAGAGATGAGGGGGAGACATAGATGGGAAAAATAGATAAACACCTGCAGACCTACTTCAGAGTTTGTGAAGTGACTTCCCTGCAAGTGGAGAGCTAGGGGTTCGAACCAGGATCCTTTCCCTGGTCCTTGCATGTCCCACCATGTGCACTTAACCTGCTGCACTACCATCTGGCCCCTTATACTTTTCCTATCTATGGTTATTTCTGACTGATTTTTAGCTTCTTCTGGGATCATATCTTGATTAATTGTGGTACCAGTTTTATTTACTCTTGATTTAACCATTTTTTAATTGCTGTGGTTTATATTTTTCTGTTCTGTCATTCTTAGTTGTTGTGTTTTGAGTACAAGCCACGCTAAACTAAAGTCTTTTCAAAAATGCAGTCACAAACCTCAGAATTACAATAGCAACTGAAGCAAAGATTGATGCACTTCTCCCAATACCAGTTAGCCTAACAACACCTCCAATCCCAAAAAAAGGAAATAAACCAACAGAAAAAGGAAAGAATACTAAGAAAGAATAGACAAATATGCAAATTTGCTGTTAACTATAAATTCTAGCAGGAGGTGAAATGAAAGAAGAAAAGAGAGACACACAAATAGAAAGAGAGAGAAAGAGAGCCCACTCCGAATAAGATTTATTTCACAAAATAATTCACAAATGAGTGTGAGTAAATCCAGAAAGCAAAATAAGGAAGAAAAAAGAAGAAAAAAAGAGCAGTGAAAGGAAAGATATTTCTTTTAATTAGCTAGGAGGAGAGAAAAAGGAAGGTGGAGGAAAGAGAGAGAAATAAGTTCCTTCCACAGTTGATAGCACACCCAGTCACCTATCAATGGAAAGAGCAACAACAGTAAATTTTGGTCTACCTGAAGAGGGAAAAGGGACATGTGTATATAATAACAATAATAATAAAATAAAATAGAGTAAAGAGCCCTAACAACAGTAAGTCTGTAGCTTTGACTGCTCCAGATTGGCTCCATGCAGCCTGGTCCCCTTCCTAAAACCTCCAGCTAGTCTTTCCCAGGCAGGGCTGAAGCCTTGATTGGTCAGGTATCATGACACTCCATGGTCAGGTATCATGACATGTATTTCTCATCTTACAGAGAAATTCCTATCACCCGCCCAAGCTGGTTTCCGCCCAGGAAGATCTACCTGCGAACAAGTCCTGGCCCTCTCAACTTACATTGAAAATGGATTCCAGAAGAATTTAAAGACGGGTGCTGTCTTTATTGATCTCACAGCAGCCTATGACACGGTCTGGCACCGTGGTCTCCTAGTCAAGATCTCAAGATGCCTGCCTCCATGGGTGGCCAACACTATATCGTTTATTCTCCAAAACAGAAGATTCCGGGTGCATCTGGGTGACAAGTCTAGCAGATGGAGACTTGTCTCAAGTGGCCTCCCCCAGGGCTCTGTTCTGGCTCCTATGCTATTTAATATTTACATCAATGACCTCCCAGAAACTTCTTCAAGGAAGTTCATCTACACCAATGACATCTGCTGTGCAACTCAGGCATCCAAGTTCGACGTCCTCGAGGAAACACTCACGAAAGACATGTCTCTGATATCTGATTACTGTAAAAAATGGCGACTAATCCCTAGCACTGCAAAAACGGTATCATCTGTTTTCCATCTACACCATGCCTCAGCCTCGCGTGAGCTTAATGTGCAGCTTGGCGATATGAGAATCCGGCATGAAGCCCAGCCAGTCTATCTTGGCGTTACTCTCGATCGCACTCTGTCATTTCACGAACATCTCATAAAAACTGCGGCAAAGGTGGGCGTGAGGAATAACATCATTGCAAGACTGGCCAGCTCCTCATGGGGCGTGAGAGCTTCCACACTACAATCATCATCTCTGGCATTATGCTATTCCACTGCAGAATACTGTGCCCCAGTATGGTTCCGTATCCCCTATGTCCACTTAGTCGATTCCAAATTATATTCCTCCATGAGGATAATTTCTGTAACCATCCATTCCACCCCGGTTCCATGGCTGCCAGTTCTTAGCAACATCGCCCCGCCAGATATTCGTCGGGATGCGGCATCATCTAAGTTCATTTCCCATGTCTACGCTCGACCGGACCTGCCAATATGCGAGGATATCTTTGCCCACCCTGTCCAACGCTTGACGTCTCGTAACCCAATCTGGTCCCCTACCCCTACACTGAATTTCTCTGTTCCAGACTCTTGGAAACAGAGTTGGCAGTCAGCTGAGGTAAAGAACAAACACCTCATCACAGACCCCTGCAAGCGTCAACCCGGCTTTGACCTAGCACGTTATGATTGGGCCCTCCTCAATCGCTATCAAACATGCCATGGCCAGTGCGCTGCTATGTTCCATCGCTGGGGAGCCAGAGATGACCTGAACTACCCCTGCGGCTACAGACAGACTATGACCCACATAGTCAACGACTGCCACCTCTCCAGATTCAAAGGAGGCCTCGAAACTTTACATCAGGCTCAACCTGATGCTGTTGACTGGCTAAGGAAGAAGGGCAAACGCTAGAAGAAGATGACACTCCAATAGAGCTCCAGTCCTCTTCAAAAAAAAAAAAAAGGATTGGAATGTCACCCCTGCTGAGCCAGAAATCTTGGTATCTTGGTATAGCTCTACAGGAAGCCTGCTAGAAGCAGGTGGTCAGTCCATGGGGGCTGGTTTTGGGGGTGGGGGTAGGGTGAGATTAGAAATATTCAAGCCAAAGATCCCTTTCCTTTGTCCTGTATGACTTCTACCCTCTCCTGAGAATCCCAGGTTGGAAGCAGCTTCTTTTCAGAGCTCACACCAGGTATTGTCTCCAAGCCACCCTCTTGTCTCTGCCTCCTGAAATCATAATTTTAAATAGCTGAATAGCATTCCAATATATATATCAAAACTTACTCAACCACTCATCTGTTGTTGGTCACCTGGGTTGTTTCCAGTTTTTGGCTATATAATTTCATTATTGTCATATTTTTTATATTCTGTGTTTCAGGGAAATTATTTCTTTCTTGTCTCAATGCATTTGAAATAGTCTCTTTTATTATTATTTTCTCATTCATCACTAGGCTTCAAAAAGGTGACCATATAAATATAGACAATTTTTGTTGTGTTAGAGGCTGAAATATTCAGAATTTCATGGTCCATAGACTGACTTTTTCATTTTTATTTCAGGTAGAGAAACAATACATTCACTAGAATATTCTCATTAACACAACACCTCCCATGTGATGTTAGGACTTGAATCTATAACTCACATGTGGAGAGGCAAGTATACTACCAGGGAAGCTAATCTTAGATCCCTCTAAGAAAGTTTTTATATACATTATTTTATAAATCTCACAATGTATCCTTAAAACTGCAAGTGTAGCATACCTATAGTCTAGAATGAAAACAAAGTTATAATTTTTTAATTTTTATTAATTTTTTTATTATTGGATAGTGACAGAGAGAAATAGAGAGGAGAGAGGGAGATAGAGACAGAAAGAGAGACAGAGAGAAGCGTGCAGCCCTGCTTCACCACTCATGAAGCTATCCCCCCTTTAGGTGGGCACAAGGGACTTGAACCTAGGTCCTTGTGCACTGTAGTGTGTGAGGTTAACCAGGTCAGCCACTGCCTGGTCCCTTAATTTTATAATTTTAATAGACATATTTGGTGCTATTCTACTTAAGAATAAATACTCTTGTACTAAACTATGCCTTCAATTCTGATTGATTATAGAGAGGAGTAAGTCTGGGCCTACCCTTGTGTATTATTGCTAAATTAGAGTTAAAAAGTCTTCCTAAAATTTTCATATAAATTAAATATGTTATGGAAGACATTTATAATACAAGAGCACCCATAGCAGGGTGCTTGGTCACTATGAAAATGAGAAACTAAAAGTCATCTATAGAATAACATTTGATAAAAGATAAATAGGGGGAGTCGGGCGGTAGCACAGCAGGTTAAGCACAGGTGGCGCAAAGTGCAAGAACCCGCATAAGGATCCTGGTTCGAGCCCTTGGCTCCCCACCTGCAGGGAAGTTGCTTCACAAGCGGTGAAGCAGGTCTGCAGGTGTCTATTACTTGCTCCCCCTCTGTCTCCCCTTCCTCTCTCCATTTCTCTCTGTCCTATCCAACAACAACATCAATAATAACTACAACAATAAAACAACAAGGGCAACAAAAGGGAATAAATAATTAATAAATAAATATTTTTAAAAAAAGGTATATAGGAAGATCTTAATGGACTGAGGGAGACAGCCTACTAGTTCTGCTAAAAGACATTCATGCCTGAGGTACCAAATGTCCCAGGTTCAATCCCCAGCACCACCAACCATAAGCTAGAGCTAAGCAGTGCTCAGGTAAATATATATGACAATCACAGATGGGAATCTAGCGCAATAATAGGTTCTAAGTAGATTTAGCATGAGACAAAGTGTGACTTTAAGACAGCTGGGAGAATAAACAGGACATGGTCAGCTTCATTTTAGACTAAGGACTGACAATGACCTTAAAGAGATTACTAAGCACCACTATTTTCAGCCTACTTTACTTCAAAATTTATTCATCAATATGGTTCACCCCACAGGAAATGGGATATGTCAACTTAATATGATATACAATCATCTATTCATGCTCATATGAGTCACTGAAAAATTGTGGTGTCATAAAATAACTAGATATTTTTAAACCAAATTGAGCCTAACAACCTCAGATGTGGATTTTCTCCTCTGTGTGGACTAAGAAAACTTAGTTAATACCATTGGGCCTAACGCTGTTGTAGTCACGTGCCTGAAATTCAACTCTCCAAGGTAGTCTAATGCTAAGTATATTAATATTTATTTGTTGCCTCCAGGGTTATTTCTGAGGCTTTGTCCAGCAATGTAAATTCACTGATTCTGGTGGCCATTTTATAGGACAGAGAGAAACTGACAGAAGAGAGGAAGATGGGAAGAAAGAAAAACACCTGCAGACCTGCTGTGCTGTAGCACAGTGGACTAAGCGGACATGGTGCAAAGCACAAGGATCAGTGTAAGAATCCCAGTTTGAGCCCCTGGTTCCCCATCTGCACGGGGTTGGGGTGGGGCATCACTTCATGGGCAGTGAAGCAGGTCTGCAGATGTCTTTCTCTCTCCCTCTCTGTCTTCCCCTTCCTCTCTCGATTTTTCTCTGTACTATCCAAGAACAATGATTGCAATAACAACAACTAGGGCAATAAAATGGGAAAAAAATAGCCTCCAGGAGCAGTGGATTTGTAGATTTGTAGTGCAGGCACTGAGCCCCAGTGATAACCCTGGAGAAAGAAAAAAAAAAGTGTCCCTCCTGCAGGTGGTAAATGGAGCAAGAACCCAGATCCTTGCATGAATCTTTGCCCTTAGTACTATGTGTGCATATCAAGTGCACCACCACCTGAACCCAGCACGTTTGTTTTTACATATCAAACATTTGATGTATGCTGTCTCTATCAAATACTGGTGTCACTTATTGTGACCTGTATGAGAGCATTAACGTGCCTCTGACACCCCATCTGTTATGAGAAATCCAAGAATACATTGTCATCCTGCATGGAAAGTACTGGATCGTCACCTTTAACCATGTCCTTATGCTCTCAGCACAGTAGGAGGTCTACCTTTCTTACCTTTTACTATTTTCTAGTCTTCACTCAGACATATTAGATAAATCAGTAAAATTGAATATTTCATATATGCCACGTTAAATTGGATAACTTTTTATGGACAGAAAGAAATTGAGTCTAGATACCATTGGGAGAGGAAGCTTTTAAAACTGCATGTACTCCTACTTTAATCAAATTGCTGTGGTAATTTATGGTTAGGAACTTGAAATAGAGCTTTGTAGTTGATGTTTATTTGCATTTGATTTCTGCACAAATGCAAAAGATAATGAAAAATAAAGAAAAACAATTATGCATTTTAAATGCTTATAAAGTGTTTTTTTAAATTTTTTATTTAAGAAAGGATTAACGAACAAAACCATAAGGTAGGAGGGGTACAACTCCACACAATTCCCACCACCCAATCTCCTTAACCCACCCCCTCCCCTGATAGCTTTCCCATTCTCTAGTCCTCTGGGAGCATGGACCCAGGGTTTTAATTGATCATGTACTAGGATAATTGGTTATGTTTAACTATAACTTGTTAAAAATTAAAGGCATAAAATGTATTAAATGATATTAAGGCAATCTGTTTATGATAACAGTGTATAGCAAATTCTTTGATATTATTTGGCAAAGTAAATAGTATCCAACAACTAAAATAAAAACATCTTACCTTTAAAATTGCTCAAAGAATTTGTGGGGCTATATGATACCTTTAGCTTTTACATTTCCCACTAACAGACCTTTGCACATGAATTATTGAATTCACCAAAGTATCCTATTGAGCTTGTTCTTTTCCTTTTATTTTTCTTTCTTTCTTTATTTTATTGCCACCAGGATATGATAGGACAGTGAGGGGAGGCGGATATATATAGAAAAAAAGAGAAACACTTGTAGCACTGCTTCACTGCTTCTAAAGCTTCCCCTCTGTGTGTGTGAACTTGGGACTGGAACCCATGTCCTTGAAAATGTTATCTCGTGTGCTTAACTGAGTGTACCACTGCCAGACCCCTTGAGTTTGTTGTTTGGCCACTGTACTTTACAGTCACCAACTCACAATTCAGACACTGTATAGCTAAATTGACAAGGTTTTAGAGATTGCTTAACCTAGGACTTTCTGAATGAAAGCCTCATATTTTTAATCTGTGTGCTGAAACCCCACAATCTATGTTTATTACTCTGATGGTGTATCATGAGTTTGGACTTTAAATAACTTTGGAAGCTGATAGAATATATAAGATCTAGAAAGCATATACACATGCACAGCAAACTGACAAAGTTACTAATTTCTCAGTATATTTTCTAAAATAAAAAGATAACACATTGTAGCTACCTTTATACACTGGCACGGATAGACCTGACACATTGCTGTCCCTGTTACTTACTATTCAGCATATGCATTAATATCCATTAAGTAATAAAATTAGAAGTTGAGGTGTTTCTAATTGCTGTCATAAAAGTCAGTGAATTTTTAAAAGTATAGACTTATACAATAGTGTATATTGTAACTAAGTATTAAAGAAAAAGTAGTCACAAAGTTAAAGTGACATCATTATTTGCATGTTTTTACAACTGTATTCGGCAATACATATTCAGAAAGATATTAGGTGTTAATCTGGGCCTCAAACTAGTGATTTTTACCTTGAGAATATAAATATGTCAGATAAATTTTAGGACTGCGTAAGAAAGGGGTAATAATGCTGAGCAATTGAACATGAAGTTGAGTAGGCTCCCAGAGAAATCTATCACTGGGTGATGCTGTGACTCTTATCACCATGTAGGAGACTCAGCTTTAAGCCCCATTGCTTTTCTCTTTGTCTCAGTATGCTTATATATATGAATGAAAAAAAAAAGGTGTACAAAAAGGAGAATAAAGACATTAAAGGAATATAGTCAGAGAAATTGTTTTAATATCAATTGGATATTCTGATTCTTCTTCTAGCGTTTGCCCTTCTTCCGTAGCCAGTCAACAGCATCAGGTTGAGCCTGATGTAAAGTTTCGAGACCTCCTTTGAATCTGGAGAGGTGGCAGTCATTGACTATGTGGGTCATTATCTGTAGCCTCAGGGGCAGTTCGGGTCATCTCTGGCTCCCCAGCGATGGAACATAGCGGTGCACCGGCCATGGCCTGTTCGATAGCTATTGAGGAGGGCCCAATCATAACGTGCTAGGTCAAAGCCGGGTTGACGCTTGCAGGGGTCTGTGATGAGGTGTTTGTTCTTTATCTTAGCTGACTGACAACTCTGTTTCCAAGAGTCTGGAACAGAGAAGTTCAGTGTAGGCGTAGGGGACCAGATTGGGTGACGAGACGTCAAGCGTTGGACAGGATGGGCGAAGATATCCGCGTATATTGGATATTCTGATAAAATGATTAGTTAAATTATTGATAGTTCTTTAGTGACCAGATTTTTTTAAATTTTTTATCTTTATTTATTTATTGTATAGAGATAGAAATTGAGAAGGAAAGGGTAGGAAGAGATGAAGAGATATAGAAAGAAATCTGCAACAGTTATAGGGTTATATGGATAAGAAAGTAAGATCAAGGAAATTATAGAAGGGTGGTCTTATACGTGGATATTGATAAATAGCTGTTGTGATAGAAGCAGTGATAGAGAAAATATCCAACAATCAATAAATAAATTATCTCAATAATAAAATATAAAGACCAAACGGCTGGTAAAATTACTCGCTTGGATACTGTTTTGCTTTGATATGCATAAAACTGTTTTGAGCTCAGCCTCTTACATGGAAAGAAGCTTCAGTGCTATGCTCTTTCAGTCTCTTTGTCTGTCTCTCTCTCTCTCTCTAGTAAGTAGGAGTTCTGTAAGGGACTGATGAATTGACATTGTATGTCATAGACTTTAGGTAGATGAAAAGAATGTTTGTCTTCTGGAAATAAAAATGTGATTGCTCTCCTATTGAAGGTGAGAGGGAGAGAGAGAGAGAGAAAGAGGAAATACTCAGAAAGAATCCTAAGGTAGCCTTGTTTATTTATTTAGTTGTTTATTTATAGGATATTTGTTTATTTTTATTTTTCATTTATTTATTTTATCTCTAAAGAACCAAACAAGTACTCTCAAGTAAATGATTTTGATTATAAAAATATGAACTCCATGGCTAGACGTTCTGTATTCTACCAATGTATCATGGGTCTTCGTTCTTTAGACTAAAACCCTTATGTAAATTTTGCTTTCATTAGTCTGAAACAAACTCTCACTACATAGTGCTTCCATACTTTCATACCAACACATACCCATCCAAAATAAAATTGCTTTCTACTTCAATAAATTAGGAATGTGGTGTATTGTACCAAAGTAAAGGAGTCTGGGGTAGGAGGCAGGGGGCATGTTCAGGTCCTGGGGCATGGTAGTGCCAGGGAACCTAGGTGGATGGTTACAGTGTTATGCAGATTACTGAGAAAACTTACATAAGTACTAACTACTGTATTTACTGTTGACTGTAAACCACTAACCCCTATAATAAAAAAATACAACTAATATTGTCTGTACATGAATGTCTATGTCAAATGTAACTTTGGGAGCTAGAGAAATCGATCACAAGGTACTACACATGCCTTGCCATGCACTGAGGTATAGTTAGGAATCTCTATACTACATGTTAGGTAATGTGACACTACTGCTATTCTCTCTCTCTCTCTCTCTCTCTCTCTCTCTCTCTCTCTCTCCTATATCATACCTGGAGCAGTAGAAAGACACCAAATGTGCAAAAAAAGGTAAAGTAAGTGACTTTGATTTTTTTCAGTTTCTTGGAATGTTTTCCTTTCCTTGAGTCAAAGAAAGATTAAATACACAGTATGTAGATAACACAAATAGAGCAAAGGAGAAAGAATAGTAGTTCTCTGGCAACTTTAATAAATTCCCATGAAGTAAACACAATACAGAATTATTAAAACTATGACCAAAGAGATTGCTCATTTTGTGGAAAACTGAACTTGAAAGTATTACATATCTAATGTAAACCCAACAGTGCACTTTCTGGAGTGACTCTGATTCTATTTCTCATTCCCTCTTGTTCTGCCATTGAGTAAGCAAATCTGTTTTTAAAAATAAAGGTAAATAGCAGACCAGTTATCCACTTTCTCCACACAAGTTCCTACCCATTACTGTTTGATTCAGACTGTCTTGACAGCATTATTATAAAGACTTGCTTAGTTTCATCACTCATCCTATTCTTTATATCATGTAAATTTTTCATTTTTTCTTATAACAAGAACACATTATATATTAAAAGAGAAAAATATATCTTTAAATCTGATCACTTGGACTCTTATGAGAACAATGCTTTTAGATAAAAAAAATTACTTTATTTTCCTGTATGGTCAATTAAAGTCTTGTCTGCCCCCAATTGCCAATTAGCACATTTTAGGAATGGGGTAGGCTGATGCAATTTTAAAAAGCCTAAGTAGTGATCATAGACATGGTACACTGGGAGACCACAGAAGTAGCCATGGCGTCCAGATTTTGATTCCCAGCTCCATTTACTTGAGAGTACTGGTTTGGCTCTTTCTAGATAAATTATAAATAGATAGATAGATAGATAGATAGATATAGCATCCTATTCTATAAAATGATAAGTATTTAGTTTAAAATCTAGAAATAAAAGACTAAACATGCTGATAAATAAGAGGATAATGAGTAATAAAAAACGGTTAACAAGGAAACAGGGATCACAGAGGTGAAGGTCTTTGTGACCATAATGTTCAGGGGACATAAAACCTGAGACGTAGACTGGAGAGAATCTTCGTCAGCTAGGGAAGCAGTCTTTATATGGATGAAACCCAGGTTCTCCTGTTCCTCAGCCCAAGAGTAGGTTATATGACTCTTATTTGTTGTCACCCTGACCACCCCTTGCTCTCCCTCTCCACTGCTGGCCCAGAAAGCCTACCACCTCCTGAGAATCCCAGGTTGAAAGCTGCTTCTTTGCAGAGCTCATACCAGGTGTTGTCTCCAAGTCATCATCTTGGCTTCTCCCTGAAACCCAGGTTCCATACTTCCCATGACACTTGGCTGATACGGTGGTGATAGAAGACACTGTGGTGCCATGGCATCTCTCCCTTCTTCTGTTTTTCCATTAAAAAATAAGTAACCAGAAGGAGTGAAATCACACATGTGTAAGTCCCCATTCTAAACATACATACAAATAGGATTTTTATAGATGGTAAATAAAAATTGTTATTCTGTATCTCTCTTCCTTTGTTTCCAAGGAATTCTCTATTTCTTAACAGTTTTATTTGTTTTAGAGAGAAGGAAAGAGACAGAGACACAGAGAGAGAGAGACAGAGACACAGAGAGGGATATCAGATCACTACTCATTACTAGAATATCGTGCTGTGTGGTGTGGGGTTGGGAATCAATAGCCACTGAAGCCTCTGATATGTAGATATGTGAGTTCTGTCTCCTAGTATCTTCCCAATTCTTTTGAGGATTTTTTTTTTTTGGCGGTTACTGGTTTTATAGTAAAGTCTTTGACACATAAGCACAGCCTCCGATCCCCCTTGATAGGTGTCTGGGAGACACTGGCTTCTCCAACTTACCCTCCAACCAATAAAGTTTATGACTAAGGGATTGCCTATACTTTGTGTACAATGGTATCTGAAAGGGAGGTTCTGTGAGTAGATCAATAAAACCTGTTAACTGTGGGGTTATCAGACAAAATGCAGAATGGAATACAAATTTAATTGGTCATACTTTTATAAAAAACTGTAAAGTATTGTAACTGTAGCTAATTTACCATGTATATTAATATAACTTAAAGAAAAGAGAATAACTACAGGAAATTAGATTCAGGTAACACAGAATTAATAGAAGCAAGGAAATGTAACTTGTGGATGCTATAAGATAAGTAAATGCATTGTCAGAGCCATTCAAGGTGGGATAGAAGCAATTGTTTTTTGAAAGTGGATCTGCATCATTTTAAATTAAATATTCAAGAAAACATACACCCTTAGGGTTTGTGTACTTGGGGTTACCTAATCTGTAGAAATGTAGGTTATCATTCATTCAATTATGTGTATATTATCATCTTACAAGATTAATTTTCCTATGAGAGAAATTTTCCGATAGTTGAATTCCATATTTTTGTGAGGGGAATCCTTATGTGTTCTTGACATGGATGATTGTGGTAATTCATAAAACCACTATTTTTCACTTCACTTATTATTCTGAACAAAGCAAGAGTACTGCAACCAGAACAGAGAAACAGAAAAACCTATGGTTTCCCAGTGGACTGAGCCTGTGGAAATCAGAAAAAGTCAATGGTCTTTCTGGAGTGTTCTCCAGAAACTATGAATAGTAGTATTTCTTCCAGGAGTCCAACACTTACTCATAGATATCAAGAGTATGTGTCTGTATTTTATTGTCATAGTAATTTACAAAAGCATGCCAGGGTATATGTGACTTACTTTAAAATCTGGATATAGATACCTTTTGTTATTTTGTATATTCTAAGTTCCTTTTACTTATTTTTTCTCCAGATGTTTTATATTATTCATTTCACTAATTTTTCCCAATGTTCCAAACTGGGAGACAGTGTAATGATACAGCTCAAATTTAGTTTTCCAGTAAAAAACAGATACCTATTTCTCTGATTATCCTCTGTATACTTTTTGATTATTTCTCTGATTATCATTTCTCCGATTATCCTCTGTGTAATTTTTGAGGCCAGAATTTGACTTATATAATGTAGATATAACTTATCTAGTGAGTGAGTCTAGTCATCTGTTCAGAGTACTGTTTTTTTAAGCTTTTTTTCTCATAACAGAGTGTGTATATTTGTGGTGGAATGATATGATACTTAAATTTCATTAAGAGGTTTGGGATGTCATTCAGTGGATAGAATTCAAAAGCTGCATGTATGAGGAAGGATCTCTGTATGATACCCAGCACTGCATAAGCTGCAACTCCTGTTCTCTCTGTCACTAAGTAAATACATCTTTAAAAAAGAAAATATTGGGGCATAGCTAAGATGGCGGCTTGGAGACAACACCTGGTATGAGCTCTGCAAAGAAGCTGCTTTCAGCCTGGGAATCTCTGGTAACAGTAGGATTTGGGGGCCAGCGGTGGAGGAGAGCAGGGAGTGGACAAGGTGGCACCAAAGAAAAGTCCTATAACCCACTCTTGGGCTGGTAAACAGAGGCCTAAAATGACAAAGGAAACAGAGATTCAGCAGGGGTTTTGGCATGGCTATTTCTTTCTGCACTCCCCCTGCCCCAAGACCAGCCCCCCCACTGGCTGCTCCTGGTAGGCTTCCTGTGAAGCTAACTTCTTTCCTGGATCAGCAGGGTTGTCATCCAAAGGAGGGGTATATCTCCCCATGTAAAGCTCTCTCTCTCTCTCTGTCTCTCTGTCTCTCTGTCTCTCTCTGTCTTTCTTTGACGGGGGGGGGGGGGGCAGAGCTATATCTGAGTGACAGAATACCTGACCAAGCAGGGCCTCAGCCTTGCCTGGGTTGGATTATCTGTCTTTCTTCACCTACTTCTTGAGTTTTTTTGATAGTTACTTCTTGTAATTGTTTGTTTCTGCTTAGTTTAGGAAGGGGCCTAGGCTGTGTGCCATCAATCTGGAATGTTCTAATCTACAGACTGACTGTTAGGGTTATTTTATTATATTTTATTTTAATTATTATTATTATTAGTTGTTGTTGTGATTGTCTGTTTTCTCTCCTTTCCAGGTTGATCAAAATCAACTGTTGTTGCTTTTTCCTTTGGTAGATGACTGGGTCCGCTATCCATTGTGGAAGGAACTTGCTTTCCTCTCTCTGTCATTTCTCCACTATTCTTTTTCTTTCTTCCCAGCAGATACAAAAAAATATCTTTCCTTTCACTCTTTTTTTTTTCTTTTTCTTTCTGTATTCACTGGCAATAGTTTGTGAATTATCTTGTGGAAGAAGTATGACTCAGAGTGGACTGTTTCTCTCTCTCTCTCTTTCTCTCTGTGTGTGTCTTTTCTCCTTTCCTTTCTTTTCCCACTATCTCTAGAATTCATAGTTGACAATTTGCATAATTATCTATTATTGCTTTGGCTTTTTTCTTTTCTTTTTGTTTCGTTCATTTTTGCTTTTGGAATGGAGGTGTTGTCTGCCTAACTGGTTTTGTTTTAATTGCATGCATTTTTGCTTCAGTTGCTATTGTTGTAGTTTCTCTGAGGTCTGTGACTTCATTTATGAAAGTACTTTAGTTTACTGTGGCTTTTACTCACACAAAACAACAACTGAAGAATGACAGGACAGAAAAATACAAACCATATAAATAAAAAAAGGTTAAATCAAGAACAAATATGATTGATACCACAGTTAATCAGGACAGGAGTAAGAAAAAATAAAATTAAGTCTGAAGCAACTATAGTTAAGGAAAGTATCCAAACAATAATTGACCTATTAATCACAGAAATGAGGACCACTATTGAGGAAAAATTTATCAATAATAAGGAAACAACAGATGAGACCCTAAGGAAAATACAAGTGACTTTGAGGTAGAGAACTTAAAGCCAAAATAGCTGAGCTAGGGACCAGATAGCATAACAAGCTAGTATTGTAATTTAGAAAGGTAAAAAAAAAAAAATAGCTGAACTGAAGAAGGAAGCTAAGGTAAGGGAAAAAGGATTAACAGAGGCAGAAAACAGAAATACCCAGACAGACAGACAGACAGACAGACAGACAGACAGACAGACGATGAGCTAGAGAAAAGTAAGGAGATAAAAGAGCTAAAAAAAAAAAAAAAAGACATTGATGAGAGACACTGAAAACAACAACAGAGGCATATGGGATGATCTCAAAAGAAGTAACATTCCTATAATTGGCCTACCAGAGGAAGAAAGAGAGGAAGGGGAAGTAAACATCCTAGAGGAAGTAATAGAAGTAAACTCCCCTACCCTAAACAACAGAAAAAATTTTAAGATTTAAGATGCCCAGAGTCCCAAACAGAATCAACCCAGATCTGAAGACACCAAGACACATCATAGCTACAATGTAAAGAAGCAAAAATAAACAAAGGATTCTAAAAAAGAAATGAGAAAAACAAAAAGTCACATACAGGACTATCATCAGATTCTCACTCAAACTCCAAAAATCCAGAAGCAAAAGTGCACAATACTTTGCAGTCAATAAAGGAAGCAATCAAGTAGAAGGAACTAAAAAGACACCTTAACATACCTAATGAAAAAGTTTCTACTTAGTCTTAGATACCCTCCTCACCTAACTCCTATTACACATCCCTCAATTAGTTCAAAGATAATCTTATCAAACAAAGAAGGAATACAAAACCTCATTAAGGGCAAGAGACTGGCATAGTTTAATGAGGAATTTTTAGTCTCTACCAGGTGGGTCCTGAAATTAGTTAATGCTATCCATGACCACAGAATGTGAGCTCAGACTTACAGAGATACAAAGGTTACATTGGCTCCTCTGCTGTTTGAGTATGGGCCTCTGATCAAATTGATGGGGCTTGCAGTTAACAATATTTATATACTTTCTCCATATTTGGGAGCTACTCTCTTTCCTGATCAAGCTTTGTAGTCCTTTTTCCAATTATATTACCATCTTCCTAGACAGTAACATGGGTCCATCTACATATTAGATGTCAGGCACAGGCAAAAACTAGTAAAGTCATGGGCCCCTTGGAATATACCTAAAATAGACCTACTAGCTTTTTCCAAAACGGAGACCCCCAAATCTTCATCTACGGAGACCCCAAAATCTTCATCTGCAATATTCTTACCTTTAGGTTCATGACGAGTCAACAATTTGTTCTGCTTTATATCTTAATTCTTTTTTATCCACCAGGTTCTAGATCCTACCATGATGACAACCTGACTTCCCTGGTCAGAGTACTTGACCAATGTGTGCTGGAGCCCCACCTTTCCAGACCTCTGCTCCATTAGGGAAAGGGAGAGATAGGCTGGGAGTATGGATCAAACTGCCAATGCCCATTTTCAGTGAAGAAGCAATTAAAGAAGCCAGACCTTCCACGTTCTGCACCCTATAATGACCCTGGGCCCATACTCCTAGAGGGATAAAGAATAGGGAAGCTATCAAGGAAGGGGACTGTGTAGGAAGATCTGGGGATAGGCATTGTGTGGAAAATGTACCATTCTTATTCTATATTCTTGTCAATATTTCCATTTTATAAATAAAATTAAAAATAAAATATTAGAAAAACATGGAAGTGAATATACAAGAGTGTTTCTGAATATGGCTTAACAATTAGCATTAGATTTTAAATTTTAATAATTCAATGAACAGTTTTAAGAGGAAAATCTACTTTGAACTATTTTATTTTGTGTTAAACTGAAAGAACCTGCTGAAAGATGTATGCTGTTAAGAGGACATCAGTTTAATAAGTCTTGCTACATACAGTGCTTCCTATTGCATGAAAATCTTTGAGATACAACATATGAAACTAATTACAAAAATTGACTTTAAAGTACTACTGCACATTCTTTTCTTTTTAATTTAATTTAATTTAATTATTCCCTTTTCTTGCTTTTTTATTGTTGTGGTTATTGATGCTGTCATTATTGGATAGGAAGCGAGAAATGGAGAGAGGAGGGGAAGAGAGAGAGGGGAGAGAAAGACACTTGCAGACCTGCTTCACAGCCTGTGAAGTGACTCCCCTGCAGGTGGTGAGTCCTTAAGCCAGTCCTTGTTCTTCATGCCAAGTCTGCTTAACCTCCTGTGCTACTGCACAATTCTCCCCTTATTTTATTTTTAAATTGTCATCAGAGTCAACGCTGGGGCTCAGTGTCTGTATGACAGATCTTTTGCTCCCAGTGTTCACTATTTTTCCTTTTCTTTCTTTTTTATGTTTATAAAATGTAAATATTGACAAAACGGTAGGACAAAATAGGTACAATTTCACATAATTCCCACTACCAGGACTCTGTATTCCATCCCCTCCCCGATAGCTTTCCTAATTTTTATCCCTCTGGGAGTATGGACCCAGGATCATTATGCGGTGCAGAAAGTGGAAAGTCTGGCTTCTGTGATTGCTTCCCCACAGAACATGGGCATTTATTTTTCTTTTATAAGAAAGAGGGAAGTTGAAAAGGGAGGAGAGATAAAGTCAAAGAAAAAGAGAGGCACATGTTAAATGGCTTCACAGGTCACAAAATGTGCCCCTTTGTAGGTGGCAAGTGGACTCTTGAATCCTGCTTTTCTTCTGATAGTTTTATTGTCTGGTTGTGTTTAATTAAATTATTTGTTTGGACTTACAGTGTGAGTCAGAGCACCCAAGGTGGTGACTCAGCAGGTTTATTTTGGGGCTTGCACACACATGGTCCTGGTTTAAACCCTGGCAACAAATATGGTTACTGTTATTCATCAAGTAAATGTACACACATACACACACATACATATATATTACATATATAATGTATATATATATATATATATATATATACCCATATGTAGACACACATATATATTTGACACAAAGAGGAGAAGAGGGGAGAGAATAAAGGAGAGAGAGAAATTCAGAGAAGTATCAATGCTTCCTTCAGTGCATTGTGGGCCAGGCTTGAATTTGTGTTGTGCACAATTCAAAGAATCACTATCCAAGTGAGTTATTTCACCAATTCTATCTAATACACAATTTTTATGTCTTTGATCTTTCATTTTAAGTTGTATTTTGTCCAGTTGCAGTTATATCTGAAGAATTAATATAGATAAATGTAAAATACTCAAAAGTATATGTATATATTTTAATACATATTTATATTAATGAATTCATGTAAGTTTATACTTCAACCTACATTAAAAGGTATATAGAATAAGAAGTAAGTTTTCATTTTTGTGAGGAAATTTTCTCCTTCTTACTGATTTTTTGTGAGTTCTTTAAGCCTTCATTTCTTATCACTTGCATTGAAGAATAGCAGACAATACAGTCTCCTATGCTCAATATCTTACTAAGTCACTGCTTTTTAAAATGTGAATTCTCCTGTTTGATTTCCCATTTATTCTCATTTCTACTTCACAAAACCAGTGCATTCTAGAGGAAATATCCTTTGCCAACTTTTGATTCCATTTCAGCTTTGCAAACAAGTATGTGGATGGACTTTATACTTCTGAGTATAACATTCAAAAGAGAAGTGTACTCTGCATATTTTTCTTTGGGATCTGCATTCATGGACTTATTCTGTCTTCATCTTTCTATATTCTTTTTGACCTTTACTGCTTTCTGAAATTTTTTGCCTCATGGTTTATGTGTTGAGATTTCAAATAGTTTTTCATGCTGTTTCAAATAGTTTTTCATTTCATTTGTACATATACTTTGCATTGTTATTTCTCTTTCTTATTTTGGCTTTTGAACTATTTCTGAAATGAACTGAAAACACTCATATTTAATCTGCTGTGTTGTATCTAGAAGTTGCTCAGCTGAGGAATACGTTTGAATCTATCCTAGAAATATATTGTTTCATTTATTTACTACACTTTTGAGGATATGATAATAAATCTAATACTCAATTACAAAGATATGCATCAGTGTTGATACTAAAATAACTACATGTTCTGTAGGGTCTGATATAAAAAGAAAATGTAGACCATCTTACTCTCAAAGCAGGCAAACTTATCACTGTTATTATTATTATTATTATTATTACTCTGTCTCTCTTAACTATAGTAATTTATGTTGGCATATAATGTGATGTTTTGGACATTATGGTTCTCATACCCACTTCTACTTCATGGAACCAAGCATGGACTATCATACATAGTAAATAGTTTGGTGGAAAAAGACTCTAAATCTAACCTTCTTGTGTTTAGTTACCTAGTATGGGCCAAGGATAGCAGTATTTACTCTGTTGGGCAGGGAGTCAGCAATAAAGAAACTTTCTTGTTTTGGGAGAAAGAAACTGATGTTAAGTGCAAACTTTAATCTGGGTAAAATGCTCCAATGTTCTATCACATGTCGATTATAAAACAAATTCAAAGACACATTATTAAGTTTCAAACTATTGTCTACAGAGCAGTAACACCCAAGTGTGTCATGCTTGCTAAGTCCTGTGCAACTAAATTTATTGAGAAAAGAAAGTTTCAATAAGGGCACAATACATAATATTGCTGGATCTCAATGATATAAGTTACATATCATTAACCACTGCTACCACACTAAAATTGCTTTGAATTTATTCTTATTTTATTTATTTATTATTGGATAGATACAGAGAAGAGTTGAGAGCGGATGGGGCATAAACAGGGAGCGAGATATAGAGAAACCTGCAGCCTTGTTTCACCACTTTTGAAGCTTTCCCCCTGCAAGTGGGGACCAGGCGTTTGAACCTGGGTCATTACACACTGTTATGTTAATGCTTAACCAGGTGCACTACCACCTGGCCCCTTTAAAATTACTTTTGTAAAATCACATTTTTTTTTGTTGAATTTTTCCCTTCAGTTTAAGGCCATGATACAGTGACATTCCCATTATCACTTGAAATTCTCCCCTTATGAAAACAATTGGTAAGCTATTAAAATGAAAATTTTGGCACAATGATATCTTATCATGAAATAATTTTAGAATAAAAATGTGGGGATATGGCAAGTCAAGCAGAGCTGACACCCTAATTGTCTCTCTGAGACCAGTAGGAGTTCACCCAAAAAACCTCCCTGTCCTTCTTCCCTCTCCTAAGACAACTTTGTTGGCAGTATTCTCCACCTGGCTCAAGGGTGGGAGCTGTTAACCAAAACTGCTAGACAGATTATAGTTAGGTTTCCATTTCCCACAGGCAAAAGAGTGTGGAGATTCCCCAAATCACAAATAGGTTAACTGTTGAGATTACATCAGCTTTTGCCCCAGCCTATACCTGGTAAGACCGCAACTTTCTTGTCCCCAGCTTTTTCCCACTTCACGATATTGACCTTTAAAATGATTGGTCCAAGCAACACTTCCTCTTCTCTGCCTGCTTGCTCGAGTATAAGAACACCCCCGTGAATCCCAATAAATGCATTACCCTTTGCCATAATGTCCAGAGTCTTCACTCTGCGTGCTCACCCCCACCGCTGCCTGTTCTCCTCTAGGACACCTCTCTGGTGGCCAACGGAGTGGTGGGCATGGAATGGACAAGGCAGGCCTTCCAGAGCTTTCCCCACATACAAATAATATAGATGATTACATATCAAATACAATATGTTCTCTAAACCTTACTTAACCATTAAAATAGATGAAATCTTCCCATTTGTTAACATGGAAGGACCTTGAGGAAATTATATTAGATAAGTAAGTCAGAAAAAAAAGACAGAACAAGTTCTTATGATTTCAGTCATATGTGGAATACAAAGAAAATAATAATCAGATAAAGAATAAATAAACATTGAAATTCTTACATTAGAGGGGAAGGAAAATGGACAGCTAGAACAGGTGGGAGGGACAATTGATCATTGATTCATGATGACTGTTACTTTGATAGAGTGTGGAGAAAGAAAATTTATTTTGTTTATAGTAAAGCCACAAAGAGTTTCCACTAAACATCCGCAGAAGTGTGAAATTGTATACCTTACAATACAAAGGGCTATACACCATTATGACATTTTATTTATTTATTTTTATTTTTTGTTAATGATTCAATATCGATTTACAAGATTGTAAGGGAGGTATAAATGCCATACAGTTCCCAACACCAGAGTTCTATGTCTCACTCCCTCCATTGGAAATTTCCCTATTGTTTATCCCTCCAGGAATATGAACCAAAATTCATAATGGGGAGCAGAAGGTAGGAATTATGGATTCTTTAATTGATTCTCCACTGTACATGGGCATTGGCAGGTTGATACATACCCCCCCCAGCCTATTCATATATTTCCCTAGTCGGGTAGGGCTTTGGAGAGGTGAAGCTCCAGAATACATTGGTGATATCATCTTCCCAGCTAAGTCGGGATGGAATCATATTAGCATGTGGAACTTGGTGGCTGAAATACAGTAAGACAGAAAATAGCATAAATGTTTAATAAACAAGAACCTTATGAATAGAGATGATGAAATTAGTCATCTTAGGGTAGAAGAAAGCTAGGAAGTTTATTTTAGGAATGTTCCTAGAGGCCTATGTATTTGTAATTTTGTTTGAGCTTGATAGTTAACATAGGGAGTAGATTAGAAATATTGTCTGGAAAGATGGTGTCAGAATTGAAAGTAGAACTAGTAATCAGGATTAGGGCAGAAAATTTCTCAAAAACTTGAAGAAGATATATCAATGAAATTAACTACCACAGTGAATTAACTTGGGACCCATATCCATTCATATTTAGCACAGGAGCCTGTACATCTGAGTCCCTGTTAGGCAGTACACGATCTATAGTCACAGCTGGAAACATTCTAGGCTATGCTCATTTCAGATCTACTTTTCCTTGAGTGTCAGAATAAGATGACAAAGCCTCCCTTCAGAGAGTGGGGCTATCCCTCCCATTGCTATTTTATAGTGAGGGTATGGTCCTGAAGAATCACACAAAAGGGCTTCTTCTTCTTCTAGCGTTTGCCCTTCTTCCGTAGCCAGTCATCAGCGTCAGGTTGAGCCTGATGTAAAGTTTCGAGACCTCCTTTGAATCTGGAGAGGTGGCAGTCGTTGACTATGTGGGTCATAGTCAAAAGGGCTTATAATGATGTTCTCAATGGGTGTGACCAGTGGCGATAGAAAGAAGGATCTATCAGAGTTCTAGGCACATATTATCTATAAAGAAATTTAAGGATGCCCTCTATAAGACCCTGAATAACGGGGTGACTTGATAGTGGCCAAAGAGGCCATTGTTAAGTCATCCAGTCTCTTTCCCTTATCCAGGTTTTGTAGTTACTTCTTTATTTGACAAGCTTAGTCTTTCTCTTTAGTAGTTAGAGTGTCCTTTGTTGTATCCAAACCCAGGCTTACACTATTACCACAATTTAAAAAATCAAAAAACCAGAAAGCCATTATGGAAGTGACTAAATAGGTAGAGCACAGGACTTGAATTCATGAGTCCAGGGCTCAATTCCATGTACTGAATATGCCAGAGTAGAGCTGTAGCCCCTTAATTTTTCAAAAATTATAAAAAGTAATATAAAATGGGCATAAATTCTAAAGACAGGCACATCATTATTTTAAAAATTGCTTGAGTTGGCAGAAAAGCTCACTTGGACTGTGTGTTTGCTTTGCCATCTATGTGACCCCCACCACACTGGAGGATGCTTTCTGTCTCTTTCTCTCTGTATTTACCTCTGTCTTTAAATTTGAAAATACTGGCCTGGCACTTCTGTATCTTTCACTTCAGTAAGTGTATGTATTCAGGATATTCAACTGCCCAGAATTAAGATGTTCATAGGCAAAAATTATTCAAGCTTTTCCTAAATTTCAACATTATTAAAATTAATTTAAATTTTAGGAAATTGTTAGAATATCATATCTGATAAAAAAAATTCGCTACTATAGTTAGAGGAGTACTTTGTAGATTTGACAAAAAAAAGTGTGGCCCATCAATATAGAAAGGTAATATAGCAGACTTCAAAGAAAATTCAACTCTACCAAACACAGTGCATAATGCATGAGCTACAAATTGGAAAGAAATATCTGAATATCACATATATATAAAGACATTCATATCTGTAATATAATTTTCAAGATTTATTTAAATCTTTGTTAATTATACAGAGAGTCAAAGCATCAGTCCGGTCTGGCCTATGTGATGGCAAGGCTCTAACTCTAGAACCTGGGATTGCAAGTCTTGTTCTCTCCTACTGTGCTGCCTACAGATGCTTTTTAAATGTCTGCATCCAACAGAAACACAACAAACAATCCAGTTATAAAATGGAAAGAATCGGGAGTCGGGCTGTAGCGCAGTGGGTTAAGCGCAGGTGGTGCAAAGTACAAAGACCGGCATAAGGATCCCGGTTCGAACCCCGACTCCCCACCTGCAGGGGAGTAGCTTCACAGGCTGTGAAGCAGGTCTACAGGTGTCCGTCTATCTTTCTCTCCTCCTCTCTGTCTTCCCCTCCTCTCCATTTCTCTCTGTCCTATCCAACAACGACAACAACAATAATAATAACTACAACAATAAAACAACAAGGGCAACAAAAGGGAATAAATAAATAAAATAAATATTTAAAATGGAAAGAATCAAAAGAAATTTCATTCAAGAGAATATATAGATGAAATAGGCAAAAGAAAAGATGCTAAATGTTTTAGCTATTAGGGAAAAGCAAGTAAAATATACACTGTGTTATTGCTATATATCTATTAAAATAACTAATGTTGGCAGGAATGTTAAGAAATTGACCCCTCATGTATTGCTTGTGGGAATGTAAAATGGGGCAGTCTGAAATATAATATATATTTTTTTTGGAAAAGTAAGCCGATGACTAAAATATGACTCAGTAATTGTACTCCTGGATATTTGTCATAGAGATATAAAAGCTAATGTCTGCACAAAATTCTGTACAATATTCATAGCCATACTAATTGTTATAGTTGAAAATTGGAAACAAGTCAGATGTCCTCCAACTGGCAAATAAACAAATGGAACATATATACAGTAAAATTTTATTCAGTGATGAAAACCTTGAATTATTGGTGTACTAATATCATGAATGTGTGATAAGGGAATTATACTAATTGAAAAATGTTGATCTCAAAGGTCAAAATATAGGATTATGTTTTTGTAGCAATATTAAGATTATGAAGCTATAGAAAACTTTTTTATGAAAAAAAAAACAATTATTTTATGAGGAACAAACTAATGTTGTTTGGCTTGAGAAGAGAGTAAAATAATTAAGTAGTGTATTAAGTAGTGTTTCCAAGAGAAACAAAGCAGAACAGGTGTGTGTGTGTGTGTGTGTGTGTGTGTGTGTGTGTGTGTGTGTGTGTGTTACTGTGTGTGTTGTATTTATTATGTATCTTCAAGGCCAGAGTGAATAGGAGTCCAAGGACAATGGTTTGCAGGGTCATCATTGTGACTACAGTTTGCCTTGAGACCTACAGATGACAAATTTATTTGACTAGTTATGTTGAATTCCTTCTAGGTTTGTGAATGCACCCTGGGTAGTAAGTGCCATCTTCTATATGGCAGCTGAAATAGATTAGATATGAATTAAAGGGTATTTCAAGATTCTTAGATAAATGGGTGAATGGAATTTCCTCCAAGTACACATATGGATTGTCTCCCATTGCATACCTGTTTGGACTAACCTCTTCCTGGACTATAGTATAGAGGAGATAGTGATGAGTTACAGAGACATTTAATGATCTGCAATTGGGGGTTCAGAGAGCTATCTCACTCACTAGGGCATATACCTTGTTATCTACATGCAGCCTAGGTTCAAGCCCCAGCACCATGTGGGAGGGATCCCTGGTGCTGTGACCTCTTTCCCTTTGTGTGTCTCTCTCTCTGAATATTAAAGCAGTCCAAGAGTATCAGAATTGTACATGGTTAAGATGTCCCAAACACACACGCACACACACACACACACACACACACACACACACACACACACACACACACACACTCAGCAAAGCTCCACAGGAATATCTTTGGGGTACAAATAGATGTTTCTTTTGGTGGATCCCTGGGCTGACAGAACTATTCTTGAACCATGATGGAGGTGGGGAGTTGAAAAAAAAATTAGAGGGATGACACCATACCTACAGACAAATAAAAATGATCAGGGCTATTATCTAAGGCAAAGGCAGATATGACTCTGTCCAGATTCCCTGACAAATGTTGCTGATAGGAGGGTGGAGGTCCACTATAACTAGACCCAAGTCTAAAAGGAGTTGAAGCTGATACTGGAACTGTAGTTGGACCAGAGTTGGTAAATTCCTTACTTGCATATGAGATTGCCTTCTCAAAATGGTCTTGCCGAGATTTTGAGCTTTTATGGTATTTTATAACACTGACCTGGTTATTTTTAGACAGAAGGAAAGAAAGAGAAACAGAGACAGAGACAAAAAGACACATCTGAAGCACTGTTCCACTTCTCATGAAGCTTCCCCATTACAGATATCAAGGGTTTAAACCCTAGTCCTCATACATGGTAACAGGGTTTCCCTAGTAGGAATTTTATTCTGTCTCTGGAACTCTTGTTTCTGGAACAAATACGGAGGATTAGAGGATCTAGTCACTAGAGGGGGCACATTCTTGCCTGAGGATATAACAGTTCCCATTAAAAGTCAAATAGAGCTTCCATCTGATCTGGTTCTTAAAACTACACAAAGACACTACTTCTCATGTGTTTTTATGAACAGAAACAGGTGGATGACTGATCAATTATTATTGCTGAAAGATATGAGTGTACCCATATACACAGAAAATTAAGATCAGTTGTATTTAAAATCTAAGCGTAATTCAAATTAAGAAAGCCTGTTAAAACACATGTTTCTACCTCACACCTCTAACTCCGGATTTTCTGAAGTAGTCAGTTAGGTTTAAATAATTAACAAATATAGGGATGTTGCTTGATACTACTGCTGAAGGGATTATACTTCAAATCCTTAACTAAATTTTCCTTCTACTCCTAGCTATTACAGTATGAAAATATTTCCTAAATGTGGCCTGTTCTGAGCTTTAACATCAGTACCACTAGATCTTTTTTATATTTTATTTATTAATTGGTTTATTGGTAGAGATAAATAGAAATCAAGAGGGAGGGAAGAGGGAGAGAGAAATAGAGACACCTGTAGCCCTGCTTCACCATTTGTGAAGCTTGCTCTCTACAGTTGGGGACTGGGGGCTTGAACCAAAGTCTTTGTTCATGGTTACATGTATGCTCAACCAGCTGTACCACTGACTGACCCCAGCATTACTAGATCTTATAACATAATGAAGACATAAAATGTTTCAGGATTCTTTACTAGAATATTTAATTTTCATTGTTTGACGAAGAAAGCTATTACCAAGACTAGGGGGCAGAAAAACTGGCTAGGGGGAGTGATCTCTTATAAACCTAACCCAACTTCCAATTGAAGAGTGCTATCAGAATTTGATATGACTTTGTTTCCAATACTGTACTAAAACTGCCTACTTAAGGCAAAAACTAAATTGGTCAAGCTCTGATTTACTTTGAAGTAACAGCTTCTTGCACACAATAAATGGTTAGTGTCTGGCTCCAGGATATAATAAAGCTGATCCACACCTCTGCACAAATCAGAGGCGACTCTTGCTAATATATGCATTTGCATTATCAGAGTAAAAGCCAGGTATTTCATTGAATTACAGAACACTTTCTGAGTTTCAGCCTTTGATAGTCAAACACACATTTCCAGTCAGTTATAAATGAAAAGGTTTGCATGTAATCCCAGCATTAACCACACTCAGTAGTCTAGCATCCAGAGTTGATTTCCTCTATTATCTTCTTATTTCTTTAACCTGTGTGTTTTGTTCAATTGACTAAATTCATCTGTATTAGGTATTTACATATAATTGCAAAGGCAAAAAAAAAAACATGTGAATGTAACAAAGAGATTAAAAATATCACCTTCTGAGCAAGTTCTATAAGCCAAGAAAGTGCTGTAGACCATAAATAATGATTCTAATGGGTATAACAAATTTTCCTTGTTGGTACTATTATCACTCATCACATGAGAAAACAGAAACTCAGGTACATTATAGCATTAGATTATGTTTATATACCTACTAACTACTGCATCATTAAGTAAAGTGGGTTTAATGTCTAATCCCATGAACTTTCCTCTACATTGACTTCTCTACGATGCATTCACTATAGTGGATATTTCAGTAGGGAAAATGATAATTGTCAAAAAAATGTCAAATTCATTACATAACTCTTCCTTTATATTCCTGATACTTGTGTCTTGGGTTTTTGTGTTTGTTTGTTATATCCAATGCTTACTGCTCTTTAAATGTAATGAGGGGCTAGCTCAGATTTGGATAATACACACAGCACAATAGTGCAGTACTCAAGTGAACTATTTTACAGGTCTTATTTGTACGTTTTTTAAAAAGATTATTATTTTTTTCTTTTTTCAAATTTCTTTATTGGTGGATTAATGGATTACAGTCAATAGTAAAATATAGTAGTGTGTACATGTATAACATTTCTCAGTTTTCCACATAACAATTCAACCCCCACTAGGTCCTTCTCTGCTATTATGCTCTAGGACCTGAACCCTTCCCCCAACCCCAGTCTTTTACTTTAGTGCAATATACCAACTCCAGTCCAAGTTCTGCTTAGTGCTTTCTTTTCTGATCTTGTTTTTCAACTTCTGTCTATGAGTGAGATCATCCCATATTTATCCTTCTATTTCTTTTTTTTAAATAATTTATTTCTTTACTGGGGAATTAATGTTTTACATTCAACAGTAAACAAAATAGTTTGTACATGCATAACATTCCCCAGATTCTCATTTAACAATACAATCCCCACTATGTCATTCATCATCTTTCATGGACCTATATTCTCCCCACCCATCCACCCACCCCAGAGTCTTTTACTTTGGTGTAATACTCCAATTCCATTTCAGGTTCGACTTGTGTTTTCTTTTCTAATCTTGTTTTTCAACTTCAGCCTGAGACTGAGATCATCCCATATTCATCCTTCTGTTTCTGACTTATTTCACTCAACATGATTTTTTCAAGGTCCATCCAAGATCGGCTGAAAATGGTGAAGTCACCATTTTTTACAGCTGAGTAGTATTCCATTGTGTATATATACCACAACTTGCTCAGCCACTCATCTGTTGTTGGACACCTGGGTTGCTTCCAGGTTTTGGATATTACAAATTGTGCTGCCAAGAACATATGTGTACACAGATCTTTTTGGATGGATGCGTTGGGTTCCTTAGGATATATCCCCAGGAGGGGAATTGCAGGGTCATAGGGTAGGTCCATTTCTAGCCTTCTGAGCGTTCTCCAGACTGTTCTCCACAGAGGTTGGACCAATTTACATTCCCACCAGCAGTGCAGGAGGTTTCCTTTGACCCCACACCCTCTCCAGCATTTGCTGCTGTTACCTTTTCTGATGTATGACATTCTCACAGGAGTGAAGTGATATCTCATTGTTGTCTTGATTTGCATTTCTCTGACAATCAGAGACTTGGAGCATTATTTCATGTGTTTCTCGGCCTTTTGGATCTCTTCTGTGGTGAATATTCTGTCCAAGTCTTCCCCCCATTTTTGGATGGGGTTATTTGTTGTCTTGTTGTTGAGTCTGGCAAGCTCTTTATATATGTTGGTTATTAAACTCTTATCTGATGTATGTCATGTAAAGATCTTCTCCCATTCTGTGAGGGGTCTCTTGGTTTGGGTAGTGGTTTCTTTTGCTGTGAAGAAGCTTTTTAATTTGATATAGTCCCATAGGTTTATACTTGCCTTAGTCTTCCTTGTAATTGGATTCGTTTCATTGTCTTTAAAATTTATGCGGAAAAAAGTTCTGCCAATATTTTACTCTAAGTATCTGTCTAACATAAGTACTCTGGTCTAACATCCAAGTCCTTGATCCACTTGGAATTTACTTTTGTATTTGGTGAAATACAGTGATTCAGTTTCATTCTTCTGCATGTTTCAACCCATTGTTTCCAACACCATTTGTTGAAGAGACTCTGCTTTCCCCATGTAATAGTCTGGGCCCCTTTGTCAAAGATTAGATGTCCATACGTGTGGGGCCTCATTTCTGGGCTCTCAATTCTATTCCACTGGTCAGTGTGTCTGTTCATGTTCCAGTACCAAGCAGTTTTGATGACAATGGCCCTATAATACAGTTTGAGATCTGGAGTGTGATGCCTTTGGTTCTGTTCTTTTTTCTCAAGATTGTTTTGGCAGTTATAGGTCTTTTCTGGTTCCAGATAAACATTTGTAGCATTTTTTCTATTCTCCTAAAAAAATGTGCTTGGGATCTTGATGGGGATAGCATTAAATTTGTAGATGGCTCTGGGTAATATATTCATTTTGATGATGTTAATTCTTCCGTGAACATGGGATATCTTTCCACTCTTTGTGTCTTTTTTGAAACAGTTATCAAAAATCTTCCCAAAAATAAAAGTCCTGGACTAGACGGTTTTACAAATGAATTCTACAAAACTTTCAAAGAAGAACTAATACCTCTACTTTTAAAAGTCTTCCAGAAGATTGAAGACATTGGAATACTCCCTGCCAGCTTCTATGAAGCCAACATCACCCTGATACCAAAAGCAGACAGGGACACAACCAAAAAAGAAAACTACAGACCAATATCTCTGATGAACATAGATGCAAAAATATTGAACAAAATTCTAGCCAACCGGATACAACAGCATATCAAAAATATTGTTCATCGTGACCAAGTGGGGTTTATCCCAGGCATGCAAGGTTGGTTTAATATATGTAAATCAATCAATGTGATCCACCACATCAACAAAAGCAAGACCAAAAACCACATGATCATATCAATAGATGCAGAGAAAGCCTTTGACAAAATACAACATCCCTTTATGATCAAAACACTACAAAAAATGGGAATAGATGGAAAATTCCTGAAGATAGTGGAGTCTATATATAGCAAACCTACAGCCAACATCATACTCAATGGTGAAAAACTAGAAGCGTTTCCCCTCAGATCAGGTACTAGACAGGGCTGCCCACTATCACTATTACTATTCAACATAGTGTTGGAAGTTCTTGCCATAGCAATCAGGCAGGAACAAGGAATTAAAGGCATACAGATTGGAAGAGAAGAAGACAAACTCTCCTAATTTGCAGATGACATGATAGTATACATGGAAAAACCTAAGGAATCCAGCAAGAAGCTTTTGGAAATCATCAGGCAATACAGTAATGTGTCAGGCTATAAAATTAACATTCAAAAATCAGTGGCATTCCTCTATGCAAACACTAAGTTAGAAGAAATTGAAATCCAGAAATCAGTTCCTTTTTCTATAGCAACAAAAACAATAAAATATCTAGGAGTAAACCTAACCAAAGAAGTGAAAGACTTGTATATTGAAAATTATGAGTCACTACTCAAAGAAATTGAAAGAGACACAAAGAAGTGGAAAGATATTCCATGTTCATGGGTTGGAAGAATTAAAAAGATTCTTAACAGGAATTACAGCAAAGAATCCATATAGTCCTTAGTTTCCCAGTATCAGTTTATCATGCAATAATTTATTCCAAAGAAAACATTTTAAGAAACCATAATTTGTGTTGTTATCTTATACATATAGAAGATTGGCAGGTGCGGTCGAGCGTAGACGTGGGAAAAGAACTTAGATGATGCCGCATCCCGACGATTATCTGGCGGGGCGATGTTGCTAAGAACTGGCAGCCATGGAACCGGGGTGGAATGGATGGTTACAGAAATTATCCTCATGGAGGAATATAATTTGGAATCGACTAAGTGGACATGGGGGCTACGGAACCATACTGGGGCACAGTATTCTGCAGTGGAATAGCATAATGCCAGAGATGATGATCGTAGTGTGGAAGCTCTCACGCCCCATGAGGAGCTGGCCAGTCTTGCAATGATGTTATTCCTCACGCCCACCTTTGCCGCAGTTTTTATGAGATGTTCGTGAAATGACAGAGTGCGATCGAGAGTAACACCAAGATAGACTGGCTGGGCTTCATGCCGGATTCTCGTATCGCCAAGCTGCACATTAAGCTCACGCGAGGCCGAGGCATGGTGTAGATGGAAAACAGATGATACCGTTTTTGCAGTGCTACGGATTAGTAGCCATTTTTTACATAATCAGATATCAGAGACATGTCTTTCGTGTTTTCTCGAGGATGTCTAACTTGGATGCCTGAGTTGCACAGCAGATGTTATCGGCGTAGATGTCTTCACCCACCCTGTCCAACGCTTGACGTCTCGTCATCCAATCTGGTCTCCTACGCCTACACTGAATTTCTCTGTTCCGGACTCTTGGAAACAGTGTTGGCAGTCAGCTGAGGTAAAGAACAAACACCTCATCAGAGACCCCTGCACACGTCAACCCGGCTTTGACCTAGCACCTTATGATTGGGCCCTCGTCAATCGCTATTCGAACAGGCCATGGCCTGTGCGCCGCTATGTTCCATCGCTGGGGATCCAGAGAAGACCTGCTCCTGCGGCTCCAGACAGACTATGACCCACATAGTCAACGACTGCCACCTCTCCAGATTCAAGGGAGGTCTCGAAACTTGACATCAGGCTCAACCTGATGCTGTTGACTGACTACGGAAGAAGGGCAAACGCTAGAAGAAGAAGAATCGCTGGGGAGCCAGAGACGAACTGCCCCTGAGGCTACAGACAGACTATGACCCACATAGTCAATGACTGCCACCTCTCCAGATTCAAAGGAGGTCTCGAAACTTTACATCAGGCTCAACCTGACACTGTTAACTGGCTACGGAAGAAGGGCAAACGCTAGTAGAAGAAGAACATATAGAAGATATATTTATGTTCATGTCTAGTTTCCCAAATAAGAGTAATGAGTAGATGATGAAGAAAATGTTCTGTCTCTCTCATCTGTGGTTTCCTTTGACAATGAATTCAAATCTTCACTAGACACAGGGACAGAGAATTGATCTATTAACCAGTTACCTAGTATACTGTATTAACAGGCCATGCACACATCTCGCCTTTCCTCTCTTAAGTAATTTTTCCTTACTTTTCCTTCCTTCCTTCCTTCCTTCCTTCCTTCCTTCCTTCCTTCCTTCTTTTCTTCCTCCTCCGTCCTATTCTTCTCTCTCTCTCTCTCTCTCTCCATCTCTCCCACTCTCCTTCTCTCCCTCCTCTCTCTTGCAGAAAGATTTTTTTTTGTCCAGAGCTAGGAAAGAGCTTGCTTGGATGGCGTGCTGATTTGCCTTATACATGGCTCAAATTCAAGCCACACCTCACTGTACTGATAGAAACTTTGATATTGTGGTCTCTTTCACTATCTTTCTGCCTTTATAACTCTCTGTCTCTATCATTTTTTAAAAACATCTTGTTCAGACAATAGAATTTTAGTTTGGACCTTAATCTTCCATTTGTGTTCCAGACATTGGAGAGTAGTATAGGAGTCAGGTTCATATAACAGAATAACCTATCCTTTGTCATTGAGCAAAATGTATGCATTTAGAAAATATATTATCTTTAATTTTTATTGAATAGAGACATCCAGAAATTGAGAGGGATGAAGGAGGTAGAGAGGGAGGGAGAGAGACAGAGAGACACCTGCATCCCTGCTTCACCACTTGTGAGGCTTTCCCCCTGCAGATGGGGACTGAGGGCTCGAACCTGGGTCCTTGAGCCTTGTAACAGGTGCACCACCACCTGGCCCCCTCATTTTCTGTCAAGGAACTTATGAGAGGTACAGGACTCTGGTAAGATTCTGGATTCTAGCACTTATACATTCTTAATGTAATATTGTCATTATCTTCTAATTATTATCACTGTAATAATCTTCTAATTATTATCAATATTGTAAATATTATCGATGTAATATTGTCATGAATTATTCATGACCTTAATTTTCATTTTTATTTATTTTATTATTTCATGGAGATAGAGAAACAGAGAAAGAAGAAAGAGAGGGAGAGGGATGGAAGGTGGGGGAGAGATAGAGATAGAGAGAGTGAAAGAGTGAGAGAGAGAGGCCATAGCACTTTAACTTCCTTCAATGTGATAAGGGTTGGACTTGAACTTGGGTTGTGCATATGACTAAGCAGTACACTACACAAGTGAGCTATTCCATGAACCCTGTTTTGTATTTTATCCACTATAAGTGGAGCTTCAAATCTGTTCAAGAGAAATAGGCTGTGGGGCACCTGGCTGAGCACACACATCACAATGCACAATGACCAAGGTACAAGCCAATGGTTCAACATGCAGGGAGGAAGATTCTCAAGCCGTGAAATGTTGCTCTAGGTATCTCTCTCCATGTCTCTCTACCCTCTCACCTTACCTCTGTCTCTATCAAAAAAAAACTTTAAAATTTTAAAATAGGTCAGTAATTTTAGTTATTTTAAAAAGATAAAATAGTTACTTTAATTAAATATTTGAAGTGAAGTGGTATATTAATATAAACTATGAATAGTATCCTTACACACCAAAAGTTTACAGTCCAAAAATATCAGCTATATAGAAAAATATATTCCCTCAGAGAGACATTAAACCTTTAATCATGGAGGCTTGATTTAAGTGTTTCTTTGCTATATGATCTTGGGCCCACTATTTGAACTTTTAGAACCCTGATATTCTCTGCAGCATTGACAAGGCTTATAACCCTTTAGTAGATACTTGGGAGAATTAAATGGCATAACGTTATCTTGCTTTGGAGACAGAAATATGTGTATCCCATGGGCATAAAGTAAAAAGTCAATATTGCTAATGAGAATCTGGGGAATGTTATGCATGTAAAAAAAAAAAAAGAAGTAAAAAAAAAAAAGTAAAAAGTCAGAGGATAACAAACCCGGAAAAATGTCTTCTTGTGGTCAGGTTTACTTAGAAATAGGAAGAAATGAATTTTATAATAAAACAAGCATGAATATATTGAGAAGTAGAAAGAAACCCCTACACAGACTTTCAGGGCAAAATAAGAGGCTTCAATCACTTTCTGTTCTTGTAGTGGGCTGCTTCAGGCAACACTTTTGGAAGCCCCAGAGGAATGTGATTTCACTAACCTCTGCCTTATGAGTATTTCAGTGGGAAAGTCACTAGAATGCAATGGAATTTGTGAAAATATCCTTAAACTATTAATATATCATGATGTTATTATTACTTATATCCAAGAAAAATAAATGCCAAAAGAGAGGCAGAAAGTTCCCTAGAGAGGACAACATAAAGAAACAATGTGACTGCAGACTGACAACAGAAGAGAACGCAAGATACTGCATCTGAGATGCTTTCAGGAGACATATGTAATCATCAATTCTTCAGAGCTTTCATTCTCAAACTTGAGTTTATGTACCACTCATCTTGAATACAGGTTTCAGGGACTCACCTTTGAGTATGTATGGAATGAGGTAACCGTTTTTGCAATTTAGTTTAGCCAAGTGATGTATTTGTACCATTTTATTAGGGGATTCATGGTTTTCTGTATAGTTGTTGATGAGTATGATGTTTCATCTCTCTTTGACAGGTGGTTGCAAAAGTTTCACCTACAACTTGGGTAGATACATTTTCACCATCATGCACCATTTTTGTATTATTATTTATAAAAAGGAAACACTGAAAAAAACATAGGATAAGAGGGGTACAACTTCCCACCACCAGAACTCCATATCCCATCCCTTTTCCTGATAGCTTTCCTATTCTTTATCCCTTTGAGAGTATGGACCCAGGGTCATTTTGTAGTGGAAAAGGTGGAAGGTCTGGCTTCTGTAATTGCTTCCCCACTGAACATGGGTGTTGGCAGGTCGATCCATACTCCCAGCCTGTCTCTCTCTTTCCCTAGTGGGGCAGGGCTCTGGGGAAGCGGGGCTCCAGGATACTTTGGTGGGGTCATCTACCCAGGGAAGTCCAGCTGGCATCATGCTAGCATCTGGAACCTGGTGGTTGAAGAAGCGTTAACATATAAAGCCAAACAAATTGTTGACTAATCATTAACCTAAAGGTCGGAATATTGCAGATGAAGATTTGGGGGTCTCTCTTTTGAATCTTTTTATTTTTATTATCTTTATTTACTTATTGGATAGAGACAGGGAGAAATCGAGAGGAAAGGGGGAGCGAGAGAAGGAGAGAGATATAGTGACACCTGCAGCACTGCTTCATCACTCCTGAAGCTCCCACTTCTTGCAGGTGGGGACCAGGGGCTCAAACCTGGGTCATTGCACATTGTAACATGTGCAATCAACCAATTGTTGCCACCACCTGTCACTGGGGTCTCCCATTTGTAGATAGTTAGTAGGCCTATTTTAGTTATATTCCAAAGGGCCCATGAGTATACTAGTTTTTTTTTTTTTTTTTTTTTTCCTGAGCCTGACATCTGATATGCAGGTGGACCCAGGTTATTGTCTGGGGAGATGATGTCATGGTTGGAAAAAGAGCTAGAAAGCTGGAAAAGGGAAGAGAGTAGCTCCCAAATGTGGGAAAGTTGTATAAATATTGTAAACCCCTTTGATTTGATCTGGGGCCTATATTTAGATTAGGATGCTTGTGTTGTTGACTCAAAAAAGCCTATCGTCGTCCCAATATTTCCATTTCAAAAATAAATAAAAGTAAAAAAGCCACCATTATCAGCAATATTTCCTAACTCCAGCTACATTTAAATTATATGATTCTTGGGCCCATGTCTATATTACAATGATTATATTACAAACATAATAACATACCAAAGTGGGGGTTGGTCTATAGCACAGCGTGTAAAGCACACATGATGCCGAGCACAGGGACTGGTGAAAGGATCCCACTTCCAGCACCCGGTTTGCCACCTGCAGGGGGGTCGATTCACAAACGGTGAAGCAGGTGTGCAGGTGTCTATCTTTTTCTCCCCTTCTCTTCCCCTCCTCTCTCAATTTATCTCTTTCCTATCCAACAACAACAGCAATAGCAACAATAAAAACAACAACAAGGACAACAAGAGCAACAAAAATGAGGAAAAAAATGCCTTTACTAGCAGTAAATTCATAGTGCAGGCACCAAGCCCAGTAATAACCCTGGAGGCAAAAAAAAAAAAAAAAGTACCAGAGTTTTTCCTTGTGTAGGTGAAATTATGATGATCAACATTTTTAGTTTTCCTAAGGCTGAGTAAATTTCCTGAGGTATATATTTTTCCCAGAGCATTGCTCTGCTTTATAGCAGTACAAGGCATTGCATCTGGGATCTTACAGCCTTATGCATGAAGTTTTTTTTTTTTTTTTTTGCATAACCATTAAGCTACTTCCCCTATTCATGAGATGAGAGAATTTCAGTCCCACTTAAACTGGGGCAGTTGCTCAACCTATATATGGAGTCCCATAGATCTTCTAGATAAATAAGTCGTTCCATCTATTTGTGTAAGGTGATGGAAAACGAACATAAGTTTTGAGTTTTCTAACCATCTTTTAGCACAAGAAAAGGTTAAAGCCAGAACTAGCTTATTGAATCCACTTTACATTAAAGAGGGGAGATATACCTTTCATAGCACCACTAAGTGCTGCAGATATAACACTATGAAGAATAAACAAAATTTTGGGAGTTATACAATTGGTAATCATGGTTGTTGATCCCTCCATAAATTAGCTATGCAACTTTGGGTAAGGTATTTTGTCTATTTGAAATTTAGTTTATTTTTATGTAAAGTGTGCGAATAAAGTTGAGAGAGCTTTTGTATTAATCCATGAAATAATCACAATCATATCTAATACAATAGTAAAGTTTACATTAATATTAATATGTGTTTCGTGTTTATTTTTTTCAGACAAGCTGGAACCCTAGACATGTATTATTCTAATGCACCCACAACATTTTTTCACTAAAATACTGAGAGAGAGAGAGAGAGAGAGAGAGAGAGAGAACGAGAGAGAGAGAGAGGAGAGTAATTATAGCATCAAAACTGTCATTTTCATGTGGTGCTTGGGCTTGAACAAGGGCTGCTCAACTGACAAGGCATGCATCCTTCCCAGTAAGCTATCCCTCCTCCACTTCCTTTCTTTACTTAAGATAATAATATGATAACACAGAGGCTTTAGGGAGTAGTATTGTTTCAGAAAGGAAAACACTATGCAGAGCTTGGATTGGAGTTGGTGTACTTTATCAAAGTAAAAGAGTCTGGGGTAGGGGGAGGGTTGAGGTCCTGGAACATAATGGCAGAGGAGGACCTAGAGGGGATTGAATACCCTAACCCATTGTTATGTGGAAATGTTATACATATACACACTACTGTATTTTACTGTCAACTGTAAACCATTAATCACCCAATAAAGAAAAACACCAATTATGTCATCTCAAGTCATATTCTCTGATTTACTTTTATTTACAGTGGTTCTTTGTTTCTATAGGTGTGAAAGAATTTCACATTAAAATTGGCATGATACATTTCCTTAATAATAATTTAAAATGTCATGTGAAACTACCTATGTCAGACAATTAAGCGGAGCAACTGTGTGGACACCATTATTATAATATGGATGTTAGCATTATAACTGGATGTTAGCATTATAAATTTTTAATTTCTATTTTTCATATTTTACCTGGATTTTATAGATTACCCTGGGTATTATCAGTTCTCTCAGAGGTAGAAAACTAGTATGATTTAACTGATTAATGTGGTGAACACAGACACATCTGCAGAATAGAGGAGGTGGGGGGGGGTCACCACCAGAAGTTCAGTTACTTGTTGTGTTATCTGTCTTGATGTATGAAAGGAATTATACAAATATTTCTTATAAATATTGACAAAAAAGAAGTGTAGTGAAAAGAAAGAAAATGAGGCCAAAAAAACTTGGGCTGGCCAAAAAAAAAAAACACAACAAAGAAATACATTAAGTTGAACAGTGAGAATCCATCTTAAAGCAATTAGGATGAAAGGTGAAGGTGAAGGTGAATAGTGCAGTTGGAAATACTAACCCTTCAAACATCACAGTTCTAATCAACTTCAGGAAAAAAAAAATACACTGAGTTCCATATGTTTTGTAAACATGTTAGGAAATCATCCTAGAATGGTATTCCATTTTTTTTACCATGTGGTTAAACAAAAATGGAGAGATGTGATATTGTATCCATGAGACAAAAATTTCCTAATAAAAAATAAAATAATAAAAGATATTCTAATAAATAAAATTAAAAGCTCAAGCTAAAAACTGTGAATAGTCCTGAACTATTCCAAATCTTGTAGCTCTTAACTGACAATACATAAACTTACAGGCATGCAATTAGTAGTATTACTTCTAAAAGACTAAAATTCTAGGAAACCCTACTTTGCGTTTTCATTCTCTAAATTTTGGGAATTTCTGTCAGATTCTTCATCCTGGTCTGTCCTTACTCACATGTCTGAAACTGTAAGTTTAGACAAAGAATATGATATCACACTGACAGCCTTAAAAATTAGAGTTTCAATAGACTTAATTTTGTAGATGGTAGATTAGAGTCACACACAGACATTTTTATGGGTATGAGCGTCCAATGTTTGCTGTAAGAAAGTCCTACAAACTAGTAGCTCTGTTTAACAATAGAGTAGTTTAAATTAATGGAGGCATATACTCAGTGTTTTGGAGACTATCATTTCTAAACCAAGGTATTGTCAGGATCGTATCTCTTTTAAAATTTCTAAAATAATATTATTTTTTACTTCTTACAGATTTTTAAGGCACAGAAAAAAATTTTTTATAACCTTTTAACTCCAATATCTGCCCCTGTCATCACATAGTTTCATCTAGTGTGTGTGTCTCACTATTTTTTTTTCATTCATATTCCATCAAGGTCTACCTGAGTAACATTCTCCAAACTTTATTTTATCCCAAAGAATTTATTTTCAAAGAAATAAAATCATGCTCATAGGTACTAAATATTAGAAAATACACACGATTTATAAGGTATATTTCAATCTATAGCATTATACTTCTTTGGAAAGCCTCCATCACTGTGTGGTTTCAGATAAATGTAATTTTGATTCTAAACAAATCTTCTAATTATGGGGGAGGCACAATGCATTGTGTTTAATTAAATTTGGACATAGTACTAATAGATCATTTCATGTGGCTTCTGTTTATATAAAACAAATTTTATATTGACAAGTTCAGTTACCATTGAATGAATTTTGTCTCTCAGTCATAGTTTTTGAAGGCTAACCACAATGTGAAGTGGTACCACAGGTCCTACTAAAGGCATTATGTACCAAGGTATCAGCATTCTTTATAAAATAATTATATATGCAGGGCCAGACAATGGTTAAGCACACGCATTCCAGTGTGCAGGGACCCATGTTCAAGACCTTGTTTCCCACATGCTGGGGGAAAGCTTCATAATGATGAAGCAGGGCTGCAGGTGTCTCTCTCCATCTCTATCTCTCCCTCCTCTCTCAATTTCTCTCTGCCTCTATCCAAGAATAAATAAATAAAACTAAAAAATACAATTATATATATATATATATATATATATATATATATGACATGTTTAGGCTAAACAATATCAAGAAATTATCATTCCTACTTACTGAGTAGAAAAATTATTGAAAAAAATTAATATATAGTAATACAATGCATACTGGATGACTTCCAGTAATTCCTTAAACTATTACTTATTGAATCAAATAATTGCTTATTTCTTATCAGAGTGACTGCCAAATATTTTGATAGGCAAAAATTTGCTTTTTATTTACATAAATTTTGATCACATGTGGTTTTCTCCTTTTGTAATACAAAATAAATAACACACAGACTTGTCTAAGATTTAAAAAATGAGGGGTTTATTCATAAAAAGCACTGTGAAAGTAAGTGAGCTACCTGAGACACCAGACATGAAGATGTCAGGATAAAGATCAATCAGGACATACACCAGCAAGAGAATGACATGAAAGACATGATCCAAAGAGCCTAAACTTTTCCAGGTCCTTGCTTATATAGTCTTTTGTACCCAAATCCTTTGTGAGTTTGCATAAGTCCTAGTCTACTCTGTATTCAGGATAACTTCAGCTGTACGCTAACTATGTCCAGAATCCTATGTGAGGCCCTGTTCTGTGACAGTTCTCAAAAAACAAATTAGGATGGGAGAAAAAGATTTACATGTCTTTTTAAGTACTGAGATTACTGTCAATTCTTCCAAATAAGTCTTCCTAAAGTCATCCATCAAGAACATGATTGAAATGGTTCATATCAATCCTCAAAAACTGACTGTGGATGGAGTAGAAGCAGACTTGTTCTTGCTCTTCCCATCAACACATCAAGTGTATTTTCCAGTAGAAGGTAAGAATTCATGGAGGACTAAAGAAAGCAAAGGTTTTCATTGATGGGCAGAGAGTTTTTCAGATTTTCATTGTTTCACATGGGTGAGGAGTGGACCAAATTTCTACCTACTGTAAATCAAGCAGTTCAAGGTGATTTTGAAATATGTGTCCTGGAGTTTGAAGAATTTCAGGTAATGTTACTTGATTTCCACTTGAAAATAAACTCAGTGGATAAAATTTACCTGGCAAATACAAACAGAACACTTCACTTTGGTAGAAGTACTTCTAGAGCTTTTTGCATGTAAAAATACCTTTCTGTTTGCTGTGCCTCACATGGAGAGAACACAGAAAGGCAGTTTTCTCATTACCATATTAAACACATATATGCATAATTTGAATAGTTCATGTCACGAAGTTTGTATTACTGAAGTCAAAGTACATCTGAGAATATCTAGTGATATAAAATACCTTGTCATTTTTTTTAGCTTTTTAATGACTCAGTTATCTTATACTTTTCTCCTTTTGCTTTCAAAGTATATCAGCCTAAGATTTGGCCTTTACAAACACTGAAATCATTATCAGTACTATAAAGCTGTTCATTCCATTTATATTAGATCATAAAATGGGTACTAATTGGCATTAACATTACTGAAAAGGAAAATGTTTCACTGACCTCCTTTAAAATCAGAACACAAGACTGTGCTCTGAAATTTTAAGTTATATTTTATCTCGTCATAATATTCTATCATAAAGCTGACCTCCAGGTGTTCCAAGTAGGTTTTCTCTACCTATTAAGTTTCTAAAGAGTCACTCATATGCAAGCTTATGATCTGATACATTAGCCACAAGACACTGAAAATATGCTCCCAGGCCCCAGTTTGTAAAGCAAAACATTATATTATCACATCAAGTTCGTCTTTTTCTTTCAAAACAGATGATAAGCATAGACTATCTCATTAATCTTTGTTCTAGTATCTGTTCTACCATCATCTTTGCCATCATTTTTGAAGTAGATTTGCCGGGATAGCCTGAGGGTACTTCTTCCCGAGCTAGTGCTCTCTGGCTTGGAGAGAACTCAACTGGAGCGGATCTAGGCTGCTGCGTGGGAGAGGGATCAGGAACTCGTGCCGCACTAACTTCCGCAAGAGATACACTCTGGAACTCTCAGAGCCGGAAAGCAATTTCCAAGTGTCTTTAATCAGAAGAGCAGCTGTTTTTATACTCTCCAAGTAGGGTGGAAACAGGATGTGACAGAGAGGGTGGAGAGAAAAGTGACTGGTGAAAATCAGAGTGTGACAAGGAGGGGGCAGAACAGGTGAGAATCCTATCACTGAACCACCAATGCCCTGGAGGGAGTGCTTTATGTAAATGTAAAAGTGATTTATGTAAATAGACCAAAGCTTTGGATCAGTAAATCCCTATATAGGCATATGGTTAAGCAGAAGCCAGGGGGAGGTGGCATACTACCCAACAGTAACAAACTATAGAAAGGATCCCCGAAAGTATAGTCTTCCCCTTTAGCTTTCTACCACGTCGCTGTAACCTGGACAAAAAGGGGGCCCCACATGTACTTAATGCAACCCTTCACGGGGGGGGGGGGGGGGGGGGGGGATGGCGGTGGGGAGTGGGATGGGGCTGCCAATGGAGCCGATCGCTAAGCAGACGCACTACTACCCCACGCAGGCCCAGGTTCAAGCCCCCACGCCCCCATCCGCAAGAGCCATGCATCACGGTCAGACAGGCACAGCACGATTGCAGGCCTTTCTCCTTGAACTTCTATCCTACCAACGAACGAGCGCACACCACCCGGCCCCACCCTGACCACCAGCTGGAACAGAGTTCCAGCTGGCAGGAGTTCCGGACCCCATCAATCACCCAAACAAACCCGCATGGAACGGGGTGGAGAGGCCCACCCTCAACCCGATACCCACAGGAGAAATTGTTATGGGCCCCAAAACAGACAACACCACCACATCGTGTCAGCTTTTAATACTTTTACTGAGTAGAGACAAACCAAGAAAAGAGCAGCATGTAAAGGAATGACACCTGTAGCCGTTTCACCACTTGTGAAGATTCCCGCTGCCACTGCCCCCATCCCCACAGCCACATCATTGTCACCAGCTGTTGGCTTGTTACGGCTACACCGCCTCAGAGCTCCTTCATTTTGCCAGCCAGGCAATCTGCAGCTCCTTTAGTTACATCCAGCTCCGCGAAGCTAGAGGCTCTAGCAGGCTCTTGCTCCAGCTGCTGCTCCTGCTCCTCCTCCTGCTCAGGCTGAGGCTTCTGCTCATGCTAATCTGGCTCCAGCTTGGGCTCCTGCTCCAGCTGCTGCTCCTGCCATGAACTCGACCAGCCAACAGCTCACAGACTGGCGGGCTCCTGCGACACAGCCCATGTAGACCACCAGAGGTTTGGGATCCAGCTCCAGCTCCCCCCCGCAGAATACTGCCAGTCAGCAGCTGAGACTCTAGCAGGCTCCGGCTCTGGCCACTGCACAGCTCAGCCTGCCAGGAGCGCCTGCAGATCACCATGGGCTCCAGCTCCAGCTCCCCGGTGAATGCCTAGGCCATCCAACAGCTTGCTCACTCTCGGTGGGCTCAGGTTCAGACTCTTCCTGCGGCACAGCTCAGCCTGGAGCAGCTCACTCGAACTACAGCAGGCTCTGGCTCCTCAAGCAACACAGCTTGGCCTGCAACAGCTTGCTCACTCCAGGGGGCTCACAGCTCTTCACACAGCACAGCCCTGCCTATAACAGCTCGCTCAGACTCTGGCGGGCTCCAGCTCCTTGTGGCAGCACAGCTCAGCCTGCAAAAAGCTCACGCAGACCCCGGCAGGCACCAGCTTCCACTGGGAACTCGGCCTCTAGCTGACAGCTCGCTTTCTCTTGGTGGATTCGGGTTCTGGTTGCCCCTGCGGCACAACTCAGTCTGCAACAGCTCGCTCAGACTCTGGCAGGCTCTGGCTCCCGCTCATCATGCAATACTGTTCGGCCCGCAAAAGCTCGTGCAGACTCTGGCGGTCCCTGACTTACACAGCCCTTACAGGTCAGGCTCGAAGCTCTGTCTGACTCAGTCTCCCTGTGTAACAGCCTCTGTACCAACCCACGGGCCGCCACAAAGAGCCTCCCGGGACATAATGAAGGCTCCTGGAAACACCTGTTCAGAGGTGTCCCAGTAGGAAATGCAATGGCGACTGCCCGCAGGGGAGCCTCTTATATAGGATGAGTGGGCGGGGCTAGCCTCGCTTTATGCAAAGCAGGGATTGGCGAGTGTGCGTGCCTTTGATTGGTGGACACTTCTCTACGCTGATTGGTGACCTTTCCCTCCTGCACCTCCCACTCACGTGGTCCCCACTGCGCCTGCACAGGCCTAGCCAGGCCTGGCCTGCCAAGGAGCCAGTGCATGGACCCTGCTCTCCGTGACGGTCCCCCGTGGAAATGGGGTGTTACCGGACTTGGGGTGGCCCCAGGTCTGCACTTTCCTCCGGTGGCCTCCACCACCCTCTGGACAGGCTGGGTACACGTGTGCCCACAGCTCGCATGGACTGCTGGTGCCTGGGACAGGGGGTGGTGGGGGAAGCAGGAGCGGGGAGGGGAGGGAGAGGGTGTGGTGTGGGGCGGGGCGGGGGGCCCCTCCCACTGCTCTTCTGCGGGTGCCTCTGCACTTCTAGAGGAAGGGGTGGTCTCCCCTCAAAGGTCCAAAGACTGAGATTGGCAAGGACCAGTGAACCCTCAGAGTTGCTGTTGGGACAGACATCCATTGAAGAATAGGCGCTTGAAACACTGCGCATATAGGAGAACAGCAGTGGCAGAGGATAAGGAGAAGCTCAGAAAACGTGAGCTAGAGGAAGTTGAGGCCATACTCAGGAAGCAGTTCTGTTTTGACAGCTCACAAAAAATCAACTGTGCTGGCCACTTGGGAAACCAGCAGAGTTCAACCAACAGCCCTCTACCAGGGTGACCTTGGCCAGGCTGAGCATGGTTGTGGGGGTGGTGCCAACCAAGCTGAGGTGGTGCATGCGTTCCAGGGCACAGCTTGACTCACTCTGGGCTTCTGCCTCATCGATTAGCTTTGGTGTGGCTGCTGCCTCTAGTAGCTCTGAGTTTCCATGTGAAGTCCTCGTGTCCTGCGCAGAGAGGTCCCCATCGACTACCTGGAGATTCTGGGGCAATGTGCCCAGCAAGCACATGCTCTAAGTACAGATCCTTCAGATGCCCAGGTCGCCATGAGGTGCCTGGAAAGAGCACTGAGCAGCCTTTCAGGTTCCCTCTCCCTCCCCACCCTGCTCCTGCTCACCCCCACCCCCGTGTCCCAGGCACCAGCAGTCCATGTGAGCTGTGGGCACACGTGTACCCAGCCTGTCCAGAAGGTGGTGGAGGCCACCGGAGGAAAGTGCAGACCTGGGGCCACCCCAAGTCCGGTAACACCCCATATCCAGGGGGAACGGTCACGGAGAGCAGGGTCCATGCGCTGGCTTCTGGGCAGGCCAGGCCTGCCTAGGCCCCTGCAGGCGCAGTGGGGACAATGTGGGTGGGAGGTGAGGGAGGGAAAGCTCACCAATCAGCATAGAGAAGTGTCCACCAATCACAGGCACGCACACTCGCCAATCCCTGCTTTGCATAAAGCGAGGCTAGCCCCGCCCACTCATCCTATATAAGCGGCTCCCCTGCGGGCAGTCGCCATTGCATTTCCTACTGGGACACCTCTGAACAGGTGTTTCCAGGAGCCTTCATTATGTCCCGGGAGGCTCTTTGGGGCGGCCCGTGGGCCGGTACAAAGGCTGTTACACAGGGAGACTGAGAGTCAGACAGAGCTGCGAGCCTGACCTGTAAGGGCTGTGTAAGTCAGGGACCGCCAGAGTCTGCACGAGCTGTTGCGGGCCGAGCTGTATTGCGTGACGAGCCGGAGCCAGTGCCTGCCAGAGTCTGAGCGAGCTGTTGCCGACCGAGCTGTGCCGCAGGGGGAGCCAGAACCCGAATCCACCAAGAGAAAGCGAGCTGTCAGCTGGAGGCCGAGTTCCCAGTGGAAGCTGGAGCCTGCAGGGGTCTGCGTGAGCTTTTGGCAGGCTGAGCTGTGCTGCCACAAGGAGCTGGAGCCCGCCAGAGTCTGAGAGAGCTGTTACAGGCCGGGCTGTGCTGTGTGAAGAGCTGGAGCCCCCTGGAGTGAGCAAGCTGTGTTGCTTGAGGAGCCAGAGCCTGCCATAGTTCGAGTGAGCTGCTCCAGGCTGAGCTGTGCCACAGGAAGAGCCTGAACCCGAGCCCACCAAGAGTGAGCGAGCTGTTGGATGGCCTAGGCATGGCCTAGGCATTCACGGGGGAGCTGGAGCTGGAGCTGGGGCCCACGGGGATCTGCAGGCGCTCTTGGCAGGCTGAGCTGTGCGGTGGCCAGAGCCTGTGCCCGCTGGAGTCTGAGCTGTTGACTGGCCGAATTCTGCGGGGGGAGCTGGAGCTGGAGCTGGAGCTGGAGCTGGAGCTGGAGCCCGAGCCTGTGGTGGTCTACATGGCTTGTGTCCCAGGAGCAGGAGCACGCCAGTCTGTGAGCTGTTGACTGGTCGAGTTCACGGCAGGAGCAGCAGCCAGAGCAGGAGCCCGAGCCAGAGCAGCAGCTGGAGCAGGAACCTCAGCTGGAGCAGGAGGAGCCGGAGCCCGCCACGCCAGACTCTTGGAGCTGTTGCTGGCTGAGCTGTTCATGGCCGGAACAGGAGGCTGCTGGAGCACTGTGCAGCTCTGACCCTGTGGCGAGATGCTGCCTTTGGGGTTGGGGGAGCAGTGTCCCCACTGCTACAGAGCCTGTAGCCTCGTGGAGCTCCGCGGAGCTGGCTGTAACACTAAAGGAGCTGCTGACTGCCTAGCTGACAAGCTGAAGGAGCTCTGAGGCGGTGTCGCTGAAACAAGCCTACAGCTGTGGACGATGATGTGGCGGTGGGGACGGGGAGGGGGGCAGCGGCAGTAGGGGAAGCTTCACAAGTGGTGAAGCAGGGCTGCAGGTGTCATTCCCTTTACATGCTGCTCTTTTCTTGGTTTGTCTCTACTCAATAAAAAGTATTAAAAGTTGACACGATGTGGTGTTAAGCCTGTTTGGGGGCCCATAACAATTTCTCCTGTGGGTATCGGGTTGAGGGTGGGCCTCTCCACCCCCTTCCATGCGCGTTTGTTTGGGTGATTGATGGGGTCCGGTACTCCTGGCAGCTGGAACTCTGTTCCAGCTGGCACTCGGGGTGTGTGTGTGTGTGTGTGTGTGTGTGTGTGTGTGTGTGTGTGTGCGCGCGCGCTCGTTCGTTGGTAGGATAAAAGTTCAAGGAGAAAGGCCGGCAATCGTGCTGTGCCTGTCCATCCGTGATGCATGGCTCTTGTGGATAGGGGCGTGGGGTTTGAACCTGGGCCTGCTAGGGGTAGTAGTGCGTCTGCTTAGCGATCGACTCCATCGGCAGCCCCATCCCACCTCCCCACTCCCATCCCACCCCACAACCACCCCCTCCCCCGGGAAGGGTTGCATTAAGTACGTGTGGGGCCCCCTTATGTCCAAATTGCAGCGACGTGGTAGAAAGCTGAAGGGGAAGACTATACTTTCGGGGATCCTTTCTATAGTTTGTTACTAGAGAAAGCTAAAGGGGAGTTCCGCTTCCCGACTGTTGGGAGCCCCTGAGCCCAGTTCCTGGGATGTTACAGAAAGGGCCCTGCCAAGTCCCTCATGAGGTCCCACCACATCCTGGCAGCCTGGAAAAGCAGCAGGAGACACGTGGGTGCTCCGTGGGACTCTGCCTTTTGGGGCAGGGTGTGGGGAGTGTCAGGTCTGGCCTGAGGACCGATTGAGTACCTGTTCACACCATTCCAGGAAGGTCCCTACTGGACAGACCGAGAAGCTCCCTGGGGAAGTTGTGGCTCCATGCCCAGTCATTGCAAGAGGCTGCCTCAGTCACTGGGTCTCTATGAAACATTAAACATGTCCTCCGGACTTCACAGGGGAGTGACTCTTCCAGCATCTTTGATACGATACTGCCTGATGAAATGCAGTTCTGCGCAGGAGCAGGGACCGTTAAGTATTGAATTGGTCCAAGGGCAGCAGAGTTCAACCAACAGTCCTCTACCAGGGTGACCTTGGCCAGGCTGAGCATGGTTGTGGGGGTGGTGCCAACCAAGCTGAGGTGGTGCATGCGTTCCAGGGCACAGCTTGACTCACTCTGGGCTTCTGCCTCATCGATTAGCTTTGGTGTGGCTGCTGCCTCTAGTAGCTCTGAGTTTCCATGTGAAGTCCTCGTGTCCTGCGCAGAGAGGTCCCCATCGACTACCTGGAGATTCTGGGGCAATGTGCCCAGCAAGCACATGCTCTAAGTACAGATCCTTCAGATGCCCAGGTCGCCATGAGGTGCCTGGAAAGAGCACTGAGCAGCCTTTCAGGTTCCCTCTCCCTCCCCACCCTGCTCCTGCTCACCCCCACCCCCGTGTCCCAGGCACCAGCAGTCCATGCGAGCTGTGGGCACACGTGTACCCAGCCTGTCCAGAAGGTGGTGGAGGCCACCGGAGGAAAGTGCAGACCTGGGGCCACCCCAAGTCCGGTAACACCCCATATCCAGGGGGAACGGACACGGAGAGCAGGGTCCATGCGCTGGCTTCTGGGCAGGCCAGGCCTGCCTAGGCCCGTGCAGGCGCAGTGGGGACAATGTGGGTGGGAGGTGAGGGAGGGAAAGCTCACCAATCAGCATAGAGAAGTGTCCACCAATCACAGGCACGCACACTCGCCAATCCCTGCTTTGCATAAAGCGAGGCTAGCCCCGCCCACTCATCCTATATAAGCGGCTCCCCTGCGGGCAGTCGCCATTGCATTTCCTACTGGGACACCTCTGAACAGGTGTTTCCAGGAGCCTTCATTATGTCCCGGGAGGCTCTTTGGGGCGGCCCGTGGGCCGGTACAAAGGCTGTTACACAGGGAGACTGAGAGTCAGACAGAGCTGCGAGCCTGACCTGTAAGGGCTGTGTAAGTCAGGGACCGCCAGAGTCTGCACGAGCTGTTGCGGGCCGAGCTGTATTGCGTGACGAGCCGGAGCCAGTGCCTGCCAGAGTCTGAGCGAGCTGTTGCCGACCGAGCTGTGCCGCAGGGGGAGCCAGAACCCGAATCCACCAAGAGAAAGCGAGCTGTCAGCTGGAGGCCGAGTTCCCAGTGGAAGCTGGAGCCTGCAGGGGTCTGCGTGAGCTTTTGGCAGGCTGAGCTGTGCTGCCACAAGGAGCTGGAGCCCGCCAGAGTCTGAGAGAGCTGTTACAGGCCGGGCTGTGCTGTGTGAAGAGCTGGAGCCCCCTGGAGTGAGCAAGCTGTGTTGCTTGAGGAGCCAGAGCCTGCCAGTTCGAGTGAGCTGCTCCAGGCTGAGCTGTGCCACAGGAAGAGCCTGAACCCGAGCCCACCAAGAGTGAGCGAGCTGTTGGATGGCCTAGGCATTCACGGGGGAGCTGGAGCTGGAGCTGGGGCCCACGGGGATCTGCAGGCGCTCTTGGCAGGCTGAGCTGTGCGGTGGCCAGAGCCTGTGCCCGCTGGAGTCTGAGCTGTTGACTGGCCGAATTCTGCGGGGGGAGCTGGAGCTGGAGCTGGAGCTGGAGCTGGAGCTGGAGCCCGAGCCTGTGGTGGTCTACATGGCTTGTGTCCCAGGAGCAGGAGCACGCCAGTCTGTGAGCTGTTGACTGGTCGAGTTCACGGCAGGAGCAGCAGCCAGAGCAGGAGCCCGAGCCAGAGCAGCAGCTGGAGCAGGAACCTCAGCTGGAGCAGGAGGAGCCGGAGCCCGCCACGCCAGACTCTTGGAGCTGTTGCTGGCTGAGCTGTTCATGGCCGGAACAGGAGGCTGCTGGAGCACTGTGCAGCTCTGACCCTGTGGCGAGATGCTGCCTTTGGGGTTGGGGGAGCAGTGTCCCCACTGCTACAGAGCCTGTAGCCTCGTGGAGCTCCGCGGAGCTGGCTGTAACACTAAAGGAGCTGCTGACTGCCTAGCTGACAAGCTGAAGGAGCTCTGAGGCGGTGTCGCTGAAACAAGCCTACAGCTGTGGACGATGATGTGGCGGTGGGGACGGGGAGGGGGGCAGCGGCAGTAGGGGAAGCTTCACAAGTGGTGAAGCAGGGCTGCAGGTGTCATTCCCTTTACATGCTGCTCTTTTCTTGGTTTGTCTCTACTCAATAAAAAGTATTAAAAGTTGACACGATGTGGTGTTAAGCCTGTTTGGGGGCCCATAACAATTTCTCCTGTGGGTATCGGGTTGAGGGTGGGCCTCTCCACCCCCTTCCATGCGCGTTTGTTTGGGTGATTGATGGGGTCCGGTACTCCTGGCAGCTGGAACTCTGTTCCAGCTGGCACTCGGGGTGTGTGTGTGTGTGTGTGTGTGTGTGTGTGTGTGTGTGTGTGCGCGCGCGCGCGCTCGTTCGTTGGTAGGATAAAAGTTCAAGGAGAAAGGCCGGCAATCGTGCTGTGCCTGTCCATCCGTGATGCATGGCTCTTGTGGATAGGGGCGTGGGGTTTGAACCTGGGCCTGCTAGGGGTAGTAGTGCGTCTGCTTAGCGATCGACTCCATCGGCAGCCCCATCCCACCTCCCCACTCCCATCCCACCCCACAACCACCCCCTCCCCCGGGAAGGGTTGCATTAAGTACGTGTGGGGCCCCCTTATGTCCAAATTGCAGCGACGTGGTAGAAAGCTGAAGGGGAAGACTATACTTTCGGGGATCCTTTCTATAGTTTGTTACTAGAGAAAGCTAAAGGGGAGTTCCGCTTCCCGACTGTTGGGAGCCCCTGAGCCCAGTTCCTGGGATGTTACAGAAAGGGCCCTGCCAAGTCCCTCATGAGGTCCCACCACATCCTGGCAGCCTGGAAAAGCAGCAGGAGACACGTGGGTGCTCCGTGGGACTCTGCCTTTTGGGGCAGGGTGTGGGGAGTGTCAGGTCTGGCCTGAGGACCGATTGAGTACCTGTTCACACCATTCCAGGAAGGTCCCTACTGGACAGACCGAGAAGCTCCCTGGGGAAGTTGTGGCTCCATGCCCAGTCATTGCAAGAGGCTGCCTCAGTCACTGGGTCTCTATGAAACATTAAACATGTCCTCCGGACTTCACAGGGGAGTGACTCTTCCAGCATCTTTGATACGATACTGCCTGATGAAATGCAGTTCTGCGCAGGAGCAGGGACCGTTAAGTATTGAATTGGTCCAAGGGCAGCAGAGTTCAACCAACAGTCCTCTACCAGGGTGACCTTGGCCAGGCTGAGCATGGTTGTGGGGGTGGTGCCAACCAAGCTGAGGTGGTGCATGCGTTCCAGGGCACAGCTTGACTCACTCTGGGCTTCTGCCTCATCGATTAGCTTTGGTGTGGCTGCTGCCTCTAGTAGCTCTGAGTTTCCATGTGAAGTCCTCGTGTCCTGCGCAGAGAGGTCCCCATCGACTACCTGGAGATTCTGGGGCAATGTGCCCAGCAAGCACATGCTCTAAGTACAGATCCTTCAGATGCCCAGGTCGCCATGAGGTGCCTGGAAAGAGCACTGAGCAGCCTTTCAGGTTCCCTCTCCCTCCCCACCCTGCTCCTGCTCACCCCCACCCCCGTGTCCCAGGCACCAGCAGTCCATGCGAGCTGTGGGCACACGTGTACCCAGCCTGTCCAGAAGGTGGTGGAGGCCACCGGAGGAAAGTGCAGACCTGGGGCCACCCCAAGTCCGGTAACACCCCATATCCAGGGGGAACGGACACGGAGAGCAGGGTCCATGCGCTGGCTTCTGGGCAGGCCAGGCCTGCCTAGGCCCGTGCAGGCGCAGTGGGGACAATGTGGGTGGGAGGTGAGGGAGGGAAAGCTCACCAATCAGCATAGAGAAGTGTCCACCAATCACAGGCACGCACACTCGCCAATCCCTGCTTTGCATAAAGCGAGGCTAGCCCCGCCCACTCATCCTATATAAGCGGCTCCCCTGCGGGCAGTCGCCATTGCATTTCCTACTGGGACACCTCTGAACAGGTGTTTCCAGGAGCCTTCATTATGTCCCGGGAGGCTCTTTGGGGCGGCCCGTGGGCCGGTACAAAGGCTGTTACACAGGGAGACTGAGAGTCAGACAGAGCTGCGAGCCTGACCTGTAAGGGCTGTGTAAGTCAGGGACCGCCAGAGTCTGCACGAGCTGTTGCGGGCCGAGCTGTATTGCGTGACGAGCCGGAGCCAGTGCCTGCCAGAGTCTGAGCGAGCTGTTGCCGACCGAGCTGTGCCGCAGGGGGAGCCAGAACCCGAATCCACCAAGAGAAAGCGAGCTGTCAGCTGGAGGCCGAGTTCCCAGTGGAAGCTGGAGCCTGCAGGGGTCTGCGTGAGCTTTTGGCAGGCTGAGCTGTGCTGCCACAAGGAGCTGGAGCCCGCCAGAGTCTGAGAGAGCTGTTACAGGCCGGGCTGTGCTGTGTGAAGAGCTGGAGCCCCCTGGAGTGAGCAAGCTGTGTTGCTTGAGGAGCCAGAGCCTGCCATAGTTCGAGTGAGCTGCTCCAGGCTGAGCTGTGCCACAGGAAGAGCCTGAACCCGAGCCCACCAAGAGTGAGCGAGCTGTTGGATGGCCTAGGCATTCACGGGGGAGCTGGAGCTGGAGCTGGGGCCCACGGGGATCTGCAGGCGCTCTTGGCAGGCTGAGCTGTGCGGTGGCCAGAGCCTGTGCCCGCTGGAGTCTGAGCTGTTGACTGGCCGAATTCTGCGGGGGGAGCTGGAGCTGGAGCTGGAGCTGGAGCTGGAGCCCGAGCCTGTGGTGGTCTACATGGCTTGTGTCCCAGGAGCAGGAGCACGCCAGTCTGTGAGCTGTTGACTGGTCGAGTTCACGGCAGGAGCAGCAGCTAGAGCAGGAGCCCGAGCCAGAGCAGCAGCTGGAGCAGGAACCTCAGCTGGAGCAGGAGGAGCCGGAGCCCGCCACGCCAGACTCTTGGAGCTGTTGCTGGCTGAGCTGTTCATGGCCGGAACAGGAGGCTGCTGGAGCACTGTGCAGCTCTGACCCTGTGGCGAGATGCTGCCTTTGGGGTTGGGGGAGCAGTGTCCCCACTGCTACAGAGCCTGTAGCCTCGTGGAGCTCCGCGGAGCTGGCTGTAACACTAAAGGAGCTGCTGACTGCCTAGCTGACAAGCTGAAGGAGCTCTGAGGCGGTGTCGCTGAAACAAGCCTACAGCTGTGGACGATGATGTGGCGGTGGGGACGGGGAGGGGGGCAGCGGCAGTAGGGGAAGCTTCACAAGTGGTGAAGCAGGGCTGCAGGTGTCATTCCCTTTACATGCTGCTCTTTTCTTGGTTTGTCTCTACTCAATAAAAAGTATTAAAAGTTGACACGATGTGGTGTTAAGCCTGTTTGGGGGCCCATAACAATTTCTCCTGTGGGTATCGGGTTGAGGGTGGGCCTCTCCACCCCCTTCCATGCGCGTTTGTTTGGGTGATTGATGGGGTCCGGTACTCCTGGCAGCTGGAACTCTGTTCCAGCTGGCACTCGGGGTGTGTGTGTGTGTGTGTGTGTGTGTGTGTGTGTGTGTGTGCGCGCGCGCTCGTTCGTTGGTAGGATAAAAGTTCAAGGAGAAAGGCCGGCAATCGTGCTGTGCCTGTCCATCCGTGATGCATGGCTCTTGTGGATAGGGGCGTGGGGTTTGAACCTGGGCCTGCTAGGGGTAGTAGTGCGTCTGCTTAGCGATCGACTCCATCGGCAGCCCCATCCCACCTCCCCACTCCCATCCCACCCCACAACCACCCCCTCCCCCGGGAAGGGTTGCATTAAGTACGTGTGGGGCCCCCTTATGTCCAAATTGCAGCGACGTGGTAGAAAGCTGAAGGGGAAGACTATACTTTCGGGGATCCTTTCTATAGTTTGTTACTAGAGAAAGCTAAAGGGGAGTTCCGCTTCCCGACTGTTGGGAGCCCCTGAGCCCAGTTCCTGGGATGTTACAGAAAGGGCCCTGCCAAGTCCCTCATGAGGTCCCACCACATCCTGGCAGCCTGGAAAAGCAGCAGGAGACACGTGGGTGCTCCGTGGGACTCTGCCTTTTGGGGCAGGGTGTGGGGAGTGTCAGGTCTGGCCTGAGGACCGATTGAGTACCTGTTCACACCATTCCAGGAAGGTCCCTACTGGACAGACCGAGAAGCTCCCTGGGGAAGTTGTGGCTCCATGCCCAGTCATTGCAAGAGGCTGCCTCAGTCACTGGGTCTCTATGAAACATTAAACATGTCCTCCGGACTTCACAGGGGAGTGACTCTTCCAGCATCTTTGATACGATACTGCCTGATGAAATGCAGTTCTGCGCAGGAGCAGGGACCGTTAAGTATTGAATTGGTCCAAGGGCAGCAGAGTTCAACCAACAGTCCTCTACCAGGGTGACCTTGGCCAGGCTGAGCATGGTTGTGGGGGTGGTGCCAACCAAGCTGAGGTGGTGCATGCGTTCCAGGGCACAGCTTGACTCACTCTGGGCTTCTGCCTCATCGATTAGCTTTGGTGTGGCTGCTGCCTCTAGTAGCTCTGAGTTTCCATGTGAAGTCCTCGTGTCCTGCGCAGAGAGGTCCCCATCGACTACCTGGAGATTCTGGGGCAATGTGCCCAGCAAGCACATGCTCTAAGTACAGATCCTTCAGATGCCCAGGTCGCCATGAGGTGCCTGGAAAGAGCACTGAGCAGCCTTTCAGGTTCCCTCTCCCTCCCCACCCTGCTCCTGCTCACCCCCACCCCCGTGTCCCAGGCACCAGCAGTCCATGCGAGCTGTGGGCACACGTGTACCCAGCCTGTCCAGAAGGTGGTGGAGGCCACCGGAGGAAAGTGCAGACCTGGGGCCACCCCAAGTCCGGTAACACCCCATATCCAGGGGGAACGGACACGGAGAGCAGGGTCCATGCGCTGGCTTCTGGGCAGGCCAGGCCTGCCTAGGCCCGTGCAGGCGCAGTGGGGACAATGTGGGTGGGAGGTGAGGGAGGGAAAGCTCACCAATCAGCATAGAGAAGTGTCCACCAATCACAGGCACGCACACTCGCCAATCCCTGCTTTGCATAAAGCGAGGCTAGCCCCGCCCACTCATCCTATATAAGCGGCTCCCCTGCGGGCAGTCGCCATTGCATTTCCTACTGGGACACCTCTGAACAGGTGTTTCCAGGAGCCTTCATTATGTCCCGGGAGGCTCTTTGGGGCGGCCCGTGGGCCGGTACAAAGGCTGTTACACAGGGAGACTGAGAGTCAGACAGAGCTGCGAGCCTGACCTGTAAGGGCTGTGTAAGTCAGGGACCGCCAGAGTCTGCACGAGCTGTTGCGGGCCGAGCTGTATTGCGTGACGAGCCGGAGCCAGTGCCTGCCAGAGTCTGAGCGAGCTGTTGCCGACCGAGCTGTGCCGCAGGGGGAGCCAGAACCCGAATCCACCAAGAGAAAGCGAGCTGTCAGCTGGAGGCCGAGTTCCCAGTGGAAGCTGGAGCCTGCAGGGGTCTGCGTGAGCTTTTGGCAGGCTGAGCTGTGCTGCCACAAGGAGCTGGAGCCCGCCAGAGTCTGAGAGAGCTGTTACAGGCCGGGCTGTGCTGTGTGAAGAGCTGGAGCCCCCTGGAGTGAGCAAGCTGTGTTGCTTGAGGAGCCAGAGCCTGCCATAGTTCGAGTGAGCTGCTCCAGGCTGAGCTGTGCCACAGGAAGAGCCTGAACCCGAGCCCACCAAGAGTGAGCGAGCTGTTGGATGGCCTAGGCATTCACGGGGGAGCTGGAGCTGGAGCTGGGGCCCACGGGGATCTGCAGGCGCTCTTGGCAGGCTGAGCTGTGCGGTGGCCAGAGCCTGTGCCCGCTGGAGTCTGAGCTGTTGACTGGCCGAATTCTGCGGGGGGAGCTGGAGCTGGAGCTGGAGCTGGAGCTGGAGCTGGAGCCCGAGCCTGTGGTGGTCTACATGGCTTGTGTCCCAGGAGCAGGAGCACGCCAGTCTGTGAGCTGTTGACTGGTCGAGTTCACGGCAGGAGCAGCAGCCAGAGCAGGAGCCCGAGCCAGAGCAGCAGCTGGAGCAGGAACCTCAGCTGGAGCAGGAGGAGCCGGAGCCCGCCACGCCAGACTCTTGGAGCTGTTGCTGGCTGAGCTGTTCATGGCCGGAACAGGAGGCTGCTGGAGCACTGTGCAGCTCTGACCCTGTGGCGAGATGCTGCCTTTGGGGTTGGGGGAGCAGTGTCCCCACTGCTACAGAGCCTGTAGCCTCGTGGAGCTCCGCGGAGCTGGCTGTAACACTAAAGGAGCTGCTGACTGCCTAGCTGACAAGCTGAAGGAGCTCTGAGGCGGTGTCGCTGAAACAAGCCTACAGCTGTGGACGATGATGTGGCGGTGGGGACGGGGAGGGGGGCAGCGGCAGTAGGGGAAGCTTCACAAGTGGTGAAGCAGGGCTGCAGGTGTCATTCCCTTTACATGCTGCTCTTTTCTTGGTTTGTCTCTACTCAATAAAAAGTATTAAAAGTTGACACGATGTGGTGTTAAGCCTGTTTGGGGGCCCATAACAATTTCTCCTGTGGGTATCGGGTTGAGGGTGGGCCTCTCCACCCCCTTCCATGCGCGTTTGTTTGGGTGATTGATGGGGTCCGGTACTCCTGGCAGCTGGAACTCTGTTCCAGCTGGCACTCGTGTGTGTGTGTGTGTGTGTGTGTGTGTGTGTGTGTGTGTGTGTGCGCGCGCGCTCGTTCGTTGGTAGGATAAAAGTTCAAGGAGAAAGGCCGGCAATCGTGCTGTGCCTGTCCATCCGTGATGCATGGCTCTTGTGGATAGGGGCGTGGGGTTTGAACCTGGGCCTGCTAGGGGTAGTAGTGCGTCTGCTTAGCGATCGACTCCATCGGCAGCCCCATCCCACCTCCCCACTCCCATCCCACCCCACAACCACCCCCTCCCCCGGGAAGGGTTGCATTAAGTACGTGTGGGGCCCCCTTATGTCCAAATTGCAGCGACGTGGTAGAAAGCTGAAGGGGAAGACTATACTTTCGGGGATCCTTTCTATAGTTTGTTACTAGAGAAAGCTAAAGGGGAGTTCCGCTTCCCGACTGTTGGGAGCCCCTGAGCCCAGTTCCTGGGATGTTACAGAAAGGGCCCTGCCAAGTCCCTCATGAGGTCCCACCACATCCTGGCAGCCTGGAAAAGCAGCAGGAGACACGTGGGTGCTCCGTGGGACTCTGCCTTTTGGGGCAGGGTGTGGGGAGTGTCAGGTCTGGCCTGAGGACCGATTGAGTACCTGTTCACACCATTCCAGGAAGGTCCCTACTGGACAGACCGAGAAGCTCCCTGGGGAAGTTGTGGCTCCATGCCCAGTCATTGCAAGAGGCTGCCTCAGTCACTGGGTCTCTATGAAACATTAAACATGTCCTCCGGACTTCACAGGGGAGTGACTCTTCCAGCATCTTTGATACGATACTGCCTGATGAAATGCAGTTCTGCGCAGGAGCAGGGACCGTTAAGTATTGAATTGGTCCAAGGGCAGCAGAGTTCAACCAACAGTCCTCTACCAGGGTGACCTTGGCCAGGCTGAGCATGGTTGTGGGGGTGGTGCCAACCAAGCTGAGGTGGTGCATGCGTTCCAGGGCACAGCTTGACTCACTCTGGGCTTCTGCCTCATCGATTAGCTTTGGTGTGGCTGCTGCCTCTAGTAGCTCTGAGTTTCCATGTGAAGTCCTCGTGTCCTGCGCAGAGAGGTCCCCATCGACTACCTGGAGATTCTGGGGCAATGTGCCCAGCAAGCACATGCTCTAAGTACAGATCCTTCAGATGCCCAGGTCGCCATGAGGTGCCTGGAAAGAGCACTGAGCAGCCTTTCAGGTTCCCTCTCCCTCCCCACCCTGCTCCTGCTCACCCCCACCCCCGTGTCCCAGGCACCAGCAGTCCATGCGAGCTGTGGGCACACGTGTACCCAGCCTGTCCAGAAGGTGGTGGAGGCCACCGGAGGAAAGTGCAGACCTGGGGCCACCCCAAGTCCGGTAACACCCCATATCCAGGGGGAACGGACACGGAGAGCAGGGTCCATGCGCTGGCTTCTGGGCAGGCCAGGCCTGCCTAGGCCCGTGCAGGCGCAGTGGGGACAATGTGGGTGGGAGGTGAGGGAGGGAAAGCTCACCAATCAGCATAGAGAAGTGTCCACCAATCACAGGCACGCACACTCGCCAATCCCTGCTTTGCATAAAGCGAGGCTAGCCCCGCCCACTCATCCTATATAAGCGGCTCCCCTGCGGGCAGTCGCCATTGCATTTCCTACTGGGACACCTCTGAACAGGTGTTTCCAGGAGCCTTCATTATGTCCCGGGAGGCTCTTTGGGGCGGCCCGTGGGCCGGTACAAAGGCTGTTACACAGGGAGACTGAGAGTCAGACAGAGCTGCGAGCCTGACCTGTAAGGGCTGTGTAAGTCAGGGACCGCCAGAGTCTGCACGAGCTGTTGCGGGCCGAGCTGTATTGCGTGACGAGCCGGAGCCAGTGCCTGCCAGAGTCTGAGCGAGCTGTTGCCGACCGAGCTGTGCCGCAGGGGGAGCCAGAACCCGAATCCACCAAGAGAAAGCGAGCTGTCAGCTGGAGGCCGAGTTCCCAGTGGAAGCTGGAGCCTGCAGGGGTCTGCGTGAGCTTTTGGCAGGCTGAGCTGTGCTGCCACAAGGAGCTGGAGCCCGCCAGAGTCTGAGAGAGCTGTTACAGGCCGGGCTGTGCTGTGTGAAGAGCTGGAGCCCCCTGGAGTGAGCAAGCTGTGTTGCTTGAGGAGCCAGAGCCTGCCATAGTTCGAGTGAGCTGCTCCAGGCTGAGCTGTGCCACAGGAAGAGCCTGAACCCGAGCCCACCAAGAGTGAGCGAGCTGTTGGATGGCCTAGGCATTCACGGGGGAGCTGGAGCTGGAGCTGGGGCCCACGGGGATCTGCAGGCGCTCTTGGCAGGCTGAGCTGTGCGGTGGCCAGAGCCTGTGCCCGCTGGAGTCTGAGCTGTTGACTGGCCGAATTCTGCGGGGGGAGCTGGAGCTGGAGCTGGAGCTGGAGCTGGAGCTGGAGCCCGAGCCTGTGGTGGTCTACATGGCTTGTGTCCCAGGAGCAGGAGCACGCCAGTCTGTGAGCTGTTGACTGGTCGAGTTCACGGCAGGAGCAGCAGCCAGAGCAGGAGCCCGAGCCAGAGCAGCAGCTGGAGCAGGAACCTCAGCTGGAGCAGGAGGAGCCGGAGCCCGCCACGCCAGACTCTTGGAGCTGTTGCTGGCTGAGCTGTTCATGGCCGGAACAGGAGGCTGCTGGAGCACTGTGCAGCTCTGACCCTGTGGCGAGATGCTGCCTTTGGGGTTGGGGGAGCAGTGTCCCCACTGCTACAGAGCCTGTAGCCTCGTGGAGCTCCGCGGAGCTGGCTGTAACACTAAAGGAGCTGCTGACTGCCTAGCTGACAAGCTGAAGGAGCTCTGAGGCGGTGTCGCTGAAACAAGCCTACAGCTGTGGACGATGATGTGGCGGTGGGGACGGGGAGGGGGGCAGCGGCAGTAGGGGAAGCTTCACAAGTGGTGAAGCAGGGCTGCAGGTGTCATTCCCTTTACATGCTGCTCTTTTCTTGGTTTGTCTCTACTCAATAAAAAGTATTAAAAGTTGACACGATGTGGTGTTAAGCCTGTTTGGGGGCCCATAACAATTTCTCCTGTGGGTATCGGGTTGAGGGTGGGCCTCTCCACCCCCTTCCATGCGCGTTTGTTTGGGTGATTGATGGGGTCCGGTACTCCTGGCAGCTGGAACTCTGTTCCAGCTGGCACTCGGTGTGTGTGTGTGTGTGTGTGTGTGTGTGTGTGTGTGTGTGTGCGCGCGCGCGCGCTCGTTCGTTGGTAGGATAAAAGTTCAAGGAGAAAGGCCGGCAATCGTGCTGTGCCTGTCCATCCGTGATGCATGGCTCTTGTGGATAGGGGCGTGGGGTTTGAACCTGGGCCTGCTAGGGGTAGTAGTGCGTCTGCTTAGCGATCGACTCCATCGGCAGCCCCATCCCACCTCCCCACTCCCATCCCACCCCACAACCACCCCCTCCCCCGGGAAGGGTTGCATTAAGTACGTGTGGGGCCCCCTTATGTCCAAATTGCAGCGACGTGGTAGAAAGCTGAAGGGGAAGACTATACTTTCGGGGATCCTTTCTATAGTTTGTTACTAGAGAAAGCTAAAGGGGAGTTCCGCTTCCCGACTGTTGGGAGCCCCTGAGCCCAGTTCCTGGGATGTTACAGAAAGGGCCCTGCCAAGTCCCTCATGAGGTCCCACCACATCCTGGCAGCCTGGAAAAGCAGCAGGAGACACGTGGGTGCTCCGTGGGACTCTGCCTTTTGGGGCAGGGTGTGGGGAGTGTCAGGTCTGGCCTGAGGACCGATTGAGTACCTGTTCACACCATTCCAGGAAGGTCCCTACTGGACAGACCGAGAAGCTCCCTGGGGAAGTTGTGGCTCCATGCCCAGTCATTGCAAGAGGCTGCCTCAGTCACTGGGTCTCTATGAAACATTAAACATGTCCTCCGGACTTCACAGGGGAGTGACTCTTCCAGCATCTTTGATACGATACTGCCTGATGAAATGCAGTTCTGCGCAGGAGCAGGGACCGTTAAGTATTGAATTGGTCCAAGGGCAGCAGAGTTCAACCAACAGTCCTCTACCAGGGTGACCTTGGCCAGGCTGAGCATGGTTGTGGGGGTGGTGCCAACCAAGCTGAGGTGGTGCATGCGTTCCAGGGCACAGCTTGACTCACTCTGGGCTTCTGCCTCATCGATTAGCTTTGGTGTGGCTGCTGCCTCTAGTAGCTCTGAGTTTCCATGTGAAGTCCTCGTGTCCTGCGCAGAGAGGTCCCCATCGACTACCTGGAGATTCTGGGGCAATGTGCCCAGCAAGCACATGCTCTAAGTACAGATCCTTCAGATGCCCAGGTCGCCATGAGGTGCCTGGAAAGAGCACTGAGCAGCCTTTCAGGTTCCCTCTCCCTCCCCACCCTGCTCCTGCTCACCCCCACCCCCGTGTCCCAGGCACCAGCAGTCCATGCGAGCTGTGGGCACACGTGTACCCAGCCTGTCCAGAAGGTGGTGGAGGCCACCGGAGGAAAGTGCAGACCTGGGGCCACCCCAAGTCCGGTAACACCCCATATCCAGGGGGAACGGACACGGAGAGCAGGGTCCATGCGCTGGCTTCTGGGCAGGCCAGGCCTGCCTAGGCCCGTGCAGGCGCAGTGGGGACAATGTGGGTGGGAGGTGAGGGAGGGAAAGCTCACCAATCAGCATAGAGAAGTGTCCACCAATCACAGGCACGCACACTCGCCAATCCCTGCTTTGCATAAAGCGAGGCTAGCCCCGCCCACTCATCCTATATAAGCGGCTCCCCTGCGGGCAGTCGCCATTGCATTTCCTACTGGGACACCTCTGAACAGGTGTTTCCAGGAGCCTTCATTATGTCCCGGGAGGCTCTTTGGGGCGGCCCGTGGGCCGGTACAAAGGCTGTTACACAGGGAGACTGAGAGTCAGACAGAGCTGCGAGCCTGACCTGTAAGGGCTGTGTAAGTCAGGGACCGCCAGAGTCTGCACGAGCTGTTGCGGGCCGAGCTGTATTGCGTGACGAGCCGGAGCCAGTGCCTGCCAGAGTCTGAGCGAGCTGTTGCCGACCGAGCTGTGCCGCAGGGGGAGCCAGAACCCGAATCCACCAAGAGAAAGCGAGCTGTCAGCTGGAGGCCGAGTTCCCAGTGGAAGCTGGAGCCTGCAGGGGTCTGCGTGAGCTTTTGGCAGGCTGAGCTGTGCTGCCACAAGGAGCTGGAGCCCGCCAGAGTCTGAGAGAGCTGTTACAGGCCGGGCTGTGCTGTGTGAAGAGCTGGAGCCCCCTGGAGTGAGCAAGCTGTGTTGCTTGAGGAGCCAGAGCCTGCCATAGTTCGAGTGAGCTGCTCCAGGCTGAGCTGTGCCACAGGAAGAGCCTGAACCCGAGCCCACCAAGAGTGAGCGAGCTGTTGGATGGCCTAGGCATTCACGGGGGAGCTGGAGCTGGAGCTGGGGCCCACGGGGATCTGCAGGCGCTCTTGGCAGGCTGAGCTGTGCGGTGGCCAGAGCCTGTGCCCGCTGGAGTCTGAGCTGTTGACTGGCCGAATTCTGCGGGGGGAGCTGGAGCTGGAGCTGGAGCTGGAGCTGGAGCTGGAGCCCGAGCCTGTGGTGGTCTACATGGCTTGTGTCCCAGGAGCAGGAGCACGCCAGTCTGTGAGCTGTTGACTGGTCGAGTTCACGGCAGGAGCAGCAGCCAGAGCAGGAGCCCGAGCCAGAGCAGCAGCTGGAGCAGGAACCTCAGCTGGAGCAGGAGGAGCCGGAGCCCGCCACGCCAGACTCTTGGAGCTGTTGCTGGCTGAGCTGTTCATGGCCGGAACAGGAGGCTGCTGGAGCACTGTGCAGCTCTGACCCTGTGGCGAGATGCTGCCTTTGGGGTTGGGGGAGCAGTGTCCCCACTGCTACAGAGCCTGTAGCCTCGTGGAGCTCCGCGGAGCTGGCTGTAACACTAAAGGAGCTGCTGACTGCCTAGCTGACAAGCTGAAGGAGCTCTGAGGCGGTGTCGCTGAAACAAGCCTACAGCTGTGGACGATGATGTGGCGGTGGGGACGGGGAGGGGGGCAGCGGCAGTAGGGGAAGCTTCACAAGTGGTGAAGCAGGGCTGCAGGTGTCATTCCCTTTACATGCTGCTCTTTTCTTGGTTTGTCTCTACTCAATAAAAAGTATTAAAAGTTGACACGATGTGGTGTTAAGCCTGTTTGGGGGCCCATAACAATTTCTCCTGTGGGTATCGGGTTGAGGGTGGGCCTCTCCACCCCCTTCCATGCGCGTTTGTTTGGGTGATTGATGGGGTCCGGTACTCCTGGCAGCTGGAACTCTGTTCCAGCTGGCACTCGGGGTGTGTGTGTGTGTGTGTGTGTGTGTGTGTGTGTGTGTGTGTGCGCGCGCGCGCGCTCGTTCGTTGGTAGGATAAAAGTTCAAGGAGAAAGGCCGGCAATCGTGCTGTGCCTGTCCATCCGTGATGCATGGCTCTTGTGGATAGGGGCGTGGGGTTTGAACCTGGGCCTGCTAGGGGTAGTAGTGCGTCTGCTTAGCGATCGACTCCATCGGCAGCCCCATCCCACCTCCCCACTCCCATCCCACCCCACAACCACCCCCTCCCCCGGGAAGGGTTGCATTAAGTACGTGTGGGGCCCCCTTATGTCCAAATTGCAGCGACGTGGTAGAAAGCTGAAGGGGAAGACTATACTTTCGGGGATCCTTTCTATAGTTTGTTACTAGAGAAAGCTAAAGGGGAGTTCCGCTTCCCGACTGTTGGGAGCCCCTGAGCCCAGTTCCTGGGATGTTACAGAAAGGGCCCTGCCAAGTCCCTCATGAGGTCCCACCACATCCTGGCAGCCTGGAAAAGCAGCAGGAGACACGTGGGTGCTCCGTGGGACTCTGCCTTTTGGGGCAGGGTGTGGGGAGTGTCAGGTCTGGCCTGAGGACCGATTGAGTACCTGTTCACACCATTCCAGGAAGGTCCCTACTGGACAGACCGAGAAGCTCCCTGGGGAAGTTGTGGCTCCATGCCCAGTCATTGCAAGAGGCTGCCTCAGTCACTGGGTCTCTATGAAACATTAAACATGTCCTCCGGACTTCACAGGGGAGTGACTCTTCCAGCATCTTTGATACGATACTGCCTGATGAAATGCAGTTCTGCGCAGGAGCAGGGACCGTTAAGTATTGAATTGGTCCAAGGGCAGCAGAGTTCAACCAACAGTCCTCTACCAGGGTGACCTTGGCCAGGCTGAGCATGGTTGTGGGGGTGGTGCCAACCAAGCTGAGGTGGTGCATGCGTTCCAGGGCACAGCTTGACTCACTCTGGGCTTCTGCCTCATCGATTAGCTTTGGTGTGGCTGCTGCCTCTAGTAGCTCTGAGTTTCCATGTGAAGTCCTCGTGTCCTGCGCAGAGAGGTCCCCATCGACTACCTGGAGATTCTGGGGCAATGTGCCCAGCAAGCACATGCTCTAAGTACAGATCCTTCAGATGCCCAGGTCGCCATGAGGTGCCTGGAAAGAGCACTGAGCAGCCTTTCAGGTTCCCTCTCCCTCCCCACCCTGCTCCTGCTCACCCCCACCCCCGTGTCCCAGGCACCAGCAGTCCATGCGAGCTGTGGGCACACGTGTACCCAGCCTGTCCAGAAGGTGGTGGAGGCCACCGGAGGAAAGTGCAGACCTGGGGCCACCCCAAGTCCGGTAACACCCCATATCCAGGGGGAACGGACACGGAGAGCAGGGTCCATGCGCTGGCTTCTGGGCAGGCCAGGCCTGCCTAGGCCCGTGCAGGCGCAGTGGGGACAATGTGGGTGGGAGGTGAGGGAGGGAAAGCTCACCAATCAGCATAGAGAAGTGTCCACCAATCACAGGCACGCACACTCGCCAATCCCTGCTTTGCATAAAGCGAGGCTAGCCCCGCCCACTCATCCTATATAAGCGGCTCCCCTGCGGGCAGTCGCCATTGCATTTCCTACTGGGACACCTCTGAACAGGTGTTTCCAGGAGCCTTCATTATGTCCCGGGAGGCTCTTTGGGGCGGCCCGTGGGCCGGTACAAAGGCTGTTACACAGGGAGACTGAGAGTCAGACAGAGCTGCGAGCCTGACCTGTAAGGGCTGTGTAAGTCAGGGACCGCCAGAGTCTGCACGAGCTGTTGCGGGCCGAGCTGTATTGCGTGACGAGCCGGAGCCAGTGCCTGCCAGAGTCTGAGCGAGCTGTTGCCGACCGAGCTGTGCCGCAGGGGGAGCCAGAACCCGAATCCACCAAGAGAAAGCGAGCTGTCAGCTGGAGGCCGAGTTCCCAGTGGAAGCTGGAGCCTGCAGGGGTCTGCGTGAGCTTTTGGCAGGCTGAGCTGTGCTGCCACAAGGAGCTGGAGCCCGCCAGAGTCTGAGAGAGCTGTTACAGGCCGGGCTGTGCTGTGTGAAGAGCTGGAGCCCCCTGGAGTGAGCAAGCTGTGTTGCTTGAGGAGCCAGAGCCTGCCATAGTTCGAGTGAGCTGCTCCAGGCTGAGCTGTGCCACAGGAAGAGCCTGAACCCGAGCCCACCAAGAGTGAGCGAGCTGTTGGATGGCCTAGGCATTCACGGGGGAGCTGGAGCTGGAGCTGGGGCCCACGGGGATCTGCAGGCGCTCTTGGCAGGCTGAGCTGTGCGGTGGCCAGAGCCTGTGCCCGCTGGAGTCTGAGCTGTTGACTGGCCGAATTCTGCGGGGGGAGCTGGAGCTGGAGCTGGAGCTGGAGCTGGAGCTGGAGCCCGAGCCTGTGGTGGTCTACATGGCTTGTGTCCCAGGAGCAGGAGCACGCCAGTCTGTGAGCTGTTGACTGGTCGAGTTCACGGCAGGAGCAGCAGCCAGAGCAGGAGCCCGAGCCAGAGCAGCAGCTGGAGCAGGAACCTCAGCTGGAGCAGGAGGAGCCGGAGCCCGCCACGCCAGACTCTTGGAGCTGTTGCTGGCTGAGCTGTTCATGGCCGGAACAGGAGGCTGCTGGAGCACTGTGCAGCTCTGACCCTGTGGCGAGATGCTGCCTTTGGGGTTGGGGGAGCAGTGTCCCCACTGCTACAGAGCCTGTAGCCTCGTGGAGCTCCGCGGAGCTGGCTGTAACACTAAAGGAGCTGCTGACTGCCTAGCTGACAAGCTGAAGGAGCTCTGAGGCGGTGTCGCTGAAACAAGCCTACAGCTGTGGACGATGAGGTGGGGACGGGGAGGGGGGCAGCGGCAGTAGGGGAAGCTTCACAAGTGGTGAAGCAGGGCTGCAGGTGTCATTCCCTTTACATGCTGCTCTTTTCTTGGTTTGTCTCTACTCAATAAAAAGTATTAAAAGTTGACACGATGTGGTGTTAAGCCTGTTTGGGGGCCCATAACAATTTCTCCTGTGGGTATCGGGTTGAGGGTGGGCCTCTCCACCCCCTTCCATGCGCGTTTGTTTGGGTGATTGATGGGGTCCGGTACTCCTGGCAGCTGGAACTCTGTTCCAGCTGGCACTCGGTGTGTGTGTGTGTGTGTGTGTGTGTGTGTGTGTGTGTGTGTGTGCGCGCGCGCTCGTTCGTTGGTAGGATAAAAGTTCAAGGAGAAAGGCCGGCAATCGTGCTGTGCCTGTCCATCCGTGATGCATGGCTCTTGTGGATAGGGGCGTGGGGTTTGAACCTGGGCCTGCTAGGGGTAGTAGTGCGTCTGCTTAGCGATCGACTCCATCGGCAGCCCCATCCCACCTCCCCACTCCCATCCCACCCCACAACCACCCCCTCCCCCGGGAAGGGTTGCATTAAGTACGTGTGGGGCCCCCTTATGTCCAAATTGCAGCGACGTGGTAGAAAGCTGAAGGGGAAGACTATACTTTCGGGGATCCTTTCTATAGTTTGTTACTAGAGAAAGCTAAAGGGGAGTTCCGCTTCCCGACTGTTGGGAGCCCCTGAGCCCAGTTCCTGGGATGTTACAGAAAGGGCCCTGCCAAGTCCCTCATGAGGTCCCACCACATCCTGGCAGCCTGGAAAAGCAGCAGGAGACACGTGGGTGCTCCGTGGGACTCTGCCTTTTGGGGCAGGGTGTGGGGAGTGTCAGGTCTGGCCTGAGGACCGATTGAGTACCTGTTCACACCATTCCAGGAAGGTCCCTACTGGACAGACCGAGAAGCTCCCTGGGGAAGTTGTGGCTCCATGCCCAGTCATTGCAAGAGGCTGCCTCAGTCACTGGGTCTCTATGAAACATTAAACATGTCCTCCGGACTTCACAGGGGAGTGACTCTTCCAGCATCTTTGATACGATACTGCCTGATGAAATGCAGTTCTGCGCAGGAGCAGGGACCGTTAAGTATTGAATTGGTCCAAGGGCAGCAGAGTTCAACCAACAGTCCTCTACCAGGGTGACCTTGGCCAGGCTGAGCATGGTTGTGGGGGTGGTGCCAACCAAGCTGAGGTGGTGCATGCGTTCCAGGGCACAGCTTGACTCACTCTGGGCTTCTGCCTCATCGATTAGCTTTGGTGTGGCTGCTGCCTCTAGTAGCTCTGAGTTTCCATGTGAAGTCCTCGTGTCCTGCGCAGAGAGGTCCCCATCGACTACCTGGAGATTCTGGGGCAATGTGCCCAGCAAGCACATGCTCTAAGTACAGATCCTTCAGATGCCCAGGTCGCCATGAGGTGCCTGGAAAGAGCACTGAGCAGCCTTTCAGGTTCCCTCTCCCTCCCCACCCTGCTCCTGCTCACCCCCACCCCCGTGTCCCAGGCACCAGCAGTCCATGCGAGCTGTGGGCACACGTGTACCCAGCCTGTCCAGAAGGTGGTGGAGGCCACCGGAGGAAAGTGCAGACCTGGGGCCACCCCAAGTCCGGTAACACCCCATATCCAGGGGGAACGGACACGGAGAGCAGGGTCCATGCGCTGGCTTCTGGGCAGGCCAGGCCTGCCTAGGCCCGTGCAGGCGCAGTGGGGACAATGTGGGTGGGAGGTGAGGGAGGGAAAGCTCACCAATCAGCATAGAGAAGTGTCCACCAATCACAGGCACGCACACTCGCCAATCCCTGCTTTGCATAAAGCGAGGCTAGCCCCGCCCACTCATCCTATATAAGCGGCTCCCCTGCGGGCAGTCGCCATTGCATTTCCTACTGGGACACCTCTGAACAGGTGTTTCCAGGAGCCTTCATTATGTCCCGGGAGGCTCTTTGGGGCGGCCCGTGGGCCGGTACAAAGGCTGTTACACAGGGAGACTGAGAGTCAGACAGAGCTGCGAGCCTGACCTGTAAGGGCTGTGTAAGTCAGGGACCGCCAGAGTCTGCACGAGCTGTTGCGGGCCGAGCTGTATTGCGTGACGAGCCGGAGCCAGTGCCTGCCAGAGTCTGAGCGAGCTGTTGCCGACCGAGCTGTGCCGCAGGGGGAGCCAGAACCCGAATCCACCAAGAGAAAGCGAGCTGTCAGCTGGAGGCCGAGTTCCCAGTGGAAGCTGGAGCCTGCAGGGGTCTGCGTGAGCTTTTGGCAGGCTGAGCTGTGCTGCCACAAGGAGCTGGAGCCCGCCAGAGTCTGAGAGAGCTGTTACAGGCCGGGCTGTGCTGTGTGAAGAGCTGGAGCCCCCTGGAGTGAGCAAGCTGTGTTGCTTGAGGAGCCAGAGCCTGCCATAGTTCGAGTGAGCTGCTCCAGGCTGAGCTGTGCCACAGGAAGAGCCTGAACCCGAGCCCACCAAGAGTGAGCGAGCTGTTGGATGGCCTAGGCATTCACGGGGGAGCTGGAGCTGGAGCTGGGGCCCACGGGGATCTGCAGGCGCTCTTGGCAGGCTGAGCTGTGCGGTGGCCAGAGCCTGTGCCCGCTGGAGTCTGAGCTGTTGACTGGCCGAATTCTGCGGGGGGAGCTGGAGCTGGAGCTGGAGCTGGAGCTGGAGCTGGAGCCCGAGCCTGTGGTGGTCTACATGGCTTGTGTCCCAGGAGCAGGAGCACGCCAGTCTGTGAGCTGTTGACTGGTCGAGTTCACGGCAGGAGCAGCAGCCAGAGCAGGAGCCCGAGCCAGAGCAGCAGCTGGAGCAGGAACCTCAGCTGGAGCAGGAGGAGCCGGAGCCCGCCACGCCAGACTCTTGGAGCTGTTGCTGGCTGAGCTGTTCATGGCCGGAACAGGAGGCTGCTGGAGCACTGTGCAGCTCTGACCCTGTGGCGAGATGCTGCCTTTGGGGTTGGGGGAGCAGTGTCCCCACTGCTACAGAGCCTGTAGCCTCGTGGAGCTCCGCGGAGCTGGCTGTAACACTAAAGGAGCTGCTGACTGCCTAGCTGACAAGCTGAAGGAGCTCTGAGGCGGTGTCGCTGAAACAAGCCTACAGCTGTGGACGATGATGTGGCGGTGGGGACGGGGAGGGGGGCAGCGGCAGTAGGGGAAGCTTCACAAGTGGTGAAGCAGGGCTGCAGGTGTCATTCCCTTTACATGCTGCTCTTTTCTTGGTTTGTCTCTACTCAATAAAAAGTATTAAAAGTTGACACGATGTGGTGTTAAGCCTGTTTGGGGGCCCATAACAATTTCTCCTGTGGGTATCGGGTTGAGGGTGGGCCTCTCCACCCCCTTCCATGCGCGTTTGTTTGGGTGATTGATGGGGTCCGGTACTCCTGGCAGCTGGAACTCTGTTCCAGCTGGCACTCGGGGTGTGTGTGTGTGTGTGTGTGTGTGTGTGTGTGTGTGTGTGTGCGCGCGCGCGCGCTCGTTCGTTGGTAGGATAAAAGTTCAAGGAGAAAGGCCGGCAATCGTGCTGTGCCTGTCCATCCGTGATGCATGGCTCTTGTGGATAGGGGCGTGGGGTTTGAACCTGGGCCTGCTAGGGGTAGTAGTGCGTCTGCTTAGCGATCGACTCCATCGGCAGCCCCATCCCACCTCCCCACTCCCATCCCACCCCACAACCACCCCCTCCCCCGGGAAGGGTTGCATTAAGTACGTGTGGGGCCCCCTTATGTCCAAATTGCAGCGACGTGGTAGAAAGCTGAAGGGGAAGACTATACTTTCGGGGATCCTTTCTATAGTTTGTTACTAGAGAAAGCTAAAGGGGAGTTCCGCTTCCCGACTGTTGGGAGCCCCTGAGCCCAGTTCCTGGGATGTTACAGAAAGGGCCCTGCCAAGTCCCTCATGAGGTCCCACCACATCCTGGCAGCCTGGAAAAGCAGCAGGAGACACGTGGGTGCTCCGTGGGACTCTGCCTTTTGGGGCAGGGTGTGGGGAGTGTCAGGTCTGGCCTGAGGACCGATTGAGTACCTGTTCACACCATTCCAGGAAGGTCCCTACTGGACAGACCGAGAAGCTCCCTGGGGAAGTTGTGGCTCCATGCCCAGTCATTGCAAGAGGCTGCCTCAGTCACTGGGTCTCTATGAAACATTAAACATGTCCTCCGGACTTCACAGGGGAGTGACTCTTCCAGCATCTTTGATACGATACTGCCTGATGAAATGCAGTTCTGCGCAGGAGCAGGGACCGTTAAGTATTGAATTGGTCCAAGGGCAGCAGAGTTCAACCAACAGTCCTCTACCAGGGTGACCTTGGCCAGGCTGAGCATGGTTGTGGGGGTGGTGCCAACCAAGCTGAGGTGGTGCATGCGTTCCAGGGCACAGCTTGACTCACTCTGGGCTTCTGCCTCATCGATTAGCTTTGGTGTGGCTGCTGCCTCTAGTAGCTCTGAGTTTCCATGTGAAGTCCTCGTGTCCTGCGCAGAGAGGTCCCCATCGACTACCTGGAGATTCTGGGGCAATGTGCCCAGCAAGCACATGCTCTAAGTACAGATCCTTCAGATGCCCAGGTCGCCATGAGGTGCCTGGAAAGAGCACTGAGCAGCCTTTCAGGTTCCCTCTCCCTCCCCACCCTGCTCCTGCTCACCCCCACCCCCGTGTCCCAGGCACCAGCAGTCCATGCGAGCTGTGGGCACACGTGTACCCAGCCTGTCCAGAAGGTGGTGGAGGCCACCGGAGGAAAGTGCAGACCTGGGGCCACCCCAAGTCCGGTAACACCCCATATCCAGGGGGAACGGACACGGAGAGCAGGGTCCATGCGCTGGCTTCTGGGCAGGCCAGGCCTGCCTAGGCCCGTGCAGGCGCAGTGGGGACAATGTGGGTGGGAGGTGAGGGAGGGAAAGCTCACCAATCAGCATAGAGAAGTGTCCACCAATCACAGGCACGCACACTCGCCAATCCCTGCTTTGCATAAAGCGAGGCTAGCCCCGCCCACTCATCCTATATAAGCGGCTCCCCTGCGGGCAGTCGCCATTGCATTTCCTACTGGGACACCTCTGAACAGGTGTTTCCAGGAGCCTTCATTATGTCCCGGGAGGCTCTTTGGGGCGGCCCGTGGGCCGGTACAAAGGCTGTTACACAGGGAGACTGAGAGTCAGACAGAGCTGCGAGCCTGACCTGTAAGGGCTGTGTAAGTCAGGGACCGCCAGAGTCTGCACGAGCTGTTGCGGGCCGAGCTGTATTGCGTGACGAGCCGGAGCCAGTGCCTGCCAGAGTCTGAGCGAGCTGTTGCCGACCGAGCTGTGCCGCAGGGGGAGCCAGAACCCGAATCCACCAAGAGAAAGCGAGCTGTCAGCTGGAGGCCGAGTTCCCAGTGGAAGCTGGAGCCTGCAGGGGTCTGCGTGAGCTTTTGGCAGGCTGAGCTGTGCTGCCACAAGGAGCTGGAGCCCGCCAGAGTCTGAGAGAGCTGTTACAGGCCGGGCTGTGCTGTGTGAAGAGCTGGAGCCCCCTGGAGTGAGCAAGCTGTGTTGCTTGAGGAGCCAGAGCCTGCCATAGTTCGAGTGAGCTGCTCCAGGCTGAGCTGTGCCACAGGAAGAGCCTGAACCCGAGCCCACCAAGAGTGAGCGAGCTGTTGGATGGCCTAGGCATTCACGGGGGAGCTGGAGCTGGAGCTGGGGCCCACGGGGATCTGCAGGCGCTCTTGGCAGGCTGAGCTGTGCGGTGGCCAGAGCCTGTGCCCGCTGGAGTCTGAGCTGTTGACTGGCCGAATTCTGCGGGGGGAGCTGGAGCTGGAGCTGGAGCTGGAGCTGGAGCTGGAGCCCGAGCCTGTGGTGGTCTACATGGCTTGTGTCCCAGGAGCAGGAGCACGCCAGTCTGTGAGCTGTTGACTGGTCGAGTTCACGGCAGGAGCAGCAGCCAGAGCAGGAGCCCGAGCCAGAGCAGCAGCTGGAGCAGGAACCTCAGCTGGAGCAGGAGGAGCCGGAGCCCGCCACGCCAGACTCTTGGAGCTGTTGCTGGCTGAGCTGTTCATGGCCGGAACAGGAGGCTGCTGGAGCACTGTGCAGCTCTGACCCTGTGGCGAGATGCTGCCTTTGGGGTTGGGGGAGCAGTGTCCCCACTGCTACAGAGCCTGTAGCCTCGTGGAGCTCCGCGGAGCTGGCTGTAACACTAAAGGAGCTGCTGACTGCCTAGCTGACAAGCTGAAGGAGCTCTGAGGCGGTGTCGCTGAAACAAGCCTACAGCTGTGGACGATGATGTGGCGGTGGGGACGGGGAGGGGGGCAGCGGCAGTAGGGGAAGCTTCACAAGTGGTGAAGCAGGGCTGCAGGTGTCATTCCCTTTACATGCTGCTCTTTTCTTGGTTTGTCTCTACTCAATAAAAAGTATTAAAAGTTGACACGATGTGGTGTTAAGCCTGTTTGGGGGCCCATAACAATTTCTCCTGTGGGTATCGGGTTGAGGGTGGGCCTCTCCACCCCCTTCCATGCGCGTTTGTTTGGGTGATTGATGGGGTCCGGTACTCCTGGCAGCTGGAACTCTGTTCCAGCTGGCACTCGGTGTGTGTGTGTGTGTGTGTGTGTGTGTGTGTGTGTGTGTGTGCGCGCGCGCTCGTTCGTTGGTAGGATAAAAGTTCAAGGAGAAAGGCCGGCAATCGTGCTGTGCCTGTCCATCCGTGATGCATGGCTCTTGTGGATAGGGGCGTGGGGTTTGAACCTGGGCCTGCTAGGGGTAGTAGTGCGTCTGCTTAGCGATCGACTCCATCGGCAGCCCCATCCCACCTCCCCACTCCCATCCCACCCCACAACCACCCCCTCCCCCGGGAAGGGTTGCATTAAGTACGTGTGGGGCCCCCTTATGTCCAAATTGCAGCGACGTGGTAGAAAGCTGAAGGGGAAGACTATACTTTCGGGGATCCTTTCTATAGTTTGTTACTAGAGAAAGCTAAAGGGGAGTTCCGCTTCCCGACTGTTGGGAGCCCCTGAGCCCAGTTCCTGGGATGTTACAGAAAGGGCCCTGCCAAGTCCCTCATGAGGTCCCACCACATCCTGGCAGCCTGGAAAAGCAGCAGGAGACACGTGGGTGCTCCGTGGGACTCTGCCTTTTGGGGCAGGGTGTGGGGAGTGTCAGGTCTGGCCTGAGGACCGATTGAGTACCTGTTCACACCATTCCAGGAAGGTCCCTACTGGACAGACCGAGAAGCTCCCTGGGGAAGTTGTGGCTCCATGCCCAGTCATTGCAAGAGGCTGCCTCAGTCACTGGGTCTCTATGAAACATTAAACATGTCCTCCGGACTTCACAGGGGAGTGACTCTTCCAGCATCTTTGATACGATACTGCCTGATGAAATGCAGTTCTGCGCAGGAGCAGGGACCGTTAAGTATTGAATTGGTCCAAGGGCAGCAGAGTTCAACCAACAGTCCTCTACCAGGGTGACCTTGGCCAGGCTGAGCATGGTTGTGGGGGTGGTGCCAACCAAGCTGAGGTGGTGCATGCGTTCCAGGGCACAGCTTGACTCACTCTGGGCTTCTGCCTCATCGATTAGCTTTGGTGTGGCTGCTGCCTCTAGTAGCTCTGAGTTTCCATGTGAAGTCCTCGTGTCCTGCGCAGAGAGGTCCCCATCGACTACCTGGAGATTCTGGGGCAATGTGCCCAGCAAGCACATGCTCTAAGTACAGATCCTTCAGATGCCCAGGTCGCCATGAGGTGCCTGGAAAGAGCACTGAGCAGCCTTTCAGGTTCCCTCTCCCTCCCCACCCTGCTCCTGCTCACCCCCACCCCCGTGTCCCAGGCACCAGCAGTCCATGCGAGCTGTGGGCACACGTGTACCCAGCCTGTCCAGAAGGTGGTGGAGGCCACCGGAGGAAAGTGCAGACCTGGGGCCACCCCAAGTCCGGTAACACCCCATATCCAGGGGGAACGGACACGGAGAGCAGGGTCCATGCGCTGGCTTCTGGGCAGGCCAGGCCTGCCTAGGCCCGTGCAGGCGCAGTGGGGACAATGTGGGTGGGAGGTGAGGGAGGGAAAGCTCACCAATCAGCATAGAGAAGTGTCCACCAATCACAGGCACGCACACTCGCCAATCCCTGCTTTGCATAAAGCGAGGCTAGCCCCGCCCACTCATCCTATATAAGCGGCTCCCCTGCGGGCAGTCGCCATTGCATTTCCTACTGGGACACCTCTGAACAGGTGTTTCCAGGAGCCTTCATTATGTCCCGGGAGGCTCTTTGGGGCGGCCCGTGGGCCGGTACAAAGGCTGTTACACAGGGAGACTGAGAGTCAGACAGAGCTGCGAGCCTGACCTGTAAGGGCTGTGTAAGTCAGGGACCGCCAGAGTCTGCACGAGCTGTTGCGGGCCGAGCTGTATTGCGTGACGAGCCGGAGCCAGTGCCTGCCAGAGTCTGAGCGAGCTGTTGCCGACCGAGCTGTGCCGCAGGGGGAGCCAGAACCCGAATCCACCAAGAGAAAGCGAGCTGTCAGCTGGAGGCCGAGTTCCCAGTGGAAGCTGGAGCCTGCAGGGGTCTGCGTGAGCTTTTGGCAGGCTGAGCTGTGCTGCCACAAGGAGCTGGAGCCCGCCAGAGTCTGAGAGAGCTGTTACAGGCCGGGCTGTGCTGTGTGAAGAGCTGGAGCCCCCTGGAGTGAGCAAGCTGTGTTGCTTGAGGAGCCAGAGCCTGCCATAGTTCGAGTGAGCTGCTCCAGGCTGAGCTGTGCCACAGGAAGAGCCTGAACCCGAGCCCACCAAGAGTGAGCGAGCTGTTGGATGGCCTAGGCATTCACGGGGGAGCTGGAGCTGGAGCTGGGGCCCACGGGGATCTGCAGGCGCTCTTGGCAGGCTGAGCTGTGCGGTGGCCAGAGCCTGTGCCCGCTGGAGTCTGAGCTGTTGACTGGCCGAATTCTGCGGGGGGAGCTGGAGCTGGAGCTGGAGCTGGAGCTGGAGCTGGAGCCCGAGCCTGTGGTGGTCTACATGGCTTGTGTCCCAGGAGCAGGAGCACGCCAGTCTGTGAGCTGTTGACTGGTCGAGTTCACGGCAGGAGCAGCAGCCAGAGCAGGAGCCCGAGCCAGAGCAGCAGCTGGAGCAGGAACCTCAGCTGGAGCAGGAGGAGCCGGAGCCCGCCACGCCAGACTCTTGGAGCTGTTGCTGGCTGAGCTGTTCATGGCCGGAACAGGAGGCTGCTGGAGCACTGTGCAGCTCTGACCCTGTGGCGAGATGCTGCCTTTGGGGTTGGGGGAGCAGTGTCCCCACTGCTACAGAGCCTGTAGCCTCGTGGAGCTCCGCGGAGCTGGCTGTAACACTAAAGGAGCTGCTGACTGCCTAGCTGACAAGCTGAAGGAGCTCTGAGGCGGTGTCGCTGAAACAAGCCTACAGCTGTGGACGATGATGTGGCGGTGGGGACGGGGAGGGGGGCAGCGGCAGTAGGGGAAGCTTCACAAGTGGTGAAGCAGGGCTGCAGGTGTCATTCCCTTTACATGCTGCTCTTTTCTTGGTTTGTCTCTACTCAATAAAAAGTATTAAAAGTTGACACGATGTGGTGTTAAGCCTGTTTGGGGGCCCATAACAATTTCTCCTGTGGGTATCGGGTTGAGGGTGGGCCTCTCCACCCCCTTCCATGCGCGTTTGTTTGGGTGATTGATGGGGTCCGGTACTCCTGGCAGCTGGAACTCTGTTCCAGCTGGCACTCGGGTGTGTGTGTGTGTGTGTGTGTGTGTGTGTGTGTGTGTGTGTGCGCGCGCGCGCGCTCGTTCGTTGGTAGGATAAAAGTTCAAGGAGAAAGGCCGGCAATCGTGCTGTGCCTGTCCATCCGTGATGCATGGCTCTTGTGGATAGGGGCGTGGGGTTTGAACCTGGGCCTGCTAGGGGTAGTAGTGCGTCTGCTTAGCGATCGACTCCATCGGCAGCCCCATCCCACCTCCCCACTCCCATCCCACCCCACAACCACCCCCTCCCCCGGGAAGGGTTGCATTAAGTACGTGTGGGGCCCCCTTATGTCCAAATTGCAGCGACGTGGTAGAAAGCTGAAGGGGAAGACTATACTTTCGGGGATCCTTTCTATAGTTTGTTACTAGAGAAAGCTAAAGGGGAGTTCCGCTTCCCGACTGTTGGGAGCCCCTGAGCCCAGTTCCTGGGATGTTACAGAAAGGGCCCTGCCAAGTCCCTCATGAGGTCCCACCACATCCTGGCAGCCTGGAAAAGCAGCAGGAGACACGTGGGTGCTCCGTGGGACTCTGCCTTTTGGGGCAGGGTGTGGGGAGTGTCAGGTCTGGCCTGAGGACCGATTGAGTACCTGTTCACACCATTCCAGGAAGGTCCCTACTGGACAGACCGAGAAGCTCCCTGGGGAAGTTGTGGCTCCATGCCCAGTCATTGCAAGAGGCTGCCTCAGTCACTGGGTCTCTATGAAACATTAAACATGTCCTCCGGACTTCACAGGGGAGTGACTCTTCCAGCATCTTTGATACGATACTGCCTGATGAAATGCAGTTCTGCGCAGGAGCAGGGACCGTTAAGTATTGAATTGGTCCAAGGGCAGCAGAGTTCAACCAACAGTCCTCTACCAGGGTGACCTTGGCCAGGCTGAGCATGGTTGTGGGGGTGGTGCCAACCAAGCTGAGGTGGTGCATGCGTTCCAGGGCACAGCTTGACTCACTCTGGGCTTCTGCCTCATCGATTAGCTTTGGTGTGGCTGCTGCCTCTAGTAGCTCTGAGTTTCCATGTGAAGTCCTCGTGTCCTGCGCAGAGAGGTCCCCATCGACTACCTGGAGATTCTGGGGCAATGTGCCCAGCAAGCACATGCTCTAAGTACAGATCCTTCAGATGCCCAGGTCGCCATGAGGTGCCTGGAAAGAGCACTGAGCAGCCTTTCAGGTTCCCTCTCCCTCCCCACCCTGCTCCTGCTCACCCCCACCCCCGTGTCCCAGGCACCAGCAGTCCATGCGAGCTGTGGGCACACGTGTACCCAGCCTGTCCAGAAGGTGGTGGAGGCCACCGGAGGAAAGTGCAGACCTGGGGCCACCCCAAGTCCGGTAACACCCCATATCCAGGGGGAACGGACACGGAGAGCAGGGTCCATGCGCTGGCTTCTGGGCAGGCCAGGCCTGCCTAGGCCCGTGCAGGCGCAGTGGGGACAATGTGGGTGGGAGGTGAGGGAGGGAAAGCTCACCAATCAGCATAGAGAAGTGTCCACCAATCACAGGCACGCACACTCGCCAATCCCTGCTTTGCATAAAGCGAGGCTAGCCCCGCCCACTCATCCTATATAAGCGGCTCCCCTGCGGGCAGTCGCCATTGCATTTCCTACTGGGACACCTCTGAACAGGTGTTTCCAGGAGCCTTCATTATGTCCCGGGAGGCTCTTTGGGGCGGCCCGTGGGCCGGTACAAAGGCTGTTACACAGGGAGACTGAGAGTCAGACAGAGCTGCGAGCCTGACCTGTAAGGGCTGTGTAAGTCAGGGACCGCCAGAGTCTGCACGAGCTGTTGCGGGCCGAGCTGTATTGCGTGACGAGCCGGAGCCAGTGCCTGCCAGAGTCTGAGCGAGCTGTTGCCGACCGAGCTGTGCCGCAGGGGGAGCCAGAACCCGAATCCACCAAGAGAAAGCGAGCTGTCAGCTGGAGGCCGAGTTCCCAGTGGAAGCTGGAGCCTGCAGGGGTCTGCGTGAGCTTTTGGCAGGCTGAGCTGTGCTGCCACAAGGAGCTGGAGCCCGCCAGAGTCTGAGAGAGCTGTTACAGGCCGGGCTGTGCTGTGTGAAGAGCTGGAGCCCCCTGGAGTGAGCAAGCTGTGTTGCTTGAGGAGCCAGAGCCTGCCATAGTTCGAGTGAGCTGCTCCAGGCTGAGCTGTGCCACAGGAAGAGCCTGAACCCGAGCCCACCAAGAGTGAGCGAGCTGTTGGATGGCCTAGGCATTCACGGGGGAGCTGGAGCTGGAGCTGGGGCCCACGGGGATCTGCAGGCGCTCTTGGCAGGCTGAGCTGTGCGGTGGCCAGAGCCTGTGCCCGCTGGAGTCTGAGCTGTTGACTGGCCGAATTCTGCGGGGGGAGCTGGAGCTGGAGCTGGAGCTGGAGCTGGAGCTGGAGCCCGAGCCTGTGGTGGTCTACATGGCTTGTGTCCCAGGAGCAGGAGCACGCCAGTCTGTGAGCTGTTGACTGGTCGAGTTCACGGCAGGAGCAGCAGCCAGAGCAGGAGCCCGAGCCAGAGCAGCAGCTGGAGCAGGAACCTCAGCTGGAGCAGGAGGAGCCGGAGCCCGCCACGCCAGACTCTTGGAGCTGTTGCTGGCTGAGCTGTTCATGGCCGGAACAGGAGGCTGCTGGAGCACTGTGCAGCTCTGACCCTGTGGCGAGATGCTGCCTTTGGGGTTGGGGGAGCAGTGTCCCCACTGCTACAGAGCCTGTAGCCTCGTGGAGCTCCGCGGAGCTGGCTGTAACACTAAAGGAGCTGCTGACTGCCTAGCTGACAAGCTGAAGGAGCTCTGAGGCGGTGTCGCTGAAACAAGCCTACAGCTGTGGACGATGATGTGGCGGTGGGGACGGGGAGGGGGGCAGCGGCAGTAGGGGAAGCTTCACAAGTGGTGAAGCAGGGCTGCAGGTGTCATTCCCTTTACATGCTGCTCTTTTCTTGGTTTGTCTCTACTCAATAAAAAGTATTAAAAGTTGACACGATGTGGTGTTAAGCCTGTTTGGGGGCCCATAACAATTTCTCCTGTGGGTATCGGGTTGAGGGTGGGCCTCTCCACCCCCTTCCATGCGCGTTTGTTTGGGTGATTGATGGGGTCCGGTACTCCTGGCAGCTGGAACTCTGTTCCAGCTGGCACTCGGGGTGTGTGTGTGTGTGTGTGTGTGTGTGTGTGTGTGTGTGTGTGTGCGCGCGCGCTCGTTCGTTGGTAGGATAAAAGTTCAAGGAGAAAGGCCGGCAATCGTGCTGTGCCTGTCCATCCGTGATGCATGGCTCTTGTGGATAGGGGCGTGGGGTTTGAACCTGGGCCTGCTAGGGGTAGTAGTGCGTCTGCTTAGCGATCGACTCCATCGGCAGCCCCATCCCACCTCCCCACTCCCATCCCACCCCACAACCACCCCCTCCCCCGGGAAGGGTTGCATTAAGTACGTGTGGGGCCCCCTTATGTCCAAATTGCAGCGACGTGGTAGAAAGCTGAAGGGGAAGACTATACTTTCGGGGATCCTTTCTATAGTTTGTTACTAGAGAAAGCTAAAGGGGAGTTCCGCTTCCCGACTGTTGGGAGCCCCTGAGCCCAGTTCCTGGGATGTTACAGAAAGGGCCCTGCCAAGTCCCTCATGAGGTCCCACCACATCCTGGCAGCCTGGAAAAGCAGCAGGAGACACGTGGGTGCTCCGTGGGACTCTGCCTTTTGGGGCAGGGTGTGGGGAGTGTCAGGTCTGGCCTGAGGACCGATTGAGTACCTGTTCACACCATTCCAGGAAGGTCCCTACTGGACAGACCGAGAAGCTCCCTGGGGAAGTTGTGGCTCCATGCCCAGTCATTGCAAGAGGCTGCCTCAGTCACTGGGTCTCTATGAAACATTAAACATGTCCTCCGGACTTCACAGGGGAGTGACTCTTCCAGCATCTTTGATACGATACTGCCTGATGAAATGCAGTTCTGCGCAGGAGCAGGGACCGTTAAGTATTGAATTGGTCCAAGGGCAGCAGAGTTCAACCAACAGTCCTCTACCAGGGTGACCTTGGCCAGGCTGAGCATGGTTGTGGGGGTGGTGCCAACCAAGCTGAGGTGGTGCATGCGTTCCAGGGCACAGCTTGACTCACTCTGGGCTTCTGCCTCATCGATTAGCTTTGGTGTGGCTGCTGCCTCTAGTAGCTCTGAGTTTCCATGTGAAGTCCTCGTGTCCTGCGCAGAGAGGTCCCCATCGACTACCTGGAGATTCTGGGGCAATGTGCCCAGCAAGCACATGCTCTAAGTACAGATCCTTCAGATGCCCAGGTCGCCATGAGGTGCCTGGAAAGAGCACTGAGCAGCCTTTCAGGTTCCCTCTCCCTCCCCACCCTGCTCCTGCTCACCCCCACCCCCGTGTCCCAGGCACCAGCAGTCCATGCGAGCTGTGGGCACACGTGTACCCAGCCTGTCCAGAAGGTGGTGGAGGCCACCGGAGGAAAGTGCAGACCTGGGGCCACCCCAAGTCCGGTAACACCCCATATCCAGGGGGAACGGACACGGAGAGCAGGGTCCATGCGCTGGCTTCTGGGCAGGCCAGGCCTGCCTAGGCCCGTGCAGGCGCAGTGGGGACAATGTGGGTGGGAGGTGAGGGAGGGAAAGCTCACCAATCAGCATAGAGAAGTGTCCACCAATCACAGGCACGCACACTCGCCAATCCCTGCTTTGCATAAAGCGAGGCTAGCCCCGCCCACTCATCCTATATAAGCGGCTCCCCTGCGGGCAGTCGCCATTGCATTTCCTACTGGGACACCTCTGAACAGGTGTTTCCAGGAGCCTTCATTATGTCCCGGGAGGCTCTTTGGGGCGGCCCGTGGGCCGGTACAAAGGCTGTTACACAGGGAGACTGAGAGTCAGACAGAGCTGCGAGCCTGACCTGTAAGGGCTGTGTAAGTCAGGGACCGCCAGAGTCTGCACGAGCTGTTGCGGGCCGAGCTGTATTGCGTGACGAGCCGGAGCCAGTGCCTGCCAGAGTCTGAGCGAGCTGTTGCCGACCGAGCTGTGCCGCAGGGGGAGCCAGAACCCGAATCCACCAAGAGAAAGCGAGCTGTCAGCTGGAGGCCGAGTTCCCAGTGGAAGCTGGAGCCTGCAGGGGTCTGCGTGAGCTTTTGGCAGGCTGAGCTGTGCTGCCACAAGGAGCTGGAGCCCGCCAGAGTCTGAGAGAGCTGTTACAGGCCGGGCTGTGCTGTGTGAAGAGCTGGAGCCCCCTGGAGTGAGCAAGCTGTTGCAGGCCAAGCTGTGTTGCTTGAGGAGCCAGAGCCTGCCGTAGTTCGAGTGAGCTGCTCCAGGCTGAGCTGTGCCGCAGGAAGAGCCTGAACCTGAGCCCACCAAGAGTGAGCAAGCTGTTGAATAGCCGAGGCATTCACCGGGGAGCTGGAGCTGGGGCCCATGGTGATCTGCTGGCGCTCTTGGCAGGCTGAGCTGTGCAGTGGCCAGAGCCTGACTCTGCTAGAGTCTCAGCTGCTGGCTGACTGTTTTCTGTGGGGGGAGCTGGAGCTGGAGCCCAAGCCTGCGGTGGTCTACATGGGCTGTGTCGAAGGAGCCCGCCAGTCTGAGCTGTTGACTGGTCGAGTTCATGGCAGGAGCAGCAGCTGGAGCAGGAGCCCAAGCCTGCGGTGGTCTACATGGGCTGTGTCAAAGGAGCCCGCCAGTCTGAGCTGTGTTGACTGGTCGAGTTCATGGCAGGAGCAGCAGCTGTAGCAGGAGCCCAAGCCGGAGCCAGAGCAGCAGCATGAGCAGGAGCCTCAGCCTGAGCAGGAGGAGGAGCAGGAGCTGCAGCAGGAGCAGCAGCCGGAGCAAGAGCCTGCCAGAGCCTCTAGCTTCGTGGAGCTGGATGTAACTCTAAAGGAACTGCAGATCGCCTGGCTGACAAAATGAAGGAGCTCTGAGGCGGTGTCGCTGTAACAAGCCAACAGCTGGTGACGATGATGTGGCTGTGGGGATGGGGGCAGTGGCAGCAGGAATCTTCACAAGTGGTGAAACAGGGCTACAGGTGTCATTCCTTTACATGCTGCTCTTTTCTTGGTTTGTCTCTACTCAGTAAAATTATTAAAAGCTGACACGATGTGGTGGTGTTTTCTGTTTTGGGGCCCATAACAATTTCTCCTGTGGGTATCGGGTTGAGGGTGGGCCTCTCCACCCCCTTCCATGCGGGTTTGTTTGGGTGATTGATGGGGTCCGGAACTCCTGCCAGCTGGAACTCTGTTCCAGCTGGTGCTCAGGGTGGGGCCGGGTGGTGTGCGCTCATTAGTTGGTAGGATAGAAGTTCAAGGAGAAAGGCCTGCAATCGTGCTGTGCCTGTCTGACCGTGATGCATGGCTCTTGTGGATAGGGGCGTGGGGCTTGAACCTGGGCCTGCGTGGGGTAGTAGTGCGTCTGCTTAGCGATCGGCTCCATTGGCAGCCCCATCCCACCACCCACTCCCCACTGCCATCCGACCCCCCAACAACCCCCCCCCTGGTGAAGGGTTGCATTAAGTACATGTGGGGCCCCCTTTTTGTCCAGGTTACAGCGACGTGGTAGAAAGCTAAAGGGGAAGACTATACTTTCGGGGATCCTTTCTATAGTTTGTTACTGTTGGGTAGTATGCCACCTCCCCCTGGCTTCTGCTTAACCATATGCCTATATAGGGATTTACTGATCCAAAGCTTTGGTCTATTTACATAAATCACTTTTACATTTACATAAAGCACTCCCTCCAGGGCATTGGTGGTTCAGTGATAGGATTCTCGCCTGTTCCATCCCCTCCTTGTCACACTCTGATTTTCACCAGTCACTTTTCTCTCCACCCTCTCTGTCACATCCTGTTTCCACCCTACTTGGAGAGTATAAAAACAGCTGCTCTTCTGATTAAAGACACTTGGAAATTGCTTTCCGGCTCCGAAAGTTCCAGAGTGTATCTCCTGCGGAAGTTAGGGCGGCATGAGTTCCTGATCCCTCTCCCATGCAGCAGCCTAGATCGGCTCCAGTTGAGTTCTCTCCAAGCCAGAGAGCACTAGCTCGGGAAGAAGTACCCTCAGGCTACCCCGGCATCTGGCGCCCGGAACAGGGACACGTAAGCAGCAGATTTACAAGAAGACATCTTAGATAAGTACACACCTTTTGGGTATCTGCAATACTGTGTTAAGGCACTGTGATTTTTTTTCTTTTTTATTGTTTTCCTGAGATCTCTCCACCATGGAAAATCTTTTCCAAATTCTGCATTCTTTTTCCAGTATACAATTTTTATATATCTGGGACATTTTTCTCGGAGCTTCACCTTATATCCCGTTGATCATCATAGCAGCTTTTAAGGGATGTATAGGGCAACCTCTCAAAAGGCTTAAGGACCTAGAGGCTGAGGTCCAAGAGATAAAGGAAGTTATCATAGAACTTAACCAGCACCTTAAAAACAAGAAGAAGCAAAGGCCTGTCATGATCTTGACCCACCCTAATTCCTCTGCATCTTGCCCTGAGGCCCCTATTTTGGCATCTTGCCCTGAGGCCCCTATTTTGGCAGACACATGTCCGAATTCTCCTTTGGACTCCACAGCCACTTCTTTGGCCACCCCCATTTTGGCAGACACGTGTCCGGAACCTCCTGCTGCCTCCACGGCTGCTTCTTCGCCCACCCCTGTTTTGACAGACACATGTCCGAATTCTCCTGTAGCCTCCAAAACCACTTCTTCGGCCACTTGTCCAGAAGCTTCCACTTAGGTGACTCCTCCTACCGCTACACACTTATCAGAGCAAGTCCACACATTTCCGGTCAATGTTGCCTCCAATAGACAAAAACCTCAGGTCTGGTATCCATATTCCGCCACAGACCTGAAGGAACTAGGCCAGGCTATCAAGGATGACGGTATTCATGCCCCATGAACCAGGTCCATTTTACAAGGCCTGCTTCAGAACCTTAATACCCCCCAAGATTGGAGGGATGTGACTCCTGCTACGCTCCCAGGCCCCCTCTTCCTGCAATGGGAGGCATTCTTTCGCGACGAATGTTTACAACAATCGTGGAAAAATATTCAAAATCAGCCAGAGGGTAATTTTGATGCATTGTTTGGAACAAGCCAATTAGAAACAGAGATTCAACAGGTGGAATCCAAGTTTCCACCGGGGTATTTTGATCAAGTACGCCTGTGTGCATTAAAAGCATGGGAGCGATTAACACCACCCATGGGAGCAGCCTCAGCCCCCATTCTCTACCTGCAACAAGAACCTGATGAATCCCTCGCTAAATTCATTGCCAGGGTCCAGTCGAGTTTGGAAAGGAAGAGTTATAATCCTGACGCTCGTTTTCTCCTCCTGCAATCCATAGTCTGGGATGGAATGCTTCTGCATTTTCGACAGGCCTGTATCACTCTTAAAAATGAACACCCAGATACTTGGATTCTAGCTACACAGGATCTCAGATCAAGCTCTTTTCAAGGACCTATGTTACAGGCCTATGCAGCTACCTTACATAAGCAAAAAGGGGCTTGCTTTCAGTGTGGTCGCCAAGGGCATTGGCGTAACCAATGTCCAGAAAATAGACCGCGACCCCTCCTCCAGTCAGGGCGACCCCACCTCCTGTCAGGGCAATCCCACCTCCAGACACGGTATCAGAGACCACGAATGCCTTGTCCCAGATGCCAGAAAGGATTTCACTGGAGGAGAGATTGTTGGTCAAGGTTCCATAGGAACGGCACACCTCTGCCAAATGTAAACAGGGATTTAAACTAGGTATGGGGCTTCCCTTAGCCCCGCCCCCAAGAGGGAAGGAAGCAGGTCGCCCGCTTGGTGTTGTGCCCTTCTTCCACAAACAGAAGCCCAGCTTGGGACCCAATCCATCGCTACACCCACCACGCCAAATAACAATAACAGAGGGTGAGCAGAAGGAGGAACCCGCGGTATGTTGGAACTTCCAGCATAGAAATAACCGGCTGGAGCAAGAGAACAGCTCAAATTCAGAGCCTGAGATTTTATGGACCACCCCTGTTTAAGAAAGGGGTCACCCAACTATGACAGTAAAGATTGGTAATATTCCTTTTAAGTGTTTGATTGACACAGGAGCAGAGAAGACAATATTAAGACAAGCAGAGGTTCCCCAGAGTTGGGAACTCCTCCCAGGACCATGCTTACATGGTGTTGGAGGATTGACTCAGGCATTCCGCACATGAGATTCCCTTGTGTGGGAAGATCCAGAAGGGACTACCGGACGCTTTCAACCTTTAATAGCTGATATAAGCACCAATTTATTGGGAAGAGACTTGCTGGAATCTTTAGATGTAGTGATATCCTCAGACACCTCTGCAGGACACCACACTCACTCCTGTGAGAGTGCTAGACCCAACCAGCACCCCCAATACTAACTGCCACTGTTCGTAACAGAACTCCCCGCTTAGATTGGCTTTCTAATGAGCCTGTCTGGGTGGAACAGTGGCCTTTGCCTAGGGAGAAGCTAGAAATTTTAAAAGAACTCGTCCAAGAGCATTTATCTTTGGGACACATTTGTCATTCTCAGAGCCCATGGAATACTCCAGTCTTTGTGATTAAAAAACGCTCAGGAAAATGGCGCCTCCTCCAAGATCTTCGTGCAGTTAATAAAACCATACAGGTTTGGGGCTACCCCCAAAGGGGTTTGCCTCTTGCTTCCGCAATTCCCACAGGAATTCCAATCATAGCTATTGATATACAGGATTGTTTTTTCTCTATTCCATTACACCCACAAGATTGTAAACGTTTTGCTTTCTCTGTTCCTTCTATTAATAATGCCAGCCCTGCCGATAGATTTGAATGGGTGGTACTGCCCCAGGGCATAGCTAATAGTCCTACTATTTGTCAAGAGATTGTTAAATCTGCCCTTTTTCCATATATTCATAAGGGCCTTAAGGTTTTTCATTATATAGATGATGTGTTGATATGGGGAGAATTAGATACAGATCTCTCCGCCCTACGTGATTTTCTAATCCCTGCCTTAAAGAGAAGTGGACTTAATGTAGCTCCTGAGAAGATACAGCTAATCCCTCCAATATCTTTCTTAGGCTCAGAGATTTCCCTAACGCAGATTCGTCCTTTAAAACCTTGTGTTACTTTTCCTTCTAATCTCACTCTTGCTTCTTTACAAAGTTTTCTTGGAAATTTGAATTGGCTTACACAGTATCTTTATCTGCCTACGAGCTGCCTGCAACCACTGTTCGCTCTGTTAAAAGGAAACAAACAGCCCTCCTCAAAGCATATGTTAACCCCCGAAGCCTCCTTGGCTCTGGAAAAAGTTAACCAGGCTCTCCAGGACATGCACCTCGTTCGGTTCTCCCCCTCCTCTCCAGTAAATCTTCTAATCTTTAACTCCACCCCCACGGTAGTGGGGGCATTGTGGCAGAAACATGGTGTTCTCGAATGGCTTCATACGCCAGTAGGCGGAGCTCCAAGACTCCTTACCGAGATTGATGCCTTAGCATTTATGGTTCACCAAGGAAGAAACAGATTGGTTCAGGTCTTAGGAAAGGAACCAGATTCAATCATTCTTTCCTTTTCTTTCACTGATACAGAATGGCTCATATGCCACCATTCTCGTTTTGCCATAAGTTTAATGGGTTTTCCAGGACAATTAGATAATCATTTTCCCTCTAATAATTTGATAGCTTCTTTACCTCTGTTGCCTCTACTAGGACCTAAACTTTTCTCTCGAGATCCCATCCCTTCTGCTCCTACAGTGTTCACTGATGGTGGAAAAAAGGGAGCTGCTGCCCTTATATATTATCCAGACCAGCAATACCCCAAACCTCTCTTTACTGAACTTCCTGATAATTCCCCTCAGTACAAAGAACTTTATGCTGTTTTCCTTGCATTAAAAGCTGTACCAGAATCCTTCAACCTTTTTTCTGACAGTGTGTATACTGTTAACTTACTTCCATGGCTTGCTCAATCTTATGTAAGAATTGATTACAATCCACTTTCTTCTCTTTTAATTCAAATTGCCTCTATGCTCTGTTCTCGAACCCATCCACTATATGTTCAGCACCTATATTCCCACAGCCCTCTTCTTGGTCCCCTGTCCGAAGGGAATGCTGCAGACGACCACCTTGCCTCCACAGGAATTCTCCTAGTCTCTGTCTCTAATCTTGCTGACTTTCATTCCCTAACCCATGTTAATCTTAAAGGTCTTCGAGCTCGATTTCCTGATATTCCTCTGACACAGTTAAAACGTATTCTTGCTACATGTTCCTCCTGTGCAGGTCTAATCAAAACACCTGCTATTCAGACTCTGGGGGTTAATCCTCGAGGTTTAAAAGCCAATGCTCTTTGGAAAATTGATGTTACCCACATACCTAACTTTGGCAAACAAAAATATGTGTTCGTCTCAATTGATACCTTCTCTAAGTTTATGTGGGCTACAGCTCAGACTGGAGAAAACTCAAAAAAGCTTATAAGCCATATGCTCTCCTGTTTTGCTGTAATGGGATTACCTCTTCAACTTAAAACGGATAATGGAAATGCTTTTACCAGCAAACAATTTAAAGATTTTTGTTCCCTCTGGAACATTACTCATACTACAGGCATTCCGTATAATCCACAGGGACAAGGCATTGTTGAGAGGGCCCATCAAACTCTTAAGGCTCAATTAAATAAATAAAAAGGGGAAATGTACCCCCTAATATCCAGCTGGCAAAAGCCTTAACTACATTAAATCTCTTTAATATTTACAAAAACTCAGACCAACCTCCTATAATTCTTCATTGGTAAACACCACCCACCCTCCCAGCTATTAAAGTCAAATGGAAAGACCCACTTGATAAAATTTGGAAAGGACCTGACCCCCTGTTGACTATGGGGAGGGGTTTCGCATGTATTTTTTCACAAAATTACTCCAAGCCTGTTTGGGTTCCTGCCCGCCATGTCCGGCAATACCCACATGATGGCGCTGATATCCCTGAAGAACAAGAAACACTGCAAGAAGACTGGCTTCAAGAGGACTGGCAACAGGATGCACCCCAGGATCCATAATACAGCATTGCAGAATCAAAAAAAAAATCTGATTCACAGAACTCTCCCCCCCCCCCGAATGAATGTCTTATGCTATGACTGGCCAGTTGTGTTTTGTGAGTGAGTGAGTGAGTGAAAAAAAAATTGAGTGAGTTGAGTGACCAAAATTTTTGTATGAACCATTGTGCTCAGAGTACTCTGAAAGTTAACTGACTTTATATAAAATGGCTGGACGCAGCCATGGTTTCTGGAGACGTCCAGAAACAGTCCAAAAATTGTTCATTCCCCTTTTTGAATTTTTTTTAAGTTTTGATATAAATATGAAATGTTTAGTCTTAAACTGTGTGAGTAAAGATGGTTCAACTATGACAGTAGATCTAAATTCGCATTTGAAATGATATATCTTATTTACAAGTTTTTCTCCTCCTGTGTGTTATAAACTATATGTTTAATATGCGTGTTTCAAGTTTGATAAACATTAACTTAACAGTTAAATTGTAACTTCAAAGCTACATTTTTACGAGAAGAGGTAAAATCAATTCATTTAAGTAACTGAGTGTTTAAGGTAAAACTCTAAATATTCAATGTGACAGTTCATCATCTCCTAAGTTAAAATACAAATCCTCTATACAGGACATTTTTGGAGGGCCCCCAAAATGTCCTGTAAGCTATCTTGTGGAAATTAATCCACAACAAATTTGGCATCAATCCGATATTGTAAATGTACCAAAAAAAAAAATGTCACTAAAATGTGTTAACTCTAGTAACCTGAGTTTGCTTAAAAACCCAATGTAAAAATAGTTAAGAATCAATATATGTGACTTAAATTCGATATGAAAATTTTGCTATATAAAGACTGCTACATGAGGTCACATAAGATGACCTTTACACGAAATTATAAAGATACCTAAACCAATTATAATCATTGAGTTATCAATTGTAGTAAACTTCTAATTTGTTACCAAGTTTTTTCATAAGTAATTGACTATAGCTATGACATGCCTTTGCATAAAGAAGCATCTGCTCATATAGAATCCCAAGAAATCCATCTTGGACCCCTGACCTCTGACATCACCCACAATTACAGCCATCCCCCGAAACCCATGATGAGACCTGACACGATCTGGAGAACCTGATTCACAGACTCCAAAGGACAAGACTTTCCTACTGCCTTTCTCTCAACCATCGGTGTCTGCTCTTCCTGCTTCTGTTTCGCCCACCATGTTTTGGCGGTTCCAGATCACTCTCTACAGAGAAGAAAAGTTCCAGTGGCCGTCCTCCTCCATCAAGATAGACGTGTGGCATTTATTTCCTGGCCGTTGACATTGGACTGATGCTTCTATAGAACTTGCTGGACACTCCTTTTATATTGCTGGACTTCTTGAAGAATGACTGTAGCAGTTCATAGAGCTTTCCGCCAGCTGACTCGGGATTTTGCAATGCTAGATCACCCCTCTAGCCCCTCAGCTTATCAGGCCCCCACTCCTCCACCCATCAGGCTCACTCTGTCTCTTGCTACTCTTACTTATCCCTCCCTGTCTTGTGCTAGTTCCTTTTGAAGACACTTACACACTATCATTCTGCTTTCTTCCCAACAGGTTTCTGTTCACCCCTACACTGCTATTCCCCTGACAGAGATGAAGCCTTTTACAAACATTGACCCAGTTCTATATGGCCATTAAGTAAGAGGAAGATGTTGGGGAATTGTGAGGATATGGTTGAGCTTGGAAGGGCTTGAGCCTAAGGGGTGTGTCAATCCTGTTAGTCTCTCTCTCCATGGAGAGGTTGAGCAAGGAGGGACAGTAGAACCCCAAAAAAGGTGTGCCTCTTATCAGTCTCCCTGCCTCACAAAGTGCCCCGCACTCCTGATACTATGGCAAATAGTTAAAAAGAAAGGGGGAGATGTTGGGTAGTATGCCACCTCCCCCTGGCTTCTGCTTAACCATATGCCTATATAGGGATTTACTGATCCAAAGCTTTGGTCTATTTACATAAATCACTTTTACATTTACATAAAGCACTCCCTCCAGGGCATTGGTGGTTCAGTGATAGGATTCTCGCCTGTTCCACCCCCTCCTTGTCACACCCTGATCCCCTCCTTGTCACACTCTGATTTTCACCAGTCACTTTTCTCTCCACCCTCTCTATGTCACATCCTGTTTCCACCCTACTTGGCAAGTATATATAAAGACAGCATTGTGAGTTTTACAGTACTTTGAGTTTAACTCAGCTCGGCTTAGATAGTGCTGCGTCCTGCATGAATAAAGAGATACTGCCTACAACTCAACCATGAGTCCCTGGTCGTCTGTTACCCGCCCGTGAAGCCAGCCTGGCGAAACAACATAGCCCAGCGAAAACAACATAGAGTGATATCTAAAATTGTTGATAAGTCAATGAGTAAATGTCACATTTCCTGTTTTCTAATATGGAATAAGGAGAGGAAATAATAATAGTAATAATAATAATAGTGAGTAGGAGGAGGAAGAGGAGAAACACATTTCTGGGAACTGGTTGCATTTAGTGACTTTTCTCAATCATTTTAGAATCATGAATCAAATCAGAAAGGTATGCTGGAGAAAGTAAACATAAAGATCTGAAATTTACACTTTGTGACTCCAGTTAGATTTTGAAGAGGAAAACCCCCATGGTTTTATTTGTTCCAATTGGCATTATGACTTAGGTAGCCTTCTCATGTGAAATACCATGGCTGTGTGGTGGTGTCCACATTAGCAGCAGTGCTCTTCTTCTTCTTCTAGTGTTTGCCCTTCTTCAGTAACCAGTCAACAGCGTCAGGTTGAGCCTGATGTAAAGTTTTGAGAACTCCTTTGAATCTGGAGAGGTGGCAGTCGTTGACTATGTGGGTCATAGTCTGTCTGTAGCCGCAGGGGCAGTTCGGGTCTTCTCTGGCTCCCCAGCGATGGAACATAGCGGCGCACCGGCCATGGCCTATTCGATAGCAATTGAGGAGGGCCCAATCATAACGTGCTAGGTCAAAGCCGGGTTGACGCTTGCAGGGGTCTGTGATGAGGTGTTTGTTCTTTAACTCAGCTGACTGCCAACTCTGAGTGCTCTAGTAGGACTGAAGTAATAAGGTGAACTCTGGTTGCCCACCAAGTATGCTGTTCACATTTAGGCACTGGTGTCACATATTTTATACTTTATTCTGTTTATACTTTCACAGGTTTCTAGGAGGAGCTAACTAATTAAAATCTTGTGAGACCACATTCTCCTGAAGATTCCCAGAGACTCACTGACTGAAATTGCATTAATATGCTGGGAATTGGAAGTCCTCTGCTCTGCATGCTGGCAAGGCAAACCTTGAAGGAGTTTCACTCTTTGCAAACTTGAGACCTTTTCACTCTTTGCTAACTTGAGACCTTGGTTCAAACCTGTGCCTCATGACACTGGGTGAAATTACTGTGATATTATATTTCATCTTTTATCTCTGTCTTACTATTTTTGTGTGAAAATTTTGGACCATAGAGGTGAAACCCTCTCTTGTCTTTAAATACCGCAATGAGTTCCTGAGGACAATGTTCCACTTTAAGAACTGCTTATTTTATCTTTCTTCATATACGCCCAACAAGAAAATATTGTGCCATCTCAGCAGTCTTGCTTTCTTCCACCCTCTTGGTCCAGAGACTTCCTCAGGCTAATATTGATGACATCCTAACTTTTTTTGCTCTGTTTTATGGAGGAGCCACCATGTAGCTTTCAAGGACTTTGAAACAAGGACTTTGATATCATAGATGTACATGTTTGAATTCTACCAGAAATGATTGCATGTGGTGACACTTACATAACACATCTCAGTTCTGACTTTCTGGGGTTTTGGAGACTAAACCTGGTACCTCCAGACTTGAGCCATGAAATTCTAATGCATAGCCATTGTACTAACAGCCAGATTGAGGCAGTGTCCTAAACTCATATTCTAGTTCCTTATCTCATGAACATTATGAAAATCAAATGAAATTATAGATTTGAACTGGCTAGATCATTTTGCGGTACATAATATGTAGATGATCAGTTAATGCTATCCAAAGCATTTACTGTTATTTTGTTGTTCAAAATGCTAACTTTTGGGGCCAGGTGGTGCTGCACCTGGTTGTGTGCAGATGTTACAATGTGCAAGGACCCAGGTGTCCCCACCTGCAGGCGTGGAAATCTTGCAAGTGGTGAAGCAGTGTTGCAGGTGTCTCTCTCCTTTTCTGTTACCCCCTTTCCCTCTTATTTCTGGCTGTCTCTATCCAGTAAATAAATACACATAATAAAAAAGAAAGAAAATAGATGAATAAATATGCTAACTTTATTTAAAATAGAAAAAGAGAGATAATATAGCACTGAAGTTTATCCAGTTCCACGAGGACCAGTGGCTCAGCCTAGATTACAAGCATGACAAATCAAGTATCTTCCCTGGGAAGCTCTTCCTTGCCTTCTTCCCCACCCCCACTCCCAACTATTCTGTAGTCTATCTTTTTGGATTTCAGAGAACACGCATAAAAGTTTGCTACCATCCTACTTAAGAACCTGACTCACCTAGGTAAAAATTAAGACTTAGATGTTGGAGTACATACTTAAGAATTTTTTCCACGTGGAAGTGGACTAATGCTCTTTCACTGGATGTCATGATATTCTACTGCCTTTAACACTGTTTTTGCATATCTTGGTATGTTCCTTTTCTATAAGGAGAGATCATCACTCTCACCCATTTTTTTCTTTTTTTTAATTTATAAAAAGGAAACATTGACAAAACCATAAGATAAGAGGGGTACAACTTCACACAGTTCCAGATTTCAGTCTGGGGGGGGACTAGTATAGTCATAGACCCATTTTTTTTTAATTTGTAAGTGGATTCTTGTCTGTATAAATATTTTAAACAAACTCATTGCTGTAATTTGGTTGATGAGTTTCCAGATCATCAGTTCATCAGAGACTCTTAATTATTCATAGTGGAAATTGAAAATTGGCTCAATATTACCTCATATCTATACTCCTTATCCATGCAACTGGAAAACATATGCTGATCTTACCATCAAAAATTTCCTGAGTCAGTCCTAGTTATGCTTTTTTTTCTTCCTATTCTGACACACACATCTCCCTTTATTAAACAAATAAAAATGGAAATACCTTATAATACATCAATATCACTTCCAATTTCTCTTAAAGTAAGTTTCAAAAAAAAAATTTAGCATGAAAGTCGCATCTGGATCCCAAATTACTATTTCAATTTCAGGGGGGAAATCACCTTTCTCTTATTATTAAACTGCATTATTCTATTTGTTAACTCTTCCAATAATTTTATTACTAGTGATTTAATATTTATTCACAAAATTACAATGTTACAGGGATAAACATACTCACTAACCACCACCAGAGTGCTGGATCCCCATTCCCTCCACTGGAAGCTACACTTCTCCTAAAGTTGCAGATATGGGTTAACAATTACTTCTACTATCATCTGTCTATATTTGTACATATTTTCCCATTTTGATCTCACATTTTATTTCTATTGAATGATTCTTTTAAAAATATTTATTTTATTATTGTATATATATATAGAGAGAAACTGAGAGGAAGGGGGGATAGAGACTGAGAGGGAAAGAGAGACACCTGCAGCACTGTTTCACCACTTGGGAAATTTTCCCTCATACAGGTGGGAACCAGGGATTGAACCCAGGTCCTAGCACACTGCAATGTGTGCCCTTAACCAGGTGCTCAGCCACCCGCCCCTTCCCCCACATCTTCTCTTCCTTTACAAATCACAGTACACCTATTACTACATCCAATTGCCCCCCTTTTTCTCTTCTTTCTTAGGTCCCTGATAGAGTTGGAGTTTAGAACCCTCTGGTCTTCACCCTATCATTTCTCCCCCACTGGGAGCAAGGGTCAACATTATTTTGGGGTGAAGAAGGTGGGAGTTATGGCTTCTGCATTTGCTTCTTCACTTGACATGGGTGTTGGCAGATCAATCCATATCCTCAGTCTGTTTCTATCTTTCACTACTGGGGTAGGACTCAGGAGAAGTGAATTTCCAAGACACATTTGTTGAGGTTGTCTGTCCAGTTAAACTGCATTGTTCTTTCTTAATTATTTTTAATTTTCCTATAGTTATTCCCTTTTTTTGCCTTTGTTTTATTGTTACAGTTATTATTGTTGTTATTGATGTCCTTGTTGTTGGATAGGACAGAGAGAAGGGGAAAACAGAGAGGGGGATAGAAAGATAGACACCAGCAGACCTGCTTCACCACTTGTGAGGCGACTCCCTGGTGGGGGGTGGGGGGAGGCTCGAACCAGTATACTTACCCTTGTCCTTGTGTTTTGCGCCAAGTGCGCTTAACGAGCTGCACTACCGCCTGACTCCCTTATTGTTTTACTTTTATTTTTATTTATTTATTTATAAAAGTGAAGTATTGACAAGACCATAGGATAAGAATGGTACAATTCCACATAAGTACCACCACCAGAACTCCATATCCAATTTCCTCTTGATTGCTTTCTTATTCTTTATCCCTCTGGGAGTATAGACCCAGGATCATTACAAGGTGCAGAAGGTGGGACGTCTGGCTTCTGAAACTGCTTCCCCGCTGATCATGGACATTGACAGTAGGACAATTCCTACTCCCAGCCTGTCTCTCTTTCCCTAACAGGGTAGGGACCTAGGGATGTGGGGATCCAGAACACATTGGTGGGGTTGTCTGCCCAGGCAAGTCAGGTTGACGTCATGATAGCATCTGGAACCTGGTAGCTGAAAAAAGAGTTGATGAATGCCTTGCTATCTCTGGATCCTAAGCAATATTCTCTTGCTAAACATTTCTATTTAAACTGTTTCTTCTGAGGTAGATATGTCTCCCATTTGGTTTCTTTAAAAAGTATTTTGTTTATTTATTTATTTATTTGGATAGAGACAGATAAATTGAAGGTTGGGTGGTGGCACACTGAGTTAGATGCATATAGCACAAAGCAAGGACCTGTTCAATGATCCAGGTTGGTGCCCCTGCCTCCCCACCTGCAGAGAGGTTGTTTCACAAGTGTTGAAGCAGGTCCGTAGGTGGCAGGTATATATCTGTCTCCCTCTCCCTCTCTATCTTCCCCCTCCCTCTCAATTTCTCTCTTTATTTATTTACTTATTTAAGAAGGGAGACATTAACAAAACCATAGGATAGGAGGGGTAAAACTCCACACGATTCCCACCACCCAGTCTCCATATCCCATCCCCTCCCCTGATAGCTTTCCCATTCTCTATCCCTCTGGGAGTATGGACCCAGTTTCTTTCTGGGTTGCAGAAGGTGGAAGGTCTGGCTTCTGTAATTGCTTCTCCACTGAACATGGGCATTGACTGGTCGATCCATACTCCCAGCCTGCCTCTCTCTTTCCCTAGTAGGGTGGGTCTCTGGGGAAGTGGAGCTCCAGGACACATTGGTGGGGTCATCTGTCCAAGGAAGTCTGTTTGGCATCATGCTGGCATCCGGAACCTGGTGGCTGAAAAGAGAGTTAACATACATAGCCAAACAAATTGTTGACCAATCATGGACCTAAAGGCTGGAATAGTGCAGATAAAGTGTTGGGGGGGGGTACTCTCTGCAGACTTTTGTGTGTTTCTGCTTTCAGGTTCAATTTCTCTCTAATCCAATAAGAATGAAAAGTAGGGACTTAGGCAGTAGCGCAGTGGGTTAGGCGCACTTGGCGCGAAGTGCAAGCACTGGCATAAGGATCCCGGTTTGAGCCCCTGATTCCCCACCTACAAGGGAGTCGCTTCACAGGTGGTTAAGCAGGTCTGCAGGTGTCTGTCTTTCTCTCTTCCCTCTGTCTTTCCCTCCTCTCTCCATTTCTCTCTGTCCTATCTAACAATGACAGCATTAATAACTACGGCAACAAGCAACAAGGGCACCATAAGGGAAAATAAAATAAAATAAAAACACTACTGCAATAATTAAAAAAAAAGTGACAGGCAGGAGCAGTGAATTTATAGGGCTGTCATCAAGCCCCAGTGATAATCCTAGAGAGAAAAATAAAAAAGAATGAAAGAAGCAAATAATTTGAGGAGAGAGAAAGACACATGCAGTATTACTTCACTGCTTGACGTTTTCCCTCTGCAGGTGGGGATCAGGGACTTAAACCCAGATCCTTGAGCACACTGCCACCTGCCTCTTTACCACTCACACACAAACATACTCACTCACACTTGGTTTATACCAACTTGAATCAAAATATATTTTCAATACCTCCAAAACAAAAACAAAAGCAAAGACTAAATATCTTCTGTTTTACTCTTGCTGAATTCAAAGCACTTGATTATATTCTTATTTTTCTAAAGTCATAATATCCTGACACCCTATGGCAATGCTGAAGTAATAACTCTCTCAGATCAATGGGTTGTGGATGATTTAGTTAAATTACTACTGTGTCAGAAAATAACAAGATAGTGAAACCATCACCAGACAGCATGCCCTGATTTTCTAGTTTACGAAGTTGAAAACAAAGGGGATTATGGAACATGAAAGCAAAAACTTGAAGAAAGAAAATGTGATAACTCAGGCATCTCACCTAATGATTGAAATAGAGAGTATATTTATATCACATTCTTGAAAAAAAACCTGAACTTTATTTTATTTTAAGTTGTTCATTTGAACCACAAGTCAGAAAGTACACTGATACTATAGATTTAAAAATTAAAATGAATAAAGATAATAAAAACAGCTAAACATATATCAAATGTTGGGGTTTCTTCTTTTTATACTTATATTTATATATGTGTATATTTACATATGTATATATATATATATATATATATATATATTTCTGACACCCAGCATTCCAGAGTTTCTGTATGTTTTGTTTATTTAAAATGCAGTCAGAAGTTCTGTCTCTAATAAGGAAGCACAGTTGTTAACTGATACAATTAAGGCAACCTGACTCATATTTTAAGAAAAAAATATCCAACTCCCTAAAGCCTTTGAATAGATTAACTCAGTGTATATTTATGGAGTTTTGTTTCAATAACACCTAACATTTTAATAGATTTCCAGTTTTTAAAGCTCTTTCACATTTATCATTTCTTTTGAATCTCAGAATAACTCTGTGAGAAAACATTATTATCCCCATTTTCCAATGAGGTCATCGAGATTCAAAGAAACAAAATGGTACTTCTAAACTGCTAAACGGTACTGGAAATGATGTAACTCATAATCATATATAGTTTGTAGCATGCTCTTTTCTGTTTAGCTTCATGCTGTAAACCAATTTCTGTGTCATCCTTCTGAAGCACACAGTTAGAGCAAGGAGAATTTAACCCTAAGATAGCTTATATTCATTTCCTTTCATGAAACTTTAAATTGTTACTATTTTCAAATATGAATGAGCATAACTGAGTTGTGGGTGTACAAATGTAGAATGGAGCAATAGCATAGTGATTATCCAGAAAGACTTTCAGGCTGAGTCACCAAAGGCCTCAGGTTCCATCACCAGCACCATTATAAACAAGAGTTGAGTGTTGAAATGTTAAAATAAATATATTTTAAGAAATTAAGCATATATAATGACAAAGTATGTATGTAGATTTATCCTAATTCTATCACTTATGCATGTCTGACCTTGCTTTCCCTAATTCCCCATCATGCCTAACTTTACTCTCAACTTGTTGCTGCTCTGTGCTTCCTCTCTGCATACCTGTTAATCTCTTTTCTAATTTGCTTTTAACAATTTAGATAGGGGTCTTACAACAATTCAACTGGATAGTGACATCTAGATTCTAGTCTGTCCAATACTGTACTTTCTAGACGCTTCTGTGTTGTGGGGTCTCTCTCTCTCTCCAAAATAGTTGGTTCAGAAAGGTGAAGTCCTGGTGATAGAAAACATATAGGAGCAGGCATCAGTTAAGTTTGAATATGAACACACAATCTTATTATTGATTTATAATTACAGTAAAATATAGTAGCTTGTACATGTGCAACATTTCTCAGTTTTCCACTTACTGGTTGAACCCCCACTAGGTCCTCCTCTGTTATCATGTTCCAGGATATGAACCCTCCTTGTTCCCACCCGAGTTTTTTTACTTTGGTGCAATACACCAACTCCAGTCTTAACAAAATTAATTTCTGTCAGTCTTCACTCTAGCATTTCCTCTCCAGATAACTGAAGTTATATCACTAATGCTGCGGCAAGCCATGATCTTTTTCTGTGTATCTGCTAATTAGATCTGTAGACTACAGATGTGTAAGACATGAAGCAATGAGACAAAAACCAAAAAAAGAATGGAGAATGCTAGAGGACAGCAACTGCCTTGGTGTCATTAACCCCATGTTTCTTGAGGCTACTGAAAGAGACAGAATGCACTTAAGTGGCTAAGTCCTCATTTATATCCACACAGATAGTTTTATTTGTAGCCATAGTTATGTAGGCCCTGGGAATGAATGACCTGATCCAAGCCTAGGGGGGGTAGATCTAGAGGGAAGTGACCACCCTGAGGGTTATTATCCCTACCCTGCATGAGTAAGCTGCAGGAGAAAGTGCATAAACCCAGTGCAGAGCTTGGAAAACAGTCTTCAGCACTTGGTGCTGTTTTTTCATCCCAGTCAAGCTCTCACACCCCTCACAACCTCCGCCCAGGCAAACCTGAGCCTAGGAGTGCATCTGTTATTATTATTATAATGATAATGATGATGATGTCAAGAATCTAGAGCTGTCTAAGATTTGGGCCAGGGTGGATGGACCACAGCCAGCCCTGAGAGTGACAGAGGGCAGTGGTTTAATGGGTGTCACTAGTCCTACTAATCTCCTCAAGGCTGCTGAAGAAGACAGAGTATCTTCATATGATTAAGCCACTATTTCCACAAATAAAGACAATATTCAGCAGTAACTTTACCTCTCAGCACACTGAATCTCTAGCCACAACACATAGGCAGGCCTAGGTCAGTATTCTGGCTAATTAAACTCAATAGGGTGTAGTTTTTTTAGGATCTTGGACTGAGCATCTATACCCCTGACAGACTTGAGGGGTGCTAGAGGGGTGCATGATCCCGGGGCTACTAGCCTTATCCTCCATGAAGCTGTTGAAGGAGGGAGAGTGTCCTCAGGTGGCCAGTCCCCCACTCAACCCTGACAAAGTGTCTTCAGCATTGAATTCATATCTCCAGTGACTGAAGCCCTAGCACTGTCCTCTAGATAAGCCAGGGGCTAGGCCAATGTACCTGATACTTAGCATTGATAAGATTTACATTTTTTTTTTTTACCATAGCAAATGACCATCTTCTGGGAAGTACAGGTTTTGAACCTGAAAACTCTGTCTTTCTGTCTCCTAGTCCACAGAAAGAGCCACTAGCCCAGCCAGATGTCACAAGATTTACATTTTTTAATGAAATGAAATACCTCTGTCAAAATTCATCTACATAAAAATACTGATAGTAATTCCATATAATTCCTACCACCAGAGTTTCATATATCCTTCCCTCCATTGGAAGGTTCCCTATTCTTTATCCCTCTGGGAGTACAGACCAAAAAAAAAATTTTTTTTTATGGGATACAGAAGACGTCTAGCATCTGTAATTGCTTCTCCATTGGATATGGGCATTGGCAGGTCAATCCATACTGTATGGAACTTTACCCCTTTTATCCCACAAACTTGTTTATCATCATTAAATCACTAATAAAACAAGAGAAAAAAAGCAACCAGACATGTACTGAAAACATAGAGACTTTAGGGAAAATCAGCAGAATGTCTACTAACAACAAATATCCAGAAATCTGGGATCATAAAACTTCTATAACAGTGGGGGATAAGTTATAAATGCTAGGAATTCCAAACAAAACTGCATGGATTTCAATTACGGTATGAATTATGATTTGAATACTGGAGTCATTTTTTCAATTTCTCTAAACTTAAAAAAAAAAAGTAGCGGGAGTCAGGCGGTAGCACAGCGGATTAAGCGCAAGTGGCGCAAAGCGCAAGGACCGGCATAAGGATCCAGGTTGGAGCCCCTGGCAACCTACCTGCAGGGGAGTCACTTCACAGGCGGTGAAGCAGGTCTGCAGGTGTCTATCTTTCTCTCCCCCTCTCTGTTTCCCCCTCCTCTCTCCATTTCTCTCTGTCCTATCTAACAACAACAACATTAATAACTACAACAATAAAGCAACAAGGGCTAGAAAAAGGAATAAATACATAAATAAATATTTTTTAAAATACTGATAGTTAGACTAAGATAATGGTCTTGGCAGCAAAGAACTGCTGGTGGGAATGTAAATATAGTCCAACCATATGAAATACTGGCTGGAAATTCATCCTAATCTGGAAATGGACCTACCTTGTTACCCATAAATCCCTCTTCTATGTATTTTCCCAGTGAAAACAAAACAGCTATCCCAAAATGCCTATGTAGAGCAATGTTCACAACAGCACAATTTGTAATGGTCTAAACTTAGAAGCAACACAAATGCCAAAGACAGATCAATAATGAACTAGATTGTGGTACACATACATAATGGAGTGCTATGCAGCTTTCCAAATTATGAAGTCATTTCTTTTACAATACCATTGTCTGAACTTGAAGGCATCATGATATTGAGTGAGAAACCAGAAAGGGAAATAACAATACCAAACAATCTCAGTCATAGATGGAATGTAAGTATAAAAACAATAAGAGAAACATAGGTGAAAAGTGGTACATTTCATAAAATAAATAAACCCTGGGTTGTGGGGGGTTCAGATGGTGGTTTACCTGATTGAGTGCATATGTTACAATGCACAAGGACCTGGGTTCAAACTCCTGATATCCACCTGCAGGAAGCAAGCTTCACAAGGAGTGAAGCAGTGCTGCAGGTATCAGTCTGTCTCTATCTCCCTCTTCCTCTCAATTTCTGGCTATAACTAGCCAATAAATAAATATATTAAAAATAAAACTCTGAAGAAGAAGGGAAATTGATGTGATGAATACATATTAGGGTCTAAGTATGATGGAGGAGGGGCCTTTAGTTTATGAGAGCAAGTATCCCCAGACATCTGTCAAGTGGTGATGAGAAGTTGTGCCTATGTGTTAATGACTAGACTGCAAACAATTAACCTTCAAATAATAAAAGAAAAACATATATAAATGAAATCACTTCTGGGACAAATGAGGAAAGATGAAAGAAAGAAACAAAGGGAAGAAGAAAGAGAGAGAAGAAGAAGACAAAGGAAGAAAGAAAGGAAGGAGAGAAAGAAAGGGAGGAAGGAAGGAAGGAAAGAAAGAAGGAAGGAAGGAAGGAAGGAAGGAAGGAAGGAAGGAAGGAAGGAAGGAAGGAAGGGGAAGGGAAGGGAAGCTTAAGTTTTTTTTTTTTTTCTAGTATTCATCAAGGAACTGAGTCTTTCAGCAGTCATGTGAGTAAGTTATCTTTGATGTTAAATCTCCAGCTAAACCTATGGATGAGTCTGTGTCCTAGCAGCTATATTTCCACCTCATGAGAGATCTTGTGCCCCAACCAATTATCAGTGGATATAGGGAAAAATTTCAATCACTGATGATCAGGGAAATGCAAATAAAAGCAATAATAAAATAACATTTTGCACCTATGAGAATGTCATGTATTAGAAAAGACAGAAACATCCACTGTTGGAGCAACTGCAGGGTCTCCAACAACTGTTGCTCCTTAGGATTTCTTCTGAGAAGAAAACTCTGTCCATATCTCTCCCTTTTTTAGTAAGATATCTTGTCCTTTTATTTTTGATTTTCATGATATAGTTATATGCTTTGTTATCTCTCTGTCTGATGTATGGCACAAGATCTTCCACTACATTGTGTTTGTGTGTGTGTGTGTGGGGGGGGTCTCTCTGTTATAGAGGTGATTCTTTTTTCCTTGAAGGTTTTCTGTTTGTTGTAGTAGTATTGGTTTGTTTATACTTTATTTCACTTGCAAAGGGATTTGGATAATAGAAGATATTTCTAAAATTTATACAAAAGAGAGTTCTACCTATGTTTTCCTCTAAAGTTTATATGGTTCTTGGCCTAACATCTACATTTCTGATCTATTTGGAGTTTATTTTTCTGTATGTTGAAATGAGGTAGTTCAATTTTATTATTCTGCATGTTTTCACACAATTTCCCCACCACAATTTGTTGAATACACTCTCTCATTTTGCTGTTTTGGGTTCGTTTGTTAGAAATTAGGTATCCATATATGTGGGGAATAATTTCTGGACTCTCAATTCTATTCCAAAGCTGTAGAGACTCTAGGACTGATGACTTAAAAAATGCTATGTCTGCATGCTCTCAGATAATCTAGAAGATATATATTTTTCAATCTAGAATGAATGCTTAAATCAGGAATAAATGTAATTTCAGTGTAATAAACTCTATAGGATTGACTGCTACTGCAAATGTGATACAATTCCTGTCACATATATGTAAATGTACCTACACAACTCTCACAAAATAAACAAGCAATAGGAAAAAGTAGCAAACAAGGCTTCAAATATACTAAATAAGCATATTTTCAAGTATTTTGAAGGCTCTTTTGTAAAATTTAGAAATTACATATTTACATAAATGAAAACTTGATTAGATCTAGAGCTGACCTTGAGTAGATCTTATAGTGTGTGGATCATTTTATAGGCCATAAGCTATAATCTTAACCTACCTCTACTAGCAGTGGTTCAGTGGATAAAACTTTGATCTCTCAAGCATGAGGTCCTGAGTTCAATCCCTGGCAGCACATGTACCAGAGTGATGTTAGGTTCTTTCTCTCTCTCCTATCCCTCTCAATAATAAATAACTAAAATACAAAACAAAGTTTTTGCATATCTGTTTGCTGTTACTATAGACAGATGATCTGACTGTCTCCTATAATGCCAAGGACTCTAGCCCTCTGCATAAAGTATAGAATGAATACTTTCTGTAGTCTGTGCATCAAAAAGACAAGACATTAAACCTATTTTTCCTCTCTCATATTGATTAAATAGTGATTTATAAGACTATACGTTAATAGGAGTGTTTATTAACACCATCCCTACCACCAAGTTCTGTGTCCCTACTCCCACTTCCATCCCTTTCCTGATGTATGACATTCTAACAAGAGTGAAGGGGTATCTCATTGTTGTCTTTATCTGAATTTCTCTGACAGTCGAAGACTGGAACATTTGGAACAAATGGAACATTTGTTCATGTGTTTCTTGGCCTTTTGGATCTCTTCTGTGGTGAATATTCTGTCCACGTCCTCTCCCCATTTTTGGATGGGTTTATATATTTTCTTGTTGTTGAGTTTGGCAAGCTTTTAAACTCTTGTATGATATGCCCCCATTCTGTGAGGGATCTCTTGTTTGGCTATTGGTTTCCTTTGCTGTGCAGAAGATTTTTAATTTGATGTAGTCCCATAGGTTTATACTTGCCTTAGTCTTCTTTGTAATTGGATTCATGTCATTGAAGATGTCATTAAAATTTATGAGGAAAAGAGTTCTGCCAATAGTTTCCTCTAAGTATCTGATAGTTTCTGGCCTAACATCGAAGTCCTTGATCCACTTGGAATTTACTTTTGCATTTGGTGAAATACATTGATTCAGTTTCATTCTTCTGCATGGCTCAACCCATTGTTTCCAACACCATATGTGGAAGAGACTCATCTTTCCCTATTTAATAGTCTGGGCACCTTTGTCAAAGATTATTTGTCCATAGGTGTGGGGGCTTACTTCTGGACTCTCAATTCTATTCCAGAGGTCAGTGTGTCTATTCATGTTCCAGTACCAAGCAGTTTTGATGACAATGGCCGTATAATACAATTTGAGATCTGGGAGTGTGATGCCTCCAGTTCTGTTCTTTCTTGTCAAGATTGTTTTGGCAATTTGAGGTCTTTTCAGGTTCCAGATAAATGTTTGTAACATTTGTTCTATTCTCCTAAAAAATGTGATTGGGATCCTGATGGGGATAGCACTACATATTTATATGGCTTTGCCATATAAATTATATTGTATTAATTTTAATGATGTTAATTATTCCAACCCATGAACATGGAATATATTTCCACTTCTTTGTGTCTTTTTCTATTTCCTTGAGGAGTGACTCATAATTTCCAGTATACAAGTGTTTCACTCCTTTGGTTAAGTTTATTCCTAGATATTTTATTATTTTTGTTGCTATAGTAAGAGGAATTGATTTTTGGATATCATCTTTTTTTTTTAAATTTTCTTTATTTATTGGAGAGAGACAACCAGAAATCAAGAGGGAAGGGGGTGATAGAGAGGGAGAGAGACATAGAGAGACCTGCAACACTGCTTCACCACTCATGAAGCTTTTCCCCTGCAGGTTGGTACTGGGGGCTCGAACCAGGTTCCTTGCAAATTCTAATATGTGCACTCAAACAGGTGTGCCACGACCCAGCCCGATTTCATCTTCTAACATAGTTTTTGCATAGAGGAATGCCACTGACTTTTGAATGTTAACTTTGTAGCCTGACACCTTGCTGTATTGCCTGATGATTTCCAGATGCTTCTTGCTGGATTCTTTAGGCTTTTCTATGTATGCTATTATGATGTCTGCAAATAGGGAAAGTTTGACTTCTTCTCTTCCAATATGTATCACTTTAATTCCTTTCTCCTGCCTGACTGCTATGGCAAGAACGTCCAACACTATGTTGAATAGTAATGGTGATAGCTGGAAGCCCTGTCTAGTAGTTGATCTGAGGGGGATGCTTCCAGCTTTTCACCATTGAGAATGATGTTGGCTGTGGTTTGCTATATATAGACTCCACTATCTTCAGGAATTTTCCATCTATTTCCATTTTTTGCAGCATTTTGATCATAAAAGGATATTGGATTTTGTCAATGGCTTTCTCTGCATCTATTTATATGACCCTGTGGCTTTTGGTCTTGCTTTTATTGATGTGGTGGATAACATTGATTTATTTACATATTTTAAATCAACAGTGCATCCCTGGGATAAATCTCACTTGGTCATGATGAACAATCTTTTTAATATACTGCTGTATCCAGTTGGCTAGAATTTTGTTCAATATTTTAGCGTCTATGTTCATCAGAGATATTGGTCTAGTTTTCTTTTTGGTTGTATCCCTGTTTGATTTTGGTATCAGAGTGATATTGACATAATAGAAGCTGAAAGAGAGTATTCCTGTGTCTTCAACTTTCTGGAAGACTTTTAAAAGTAGAGGTATTAGTTCTTCTTTGAATGTTTTGTAGAATTCATTTGTAAAACCATCTGGTTCAGGACTTTTATTCTTTGGAAGGCTTTTGATAACAGTTTCAATTTTGTTAGCTGTGATGGGCTTGTTCATATTTTCTAGTCCCTTTTTATTTAATTTTGGAAGTTCGTAGGTATTTAGGAAGTGGTCTATTTTTTCCAGGTTCTCTAGCTTGGTGGCATATAGTTGTTTATAGAAGCCTCCTATGATATGTTGAATTTCTGCAATGTCTGTTGTGATATCTCATCTTTCATTTACAATCCGATTTATTTGGGTCTTCTCCCCTTTTTGTTTTTTGAGTCTGGCTAAAGGTTTGTTGATTTTGTTCACTCTTTTGAAGAACCAACATTTACTTTCTTTGACATTTTGTATGGTTTTCTTATTTTCAATGTCATTTATTTCTGTCCTAATTTTAGTAATTTTTGTCCTTCTGGTTTCTTTAGGGTTCCTTTTTTCTTCTTCTTCTAGGTCTTTAAGGTGTGAAATCAGGTTGTTTATTTGTGCCTTTTCTTGTTTCCTAATGTGTGCTTGTATGGCTTTGGACTTCCCTGTCCCAAATATTTTGATAGCTTGTGTCTTCATTTTCATTGAACTCTCAAAACTTTTGATTTCTTCTATTATTTCCTATTTGACCCAGTAGTTGTCAAGTATTGTACTGCTGAGATTCCTCATTTAGGGACTATTACTAATATTTTGTTGACTGTGAAGTGTTAGTTTAATTCCACTGTGGTCTGAGAGGATGCTTGAGAGGATAATTTCAATGATCTTGAATTTTCTGATGCTGCCTGTGTGGCCTAACATATGGTCTATCATAGAGAATGACCCATGTGGATTTGATTAGAATGTGTATTACAGTTTCTTGTGGTGAATAATTCTGAAAATGTCCAATAGTTCTAGTTTATCTATCTCCTCATTTATCTCCCTCATTTCTTTACTGATTTTCTGCCTGATTGATCTGTCAAGTTGAGAGAGTGGGGTATTGAAATCTCCAACTAATACTGTATTGGCTTTAATATATTGCTGTAGCTTTCAGTAGATGTTTGATGTGTTTAGATGGTTTCTCATTGGGTGCATAGATGTTAATAATAGTTAAGTCCTGTTTATTGACTAATCCTCTGAGCAATAAGAAGTGTCTATCCCTATTTTTAAAATTTTATTTATTTTAAAGTCTATCATGTCATATATGAGAATAGATGTTCCTGCCCTTTTCTGTGGGTCATTGGCTTGTATGATAGCTTTCCATCCTTTCACTTTGAGTCTGTGTTTGTCTTGTTAGCTGGGTTTCCTATAGACAGCATATCATTTGTTTGTTTGTTTTGATCCATCTTCTTATTCTATGCCTTTTAATGGGTGAATTCAGGCCATTGGCATTTATTGACATCATAGATTAAAGACATTTTAATGTCATTATTGTAGATTTTTATAGTGTTCTGATATATGTCATATTTATGATGGCCTGACTATTTATAGGAGACCTTTCAGAACTTCTTTCAGGGCAGGCTTCATGATAGTTGATTCTTTCAACTGTTACTTGTCTGAGAAGCTTTTTATGCCTCTATCTAGTCTCCCTCATTGAGAACAAGATAGATATCTTGTCATTCTCTTCTGACCGATAGTGTTTGTGTGGAGAAATCTGCTGCTAACCTTATGGGTTTTCCTCTGTAGGTGACTCTTTGTTTTTCTCTTGCAGCCTTCAAGCTCCTTTACTTATCCTTATTCCTCTCCATTCTAAGTATGGTGTGTCTTGGTGTCTTTCAGTCTAGGTTAATTCTGTTTGGGACTCTCTGGGCTTCTTGAACCTTTATGTCATTTATGTTGTCGAGACTAGAGATGTTCTCAGCTATTATGTCCTGAAGAATGCTTTCTTCCTTTCCCTCTCTTTCTTCCTAAGGTAAACCAATAATGCATATATTATTTCTTTTTTTTTATTCTAACAACTTCTTTTTTAAATATTTATTTATAAACTTTTGTTGTCCCTGTTGTTTTATTGTTGTACCTATTATTGTTGTTGTTATTGTTGTCATCATCGTTGTTGGATAGGACAGAGAGAGAGAAATGGAGAGAAGGAAAACAGAGAGGGGAGAGAAAGACAGACACCTGCAGACTTGCTTCACCGCTTGTGAAGTGACCCCCTGCAGGTGGGGAACGATGGGCTCTAACTGGGATTCTTATGCCTGTCCTTATGCTTTGTGCCAAGGTATTATTTCTTTTGAATTAATCCAATAGGTCGCTGTTGTTGTTTTCATGATTTCTGACTCTATTTTTGAAATCTCTTACTTCTTTTTTAGTTGTCTTTAGTTCATCCTTGACCTTGTTAATTCTGCCTTGAGCATCATTTATTCTATTCTCTCCCCCCATATTTTTTTTGTAGATCATCTATTTTGCTCTAATGCTATTTTAGCTTGCTCAGCTAGTTGTGTTCTTAGCTCAGCTATTTCAACTTTCAGATCTCTAATAACCTTTAGATAGTGTTTTCTTCCACAGTCTCATTTGTCATTTCTGTATTTCTGTTGACAATACTTCTAAAGTCTTTACTCACTCCTGTGACTATTTACTTAAGAAGCATTTGGACGGTGACCTCAGTATTTTGTGATTCAACTTTTGGGGGGCTTTCAGCTGGACTCTATTACTGGTTCATTTATCCAATATTTCTTCTTGTTGGTTTAACCACTTTATATAGTATGTTATGAGGTCCCTCTCTATATATACTTTTCAAATTACTCATCACTTTTGCCTGGATTGACTTGTGTCTAAGTATGGTACTTAAAGAGTTCACAGTTGTGGAAATTAACAGTTGTTTCAATCTTATTTCAATACCTGAGTTGGAACACAGAGGCTGATAAAAACCTCTTTTGTTATTTTTCTTCCCTGTAGGCTATGGGAGCCTGACAGCTTTTCAATTATAAGTATGCTTCTTAGCTTAGTCACTCAGTGCTGACCAAGAAATAAAGTATGGTGGCAGAGAGATAGCACAGTGGTTATGCAAAGAGACTATCACACCTCGAGGATCCAAATCTCCAGGCTCAATTCAGCTTCTCTGCCAAGCCAGGCAACACTGCTGTGTCCTGTGAGTTTCTAAACTATTTCTTTTTATAGTCTGTAGGTTCTGAGGCAATTATTTGCCATGTTTTCATCAAGAGAACAATGTGGAAAGGCTCCCACTATACAGCCTCACTGCTTGGCCACCTAGGTGTAGCACTTCACCTGTGTTTCCTGGTCAGTTCTCTGATATCAGATGTCAGCACAGGGCCTTCCAGCTGCTGCTCCAGCCACTGAGGGCGGTAGCAATGGAGACTCACAGTTAACTTTGGTTAGTCTTAGGGGAGTCCTTTCCTCCCTTTAGCGGTCTTTTTGTTGGTAATATAAACTGGAGGTGTTGCCTCAACTTGTAAACTGCCAGGCTGTTACCAGTATCTCAGTCTCTCCTAGGTTCCTCCCTGTCCATGAGCCACATGTCTTTGCGCTCACCTCACTGCTGGTTTGGTGGGTTGCTGAAGTCGTTCTAGTTCTGCATTCTTGCGGTCCCGGTACCTCCTTTGGTATTCCCAATTGACCTGGGAGAGGAGAGGAGAGGAGAGGAGAGAAACATAGCTGCTGTTGCTCTGTAGCCCCACCTCTGGCCCCTACTCTTGTTTTGATCCGACTTACATTTTCAAATTCTTAACCTGAATGAATTTTTAAAAGGGGGTTAAAAAGTTAATACATTTATAATAATAACTTTTTCCTTGAAATACTAAATCACATATAATCTTAGACCAAGGAGATTAGAAGCAACTGAAAGTGTCAATTATAAGATCCAGTTACATGTAAATAGCATTAAATGACATAATATCATGGCAAGGTCTTATAAAATACATGTAGTAAATCCTAACCATGGAATTTTCAGAGTCAACCAAATTCCCAACTAACTTGGTTATAATAATAACTTTTGCCATTTTCTTTTTTTTAATATTTATTTTATTTATTTATTCCCTTTTGTGGCCCTTGTTGTTTTTTTATTGTTGTAGTTATGATTGTTGTTGTCGTCATTGTTGGATAGGACAGAGAGAAATGTAGAGAGGAGGGGAAGACAGAGAGGAGGAGAGAAAGATAGACACCTGCAGACCTGCTCCACCGCCTGTGAAGCGACTCCCCTGCAGGTGGGGAGCCAGGGTTCGAACCAGGATCCTTATGCCAGTCCTTGTGCTTTGAGCCACCTGCGCTTAACCGGCTGCGCTACAGCCTGACTCCCCCAACTTTTGCCATTTTCAACTCTATGACAGCAGGAAACTTCCCTCATTCACTGTAAAATGCATATTTGTCCCAGTCTGGAACCTTTGGGATGTGGCTCCTTTTCCTTCATGCTTTTATTTGATACTGCATTATATGATCTCAATCAAGTCAATGCAGCCAGTACCACCTCGGATTTTGTTTCCCTTTGAATTCTTTCCTGAGAATCCAGGTGTCAAATGTCAACCTTTCAGCTCCATTACTCTGGTGAGACCTTTCCTAAGGCATGTGATCTAACTCATGGGACCTGGTCTATATATAGTTTCTGCAGCTTTGTTAGGAAGTGCATACATCCATAAGTTAGGGTAAAATATATGCCTTAAAGCAAAAGTTCACAATGGGTTGCAGTGACTCAATAAGTACAACAAGCAAAAAGAAAGTCCTAAAAAAATAACATAATATATTTAATCAAATTGTTTCTACTTAGACCTAAATATACTCCTTAACTTCTTCCTATTTCACTTCCCTCAATCATTCCAAGGTTGACTATGTCAAATAAAGACTATAACAGCTGGATAAAGGCACACTTTTATGATGGCTCTTTGTGTCACTATCAGGCCATACCTTTATCCATGGCCCTAGTCAGGGAATAGACTTTATGGGCTTAGACCTCTAAGAGATACATCACTGGTCATCTCCATCAGGAACAACATAGTGGCCCCTCATGTGGTCCTCTACAGGACCTTGCACTCAATGTGAATCAACAATGATAGAACTGCACCACTTTCAGAAGAGTGGTTAGTCAACATACTCTGCCACTCGAGGAAGATAGATCCTGCCATGAGTGCATCCTAGAATGTTCTTAGCTATGACCACAGAATGTAAGCTACAGTGATGCAGACGTTACACAGGCACCTGCGTTGAATTTGGGCCCCAGATCAAATTGATGGGTTTACAAGTAATGTAATTTATATACATTTCCTGTATTTGGGAGCTACACTCTTCCATGATCCAGCTTTCTAGCTCTATCTCCAGCTCTGATACCATCTCTCCAGACAATAACTTTAGCCCTCCTGTATGACAACTGTTGGTTCAGGAAAAAAAAACAATAAAGTCACGAGCACCTTGAAATATAACTAAAATAGACTTTTTAGATTTTTCCAAAATGGTAACCCCCAAGTCACTTCTACTATATTCTTACCTTTAGGTTCGTGATTATTAAGTATTTTGTTCTGCTTTTTATCTTAATTATTTTGCAGCCACCAAGTTGCAGATACTACCATGACTCCAACCTGAATTCCCTGGGCAGACAACCTCACCAGTATGTCCTGGAACCTCTCCAGAGCTCTGCTCTACTAGGGAAAGATAGAAACAGCCTGAGTATATGGACCGACCTGTCAGTGTCCATGTCCAGCAGAGAAATAATTACAAAAGATAGACTTTTCACCTTCTACACCCTATAATGATCTTGATTCTATTCTCAGAAGGATAAATAATATGAAAGTGGAGAGGCAGAGCCAAGATGGCTACTGGAAAGTAGCAGCACCCATAGGCTCTGTCATCAACTGCTAGAAATCCTTGAAATCCTGGCCTTCAGTGGGACAAGCAAGGAGTCATCCTAAATGTAGACCAGGGAGGTGATTATAATTCAATTTGGGTTAAAAATTAGAGCAAAAAGAAAGGAAATTTCTTGATTATTTCTCTCATCCCCCCTCTCCCCATAACCAGACCCCAGGGGTAGGGAGCTGCTGCTAGCAGGCTCCCCGTGGAGCCCCATTCTTTACCAAGATTCCTGGCCCATGAGGGTGCTATTAAACCCTGCTTCCATATTTCTAGGCTACTTCTGTTGTTCCTCTGAGTAAGGGACTTAGACCCATTCAAGTGACAATTAGCTAATCAAGCAAGCTTCACCCAGCCTGGGAAAGACTCCTTGAAAGTTTTCTTTTTTCCTGTTTGTTTTGTATTGTGTTTTCTTTCTCAATCAGTTGTCTAGACTAAATGTACATCAGCTAAAAGGGAGTTGTCCAAGTTGTAGACCCACTGCTTGGGTTTTTACTCTGTTCTATTTTACAAATACTATTATATATATATACATTCATATCCCCCCTCAGGTGACCAAAATTAACTCTTAGTATACTTTCCATTGCTAGACAACAAGAATTATCACCCACTGTGAGAGAAACTTGTCTCACTTTTCATTCTCCCATCTCCAAGCCAATTAAATATATATATATATATATATATATATATATATATATATGTATATACACTTTCACTGCTTTTTTTTTCTGTGTCCTTTTCTTTTTTCTTTTCTCTCTTTTTTCCCCTGTCTTCCTTTCTCCCTTCCTCCTCCCTCTGCCTTCTGAAATTAATGATACTTATTTGTGAACTATTTCAGGGAAGAAGTCTGACTCAGAGTGGACTCTCTTTGTGTGTGTCTCTGATCTACTTCCCCTTCCCCTCTTGCTACCCCGAAAATCTACGGTGGACAGTAGATTTGCATAATTGTCTATTCCTGCTATCCCCTTTTTCCTTTCTATTTCTTTTTCATTTAGATTTGGTTGCTATTTATTCTTGAACTGGAGACATTGTGGGACTAACTGGTATTGGTTAAACTGCTTCAGTCATTGCTTTAGTTACTATTGTAATTTCTGAGGGTGGTGATTGCATTTTCCATAAAGGTATTTACTATAGTGTGGCTTGTACATAAAACAAAGCAACTGAGGAACAACAGGACATAAAAAAAAACACATTAAAAATGGGTAGATAAAAAGCAAATAAAACAGGTAATATAGGCAGTCGGGTGGTAGCGCAGGGAGTTAAGCACAGGTGGCACTAAGCACAAGGACCAGCAGAAGGATCCTGGTTCGAGCCCCCGGCTCCCCACCTGCAGGGGAGTTGCTTCCCAGGTGGTGAAGCAGGTCTGCAGGTGTCTGTCGTTCTCTCCCCCTCTCTGTCTTCCCCTCCTCTCTCCATTTCTCTCTGTCCTATCCAAGAATGATGACATCAATAATAACTACAGCAATAAAAAAACAAGGGCAACAAAAAGAATAAATAAATAAAAATAATTTAAAAAATTAAAAAAAAACTGGTAATATAATTAATGAAGACAAGAGCCTAGAATAAACTACAAATCAGCCAGAAGTAACCATAGATAAGAAAAGCATGCAAGCAATAATAAATTTCTTAATCACAGAAATGAAAGAAACATTGGAGGAAAGAAATAGCAGTGTTAGGGAAACAACAGATGAGACCCTCAAGGAAAAAACCAACTACCCTGAAGCAATAAGAGAACTGAAAGCTTAAATAGCAGTAATGAAGAAAGCAGCTGAGGGAAGGGAAAGCAGACTAGCAGAAAACAGAATTAGCCAGACAGAGGATGAGCTAGAGAAAACTAAGAAACAGGTGAAAGAGCGCAAAAAGAGATTGAGAGACACTGAAAACAACAACAGAGACATATGGGATGATCTCAAAAGAAGTAACATTCATATAATTGGCCTACCAGAGGAAGAAAGAGAGGAAGGGGAAGGAAACATTCTAGAGAAAATTATATAAAAAAACTTCCCAGACCTGAACAACAGAAAGGACATTAAGATCCTAGAGGCTCAGAGAGTCCCAAACAGAATCAACCCAGACCTGAAGACACCAAGACACATCATAGTCACAATGAAAAGAAGTAAGGATAAAGAAAGGACCCTAAAGGCTGCAAGAGGAAAATGAAAAATCACATACAGGGAAAAACCTATAAGACTATCAGCAGACTTCTCTACCCAAACTGTAAAGGCCAGAAGAGAATTCAAGATATCTATCAAGCCCTGAATGAAAAAGGTTTTAAACCAAGGATAACATATCCCACTAGACTTTCATTCAAACTAGATGGAGTCAACAAAACCTTCTTAGACAAACAACAGTTAAAGGAAGCAACTATCACCAAAACGGCCCTGAAAGAGGTTCTAAAAGACCTCTTATAAACAAGAACATCGCTATAATACTTGCAACATATCAAATAAAAACTTGTTGAACAATGGCACTACAACACATTAAATCCATAATATCAGTAAATGTCAATGGCTTAAACTCACCCATCAAAAGGCACAGAGTGGGAAGATGGATCACAAAACATAACCCAACCATATACTGCTTGCAAGAATCCCAACTGACCCACCAAGATAAACACAGACTTAAAGTGAAAGGATGGAAAACTATCCTGCAGGGTAATGGACCACAAAAAAAGGCAGGAACAGCCATTCTCATCTCTGACACAATAGATTTTAAGTTAAATAAAGTGATAAAAGATAGGCAAGGTCATTACATAATGATTAAAGGATCAATCAGCCAAGAAGATATAACAATTGTTAACATCTATGCACCCAATGAGGGATCATCTAAAAACATCAAACACCTTCTCAAAGAACTTCAAAAATACATCAATAGTAATACAATAATAGTGGGAGACTTTAACACCCTACTCTCACACTTAGACAGATCAACAAAACACAGAATCAACAAAGAAACAAGAAAATTAAATGAAGAGATTGACAGACTAGACCTCTTGGACATTTTCAGAGCCCTTCACCCGAAAAAATCAGAATACACATTCTTTTCAAATCCACACACATACTCAAGGATAAACCACATGTTAGGCCACAAAGACAGCTTCAATAAATTCATGAGCATTGAAATCATCCCCAGTATCTTCTCAGACCACAGTGGAGTAAAACTGACATTTAACAACAAACAGAAAATTATTAAAAGTCACAGAATTTGGAAACTAAAGAACATACTCCTTAAGAACCACTGGGTCAGAGAAACACTCAAGCAGGAAATGCAAATGTTCCTGAAAACAAATGAAAATGAAGACACAAGGTATCAGAATATTTGGGACACAGCTAAAGCAGTACTGAGAGGGAAACTCATAGCCATACAATCACATAATAAACAACAAGAAAAAACCCAAATAAACAACCTTACTGCACACCTTAAGGACTTAGAGGAAGAGGAATAAAGGAACACTAAAGCAACCAGAAATACATAAATCACTAAAATTAGAGCAGAAAAAAACAACATCAAAAATAAGAACCATACAGAAGATCAATGAAGCCAAATGTTGGTTCTTTGAAAAATTAAACAAGATTGACAAACCCCTAGCCAGACTCACTAAACAAAAAAGAGAGAAGACTAAAATTCATAGAATTGTAAACGATAAGCTTTTCCGGAAGAAGGCGGACTGAGAAGCTGCTAGTGGCTTGAGCTCCGACCACATCGACTGGAAACGGTAGGATTTTCTGCCTTTAGTAGGCCAGTCAATAAGGGATCTTAGCGGTGACACCAAGGAGGTGACTATAACTTAATTTGGGTTAAAAAATAGAGTCAAAAGAAAGGGAAAAATTTTTTCTTTTAAATTATTTTTCCCAAAGCGCACCCCCTCTCCCTACCCCCCCCCCCGTAACCAGTCCCTGGGGAGGAGAGATCTGTTCCTAGCAGGCTTCCCTGATGAGGTTCTTTCTTTACCAAGATTCTTGTCCCACCAGGGGGTGTCATTCATTATAAGTCTATTCCCTTCTGAAACCTTTGGCCTTTTTTCTTTCTAAGTAGCCAACCAGCTGCCTCTGCTCAGGGGGCCTGAGGCAATCTGGAGCCATCCAAGCTGAAGACAGGACAGGTTATTTGCTCTGTTCTATTTTATTATTAATACAAGATAAACATGTACCCCTTTCCCCCTCTCCTTCAGGTTGACCAGAATTAACTCTTAGTGTATTTTCCATTGTTAGGGGACTGGGTGTCTTATTCACTGCTAAAATAACTTTTCTCACCTTTACTACTACCCCTACCATTCTCTCCCTCCCCCCTGCATAGCAAATTAAATAATAATAAACAAATAAATAAATAAATAGATAAATAACTCCTTTCTTTCACTGCTCTTTTATTACTGTTCTTTTTCTTATCTTTTTATTTTTTCTCTCTCTTTTTTTTCTTCTTTTTCTGATTCTTGTCATCCTTTCTTCCTTAATCCTTCAGCTTTCTGAATTCATTGATACACATTTGGGAATTATTTTGGGGAAGAAATCTGACTCATAGTGGACTCTCTCTGTGTGTATCTCTGCTCAACTTCCCTTTCTCCTTTAGCCATCCCTAGAATATACAATGGATAGTAGATTTGAATAATTGTTTATTCCTGCTATTCTTGTCTAGTCCTGAGGGTTTTTTTTTTCTTTCTTAACAATCAGCTGCCTCTGTTTAGGAGGCTTGAGGAAATCTTGGACAGGGTTCTTTACCCTGATCTATTTTACTATTATTATATAAAGGCATATATCTCCCCCCCTCCTTTAGGTTGACCAGAATTAACTCTTAGGCTATCTTTCATTGCCAGCGTAGTGGGCATCTTATCTATTGTGAGAGGAAATTATCTCATTACTCCTACCTCCTCTACAGACTATCCCTTCTTCCTCCTCCAAGCTAATTAATAAAATAAAATAAAATAAAATAAAAATAAAGTAATCAACTAAAAAAACCTTCATTTTACTGCTCTTTAATTACAGCTCTTTTTCTTATCCTTTATCTTTTCTCTCTTGTTTCTCTCTTTTTTTATCTTGTTATACATTTCTTCCTTTTTCTTTGTCTTTCTGAATTTATGAATTATTTGGGGGAAGAAATCTGACTCAGAGTGGACTCTCTATGTGTGTATCTCTGCTCTATTTCCCTTTATCCTCTTGCTACTCCTAGAATATACAGTGGATAGTAGACCTGCATAACTGTCTATTCTTGCTATCCCTTCTTTAATTTCTCTTTCTTTTTCACTTGGACTTGGTTGCTATTTTTTCATGGACTGGAGACATTGTTTGGCTAACTGGTAGTGATTAAACTGCCTCAATACTTGCTTCAGTTGCTATTGTAATTACTGAGGTTGATGATTGCATTTGTCATAAAGGTATTTAGGACAGTGTTGCTTGTACTCAAGACACAACAACTGAGGAACAACAGAGCATAAAAAAAAGAAACACATAAATAAAAAAATGGGTGGATCAAAAACAAATAAAACTGCTACTCCAATGAATGAAGACAAGAGCCAAGAATAAACTACAAATCAGCCAGAAGTTACCATAGATATGAAAAGTATGCAAGCAATAATAAATTTATTAATGACAGAAATGAAAACAACATTGGAGGAAAAGAATGGCAGTATTAGGGAAACAACAGTTGATACCCCCAAGGAAAATAATGATTATCTTGAGGCAATTAGAGAACTGAAAGCTGAAATAGCTGTAATGAAGAAAGAAGCTGAGGCAAGGGAAAGCAGACTAACAGAAGCAGAAAACAGAATTAGTCAGACAAAGAATGAGTTAGAGAAAATGAAGAAAGAGGTGAAAGAGATTAAAAAGAGATTGAGAGACACTGAAAACAACAACAGAGTCATATGGGATGATCTCAAAAGAAGTAACATTCATATAATTGGCCTGCCAGAGGAAGAAAGAGAGGAAGAGGAAGCAAACATTCTAGAGGAAATAATAGAAGAAAACTTCCCATATCTGAATAACAGAAAGGACATCAAGATTCAAGAGGCCCAGAGAGTACCAAACAGAATCAACCCAGACCTGAAGACACCAAGACACATCATAGTCACAATGAGAAGGAATAAGGATAAAGAAAGGATCCTAAAGGCTGCAAGAGAGAAGCAAAAAGGCACATACTAGGGAAAACCCATAAGATTATCTGCAGACTTCTCCACTCAAACTCTAAAAGCCAGAAGTGAATGGCAAGATATCTATCGAGCCCTGAATGAAAAAGGGTTTCAACCAAGGATAATATATCCTGCTAGACTTTCATTCAAACTAGATGGAGGGATCAAAACCTTCTTAGACAAACAACAGTTAAAGGAGGCAACCATCAACAAACCGTCCCTGAAAGAGGTTCTAAAAGACCTCTTATTAACAAGAACATCAATATACTACTTGCAATATATTAGAGCAAACAAAAAAAATTTTTTTGAACGGCACTACAATACATTAAATCCATAATATCAATAAATGTCAATGGCTTAAATTCACCCATCAAAAGGCACAGAGTGGGGGAATGGATCAGAAAACATAACCCAATCATATGATGCTTGCAAGAATCCGATCTGTCACAACAAGATAAACACAGACTTAAAGTGAAAGGATGGAAAACTATCATATAGGCTAACGGACCACAAAAAAAGGGCAGGAACAGCCATTCTCATCTCAGACACAATAGATTTTAAATTAAATAAAGTAATAAAAGATAGGCAAGGACATTACATAATTATTAGAGGATCAATCAGCCAAGAAGACTTAACAGTTATTAACGTCTATGCACCCAATGAGGTACCATCTAAATACATCAAACACCTTCTCAAAGATCTTCAAAAATACATCAATAGTAATACAATAATAGTGGGAGACTTTAACACCCCACTCTCACACTTAGACAGGTCAACAAAACACAGAATAAACAAAGAAACAAGAAAATTAAATGAAGAGATTGACAGACTAGATGTCTTGGAAATTTTCAGAGTCCTTCACCCCCCAAAACTGGAATACACCTTCTTTTCAAATCCACATAACATATACTCAAGGATAAACTACATGTTAGGCCACAAAGACAGCTTCAATAAATTCAAGAGCATTGAAATCATCCCAAGTATCTTCTCAGACTACAGTGGAGTAAAACTAACATTTAACAACAAACAGAAAATTATTAAAAGTCACAGAATTTGGAAACTAAACAACATACTCCTTAAGAACCACTGGGTCAGAGACTCACTCAAGCAGGAAATTCAAATGTTCCTGGAAACTAATGAAAATGAAGACACAACCTATCAAAATCTTTGGGACACAGTTAAAGCATTACTGAGAGGGAAACTTATAGCGATAAAATCGCATATTAAACAATAAGAAAAAGCTCAAATGAACAACATTACTGCACACCTTAAGGACTTAGAGGAAAAGGAACAAAGGAACCCTAAAGCAACCAGAAGGACAGAAATCACTAAAGTCAGAGCAGAAATAAACAACATCAAAAATAAGAGAACCATACAAAAGATCAATGAAGCCAAATCCTGGTTCTTTGAAAGATTAAACAAAATTGACTAACCACTAGCCAGACTCACCAAACAAAAAAGAGAGAAGACTCAAATTAATAGAATTGTAAACGATGGAGGAGTTATCACAACTGACACCACAGAAATCCAGAGAATCATAGGAAACTTCTATGAAGAAATATAAGCCACCAAGCTAGAGAATCTGGAAGAAATGGAACAATTCCTAGAAAAATATGCCTTTCTAAAACTGAACCAAGAAGAACTACAAAACCTAAATGCACCAATCACGGACAAAGAAATTGAAACCGTTATTAAGAATCTCCCCAACAACAAAAGTCCTGGACCAGATGGCTTCACAAATGAATTCTACAATACTTTCAGGAAACAGTTAGTACCCATACTTCTTAAGCTTTTCCATAAGATAAGAAACAGGAATACTCCCTTACACCTTCTATGAAGCCAACATCACCCTGATATCAAAAGCTGACAGGGACACAACATAAAAGGAAAACCTGGAAGGAACCCAGGTGCCCAACAGCAGATGAGTGGCTGAGAAAGCTGTGGTACATATACACAATGGAATACCATGCAGCTATTAAGAACAATGAGCCCACCTTATCTAACCCATCTTGGACAGAGATAGAAGGAATTATGTTAAGTCAGCTAAGTCAGAAAGATAAAGATGAGTATGGGATGTCCCCACTCATCAACAGAAGTTGATAAAGAAGAACAGAAAGGGAAACTAAAAGCAGGATCTGATTAAATCAAGAGCAGGGCAGCAATGTAAAAACCCTGTGGTGAAGGGGAGGGTGGCCATTGGGTTTCCCAGCACGGTGGGGGTTGGGGCGGTGGGTGTGGATAGAGGGGATGGGACACAGTATTTTGGTGGTGGGAGTGGTGTTTATGTACAACTCCATTAAAGTGTAATCATATAAACCACTATTTAATTAATATGAGAGGCGAAAAACTGATCATATCTCTAGAACTTCTTAAAACACGTACTGAGTCTTTTTAATACATAGGCTGTCTTTGATATGTTGTCTCTCCCAAAAGCCTAGACAAGGGAGAACAGAACCAACTGGTAGCACAGATACACAAGATGCTGGGTATTATACCCCAAACCATATCAAAGGGACTTTCCAAAGTTAACCCTATCACCAAATAATGTGACGATAACAGTAACTATCCATTGTCTTCTTGAACCCTAAGACAACAGGAACCTCATATTTCCACTATAGAGCCTATATTTCCTCCAGTCCTGGAACCTTAGGGTGGGGCCCACTTTTTTGCATGCTGCTCTCAATTCAAATAAATAATATTGCATCTGTGGATCGCAACCTAATCAACGCAACGAGTGCCACCCCAGCATACTTCACTTCTGACTGTGACCAGAGACTTCAGGTGTGGAATGACAACCCTTCAGCCTCATCCCTCAGGTGAGACCTTTCCTTTCATAATATTCTCTAATTCCATTCCAGGTTTTCCACTCCCCAATAAAATCCCCAATGCTAGTTATAGTCCACGTGCCCTGAGATAGAGCACAGGTTCACCCGTGCCCATAAACTAGGGGAAAAATATGTAGCTGAAAGCAGAAGTACACAAGAGCATGCAGGGAATACCCAACACTTCATCTGCACTATTCTAGTCTTTAGGTCCATGATTGTTCAACAATTTGTTTGGCTTTGTATTTTCACTCTCTTTTCAGCCACCAGGTTCTGGATGCCAGCAAGATGCTGACCAGACTTCCCTGGACAGATGACCCCATCAATGTGTACTAGAGCGCCACTTCCTCAGAGCCCCACCCTACTAGGGAAAGAGAGACGCAGACTGGAAGTATGGATCGACCAGTCAATGTCCATGTTTAGCGGGGAAACAATTGCAGAAACCAGACCTTCCACCCTCTGCAACCCACAATGACCCTGGATCTATACTCCCATAGAGATGGAGAATGGGAAGGTTATCAGGGGAGGGGATGGGATATGGAGATCGGGTTATGGGAATTTTGTGGAATTTTACCCCTCTTATTCTATGGTTTTGTTAATGTTTTATTTTCTTAAATAAAAAAAAGAATAGGAAATCTTCCAAATGAGGGGATTGAAAATGGGAATTGTGTAGAATTATACCCTTCTTATCCTACGGTCTTGTGGATCATTAATAAATCAATAAAAAAGATAAAAAGAATATTTTTGTAGTACACATCAAGTAAATCCTGTTCATCATTCTTTTCTATATATTAATAAATTACCTTGGAGAGAACAATCGCCTATTATTATGCTATCTACCCTCCCCGAACAAAATTCTTTACGGAGTGCAGAAGGTGCTACTTATGTAATTACTTTGGACTTCTGTAATTGCTTTTTCACTGAACATGGGCACTGGCAGGCTGATACATACCGCTAGACTGTTTCTATCTTTCACTAGTGGGGTAGGGCTCTGGATACATGAGATTTCAGGACATGCTGGTAAACCCTTCTTCCCAGGGAAATCATAGTAGCATCTGCCACTTGGTGACTGAAAGTCAGTAGGATATAGGGCAAATTGTTTAATAATAAGGATCACAACATTTGAAATAGAGTAGGTGATAATATTGGCCTTAGAGTGGGAAGAAGCAAGGGAATCTATTTGAGGTATGTTCCTTGTGGCCCATGACTTCAGAAATTTTTGCCTGTATCTGTTAGCTACCATGTTGTTCTCACATATATACAGCTTCATATCTTCCAATAATAGTTGACAGTAAAAAAAAAAATCATTCACCAGTAAATGGTCATCTTCCTGTCTTCTTCTACCACAAGACATTAGTCGCTTAATCCCCTTTCAACTCCTTCCTGCTTTTCTATTTTCAAGTATTTGGATCTGCTGCAATAGACTCTTGGCAATTAAAGTTTTAACTGGAATTTTCATATCATTTTTTAGCTCCACTAATTTGTGATATCATCCACTATTCCTTCTCCTTCTGTCTTATTACACTTAACGTCAGTCTTTCAATTTTCATCTAAGTTGTAGTAAAATAAAATGAAAATTTCAACATTTCTTAATGCTGAGAACTATTACACAGCACATATATACCATGGCATTCCTAAATACATATCTGTTTCTGAACATTAGCATTGTTTTCAAATTTTGGCAATTGAAAATAGTACTGCAAAGAACTTAGGTGCTTATATGTTTCTCAAGTCAAGAATTTTGTGTTCCTTGTATCGATAGATACCTAGGAGTAGAATTGCTAAGTCATATGGCATGTCCATCCTTAAAATTTTGACAGATATGTGGTTTTCCAAAGATGTTGAGCAAATTTTCCTTTCTCCCAGCAGTGTAGACATACCTTTTTAGTGACATACCTGCCAGCTTTTATGTTTCTGTCCCTTTTGATATAGAAAATTTTTCTTGGGTATAAAATTATATCTCCTTGTTATCTTTATTAGCATTTCTCTAATCAAAGACAGAGCATTTTTCAGATGCCTGTTGGCCACCTGAAAATCTTCTTTGGTGAAGAGTTTATTCAGAGTCTCTCCCAATTTTTAAATGCATTCTGTTGTTATTGTTGACTTTTGTGATTTCTCCATGTTTTTTGACTACTAGTCCTTTGTCTGAAGTGTACTGTATGGATTATCATTTCTCATTCACAAGAATGCATAGTACTGGTTTCTATGGTTGTGCAGAAGGCTTTCAATTTCATGTGATTCCAATGGTACTGTTTTCATTTTCTTAGTTGTTGGACTTGAATTTCATTGGGTAATTATAAATCATACATCCTGAAATGTTTGGCCAGTGATACCTTGCTAATTCTAGTCTGACATCCAAGTCTTTGGTCCATTTTGAATTACCATTTGTGGATGGTAAGGCGTGGTCAACATATACATTTATCCTTCACAGTTCCAACATCTATCAGATAACACTTCCATTTCTGCCTTGAATGGCTTTCCCTCAAGTTCCATTTGTGACCTGAGAATAGTAGAGTCATTGTAAACCTGGTTGCAAAAAAAAAAAAAAAAAAAACCTACATAATACTTAAGATAATCTGTCTCTAGAATTCTGACCCCTAATGGAGTTCTAATTTGCAATTCAAATCAGAAAAAAATTTTGGGAAAAAGGCAGCTTTAAAAATAATATTCCCAATTGTTAATTTAGTGAGAGTAAAGTTATGTTAGCTCATTGGAATTTAATTGCTAATGGGTTATAAGATCTTAAGAACTATGGGCCTAGCATCTGTCTCTTTTTAGTGTCTCGATTATCATCACAATCATTTAATGGCATCCTATTGAAGAAGTATAGTTGACATGCTAATGAATGACACACTGCTCATTTTCATCAAGTTCATATTCCCTAGTTGATAACTTCAAGCCAAGCATTTTAGATTTCTATCAGTACTTGGCCACATAGCTAAATTAATGGTTGATGGAATAGTTTTCTCTCTCTCTCCATATACATATGTATATTCATATACATATATTCACTTGTTAAATTCCTTTCAATTTTATAAATATATTCCAATTCTTTTGACAAGTAGTAAGAATGCCAGTATTGGGGACTGAGTATTAACATACCTGGTAGAGTGAACATGTTACCATGATATAAGGATCGGCATTCAAACTCCTGGTCCCCATCCACAGAGGATAATTCACAAGTGCTGGCACAGTGCTACAGGTGTATTTCTTTTTCTATTCCCCTTTTTTCTTTAGTTTCAGAAAAAGAAGGAATAAAATGGCCAAAGGTTGCTGGAACTGGCAAAGTCATTATGCAGGCACCAAGCTCCAGTAATAAACCTGGTGAGAGAGAGAGAGAGAGAGAGAGAGAGAGAGAGAATGAATCATTATTTAAGTTATTACCTTTTATGTTTTATTATTTATTTTAATTTTAATAGTGATTTAAATGATTAGCAAGGTTGTAAGATGACAGGGGTACAATTCCATACATTTCTCCCCCACCAGAGTTCCATGTCCCATCCGCTTCATTGGAAACTTCCCTAATTTTTATCTCTCTTGTAGTATGGACCAAAATTCTTTATGGGATACAGAAGATAGAAGGTTTCGATAACAGCTTCTCTGCTGAACATGGGCGTCAATCCATACCCAGCCTCTTTGTACCTTTGGATTTTGAGTTCATGAACTTGAGTGGTTCATCAGTGCTGGATGGGATTCTTATCTGTAATATTTACTTTTTACTGTTTATCTTACCTTTTGGGTTATACTAAATTATTTCCTTTTAATTTATATTGAATGTATCCCTTGCACAATTACTTTACAATCTCTGTACTATAGAGTGGACAGTAACATTCTACAGTTCTTGCCACTTTTTATTTTCTTCAGAAGGACAGAATATTTAAGTAAATAAATACATAAACTTATTCAAATATCATATTTCTAATTCCTATAACATATAGGCTGTTTCTTATTTAAACCAAGATTGTATATGGCTTAAGAATGTGTAGCAACTGCAAGTCGGACGGTAGAGCAGCCGGTTAAGCGCAGGTGGTACAAAGTACAAGGACCAGCTTAAGGATCCCTGTTCAAGCCTCCAGCTCCTCACCTGCAGGGGAGTCACTTCACAAGTGATAAAGCAGGTCTGCAGGTGTCTACCTTTCTCTCCCCCTATCTGTCTTCCCCTCCTCTCTCCATCTCTCTCTGTCTTATCCAACAACGATAACATCAATAACAATAAGTACAACAATAAAAAAGTCAACAAAAGGGAATAAATAAATAAAAAGAACATGCAGCAACAATCATTTCTAGGTTTTAACTTGATATATTTGATGAATATAAAATAGGAAATCACTTTCTTAGAAAAAAATTCTATTTTTCCCCAAATAGTTGACATTGGCATTACTTTTGCAAAGGTCCAGTAAAATAGAAACTTCTGTGGTCAAATGTGGAGAAAACAAAACCAAACCATTTTTTTTAAATCCCACAATACAAAAGAATTAATTTAGAAATAAAGTTTCTGATTCAAGAATACAGGTCCATGAAAAATGATGAATTAAATAGTGGGGGTTGTATTGCTAAATGGGAATCTGGGGAATGTTATGCATGTAAAAAAAAAAAAAGAAGAAGTAGAAACGCAAAGCAGAAATTGACTGAGTTTGGAGTATGGCACCAAAGTAAGAAAGCAGAAGTATACTAGAGTTTGCAGGGAGTACCTCCCTAATACTACCTCTCCACTTTTCCAAGCTTTGGGTCCATGATTGCTCAACAATTTGTTTGGCTTTGTATGTTAACTCTCTTTTCAGTCACCAGGTTCCAGGTGTCATGAGGATGCCGGCCAGACTTCCCTGGATTGAAGACACCACCAATGTGTCCTGGAGCTCAGCTTCCCCAGAGACCCATCCTACTAGGGAAAGAGAGAGGCAGACTGGGAGTATGGACCAACCAGTCAACACCCATGTTCAGCGAGGAAGCAATTACAGAAGCCAGACCTTCTACCTTCTGCAACCCTCAATGACCCTGGGTCCATGCTCCCAGAGGGATAGAGAATGGGAAAGCTATCGGGGGAGGGGGTGGGATATGGAGATTGGGCGGTGGGAATTGTGTGGAGTTGTACCCCTCCTACCCTATGGTTTTGTTAATTAATCCTTTCTTAAATAAAAAATAAAAAAAGTTTCTGATTCAAGTTCAAGTACAAACGGAAATGATGGGAATTATTCTGGAAATATTTCCATGACCTCATTCTGAATTTGGTCAAATAAGTGAAGAGATGTCTCTTTGTGACTGGATGTACTTCATAAAAGGCATACAAGAGGAACCAACTTTCACTTGGGATGTTATAAGCACAGTCAGGCATCCCAGTCGGAGCTATGCAATGCCTTGAGCATGCTTCCCTTTCTCAGTAGCTTGTATCCTTTGTATCCTGGCAACTGAGACTCATGATGTGAAGAGCATGAACCTTGTTATCAGAAGTGTATTCAATTTGGTGAAATTAATTTATTTTGGCTCTTACAGCAATATAAAGTAAAAGCCAAGAAAATATGTAGAGTTTTGGAGAGCTTATGAAGAACCCTAAGCTGTTTCTCCTTTGATGGTGACAGAAATGGAAAGTACAAGGTGTATAATATTATTGATGCATCTGGTTGGCTAGAATTTTTTTTTCAACACCTTAGCATCTGAGTTCATTGGAGATACTGATCTGTACATCACAGCCATGTAGGTCTTATTTCAGGGGTGCAAGGACAGTTCACTATATGTATACATCAATAAATGTTATCTACTGCATCAACAAAATCAAAAATTATTATTTCAATAGATAGAGGGAAGCATTTGACAAAATACTTTATCATGTTATGAACAAAATGATACAAAAATGAAAATAGATGAAAAATTCCCAAATCTGTCTGTGTCTATATGCAAAAAGATTAGTCAACATCATCTTCAACGGTGAGAAATTGAAAACTTTCCCACATAGATCAGGTTTTTACCTGAGTTGGATACTATTACCTTTACTATTTAACAAAGTGTTGGAAGTTTAAGCCATAGCAATTAAGCAAGATAAAGGAATTGGAGATATACATATTGGAAGAAAAGAAGTAAAACTGTCAATACTTGTGGATGATACACAGAAGAACATAAAGAACCCAGCAGGAAACTTCTGGAAAATATTCATGAATATAAGAAGGCGACAAATTACCAAATAAATATATAAAATTCAGTAGCTTTCCTCTACACAAAAACTAAATCAGGAGAAGAAAAAAATAAGAATTTACTTCATTTACTATAACAATAAAAATATCTAGGAATAGACCTATTAAATAATTGAAAAATTGTATACTGTAAATTATGAGTCAAATCCTAACAAGGGATTTTTCAACGTTAAACCAATTACCAAATAACATGATTATAACAATAACTAAGTCTTCTTGAACCCTAAGACAGAAGGAACCTCACATTTCCTCTATAGAGCCTATATTTCTGCCAGTTCTGGAGCCTCCTGGGTGAGGTTCACATTCCTGAATGCTTATCTCAATTCATACCAAATAATATTGCATCTGCTGATCCCAACCTAATCAGTGCATTGATTACTACCTCAGCATGCTTCACTTCAGATTGTGCCCAGAGACGTCAGGCATAGAATGTCAACACTTCAACTTCATTACTTGGGTGAGACCTTTCCTTTCATAGTATTCTCTAATTCCATTACAGGGCATTCACTTTCTAACAAAGTCCTAAAAGACCAGGTCCCATGAGATAGAACATATGTTCACATGTATCCATAAACTAGGGAAAAATATATACTTGAAAGCAAAATTACACAACAGTCTGCAGTTAGTCAGTATAAAGTTCCCAATTAAATGGTATCTAATTAGACTTAGATACCCTCCGCACCTATGTCCTATTATAATTCTCTCATTCACTCCAAAGCTAATATTAGCAAAGCAAGGACTGTGAAAGCTGATGAAGAGCAAGAGATGGGCATACTTAAATGATGACTCTTTAGTCACTATCAGGCCAGCCCATCAGCTGGAACCCTATTCAGGAAGTCCTGACATCCCCAAACATACATGATGGGCCTATACCTCAAATAAACCCCTCTCTCCATTGTTACTTGTTATCTCTATCAGGAACAAGAAAATAGACCCCTTTGTAGGCCTCCTTATGACCTTGCCCTCAACTTGGATCAACAACAGTAGAGATTGTTCCATCCTTCGAAGGGAAGGTGGACAACATACTCTTAAGCTACACTTGAGGAAGATGGGTTGATATTGGGGCAGCTTGGAATGTTCCTACTCAAGACCACAGAATGTGAGCTCAGATCTAGAGGGATGCAGAGGGGACATAGGCTCCTAAGCTAAATATGGGCCCCAGACCAAACTGAATCTATGGGATTTATAGTCAACAATATTTATACAGCTTCCCCATATTAGGGAGCTTCTCTCTTCCCTGATCCAGGTATCTGTCTCTTTTCCAGCCGTGACATCATCTACCCAGACAATAACTTGGATCCACTTGCACATCAGATTTTAGGCTCAGGGGAAAAAAACTAGTATAGCTAGCTATAGGCCTTTTGAAATATAACTAAAATATGCCTACTAGCTAGCTACAAAATGGAGGACCCCCCAAACTCTTCATCTGTGATATTCTAGCCTTTACGTCCATGATTGGTCAACAGTTTGTTTGGCTTTGTATGTTAACTCTCTTTTCAGCCACCAGGTTCCAGATGCTAGCATGATGCTGACTAGACTTCCCTGGACAGATGACCCCACCAGTGCATCCCGGAGCATCACTTCCCCAGAGCCCCATCCTACTAGGGAAAGAGAGAAGCAGACTGGGAGTATGGATCAAACAGTCAATGCCCATGATCAGCGGGGAAGCGATTACAGAAGCCAGACCTTCCACCTTCTGCATCCCACAACGACCTTGGGCCCATGGTCCCAGAGGAATAAAGAATTGGAAAGCTATCAGGGTAGGGGATGGGATACGGAGATCTGGTGGCTGTAATCATGTGGAGTTGTATCTCTCTTATCCTATGGTTTTGTCAATGTCTCCTTTTTATAAATACAAAAAAAAAAGCAATGAAGTCCTGTGAAAAGCTAAAAAAAATACTAAAATATACAGAAATATATGTAGGTTTCATGCAATCTTCATCAAGCACCCACCAGATTTTTTTTTAGGAAGATTGAACAAAAGCTATAAAAAGGTTATCTGTAATTAGAATATATACCACAGCTTTAAGCAATTCAACTATTTTTGGGCACCGGGGTTGCTTCCAGGTTTTAGCTATTATGAATTGTGCTGCTATGAACATAGGTGTACACATATCTTTTTGGCTGAGCTTATGGAGTCCTTGGGGGTAAATCCCTAGGAGGGAAATTACTGGGTCATATGGAAGGTCCATGTCTAGCCTTGGGAGAGTTCTCCAGACTGCTTTCTACAAAGGTTGGACTAATCTACATTCCCACCACCAGTTCAGAATGGTTCCTTTGTCCCCACAGCCACTCCAGAATGTGTTTGATATATGCCATTCTCATAGATGTGAGGTGGTATCCCAATGTTTTCTTTATTTGCATTCCTCTAGTAATCAGTGACCTGGAACATTTTTCATGAGATTGAAAGATTAGATGTCGATAGGTGTGGAGGCTTAGTTCTGGGCTTTCAATTCTGTTCCCCTGATCTGCATACCTATTTTTGTTCCAGTACCAGGCTTTTTAGATGATGATGGCCTTATAATATAGTTTGAGATCTGGGAGTGTGATACCTCCATTTCTGTTTCTTTTCTTCAAGATGGTTTTGGAAATTCTAGGTGTTTTCTGGTTCCAGATAATTTATTGTAGTTTTAGTTCTATTCTCTTAAAGAAGTTTGGTGGAACTTTGATGGGTATCATTAAATTTGTATATGGCTCAGGGGAGAACATACATTTTGATGATATTACTTCTACCAATCTATGATCATGATCCAAATGGATGTCTTTCCATTTCTTGGTATCATTTTCTATTTCCTTGAATAGTGACTCATAATTTTTAGTATATACTTTTAGTATATACTAAATTTTATAAATTTTATAAATTTTTAATTTTTATTATACATAATTTTTAGTATATACTTTTTACTTCTTTGTTCATGTTTATTTCTAAGTGTTTTATTGATTTTTCTACAAAAGTTAATTGGAATGATTTCTGTATATCCTCTTCTTCTGATTTAGTATTTGCATAAACAATGCCACTGATTTTTGTACATTGATTTTTGTAGCCTGGCACCTTGCTATATGGCCTAATAACTTACAGTAGTTTCCTGCTGGATTCTTTAGGTTTTTCTGTGTATACTATCATATCATCTGGGAATAGTGAGAGCTTGACTTCTTCCCTTCCCATATGTATTCCTTTGATTTATTTTTCTTGCCTGTCTGCTATTTAAAAAACTTCCAATACTATGTTGAATAGTAATGGTGATAGTGGACATCCCTGTCTAGTCCCTGATCTGAAGGGAATGCTTTCAGCTTCTTTCTGTTGAGTTTTATTTGGCTGTAGGTTTGCTATATATGGGCTCCACTATCTGGAAGAATTTCCTTTCTACTCCCATTTTTTGTAGTGTATTGAGCATTAATGGGTGTTGGATTTTGTCAAAGGCTTTCTCTGCGTCTATTGAGATAATCATGTGTTTTTTGGTTTTGCTTTTATTGATGTGATGAATGACATTGATTCACTTATGTATGTTGAACCAGCCTTGCATTCCTGAGATAACTTCCACTAGCTCATGATGAGCAATCTTTTTGATATAATGCTGCATCCGGTTAGCCAGTGTCTTGTTTAATATTTTGGCATCTATGTTCATCAGATATATTGGTCTGTAGTTTTCCTTTTTTGTTGTGTCCCTTTCTGATTTTGGTTTCAGGATGATGTTGGCTTCATAGAAGGTGGAAGGGAATGTTCCTGTTTCTTTGATCTTGTGGAAGAGCCTTAGAAGTATAGTTATTAACTGTTTGCTGAAGGTTTTGTATAATTCATTTGTAAAGCCATCTGGTCCAGAGTTTTAGTTGTTGGAAAGAATCTTGATAACTCTTTAATTTCTTTGTCTGATATTGCTGCATTTAGGTTTTATATCTCTCTTTGGTTCAGGTTTGGAAGAGTATATGTTTCTAGGAATTCTTTCATTTCTTCCAGATTCTATAGCTTGGTGGCATATAGTTCTTCATAGAAGTTTCACATCTTTTTCTGGATTTTTGTGGTGTCAGTTGTAATATCTCCTCTATCATTACAATCATATTTATTTCAGTCTATTACTTTTCTTTAGTAAGTCTGGCTAGGGGGTTGTCAATCTTTTTCAATTATTAGAAGAACCAACAATTGGCTTCATTGATGTTTTGTATAGTTCTCTTATTTTCACTGTTGTTTATTTCTGCTCTAATTTTAGTGATTTCTGTCCTTCTGGTTGCTTTAGGTTTCTTTGTTTCTCTTCCTCTTAGTCCTTAAGGCATGTAATATGGTTGTTTATTTGAGCTTTTTGTTGTTCTCTAATGTGTGATTGTATGACTATGAGTTTCCCTGTCAGTAATGCTTTAGCTGTGTCCCAAATATTTTGATAGCTTGTGTCTTAATTTTCATTTGTTTCCAGGAAAATTTGAATTTTTTGTTTGACTGCCTTTCTGACCGAGTGGTTCTGAAGCAGCATGTTGTTGAGTTTCCAATTTTTGTGATATTTAGTAATTTTCTATTTGTTGTTGAATGTTAGCTTTACTTCACTGTGGCCTGAGAAGATACTTGGGATGATTTCAATGCTCTTGAATGCTTTTATTATGTCTTTGCAGCCTAAGATGTGGTTCTATTCTTGAGGCTATGCTGTGTGGATTTGACAAGAATTTGCATTCCTGTTTTGTGGGGTGAAGAACTCTGAAAATGTCCAGGAAGTCAAGTCTGCTCATCTCTTCATTTAATTCTCTTGTTTCTTTGTTGATTCTCTGATTTGTTGATCTGTTTAACTGTGAGAGTGGGGTGTTTAAGTCTCCCACTATTATTGTATTACTATTGATGTATTTTTTAGTTTTTTCAGTAGGTGTTTGATGTATTTAGATGGTCCCTCATTGGGTGCATATACGTTAATAATTGTTAAATGTCCTCTAATAATTATGTAAAGACCTTCTCCATCTTTTATTGTTTTATTTGATATAAAGTCTATTGTACCAGAGATGAGAATGGCTGTTCCTGCCTATTTTTGTGGTCCAATAGTCTGTATGATGGTTTTCCATCCTTTCACTTTAAGTCTGTGTTTCTCTTGTTGGGTCTCACGCTATTTTTGAACTCATAATATGGTTGTGTTGTGTTTTCTGATAGATCCTTGCACTCTGTTTCAATGGTGAGTTTAAGCCATTTACATTTATTGATATTATGGATTTAAGTTATTGAGTGGCATTATTCAACAATTCTTTATTTGCTCTGATATATGGCAAGTATTATGGTGATGTTATTGTTTATAAGAGGTCTTTTAGTACGTTTTTCAGGGCATGCTTGGTGATGGTTGCCTCTTTTAACTGTTGACTGTCTGAGAAGATTTTGATTCATCCATCTAGTTTGAATGAAAGTCCAGCAGGATATATTATCCTTTGTTGAAACCCTTTTTCATTCAGGGATTCATAGATATATTGCCATTCTCTTCTGGCTTTTAGAGTTTGAGTAGAGAAGACTGTTGATAGACTTACAGGTTTTCCCCTGTATGTGATTTTTTTTTTTGCAGGCTTTAGGATCCTTTCTTTATATTTACTTCTTTTCATTGTAAATATTGTTGCTGACTTTGAAAGTGACTGCGATCCATGTGGATTCAGTCGTCTAGGAAGGATCGTCAGTTTCCCCAATGAATGGGTACTCACGCCAACACTATATTGTTTCTTCTCCAAAACAGAAGATTCCGGGTGCATCTGGGTGACAAGTCTAGCAGATGGAGACTTGTCTCAAGTGGCCTCCCCCAGGGCTCTGTTCTGGCTCCTACGCTATTTAGTATGTACATCAATGACCTCCCAGAAACATCTTCAAGGAAGTTCATCTACGCCGATGACATCTGCTGTGCAACTCAGGCATCAAAGTTCGACATCCTCGAGGAAACACTCACGAAAGACATGTCTCTGATATCTGATTACTGTAAAAAATGGCGACTAATCCCTAGCACTGCAAAAACGGTATCATCTGTTTTCCATCTACACCATGCCTCGGCCTCGCATGAGCTTAATGTGCAGCTTGGCGATACGAGAATCCGGCATGAAGCCCAGCCAGTCTATCTTGGCGTTACTCTCGATCGCACTCTGTCATTTCACAAACATCTCATAAAAACTGCAGCAAAGGTGGGCGCGAGGAATAACATCATTGCAAGACTGGCCAGCTCCTCATGGGGCGCGAGCGCTTCCACACTACGATCATCATCTCTGGCATTATGCTATTCCACTGAAGAATACTGTGCCCCAGTATGGTTCCGTAGCCCCCATGTCCACTTGGTCGATTCCAAATTATATTCCTCCATGAGGATAATTTCTGGAACCATCCGTTCCACCCCGGTTCCATGGCTGCCAGTTCTTAGCAACATCGCCCCACCAGATATTCATCGGGATGCAGCATCATCTAAGTTCATTTCCCACGTCTACGCTCGACCAGGCCTGCCAATATACGTGGCTATCTTCGCCCACCCTGTCCAACGCTTGACGTCTCGTCACCCAATCTGGTCCCCTATGCCTACACTGAACTTCTCTGTTCCAGTCTCTTGGAAACAGAGTTGGCAGTCAGCTGAGGTAAAGAACAAACACCTCATCACAGACCCCTGCAAGCGTCAACCAGGCTTTGACCTAGCACATTATGATTGGGCCCTCCTCAATAGCTATCGAACAGACCATGGCCGGTGCGATCACTGGGGAGCCAGAGACGACCCAAACTCCCATCACTGGGGAGCCAGAGACGACCCGAACTGCCCCTGCGGCTACAGACAGACTATGACCCACATAGTCAACGACTGCCACCTCTCCAGATTCAAAGGAGGTCTCGAAACTTTACATCAGGCTCAACCTGACGCTGTTGACTGGCTACGGAAGAAGGGCAAACGCTATAAGAAGAAGAAGAATTGTAAATATGATGTGTCTTGGTGTCTTCAGGTCTGGGTTGATTCTGTTTGGGAATTTCTGGGCCTCTTGAATCTTAATGTCCTTTCTGTTGTTTAGGTCTGGGAAGTTTTCTTCCATTATTTTTTTCTAGAATATTTACTTCCCCTTTCCTCTCTTTCTACCTCTGGCAGGCCAATTATACAAATGTTACTGCTTTTGAGATCATCTCACATGCCTCTTTTGTTGTTTTCAGTGTCTCTATTCTCTTTTTGAATACTTTTACCACTTTCATTGTTTTCTCTACATCATCCTCTGTCTGGCTAATTCTGTTTTCTGCTTCTGCTAATCTGCTTTTCCTTCCCTCAGCTTCTTTCTTCAGTTCAGTTGTAGTATTAGCTTGTTCTGCTAGTTGGCTTTTTAGCTCAGCTATTTCAGCTTTCATTTCTCTAATTACCTCAAGGTAGCTTGTATTTTCTTTGAGATTCTCCACTGTTGTTTCTCTAATTCTGATAGCCCTTTCCTCCAGAGTTGTCTTCGTTTCTGTGATTATTAGGTTTTCTATTGCTTGCATACCTTTCTTATCTATAGTTACTTCTGACTGATTTGCAGTTTCTTCTGGGCTCCTGTCCAGAATCATTGTGGTAGAAGATTTATTTGCTCTTGATTTAGCCATTTTAATTGATTTTTTTGTTCTTTCATTCTTCAGTTGTTGTATTTTGAGTAAAGCCACGCTATACTAAAGAATTTATGAGATTGGTGCAGTCACCAATCTCATAAATTACAACAATAGTAACTGAAGTAAGGACTGATTCAATTCAACCAATACTATTTATCCAAACAACACCTCCAGTCCAAGAAAAAATAGCAACCAAACAAAAGAAAAAGAAAGAGAGAGAAAAAGGGGAAAGCAAAAATAGACTATGCAAATGTACTGTCCACCATAAATTCTAGGGATATAAAGGTGAGAGAGGGAAGTAGAGAAGACCCACACACATAGTCGTCTCTGAGTCAGATTTATTCCCCAAAATAATTTGCAAGAAACTATCAGTGAATTTAGAAAACAAAAGAAGGAGGAAGGAAGGAGATAATAAAAAAAGAAAGAAAGAAAGAAAGAAAAAGTGAGGAGCAGTGAAAAGAAATGGTTATTATTATTATTTTTAATTAGCTAGGAGGAGGGAAAAGTGAGAGTGGAGAGAAGAGGTAGAGAGAAACAAGTTCCTCTCACAATGGATAGGACACCCAGTATCCTAGCAGTAGAAAAACAACAATGGTTAGTTCTGGTCAACCTGAAGAAGGGTATGGAAAAGGGATATGTGTGTATAATAATAGTAGTAATAAAATAAAAATAAAATAGAGTAGAAAACCCCTAACTGTCAGTCTGCAGCTTGGGCTGCTTGATTGGCTGCAGGCAGCCTGGGCAAAGACAGCCAATTGTGAGAGAAGTATCCAAAAAAAAAAAACTTTCAGGTAGTCTTTCCCAGGCAGGGGTGAGGCTCTGATTGGTCAGGTATTTTGACACTCAAATAGAGATCCAGCCACTTAAAAGAGAGAGAGAAGTTAAAGGAAGAGTGTTGGAATTACATCTCTGCTGAGCCAGGAATCTTGGTAAAGAAAATAGCTCAGCAGGGAGCCTGCTAGGAGTGGTTGTGCTGCCCCTGCAGGTTGCTACTGGAGTGAAGGGGGTGAGCTCAGAAACAATCAAAGGATTTTTGTTTGTCCCCCTGACCTCAGTATGTCATCCCAAGAGAGATTTATGGGACTGTATTTTGGTGTCACTCTGACCAGCCTGTGTTCACCCTCCTACAGACAGTCCAATATTCTACCCTATGTAGCGGATTCTGGGTTTCAAGCTGCTGCCTCTTGGAGCTCATGGCAGCTGTAACTCCAAAGTTGTCTTCTTGGCTCCATCTGCCCCCAGACAGGTAGAGACCAGCAGCTTGAACTTGGATCCTTTCACACATAAATGTGTGCACTTAACCAGGTGTGCCACAGCCTGTCCCACTTATTTATTTTCTATAGAGACAGAGATAAAGGAAGATAAAGACAGAGGAGAGACATAAGCTCTAGTGTTTCATAACTTGTAAACTCCACTCTTATAGGAAGATATTTGGGACTTGAACCCAGGTCTTCATACAAGGTCACATGTATATTTTACCTAATGTAGCACCAATAATCCTTAATACAATAAGTTCAATAAAAAAGAACAAATGAATTTCTTTTTTTATTTATAAAATGGAAGCAATGACAAGACCATAGGATAAAGGGGTACATCTCCACACATTGCCCACCTCCAGAGCTTCATATCTAATCATTTCCCTTGATAGCTTCCCTAGCCTTTATCCCTCTGGGAATATGGATCATTGTGAGGTGCAGAAGGTGGAAGGTTTAGCTTCTGTAACTGCTTCTCCACTGAACATGGACATTGACAGGTCGATCCAAACTCACAGCGTGACTCTCTCTTTCCCTAGTGGGTCTGGGATCTGGAGAGGTGGCACTTCAAGACACATGGTGGCGTGTCCTCTGCCCAAGGAATTCAGGTTGGCATCATGGTAGCATCTGGAACCTGGTGGCTGAAAAAGAGTTAAGTTATAATGCTAAACAATTTGTTGACTAATCATGAACCTGAAGGCAAGAATATTGTAGATGAAGATTTGTGGTCTCCATTTTGGAAAAAGCTAGTAGATCTGTTTCAGGTATATTCCAGAGGATCCATGACTTTACTAATTTTTGCTTGAGCCTGACATCTAATATGAAGGTGGACCCAAGTTATTGTCTGGGGAGATGTGTCAGAGTTGGAAAAAGGACCAGAAAGTTGGATCAGGGAAATGAGTAGCTCCCAAATATGGAATAAGTATATAAATATTGTTAACTGTAAACTCTATCGATTTTTTCTGGAGCCCATATTCAGCACATGAGCCTATGTGCCCTCTGCATCCCTGTAGGTCTTGGTTCACATTCTGTGTTCATGGCTAGGAACATTCCAGCTTGTACTAATTTCTGGACCCATCTTCCTTGAGTGGTAGGTAGAGTATGTTGTCCAACCTCCCTTCAGAGAATGGAACATTCCCTACCATTATTGATCCACATTGAAGGAAATATTTTATAGGGGCCCACAAAGAGGTCCATTATGTTGTTCCCGATGGAAATGACCAGTGACAGTGGCAAGAGGGATTTTTTAGAGATCTAGATCCATCATATCTATGTGAGAATCCCTGACCTCCCTGACTAGAGCCACAAGGTATGGTGTGGCTTGTTATTAACTAAATATTCATAATTAAAGTATGCCAGTGTCTTGCCCTTATTCAGCTGTTGTAGTCTGTACTTCATCTGAAATGGTTAGCTTTGGTGCGATCTTCCATTTTTAACTTTGGCTTGATTGTGGGAAGTGTATTAGGAGGTAGGTGAGGAGAGTATTAGGTCTAAGTAGAAGCTGTTTCATTAGGTACTTTAAGGCGTCTTTTTGGTTATTTATACTTTCTTGCTTAATTTATTGACTCACTGCAGACTATTGTGCACTTTTGCCATAAGGTATATATTTCCCCTAACTTATGGACACATGTACATATGCCCTAGCTCATGGGCCCTGGTCTATATCTGGGTTTTGAGGTTTTAAGAAGTGCACCACTCAAATGGAGTTAAGGATTCCTATGAGCTAAGAAAGGTCTCACCAGAGTAATAAAGCAAAGAGTTGACATTCCATACCTGATGTCTCTAGACACAATCCAAAGTAAAGCATTCCGAGGTGGTACTGGTTACATTGATTGGGTTGGGATCATCAGATGCAGTATCAATTGGCATAATGAAAGAAGCATGCAGGAGAGTTAGTCCCACCCTAGAAGTTCTAGGACTGAGAGATGTATTTGGATTTATAGAGAAAGGGGAATGTTCCTGCAGTCTTAGGGTTTAAGAAGGCAATAGATAGCTATTGTTCTAACTGAATTATTTGGCAATTGGGTTAACTTTGAAAATCCCATTGTTATGATTTTCTGTATCATACAGGACCCTACCATAATTTATTTCCTTTTATGCTATTTATATATAGCGGTATAATATAAAGTAATGTTACCAGTTGCTTTTGTTATCCCTGGTCTAAACCTTTTGGACACAATATTTCAAAGAACAAGTCAGTATTAGAAATGTATTAACAGTTGAACCCACTATTAAAATTCAATCTTACTTCCAAATTGAAGTCTTAAGTGCTTAGATTGAAGGAACATGTACTCAGCCTGTTGCCTATGCATAAAAAGTTTGAGACAGTCCATTTAACCCTTCTCATATTAATTAAATAGTTATTTGTGAGACTGTAAGTTAATAGGAGTGTATATTAACACCATTCCCACCACAATTCAATATATGTAGGTCAGTAAATGTACATCACCAGAACAAAAGAAAATCCAAAGACAGCACATGATCATCTCAATAGATTCAGAGAAAACCTTCAACAAAGTTCATCCCCTCTTCATGCACAAATCATTGAAAATTACGGAGATAGATGTAAAATTACTTTAACTAGTAGAATACCTATACAACAATGCAACAGCTAACATCAAAATCAATGGAGAGAAACTGAAAGTTTTTTCTGCTACCAGATAAAGAACAAGGCTGCCCATTGTATCTGATATTATTAATGATAGTCTTGGAAGTCTTAGCCAGAGCAATCAGAAAGGAGAAAAGATTACATGAATACAGATTTGAAGAGAGGAAGTCAAGCTATCACTGTTCCCAGATGATATGATAGTAAATATGAAAAAAAAACATGAATCCAATAGGAAGCTCCTGGAAATTATTGAGCAATATAGTAAGATGGAAAGCTTCAAAATAAGCATACAAAAATCAGTGGAATTATACTACGCAAACATCAAACTAGAAGAAGAGATACAGAAATCAACTCCAAATAACATAGCAAAATCAATCAAATATCTAGGGATAAACCTAACAAGGAAAGTGAATGAACTTTATACTGAAAATTAAGGGAAGATTCTTATGAAAGTAGAAAAAGAGACAAAGAAATGGAAAGGAGTCCTATACTCATTGACTGGAAAAATTAAACTTGCCAAATGACTAGTCTACCCAAGCCCGTATATAGATTTAACGCACTCCCATTCAAGATCCCATCAAGTTTCTTCAAGAAAGTATAACAAAAAGTAGAATGGTGTTTCTGAAGACAGAAAATACTCAGGATACCCATGGCAATTCTGACAGAAAGTAGAAATAATAGAGAAATTATGCTTATGACCTGAAAAAATTACAGAGACACTGGAATCAAAATCTCCTAGTACTGGAACAAAAATAGGCACATAGACTGGTGGAGTAGAATTAAGAGCCCAGAAATCAACTCCCACATCTATGGTCAATATATTTTTTCATAATATTTTTTTTCCTTTTTTTACTCATGATTTAATAATGATTGAAAAGATTGTGGGATAAGAAGGGTAGAATTCTACACAATTACTACGACCAGAGTTCCATGTCCCTTCCCCTTCATTGGAAGCTTATTCTTTTTAATTTTTTTATATTTATTTATTTCCCTTGTTACCCTTGTTTTCTTTTTTATTGTTGTTGTAGATATTATTGTTGTTGCTATTGATGTTGTTGATGTTGGATAGGCCAGAGAGGAATGGATAGAGGAGGAGAAGACAGAAAGGGGAGAGAAAGATAGACACCTGCAGACCTGTTTAACCACCTGTGAAGTGACCCCCCCTGCAGGTGGGGAGCTGGGGACTCAAACCGGGATCCTTATGCCTGTCCTTGGGCTTTGTGCCACATGTGCTTAACCCACTGTGCTACCTCTAACACCAAAAGTTTTCCTATTCTTTATCCCTCTGGAAGGATGGACACAGAATTATTACATGGTGCAGAAGGTGGTAGGTCTGGCTTCTGTAACTGCTTATCTGCTTGATATTGGTGTTGACAGGTTGTTACATACCCTCAGATTGTCCCTATACTTTCCTAGTGGAGTAGGAATCTGGAGAGGTGAGGTTCTAGGACAAATTGGTGAGGTCCTCTGCCCAGGAAAGTTAGGGTGATGTCATGGTGGCAACTGCAACTTGATGTTTGAAAAGCATTAAGATATATAGCAAATCAAATTGTTTAGTAATCAGGAACATAAAGGTAAGAATATAGCAGATGAGATATGGGGTCTTCATATGGGAGTAAGCTAAGAAGTCTACTTTAGGTATATTCCAAGGGGACCATGACTTAATTTTTTCCCAAGCCTGATAGCTAACATGCAAGCAGGATGAAAGTATTATCTAGGAAGATGGTAACGATGGTGCCAGAGTTGGAAATAGGACTAGAAAGCTGGATAAGGGAAGAGAGTATTTCCCAAATACATTAAAAGTACATAAATACCACTAACTGTAAACCCCATTAATGACCTAAGACTCACATCTCTCTATACTTAGCACAGGATCCTGTGAAAGCCTCTGCATCCCTGGTGGTCTGAAGTCACATTCCACAGTCATAGCTATCAAATATTATAGGCTTCACTCATTTCCAGGACCAGTCTTCCTTGAGTGACAGAGTATGTTGGCCTACCCTCCCTTCAGAGAGTAGGGCAGTTTCTACTTTTGTTATTCTACATTAAGGGCAAGGTTCTGTAGGGTTCCAGAAGAGGTTCTGCGATATTCCTGATGGAGATGGCCAGTGATGATGGAGAGGGGCATCTGTTAGAAGTTTAGGCCCATTATATCTTTACAGGATTCCAAAGACTCCCTCACTAAGGGCACACAAGATGGGGTGACCTGGTAGTGAACAAAAGAGCTATCAATTAAGTGTGTTTTTCTCTTGACCTTATTTAGCTTTTAAAATATGTTATTATCTTAATTTATTTATTGGATAGAGATAGCTAGAATTGAGAGGATGGATAGAGAGAGGAGAGAGAGAGAGAGAGAAGGAAGGAGAGTTGGGCATTATGCCATATCCCCCTGCTCCATGCTGCAATGCTTGATGCTGTAGTCTATTTGCATAATCATTGTTTTTCCTGAGACCCGCCCTGCCTGTGGGGTATTGGTTTATCCCATTGGTTAGAACCTTCACAACAGCTGCTATGGAAGCTTTTTACCTTTGCTCTCTTTTCTTTTCTCCACCCACTCTCCTAGTCATTTCCTTTTCCTATCTGCCACTTCCATTTCAAAAGACATAAAGGCACTGTCTCTGATCAATAAAGGAATTGCATTGTGTTCCCACTCAGCTACAAGTTCCTGGTCTCTTCTCTCCCCCACGACACAACCCTATGAGAGAGAGAGAGAGAGAATCAGCCCTGTTTCACCACTCATGAAGCTTTCCCCTGCCGATGGGGACTGGGGCCTTGAAAATGGGTCCTTACACATTGTAACATGTTTGCCCAATCAGATTAACCACCACAGAGCTCCCCTTATCTAGCTTTTGTAGTCACTGCTTTATGTGGCAAGGTTAGACTTAGACTGATTGAGTGAAGTTAAATAAGTAATAGGAGAGGAGGGTATTTAGATCAAAGTAGAAAGTATTTGTTTGGATAATTTATATTGTCTTTTTTTTTAGTTTTTTCTACTTGCTGCACTTAGTCACTATAGACTATTGCACACTTTTACTTTAAGGTATATATTCCCCCCCAACTTAAGCATATATGTGCATGTGTGCCCTATCTCATGGACCCTGATCTATATCTAGGTTCTGTAATTCTAACAGGAGGTTAGTCACCCAAAATGAAACTAACTAGGAGTCCTATGAGCTAGGAAAGGACTCACCTGAATATTTGAGCTTAAGGATTGACATCCTAGGTCTGACATCCTAAACATAGTCAATAGTGAAATACATTGAGGTGGCACTGGTTACTTTGATTTGGTTGAGATCAGTGGTTGTATCAAATGATATGAATCAGAAGAAGCAGAAAGGAAAATGGGCAAAGCTCCAGAGGTTCCATACAGGAACTTACCAGGATTTATTTCATTTATTGCTATTTACAAATAACTATAACTTATATACTGACAAGATCAGTTGCTTCTGGTCTAAGATTCCAGGTGATATAATATTTCAAAAAATAAAATATGTTATTAATTTGCATTAATAATTTGAGTCCATGGGCACCCAAAATATCAAATGAAAAAAGGAGAGCCAGTTAAATAAATCATGCTCAGAAAATTGGGTTGATAGTCTGCAATTTGTTCTGATTTATAATTTAAAGCTTTTTTTCAACCATCAGGTTCCAGATGCTACCACTATACCAGCCAGACTTTCCTGAACAGACCACTACACCATTATGTCAAGAACCCCACTTACCCAGAGCTCTGCCACACTAGGGAAACAGAGAGACAGGCTGAGAGGGTGGATCAACCTTCAATGTCCACGTTCAGCAGGGAAGCAATTACAGAAGCCAGAACCACCACCTTCTGCATGTCATAGTGACACTGGGTACATACTCCCAGAGGGTTAAAGAATAAGAAAGCTATCTGAGGATGGGATGGGATATGGAGTTCTGGTGGTGGGAATTGCATGGAATAGTACCTATGGTCTTGTCAATGTGCCAAGTTTATAAATAAAAATTTAAAATGTAAGAAAAGAGAAAGTTCTCACTGAGAACAGCTATTGCAGAGGCTGGGCTACGGAGCAGCAGCTGTGTTTCTCTCTTCTCCTCTCCCAGGTCAACTAGAAATACAAAAGGAGACCACCTAGGACCACAAAAAGGCAGGACTAGAACGATTTCAGGAACCCACCAAACCACCAATGAAGTGAGAACAAACACATGTGGCTCAAGGACAGGGAGGAGTATAAAGAGAGACTGAGCTACAGGTAACAGCCAGGCAGTTTACAAGTTGAGGCATCATCTCCAGTCTCTTTTACCAACAAAAAGACTGCTAAAGGGAGAGAGGACTCCCCTAAGTCTAACCAAAGGTAACTATGAGTCTCCATTGCTAGTTCCCTCAGAGGTTGGAGCAGTAGCGGGAAGGCCATGTGCTGACATCTGGGAACAGAGAACTGACCAGGAAACTCAGGAGAAGAGCTACACTTTGGTGGCCTAGCAGTGGGGCTGTATAGTGGAAGCCTTTCCACATTGTTCTCTTGATGAGAACATGGGAAATAACTGTCTCAGAACCTAGAGAAGAAAGAGAGGGAGGGGAAAAAAGCATTCTCCAGGACATAATAGCTGAAAACTTCTCTAGTCTAGACAACATAAAAGACATAAAGGTTCAAGAAGCCCAAAGGGTCCCAAACAGAATTAACCCAAACTTAAAGACACATCACATTTATAAAGGAAAGGAAGAAGGATAAAGAAAGGATCCTGAAGGCTGCAAGAGAAAAACAAAAAGTCACCTATAGAGGAAAACCCATAAGGTTAGCAGCAGATTTCTCCACACAAACACTATCAGTCAGAAGAGAATGGCAATATATCTACCTTGTTCTCAATGAGAAAGACTAGATAGAGGCATAAAAAAACTTCTCAGACAAGTAACAGTTGAAAGAATCAACTATCATGAAGCCTGCCCTGAAAGAAGTTCTGAAAAGTCTCTTATAAACAATCAGACCACGATAAATATGACATATATCAGAACAATCTAAAAATCTAAAATAATGGCTTTAAATATCTTCAAACTATGATATCAATAAATGTCAATGGCCTGAATTCACCCGTTAAAAAGCACAGAGTAAGAAGATGGATCAGAAAAGATAAGCAAATGATATGCTGTTTATGGGAAGCCCATCTACTCAACAAGAGAAACACAGACTCAAAGTGAAAAGATGGAAAGGTATCATACAAGCCAATGGCCCACAAAAAAGGGCAGGAACATCTATTCTCATATATGACACAACAGACTGTAAAATAAATAAAATTTTAAAAATATGGATAGACACTACTTAATGCTTAGAGGATCAGTCAATCAAGACAACTTAACATCTATGCTCCCAATGAGAAGCCATCTAAATACATCAAGCATGTACTGAGAGAGCTATAGCAATATATTAACAGAAACACAGTAGGGGACTTCCAACACACCACTCTCTCAACTTGACAGATCATCCAGGCAGAAAAATCAACAAAAAATGAGGGAGTTAAATGACAAGATAGATAAATGAGAACTATTGGACATTTTCAGGATCATTCACCCCAAGAAACTGTAATAAGACATTCCACTCAAGTTCATATGGGCCATTCTCAAGGTGAGACCATATGTTAGGCCACAAAGAAAGCATAAGCAAATTCAAGAGCGTTGAAATAATCCCAAGCAACTTCTCAGACCACAGTGTAATTAAACTAACACTTAACTATCAACAATGATTAGTATTAGTCCCCAAATGAAGAAACTAAACATTACACTACTTAACAGCTACTGGGTCAAAGAGGAAATAATGGAAGAAAACAAAATGTTTCAAGAGTTCAATGTAAATGAAGACACAGCTATCAAAATATTTGGGACACAGCTAAAACAGTACTGAGAGGGAAGTTCATAGCCATACAAGCACACATTAGGAAACAAACAAAAACATCACAAATATACAACCTGATTTCACACTTTAAAGATCTAGAAGAAGAGGAATAACAAAGGAACCATAAAGAAACCAGAAAGACAGTAATAACTAAAATGAGGGAAGAAATAAATAACATTGAGAATAAGAAAGCCATACAAAAGATCAACAAAAGTAAATGGTGGTTCTTCAAAAGAGTGAACAAAATCAACAAACCTTTAGGTAGACTCACAAAACAAAAAGGGAAGAAGACTGAAATAAATCTGATTGTAAATGAAAGAGGATATATCACAACCGACACTACAGGAATTCAAGTTAATATCGGCTCTTTTAAAAGTCTTCCTGAAGATTGAAGGCACAGAAATACTCTCTTCCATCTTCTTTGAAGCTGTGATACCAAAATAACACAGGAACACAACCAAAAACCTATAGACCAATATCTCTGATGAACACAGATGCTAATATATGGTACAAAATTCTAGCCAACTGGATACAGCATTACATTAAAAAGATTGTTCATCATGACCAAGTGAGATTTAACCCATGGAGGCAAGGTTGGTTTAATATATGTAAATCAATCAACTTGATCCACCACATCAATAAAAGCCAGAACAAAAACCACATGGTCATATCAATAGATGCAGAAAAAGCCTTTGATGAATTCCAACGTCCACTTATTATTAAAACACTACAAAAAAGGGGATATATGGAAAATTCCTGAAGACAATGGAGTCTATATATAGCAAACCTACAGCCAACATGATACTCAATGCTAAAAAACTGGATCAGGTACTAGATAGAGCTGCCCAATATCACCATTACTATTCAACATAGTGTTGAAAGTTCTTGCTATAACAATCAGGCAGGAGCAAGGAATTAAAATGATACATATTGGAAGAGAAGTCAAACTCTCCCTATTTGCAGATGACATGATAGTATACATAAGAAAACCTAAAGAATCCAGCAAGAACCTTTTGGCAATAATCAGGCAATACAGTAAGGTGTCAGGCTACAAAATTAACATTCAAAATTAAGTGCCAATCCTCTATGCAAACACTAAGTTTGAAGATGTTGAAACCCAGAAATCAATTCATTTTACTATAGCAATAAAAACAATAAAATATCTAGGAATAAACCTAACCAAAGAAATGAAAGACTTATATAGGGTAATATGGCGACGGCCTGAGAAGTCGCTAACAGCGAGTGCTCTGATAGCATCGTCGGCAAAGGTAGGATTTTCTGCCTTTAGCAGGCCAGTCAATAAGGGGGGGGGGGCACCAAAGAAGTTATTACAGTTTAATTTGGGTTAACAATTAGAGCAAAGGTGACACGGACTAGCGGGGCTCCAGAATTCCCAGGCGGCGCCAGGCAAGGCGAGTGCTTCGGGCATTGTCCTCCGCCCGCCGGGAAGGCGGCTCCTCCGCCGGTTCCAGAGCGTGGCGGGCAGAGGACCCGGAGAGAGCACTTTAGCTCGGGGGCTGCCTCTTGGGAGTTGCCAGGGTCCACCGCGACCCTGAGGGTGGATCCAAAGACTTCTTGAGTATAGCTCTCATTGGATCAAAGGACTTGGAGCTAGTTTTCATTTTTGAGAAATCCATTAAAAAAGTCTGGAGGGCGGGGTCTCCCGGAAAATGGCGCCCGGAGAAGCAGAAGCGGCTAGCCTTTGAGCTCCGGACACATCTCGTGTAAACAATAGGATTTTCTGCCTTTAGCAGGCCATCCAATAAGGGGCCATAACGGTCATACCAAGGATGTTTCTATAACTTAATTTGGGTTAAGAATTAGAGTAGGGGAAAAAATTCTTTTTTCTTCCTTTTAATTTTCAAGCATACATCCTTCCCGCCGCCCCCCTCCCCCCATAAGCAGTGCCTGGGACCAGCTACTAGCAGGATACCCCATACCACCAAACAGGGTTTTTTTTTTTTTTTTTTTTTTTTTTCCTTTTTCCTTTTTTTTTTTTTTTTTTGTTAATTCACTGATACACATTTGGGAAGTTCCTCGCACTGCTCTTTAATTACAACTCTTCTTCCTATCTTCTCCCTTTTCTCTCTCTTATCTCTCTCAATCTCTCTCTTTTTTTTTCTTTTTTCTTTTTTTTTTTTTTTTTAATCTTGTCATACACTTCTTTCTTCTTTGCCTTTCTGAATTTGTGAATTACTTTGGGGAAGAAATCTGACCCAGAGTGGACTCTCTATGTGTGTATCTCTGCTCTAGTTCCCTTTACACTCTTGTTACCCTTAGAATATACACTGGATAGTAGATTTGCATAGCTGTCTATTCTTGCTATCCTCTCTTCCTTTTCTCTTTCTTCACTGGGATTTGGTTACTATTTTTTCACGGACTGGAGAAATTGTTTGGCTAACTGGTAACGATTAAACTCCTTCAATACTTACTTCAGTTGCTACGGTTATTCCGGAGGTTGGTGAGTGCAATTGTCATAAAGGTATTTAGTACAGTGTTACTTGTGCTCAAAACACAACAACTGAGGAACAACAGAACATTAAAAAAAAAAAAGAGAGAAACACATAAATTAAAAAAATGGGTAGATTAAAAACAAATAAAACTGCTACCCCAATGAATCAAGACAAGAGCCCAGAAGAAACCACAAATCAGTCAGAAGTAACCATAGATAAGAAAAGTATGCAAGCAATAATAAACTTATTAATCACAGAAATGAAAACAACATTGGAGGAAAGAAATGGCAGTATTAGGGAAACAACAGTTGAGACCCCCAAGGAAAATACTGATTTTCTTGAGACAATTAGAGAACTGAAAGCTGAAATAGCTGTAATGAAGAAAGAAGCTGAGGCAAGGGAAAGAAGACTAACAGAAGCAGAAAACAGAATTAGTCAGACAGAGGATGAGTTAGAGAAAACTAAGAAAGAGGTGAAAGAGCTTAAAAAGAGATTGAGAGACACTGAAAACAACAACAGAGACATATGGGATGATCTCAAAAGAAGTAACATTCGTATAATTGGCCTGCCAGAGGAAGAAAGAGAGGAAGGGGAAGCAAACATCCTAGAGGAAATAATACAAGAAAATTTCCCAGACCTGAATAACAGAAAGGATATCAAGGTGCAAGAGGCCCAGAGAGTACCAAACAGAATCAACCCAGACCTGAAAACACCAAGACACATCATAGTCACAATGAGAAGAAGTAAGGATAAAGAAAGGATCCTAAAGGCTGCAAGAGAGAAACAAAAAGTCACATACAGGGGAAAACCCATAAGACTTTCTGCAGATTTTTCAACTCAAACTCTAAAAGCCAGAAGGGAGTGGCAAGATATCTATCGAGCCCTGAATGAAAAAGGGTTTCAACCAAGGATTATATATCCTGCTAGACTTTCATTCAAGCTAGATGGAGGGATCAAAACCTTCTTAGACAAACAACAGTTAAAGGAGGCAACTATCACCAAGCCGGCCCTGAAAGAGGTATTAAAAGACCTCTTATAAACAAGAACATCACTATAATACTTGTAATATATCAGAGCAAACAAATTGTTTTTTAGAACAATGGCACTACAATACATTAAATCCATAATATCAATAAATGTCAATGGCTTAAACTCACCCATCAAAAGGCACAGGGTGGGGGGATGGATCAGAAAACATAACCCAACCATATGCTGCTTGCAAGAATCACATCTGTCACAACAAGATAAACACAGACTTAAAGTGAAAGGATGGAAAACTATCATACAGGCTAACGGTCCACAAAAAAGGGCAGGAACAGCCATTCTCATCTCAGACACGATAGATTTTAAATTAAATAAAGTAATAAAAGATAGGCAAGGACATTACATAATGATAAGAGGATCAATCAGCCAAGAAGACTTAACAATTATTAACATCTATGCACCCAACGAGGGACCATCTAAATACATTAAACACCTATTGAAAGAATTTCAAAAATACATCAATAGTAATACAATAATAGTGGGAGACTTCAATACCCCACTCTCACACTTAGACAGATCAACAAAGAAGAGAACCAATAAAGATATAAGAGAATTGAATGAAGAGATTGACAGACTAGACCTCTTGGACATTTTCAGACTCCTCCACCCCAAAAAACTGGAATACACCTTCTTTTCAAATCCACACAACACATACTCAAGGATAGACCACATGTTAGGCCACAAAGACAGCATCAATAAATTCAAGAGCATTGAAATCATCCCAAGTATCTTCTCAGACCACAGTGGAGTAAAACTAACTTTGAACAACAAACGGAAAATTATTAAAAGACATAGAATTTGGAAACTAAACAACATGCTCCTTAAGAACCACTGGGTCAGACACTCACTCAAACAGGAAATTCAAATGTTCCTGGAAACTAATGAAAATGAAGACACAACCTATCAAAATATTTGGGACACAGCTAAAGCAGTACTGAGAGGGAAACTTATAGCTATACAATCACATATTAAACACCAAGAAGAAGCCCAAATGAACGAACTTACTACACACCTCAAGGACTTAGAGGAAGAGGAACAAAGGAACCCTAAAGCAATCAGAAGGACAGAAATCACTAAAGTTAGAGCAGAAATAAATAACATCGAAAATAAAAGAACCATACAAAAGATCAATGAAGCCAAATGTTGGTTCTTTGAAAGATTAAACAAAATTGACAAACCCCTAGCCAGACTCACCAAACAAAAAAGAGAGAAGACTCAAATTAATAGAATTGTAAATGATACAGGAGATATCACAACTGACACCACAGAAATCCAGAGAATTCTGCGAAACTTCTATAAAGAACTATATGCCACCAAGCTAGAGAATCTGGAAGAAATGGAACAATTCCTAGAAACCTATGCACTTCCAAAACTGAACCAAGAAGAACTACAAAATCTAAATGCACCAATCACAGACAAAGAAATTGAAACCGTTATTAAGAATCTCCCCAACAACAAAAGTCCTGGACCAGATGGCTTCACAAACGAATTCTACAAAACTTTCAGGAAACAGTTAATACCCATACTTCTTAAGCTATTCCATAAGATTGAAGAAACAGGAATACTCCCTTCCACCTTTTATGAAGCCAACATCACCCTGATACCAAAAGCTGATAGGGACAGAACAAAAAAGGAAAACTACAGACCAATATCTCTGATAAACATAGATGCCAAAATATTAAACAAGATCTTGGCCAACCGGATACAGCAACACATCAAAAAGATTGTTCATCATGACCAAGTGGGATTCATCCCAGGAATGCAAGGCTGGTTCAACATCCGTAAATCAATCAATGTCATTCATCACATCAATAAAAGCAAAGCCAAAAACCACATGATTATCTCAATAGATGCAGAGAAAGCCTTTGACAAAATCCAACACCCATTCATGCTCAAAACTCTACAAAAAATTGGAATAGATGGGAAATTCCTCAAGATAGTGGAGTCTATATATAGCAAACCTACAGCCAACATCATACTCAATGGAGAGAGGCTGAAAGCATTCCCCCTCAGATCAGGGACTAGACAGGGCTGCCCACTGTCACCGTTACTCTTCAACATAGTATTGGAAGTTCTTGCCATAGCAATCAGGCAAGAGAAAGAAATCAAAGGGATACAGATTGGAAGGGAAGAAGTCAAGCTCTCACTATTTGCAGATGATATGATAGTATACATAGAAAGACCTAAAGAATCCAGTAGAAAATTACTGGAAGTTGTTAGGCAATATAGCAAGGTATCAGGCTACAAAATCAATGTACAAAAATCAGTGGCATTTCTTTATGCAAACACTAAATCTGAAGAAGAAGACATCCAGAAATCACTCCCATTCACTGTTTCAGCAAAATCAATCAAATACCTAGGAATAAAGTTGACCAAAGAAGTGAAAGACTTGTATGCTGAAAACTATGAGTCGCTACTCAAGGAGATAGAAACTGATACCAAGAAATGGAAAGATATCCCATGCTCATGGATTGGAAGAATAAATATCATCAAAATGAACATTCTCCCCAGAGCCATATACAAATTTAATGCAATACCCATCAAAGTTTCACCAAGCTTCTTTAAGAGAATAGAACAAACACTACAATCATTTATCTGGAACCTGAAAACACCTAGAATTGCCAAAACCATCTTGAGGAAAAGAAACAGAAATGGAGGCATCACACTCCCAGACCTTAAACTATATTATAAAGCCATCATCATCAAAACAGCATGGTACTGGAACAAAAATAGGCACACAGACCAGTGGAACAGAATTGAAAGCCCAGAAGTAAATCCCAACACCTATGGGCATCTAATCTTTGATAAGGGGGCCCAAAGGATTAAATGGAAGAAGGAGGCTCTCTTCAATAAATGGTGCTGGGAAAACTGGGTTGAAACATGCAGAAGAATGAAATTGAACCACTTTATCTCACCAGAAACAAAAATCAACTCCAAATGGATCAAAGACCTAGATGTCAGACCAGAAACAATCAAATACTTAGAGGAAAACATTGGTAAAACACTTTCCCATCTACACCTCAAGGATATCTTTGATGAATCAAACCCAATTGCAAGGAAGACCAAAGCAGAAACAAACCAATGGGACTACATCAAATTGAAAAGCTTCTGCACATCCAAAGAAACTATTAAACAAACAGAGAGACCCCTCACAGAATGGGAGAAGATCTTCACATGCCAGACATCAGACAAGAAACTAATCACCAAAATATATAAAGAGCTCAGCAAACTTAGCCGCAAAAAAGCAAATGACCCCATCCAAAAATGGGCAGAGGAAATGAACAAAACACTCACCACAGAGGAGATCCAAAAGGCTAACAAACATATGAAAAACTGCTCTAGGTCACTGATTGTCAGAGAAATGCAAATTAAGACAACACTAAGATACCACCTCACTCCTGTAAGAATGGCATACATCAAAAAGGACAGCAGCAACAAATGCTGGAGAGGATGTGGGGACAGAGGAACCCTTTTACATTGCTGGTGGGAATGTAAATTGGTACAGCCTCTGTGGAGAGCAGTCTGGAAAACCCTCAGAAGGCTAGACATGGACCTTCCATATGACCCAATAATTCCTCTCCTGGGGTTATACCCCAAGGACTCCATAACACCCAACCAAAAAGAGGTGTGTACTCCTATGTTCATAGCAGCACAATTCATAATAGCTAAAACCTGGAAGCAACCCAGGTGCCCAACAACAGATGAATGGCTGAGAAAGCTGTGGTATATATACACAATGGAATACTATGCAGCTATCAAGAACAATGAACTCACCTTCTCTGACCCATCTTGGACAGAGCTAGAAGGAATTATGTTAAGTGGACTAAGTCAGAAAGTTAAAGATGAGTATGGGATGATCCCACTCATCAACAGAAGCTGACTTAGAAGATTTGAAAGGGAAACTAAAAGCAGGACCTGATCAAATTGTAAGTAGGGCACCAAAGTAAAAACCCAGTGGTGAGGGGTAGACATGTAGCTTCCTGGGCCAGTGGGGGGTGGGAATGGGCGGGAGGGATGGGTCACGGTCCTTTGGTGATGGGAATGGTGTTTATGTACACTCCTAGCAAAATGTAGACATATAAATCAGTAGTTAATTAATATGAGAGGGGGAAATCAATTGTATGTCTCAAAGGTTCTCAAAAGACAAACTGAATCTTTTTAATAGATAGGCTACGTATTTGATATGCGGACTCTCTCAAAAGCCTAGACCAAGTAGATTAGAAGCTTCCAATAGCACAGCTATATACAAGATACTGGGTACTGTACAGCAAACCATAACAAAGGGACTTTTCAAAGTTAACCCAATTAACAAATAATGTGTGGGTAATATTAACTATTGATTGTCTTTTTGAACCCTAAGACAGCAGGAACCTCACATCTTCACTATAGAGCCCCTACTTCCCCCAGTCCTGGCACCCTTGGATAGGGCTCACTTTCCCGTATGCTTCTCCCAATCCATACCAAATAATATTGCATCCGCCGATCACAACCTAACCAAAGCAACGATTGCCATCTCAACATGCTTCACCTCAGAGTGTATCCAGAGACTTCACGTGTGGAATGACAACCCTTCAGCTTCATTACTCGGGTGAGACCTTTCCTTTTATAGTACACTCTAATTTCATCTCAGGTAGTTCACTTTCTAACAAAGTCCCATAACCTAGACATACACCAGTTTCTGTGAGAGAGAGCGTATGTGCACACGTATCCATAAACTACTGCAAAATATATACCTGAAAGCAGGATTACACTAGAGTTTGCAGTGAGTACCTCCCCAACACTTCCTCTCCACTATTCCAATCTTGGGATCCATGTTTGCTCAACAAATTGATTGGCTTTGTATGTTAACTCTCTTTTCAATCACCAGGTTCCAGATGCCACCAGGATGCTGGCTAGGCTTCCCTGGATTGAGGACCCCACCAATGTGTCCTGGAGCTCAGCTTCCCCAGAGACACACCTGACTAGGGAAAGAGAGAGGCAGACTGGGAGTATGGACCGACCAGTCAACACCCATGTTCAGCAGGGAAGCAATTACAGAAGCCAGACCTTCTACCTTCTGCAACCCTCAACTACCCTGGGTCCATGCTCCCAGAGGGCTAGAGAATGGGAAGGCTATCATGGGAGAGGGTGGGTTATGGGGATTGGGTGGTGGGAATTGTGTGGAGTTGTACCCCTCCTACCTTATGCCTTTGTTCACTAATCCTTTCTTAAATTAAAAATTTAAATAAAAAAAAAAATCCCTTTGGAAAGAATCTGTGAAAATAAATAGGAGATAATCAGCCTAGTTATTTTCAAATTATTTCAACTCAGTCATTTAGCTCTTTTCATCTGATACCCTGATATTTTGGAAAGATAAATTGACTCCAGTATGTTGTATTAAAAAAAAAAAAACTAGTATACCCACAGCCTTTTTGGAATATAACTAAAATATGCCTACTAGCTATCTACAAAATGGAGGACCCTGCAACTCTTCATCTGCACTATTCCAGCCTTTAGGATCATGATTGTTCAACAATTTGTTTGGCTTTGTATGTTAAATCTCTTTTTAGCCACCAGGTTCCAGATGCTAAAATTATACCAACCAGACTTCCATGGACAGACAACCCCACCACTGTGTTCTGGATCTCAGCTTCCCCATACTAGGAAAAGAGAGAGGCAGGCTGGGAGTATGGATCATCTTGTCAACACCCATGTTCAGCAGGGAAGCAATTACAGAAGCCAGACCTTCCACCTACTGCACCCCACAATGACTTTGGGTCCATAATCCCAGAGGGTTATAGAATAGGAAAGCTATCAGGGGAGGGGATGGGATACAGAGATCTGGTGGTGGGAATTGTGTGAATTGTACCCCCTCTTATCCAATGGTTTTGTCAATGCTTCCTTTTTATAAATAAAAAATAAAAAAGAAAAAAAAAAAAAGAAAGACTTATATACTGAAAATGATGACTCATCACTCAAGGAAATAGAAAAAGACACAAAGAATTGATAAGATATTCCATATTCATGGGTTGGAAGAATCAGCATCAATAAAATTAATACACTACCCAGAGCAATATACAAATTTAATGTTATACCCTTCAAGATCCCAACCACATTTTTAGGAGAATAGAGCAAATTCTACAAATATTCATGTGGAACCAGAAAAGACCTAAAATTGCCAAAACACTCTTGACAAGAAAGAACAGAACTGGAGGCATCACACTCCCAGATCTCAAATTGTATTATAGGGTCATTATAATCAAAACTGCTTGGTACTGGAACATGAATAGACACACTGACCAGTGGAATAGAATTGAGAGCCCAGAAATAAACCCCCACAGCTATGGACATCTAATCTCTGATAAAAGTGTCCAGACTATTAAATGGGGAAAGATGAGTCTCTTCAACAAATGGTGTTGGAAAAAATGGGTTGAAACATTCAGAAGAATGAAACTGAATCAATCTATTTCACCAAATGCAAAAGTAAATTCCAAATGGGTCAATGACTTGGATGTTATACCAGAAACTATCAGATACTTAGAGGAAACTATTGGCAGAACTCTTTCCCGCATAAATTTTAATGGTATCTTCAATGAAATGAATCTAATTACAAAGAAGACTAACGCAAGTGTAAACCTATGGGACTACATCAAAATAAAAAGCTTCTGCACAGCATAGGAAACAAATATCCAAACAAAGAGACCCCTTACAAAATGGGAGAAGATCTTTACATGCCATATATCATACAAGAGGCTAATAACCTGACTATATAAAGAGCTTGTAAAACTCAACAACAAGAAAACAAATAACTCAGTCCATAAATGAGAGGCAGGGATGACATGGACATGATATTCACCATAGAAGAGATCCAAAAGGCTTGGAAACACATGAAAAAAAATGCTCCAAGTCTTTGATTGTCAGAGAATTGCAAATAAAAACAACAATGTGATACCACTTCACTCCTGTGAGAATGACATACATCAGAAAAAGTAACAGCAACAAATGCTGGAGAGGCTTTTGGGACAAAGGAACCCTCCTGCACTGTTGATGGGAATTTAAATTGGTCCAACCCCTGTGGAGAGCAGTCTGGAGAACTCTCAGGAAGCTAGAAGAAATGGACCTACCCTATGATCCTGGAATTCTTCTCCTGGGGATATATCCTAAGGAACCCAAGCCACCCATCCAAAAAGATTTGTGTATAACTATGTTCATAGCAGCACAATGTGTAATAGCCAAAACCTGGAAGCAACCCAGTGTCCAACAACAAATGAATAGTTGAGCAAGTTGTGGTATTTATGCACAGTGGAATAGTACTCACCTATTACAAAACAATGACTTCACTGTTTTCAGTCCATCTTGGATGGAGCTTTCAGAAATAATGTTAAGTCTCCACCTGCAGGGGCATCGCTTCATGGACAGTGAAGCAGGACTGCAGGTGTCTCTCTGTCTCTCTTCCTCTCTATCTCCCCATTATCTCTGAATTTCTGTCTGTCTCTATCCAATAACAAATAAATAAATAAAGTTAAAAATAATGTTAAGTGAAATAAGTCAAAAACAGAAAGATGATTTCACTCTCAGGCAGAAGTTGATAAACAAGATCAGAAGAGTAAACACAAGTAGAACCTGAACTGGAGTTGGTGTATTGCACCAAAGTAAAAGTATCTTGGGTAGGGGAGGCAGTGAGAGTACAGTTCCAAAAAGGATGACAGAGGACCTTATGAAGTGCTGACAGTTCATGTTCTATAATTGCTTCTGTGCTGGATATGGACATTGATAGGGCAATCCATACTCACAGTCTTTTTCTATCTTTACCTAATGGAGCAAAGCTCTGGAGAGGTGGGGTTCCAGGACTCTTTGGTGAGGTCATATACTCAGGGAAGTCAAGTTGTCATTATGGTAGCATCCTCTATCTGGTGTCTTTTAGTAGGGTGTTGTATTATTATATGGAAAACCGAGAAATATTATGCATGCACAAACTATTGTATTTACTGTGGAATATAAAACACTAATCCCCCAATAAAAAAAATTAAAAAAGAAAGTATAGAAAGTGTTTTGTTTTTTTTTTCCTCCAGGATTGTGCTGGGGATCAGTGCCTGCACTATGAATCCACTGCTCCTGGAGGCTATTTTTTGTTGCCCTTGTTGTTTATCGTTGCTGTGGTTACTGTTTTGTTGTTGTTTTTGTGGTCTTTGTTGTTGGGTAGGACAGGGTGAAATGGAGAGAGGAGAGGAAGACAGAGAGGGGGAGAGAAAGATATACACCTTCAGACCTGCTTCACCACTTGTTAAGCGACCCCCCTGCAGGTGGGGAGCTGGGGGCTCGAACCAGGACCCTTATGCCCATCCTTAGCCTTATGCCAGGTGTGCTTAATCCACTGTGCTACAGCTTGGACACCAGAAAGTGATATTTTTAAAGTAATTCAGTGATATAATGTTGGTATGCTTCTAATTCTGCTTCTAAAACCCCTTCTGTTTCATTGGTTTAATTCCTCCTGCTTAACACTGTATTCTATTTACATAGCCATTGTTAACTAAGCACCCCCCTGCCTCCAGGACACTGGTCTAATCCTCACTGGTTTGAGCTTTTTCCTTCTCCCAACCCCCTATCCTATGTACATCCTGTTTGGACCTGACTCTTCTGCCTCAGGATAGATAAGGACAAGATTTTGATTAGAGATAGCTTAGATTGTGCTGCATTCCACATGAATAAAGACTGAACTGCATACCACTCAAACATGAGTCCCTGGTTGTCTCTGTCTCCCACCCATGAAGCTCAGCTAGGCATAATGGTGCCCAAATAGAGACAGGCACCAATGTGGGACCTAACCCACCCATCCACCGGATAAGTAAAGCCGTTTTGCTACCTATCCACTGTGGGCTGCAGTTGGCCAGGCGAGTGCAGCACATGGTACTGCCACTCTCTCACTGTCCGTGTCTCTTCCCTCCCAGCTTTCCGCTTCGCTGCTGGACTCACCGCCTGACCCACAGGCCACTGTGGGCTACGGAGTCCATGGGAAAATGGGTCCCGCCACTGCCTCCATGGCGTCACTCTGGGCCACACTTTGGTTCCCTGGCGGAAACTTTGGTTCCTTATGACCGTGATCGTAGAGATTGGGAGATGCACAGTGATTTCTCCTGGGACTTTCTGGACTTCCTCTCGCATGTTTCCCGTGAAAAAAGACTACTCTAACTTGAAGAGCAGCCTCTATTACCCTGGCAGTCCCCAATAATGGAGATACATGGTTAGTTCTACCCTCCAGATTCGATTCTTTCTTTGATGGAAAGACGTTTTTAAAGATGGGTGCCTGCAGCAATCCAGCAAAATTTGTCAGAAGCACCCTAAATGGAATTGCGAGGAGATTTTTGGACTAGGATGCCCTCCGGGGACTCATGATGCTAGTGGTGAGATCTGGATAATCTGGTTCAAGGTTAAAGAAGCAAAAGCTGCCTATGGCTTTTCTCTTGATTCCCCCTTGTCGTTCTCTCTGAATATCTTAAGTTTGCTGTCTACTTTCAGTTGAATTTCGTAAAAGATTGATTTAAATGACTAAATTTTTGTATGACATTGACTTTAAAAAAAATGCTAGACACAGCCATGATTTCTAGAGACACCCAAAAACAGTCCAAAATTTTTTTTTATCTTTTGATTATTTTACATCTTAGAAATGTTTAATCATGAAAACTGTTTGAGTATGGGCAGTGCAGATTGCACAATGGTTATCCTAATGATTCTCATGCTTGAGGCTTTTAACCGTAGTTCTTTTGTTTACCTTTCCACATTTTATTGAGTTTAAACTGTTTAAACAACCTTAAAATCATACTAGAAAAGTCTTCTAATTATAATAGATTTATCAATTATAGTAAACCTCAAACCTGTTCCAAGTTTTGTTTCACAAGTAAGTGAATTACAGCTGTCAAATCTTCACCTGAAAAAGCATCTGCTCAAATGGAATCCCTGAAAATCCATTTGGACCCCTGTTCTCTGACATCGCCCACAAGATGGCATGACTACAACACACCTCCCGAAACCAATGATGTGACCTGGCACGACCTAAAGAAACAGATTCAGAGACTCCAAAGCTCACTCTCCACAGAAAAGTGGAATTCCGGTGGCTGATCTTCCCCATCGAGACAGATGTTCAGCATTTCATCCCCTGGCATTTCAACTGTGGTCATCTGCTTTGGACTGACACTTCTATTGGACTTACTGGTACACCTCTTGGACACTTTATACAACTTTACAGCAGTTTACTTTTACACCGCTGGGTTTCTTAAAGACTGACCACATCAGTCCATGGACTTTGCAGCCAGCAGCCTTGGGGACTCTATAGGCCACAGCCCTCCCTCCTTGCTAGGTTCTGCTCACAAAGGCAGGAAACGCCCTTTGAGTCATGAAACGCCCCCAGACAAGAGATGCCCACAGAGACAGGAAATGCCCATTGAGGCATGAAATGCCCCCAGAGGCAAGAGATGCCCACAGAGGCAAGAAACTTCCCTTAGCCTGACAGGCCTTGCCCTTTGAGGCAAGAAACAACCCCCTCAGACCTCCCCTTGGCATCACACTGGTTCTTGCTGCTCTCTTACTTGTTCCTTCATGTCTTGTGCCAGTTATTGTGTCTGTATGATATGTTTCCGTCCACCCCACACCCCTGATACTATGGCCATTAGTTAAAAAGAAAGGGTGAAATGTTGGTATGCTTCCAATTCTGCTTCTAAAACCGCTTCTGTTTCATTGGTCTAATCCCCCCTTCTTAACACTGTATTCTATTTATATAACCACTGTTAACTAAGCACTTCCCTGCCTCCAGGACACTGGTTTAATCCTCACTGGTTCACGCTTTTTCCTTCTCCCCACCCCGTATCCTACGTACATCCTCTTCGGACATGACTCTTCTGCCTCAGGATAGATAAGGACAAGATTGTGATTAGAGATCGCTTAGATTGCACCGCGTTCCACATGAATAAAGACTGAACTGCACACCACTCATCCATGAATCCCTGGTCGTCTCTGTCCCCCCCTGTGAAGCTCAGCCCGGCCATAGAAAACACAAAAGTTGTCTAAGAATATTTCTTTCCTATCTATATATTTTGCAGAAATTATATCAACTAAATAGGAGGAATATTCTGGAAATAGTATAAAATATTTAAATTTTGACTTTTTTAAAAATTTATTTTATTTATTCCCTTTTGTTGCCCTTGTTTTTTTATTGTTGTAGTTATTATTGTTGTTGTCATTGGATAGGACAGAGAGAAATGGAGAGAGGAGGGGGAGACAGAGAGGAGGACAGAAAGATATACACTTGCAGGCCTGCTTCATTGCCTGTGAAGCGACTCCCCTGCAGGTGGGGAGCCGGGGTTCGAACCAGGATCCTTATGCCGGTCCTTGTGCTTTGCACCATAAAGTTTGACTTTTATGTATGTTCTAACATTTGGGAAATTACAGAAAACTTACTACAAAGAACATTGGGTTGAAATTAAAGAGGGTCCTGTTGGTGGCGCACCTGGTTGAGTTCACATGTCACAGTGCACGAAGACCCAGGTTCGAGCCTCCAGTCCCCACCTGCAAGGGGAATGCTTCACAAGTGATGAAGCTTCGCATGGCTGCAAGTGTCTTTCTGTCTTTCTACCTCTATATTTTCCCTTCTTCTGTCAATTTCTAACTGTCTCCATCCAATAAATATAATACAATAAAAATAAATATTAAAATAGAAAATAAATAAGAATGAACTTGGGCAAACAAATTTCATCACATATAATAGCTCCAGTGAATCAAATATTTAAATTTTTGACTAGAAACTATCAAATTCATAAATGAAAATATGATGTTGAACTGTAAGGCACATAGGACTGACTGCTAAGGAGGTACAGAAGAAAGTAGAGTCTGACTTCTGTCAGGAGTTTATAGTCTGAGCCTGACAGCTGACATGGAGTTGGGTTATAAGTATTGCCTGGGGATATGGTGTCAGAACTGGGTAAAGAATTCTGGTGAAAGTGACAAAACAAACAAAAATATACTAAAAGACACTAGATAGCGGATGCTACCATAATGCCAATGTGACTTACCTGAGTAGACAACTTCACCAAAAGTCCTGGAACCCCACCTCTCCAGAGCCCTGCTCCATTAGGTAAAGACAGGGAGTATGTATTTCCCTATCAGTGTCCATATCCATCACAGAAGCAATTATAGAACAGCAACCTTCAGCACTCCATAATGATTCTAGGTCCAATACTCCCATAGGGATAAAGAATAGGAAAGATTCCAATGGATGGGGTGGGGTGGATAACTTTGGTGGTAGGAAATGTGTGGAATTGTACCCTTCTTATCCTATGGACTTGTCATTCATTATTAAATAAAATAAAGAAGAAAACATAAGCAGAACCCTCTTCCGTTTGTTTTTTTGCAATATCTTCACTGATTTGAATTCAATTTCAAGGAAAATAAAAGCAAAATTAGACCATTGGCACTACACTAAACTGAAAAGCTTCTTCAATGGAAATTTAATCACGGGGGCCAGGTGGTGGCATATCTGGTTAAGTGCTCACATTAGAGTGTGCAAGGATCCAAGTTCAAAGCCCCAGTTCCCACCTGCAGGGGGAAAGCTTCACAAGTGGTGAAGCAGGGTTGCATGTGTCTCTCTGTCTCTCTCCCTCTGTATCTCCTCTATCCCTCTCAATTACTGGCTGTCTCTATCCAATAAATATAATACAGTAAATAAATTAAAATTATAAAAAAGAAATAAAATAAAGAAATGTAATCACTACCAAAACTCGTAATGGGAGAACTTCTTTATGTATCATATATCAGACTAGACTGATAAACACAATAGACAATAAACCCAACATATTCAACAATTAAAACACACAAAAATTCTACTGAAAAATGTGAGGAGGGGCAGATGGTAGGGAAGAGGGTTAAGAACACATGACACAAAGCGCAAGGATTGGATTAAGGATCCTGGTTGGTCCGATCCTACCAGCTCCCCACCTGCATGGGGGGTTGTTTCACAATCAGTGAAGCAGGTCTGCAGGTGTCTTTTTCTTCCCCTCTGTATTCCCCTCCTATGTCCATTTCTCTCTGATGTATCCAACAACAATAACAATAATGACAACAAAAATGGGGAAAAGGATGGCCTTCAGGAGCAGTAGATTCATGGTACAAGCACAGAGCCTCAGCAATAACCCTGGAGGCAGAAAAAGAAAAAAAAGAAAGAAAAGTGAAGTGGGGGGGCTGGGGGGACTGGGGGGCAGTATCTTCCCCAAAGTATAGATCTATATAAGTACTGCACGCTAACCGATTGCGCCACTTGAGCTCCCAAAGTATAGATCTGAAGGGCCAACAGACATATGAAAATGTGCTCAAAGTCACTGATGATCAGGAAAATGCAAATTAAGAAAAAACAATGAGAAACCACTGTACATCAGTGAGAATGTCACACATTAAATAAAGCAGAAACATCAACTGTTAGAGAAGCTGTGGGGGAAAAGAACTCTCTTGCAACGCTGGTGGGAATATAAATCTGTCCAATACACACACACACACACACACACAGAATTTTTTTTTATCATCAATTCTCATGACCCTACTAGACCCAATTCGGAAGCTTTGCATATCATCCTGATGAACATTTTCATTTGGTAACAATTGTTCTACAAAATTCATACATCCCCACACAATACCTTTAGCCCACCTGCATGTTAGTTGTTAGAGTCAGGCAAAAATATCTAAGTCATGGGCCCCTTGGAATAGACTTAAAATTGACATCCTAGCTTTTTTCCAAAATAGAGACTCCATATCTCATCTGCTATATTCTTACCTTTAGGTTTCCAATTATTAAACAATTTGTTCTGCTTTATATCTTAATGCTTTTCAGCCACCACGTTGCAGATGCTACCATGATCCCAATATGACATTCTGAATTCCCTGGTCAGATGAGATAAGTGGACCATTTTCTTGAGACTGACTCAAAAGAGATACACCAAAATATGTTTTCTTGTTCTTTTACATCCAAGTAGATTTATGCTTATAATTTCCATCTGCCTATAATCATCATTCTTACAAATGCCGCCAATATATTATAGGCAAAACACAGGGATGAGAGCCAGAGATGTCCACTGTTCATACCACTTAATATTAGTGATAACAATGTTTATACAGTTTACAATAGTTATTTGACCAAAACATATCAAAAAACCCTAGTATGGAAATATTTTTATCAAGTCTACAATTTCAAATTGCTGAAAGATCAAAAGAAGGATCTTAGAACACAAAAAATAAATATTCTTCAGAAGGATGTAATGGGTTCATTGCAAAAATTAAAGTAAAAGGATTTCCAAGATAAACAAACCCCTTTAGCAACATAACCAGAATTATGTTTTCTTGTATTAGATTAAAAATAAAAGAATACCATCCATTAATTAGTTATCATTATTCTTAATATTCCAGGAGATATAAGAGGCATATCCAGTAGTTTGAGATTAGATTATCCTCTCATGGGCAAAGGTACAAATCTGGACCATGTTGATTAGAGAGGAATGAAAGTAATTACTACAGGATACTCTGTCTAATGAATTAATTAGCTTTGAATGAGGAAAGTGCTTGCAGTAAACCATATTTTAGAAATATTTTCTATTAGATGGACAAGAAATTACATACAAAAGTGAATTTTCTGCAGATAGGATTTATATGTCTTCCAACAAGGTGATGACATTATGTGGCAGAGTTTCTTAAGAACGTTTCTAGCTAAGACTACAGAATGTGAACTCAGATCTACATGGATGCAGAGGTTTCACAAACTCCTGCACCAAATATGGGCCCCCGGTCAGTAAATGGGATTTACAGTTAATGGTATTTATATACATTTCCCATATTTGGGAGCTACTCTCTTCTCTGATCTAGCTTTCTAGTCTATTTACAACCTTGACACCATATCCCCAAATAACTCCTTTGACTCAATTTCATGTTAGATGTCAGGTTCAGGCAAAAACTGGTAAAGTCATGGATCCCTTGGATTATACCTCAAGTACACCTACTAACGTTTTTCCAAAATGGAAACTCCAAATATAATCTGTTATATTCTTGCCTTTAGGTTTCATATTGTTAAAACATTTGTTCTTTATATCTTAAAGCTTTTTCAGACACCAAGTTGCAGATGATACCTTGATGTCAACCTGATATCCACCCCACCACCACCACAGATGACCCCACCAATGTACCCTGGAACCCCATCTCTCCAGAGCCCCACCCTATTAGGGAAATATAGAAACAGGCTGGGAGTATAGATCAACTTGTCAATGCCCATGTTTCGCAGAGGAGCAATTACAGAAGCTAGACATTCCACCTTCTGTACCACATAATGATCCTGGGTCCGTACTCCCAGAAAGACAAAGAATGAGAAAGCTTCCAGTGGAGGGGATGGAATACAAAACTCTGGTGGTGGGAAATTTGTACAATTTTACTTCCCTTATCATGTGGTTTTGTCTATATTTTCTGTTTTTATTTTATAAGTAAAGTAAATTAATTTTTTTAATTTAAGAAAGGATACATTAACAAAACCACAGATTTTAAAAACATAAAGTTAAGAGCAGTAGTCTGGGAGATAGTACAGTGGATAAATAGGTGGACTCTCAGGCATGAGGTCCTGAGTTTAACCTCAGGCTGCATATGTACCAGAGTGATATCTGTTTTTTCCTTTCCCTCTCTCTCTCTCTCTCTGTCTGTCTCTCTCTCCTCCTATCCCTCTGATTAATAAATAAATAAAATATTAGACATAACATTTCTATAAGTTTTCTCGAATGCATGAGATTATTTATGTACCATTAGCAATGATTATCTTAGAATTTTCTACATTAGTCTATCATAAACAGAGAAATCCTTAAATGACTTTTATTTTAAAAATAGAGATTCTGTAAATTATTTTCATTTCAAGTTTTAATTAGTGATTTTACTTAATTTCATTGTATACCCATGCTCATTTTGATATGAAAAATAATTAAATTCACTAGCATCAAGAAAATTAGTAAGAATGAAGTTTTATTGTTATTATGCTGTTCAAAATATACTTCTTTCTTTTTTGTTTTCTGCAACCCCGTTGTCTCAGGTTTAAATAGTAGGAAGAAATGGAAATTTTACATGGGTGTAGGATTTAGTTTCCTAACAACAAGAGAAATCTTCCTGTCTTAATATCTCTATCTTTAGTGGAGACACTAATAATTCTTCTATCATTGTAACTGTGCTGCTTTAATTTTTAACAATTTACATAAAACATATTGTAAATTATGAAACACCATCAGTACTATAAGTCTGATAATTTACTTCATGATCAACTTATTCAGACATCTCTATTTGATCATCGCCTTTCTCCAGATCCCTAGTACATTTTTGAGTTTGAATAGTGGGCTTATTTTCTCTGACACCTCCTGGTGCCATTACAAAACATACTATGCTGTAGTGGAAAAAATAAGCACTTATATTTCACTAAACACACACACACAAAAAACATAACCTCCCTGATATAAGACTGTTTCATTCACTTTTGATTTTCAGTATTCAGTATAAATTATACTCTATATTAAAAGAATGCTGTCTAATTATTTCAAAGTATTAAAAAAACACTTTACGATGGACTTCCCAAGGCAAGGCCATGGAGTAGTAGTAGTTGCCTGGTCACTCCCCTAAACAACTATAAATGTCAAATATAAATCACCCAAATCCTAACGAAATCACAGCAGAATCTTCTGAAGAAATACAATTATTCAAAGGTAGATGTAGACATGAGTGGACAGGGAGTTGACTTCAGTTCCATTTAGCTCTTTGTATGTTATTTACTAAATGTACAGAAGTAATACTATCAGATTGATTGCTTACTCCAAGGAAAATACACATACATGCACATGCAGGCATGCAGACATGCACTTTGCACTAAATTAATCATCTAATAGTACTAACATGGCCTAGCATTATTTTACCCAGCTAACTGCAATTAATCTCTATTAACTCCTGTTACAAATGACCTTATTCAATTGCCTAAGAATTTTCTACGCATTTATTATATTAACATCACTGATTTGGATTGTTTGGCCTTCAGCACTTTTGGGAAAGTAGAGAAAAAATACTGCTTATTCTTCAATTCCTGCCAATCTATGCCAGATTAGTTATTGAATAAACTTTGGCTAAAGACTGCCAGGAAATCAGGAATAATGGAAGCAGTCTTAGAAGTCTTTGCACCCCAAAATACATCAGTTTATTATTTTTTTACTTTTATGTATTATTTATTGGATAGAGACAGCCAGAAGTTGAGAAGGAAGCTGAAGACAGAGAGGGAGAGAGACAAAGAGACACTGGCAGCACTGCTTCACCTCTTGCAAAGCTTTCCCCCTGCAGGTGGTAACTAGGGCCTTGAGCCCAGGCCCTTCATGTTGTAACATGTGTGTTCAACCAGGTGTGTCAACACCCAGCCCCAAGACATCAGTATTGTGACCAAGGGAAACCTCAGATTTTGTTTTGTATTTTCTTAGTAAGAACTTTGTCAGTCAGTTATGCTGTTTATTTCCATTATGGATGGGAATGGTGATAATCATAATCTTTATTTAATGACTAAGACATCTATAAGTTCTATGCAGTCTTCTGGTGGTTCTCTTACTCTACACACTTCTTTAAGTATCACTGATAGATTTGTGCTCTGATGTGAAGACTCCATTTGGTAACTTGATTTAGTTTCTCTGCATCAGAATATAGTGAATGCATTATAATCTTAAGAGAAAACTTGCATTCCATCTTTTTGGTTGGGTGTTATGGAGTGCTTGGGGTATATCTCCAGGAGAGGAATTACTGGGTCATGTCTAGCCTTGTAAGAGTTCTCCAGACAGCTATCCATAGAGGCTGGAGCAATTTGCATTCCCACGAGCAGTGCAAAAGGGTTCCTCTGTCCACACAGCCTCTCCAGCATGTGTTGCTGCTGTCCTTTTTGATGTATGCCATTCTCACAGGGGTGAGGTGGTATCTCAATGTTGTCTTTATTTGCATTTCTCTGACAATCAGAGACCTGGAGCAGCCATAACACCCAACCAAAAAGATGTGTGTACTCCTATGTTCATAGAAGCACAATTCATAATAGCTAAAACCTGGGAGCAACCCAGGTGCCCAACAAAAGATGAGTGGCTGAGAAAGCTATGGTATATATACACAATGGAATACTATGCAGCTACTAAGAACAATGAACTCAACTTCTCTAACGCATCTTAGTCAGAGCTAGAAAGAATTATGTTAAGAAAGATAAAGATGAGTATGGGATGATCCCACTAATCAACAGAAGTTGAGAAAGATAAGAAAGGGAAACTAAAGGCAGGATCTGACTAAATTGAAAGTAGGGTATCAAAGTAAAAACCCTGTGGTGAGCAGGAGGGTGGACATGCGGCTTCCTGGGCAAGCGGGGGTTGGGATTGTATCTTGAATTATTATATGTAATTCAATCTATTTACTCGATGTTCTTTCCAATAGGTAATCATTTTTCGGTACAGTTTACTTTGTAAATGAAGAAATATTAATTACAAACTAAAAACAGGTCTTAAAACTTTAATTATATTACTACAAAAGTCCAATACAAAGTATAGATGCTAATATTATTATTGGTACTACTATTACTACTATAAACAATTTAATATTGCTTACATATTTATAAGATTTCAACCTTAAAATTTCACAGTGACACATGTATGTCTACAACTCACTGGACACTTCAACAGTTCCCTTCTCTTCTGTAAACCATCATAGTTTTTGACACACATTATCAATATGAAAAAATTGAAAGGGATGTTACCCAGTATATTTTAAGTATAAATTCACTAAATTATAAATATCTCTGAAATAAAATAAAATGTATATGCAATAATGTGCAGCATAAAATGTCAATCATTCTCTTTTCTTTTTTATGACTTTCTTATGACTTTTCTTATGACTTCTGCTGACAACATAAAATTGCATGAGCTATGAAAATTGTGCTTATAAAATATATAAAACAGAGGGGG